>NC_040076.1:153305181-153910717 GCF_003369695.1 Bos indicus x Bos taurus
CTAAGTGGGGACTGGGGTGGCCGTTTACTTTGGATTCCGTAGTCCTCTCTACGGTTCACCGAAGAGCCCGAATAGGTAATCAGTCCTGTCATAGGTAAATGGATTTCACATTTCTTCTTAGGCTATAACTCTTAAAAAGGATTAATAGGGTTTTTTTTCCCCTTCTGCCTCTTAATCAGATAATAATCAGGTAGTCTTTCTTTTATATTTTTTTCCCACATAGGAGGAGTAAGTGAATGAACATAAGATTCAAGATTTTTTCTTACCAGTCACCCTTGTTTGCAGTGGGAGCTCAGACAAAATTGCTAGAATAGCAGCAAATAAAGTTTTCCTGAAACGGTCACCTTCACGGGATTGGACTGCTTACCAGTGAGCTCCTTAGAAGAAGGGATGGCGCCTTTGTCTCTGGAAGCGCACAGAGCAAGTGAGGCTGACGGCGTAACAGCTTGTACTGAGCCAGGCAGGAGGCAGGGGCCGCCTGCAAAGTCTTCCGATGGCCTCATCTCACCTGTCTGGTGCCTCTGCCCTTTGGAAGGGCAATTCAGTGCATCCATGGGGAAGAAGTGCTTTAAAAAGCACAGTATCCTCTGCTTTTCAGTAGTCTTGATTCCTTTTATTTTATCATTCCAAATAATTATTATAAAAATTCACTCCCACTTAAAGTGTGAAGCATCTTTGCCACCAAAATGTTCCATTACTGCTGTGATTGGAAAGATTTAAACAGCCTCCAGACCCCCGCCCTGCTACTGTCGGAGAGCCCTTTCACTCCGTTCTCATCGGAAAATTCTAATCAGTAAATTAATTGCCAGTCAAGGGTATTTCTCCAGTTAGAAAAATTCATTTCTTAAAATTTAGCGTTTAAGAGAAGGTTAATATGAAAGCCAATTATGGTTAGTATGATACCAATGATTGTTTCCTGTTCATTATTGTTTTTGAAATGGCTCATTTGATTCATTAAGGATTACTTGTTTGGATGAATAAAGAAAAACATGTACTTTAATTGTCCTGCTTTCTAAATCATCCAGCATGCATTTATATAGAATTTTCAGCCTTTTTTTTTTTTATAAAAATAGAAGCATTTTGGGCCTTCCCTGGCAGTCCGGTGGTTAACACTCACTGCTTCCAATACAGAATGCACAGGCTCAGTCCCTGGTTGGGGAACTAAGATCCTGTGTGTCGTGCAGCGAGACACAGAAAGAAAAAAAGAAAAAAGAAAATAAATAAAATATTAATTTTTTAAAAAAAGCATTTTGACTCATACATGAATGTTCATAGCAGCTTTATTCATAATACTCAAAAAGTGAAAACAACCCAAATATTCATTAGTAGATGAATGGATAAATAAAATGGATTCATCCATACCATGGAGTGTTGCTTAACAATGAAAAAAAACATGAAGTAGTGGTACATGCTATATGTAGATGAACATTGAAAACGTTATATGTTAAGTGAAAGAAGCCAGTTACAAAAGGCTGCATACTTAGGATTCCAGAGGGCACGTCACCTGATTCTCAGCTGTTGCCATCTTTGAAAGCCTTGCGTTTCTGTTTTGCACTGGACCCCCAGATTATCTAGTTAGTCCTGCTGATACGTTACTTTGGGTTCAAGCCTTTAATTACTCTGGAATCTGTGTGTGTGTCACTTGTGTTAAGAAGAAACTTATTTTTTATTTTGTGCTTTTTGCAAATGGAAAACCAGTTATTACAGCACTGTTTGTTGAGTAGTTAATCCTCTTTCCATGATTTAGAATGCCACTTTTATTATATTTTGAATTCCCTTGTATTCATCAGATTGTCTCTCAAGTATATGTTCTTGTGTATGAATCTGGTCATCAATTCCTGCACCAGTATCGTGCTGTTTTAATCACTATGTATTCACAATGGGTTATATATGTGTGTGTGTGTGTGTGTGTGTGTGTATATAGTAGTAGGGTAAGACGTGTTCTTTCTTTTTAAGATTGCCTTGTGCTTGCTTTGGTAGCACATATTCTAAGGTTGGAATGATACAGAGAAGATTAGCATGGTCCCTGAGCAAAGATGACATGCAAATCTGTGAAGCATTTCATATTTTTCTTAACATTAAAAAAAAAAAAGATTGCCTCAACTATCTTGTATGTTTATTCATTTGCTTTAATTATTTGTATCAGCATGTCAGATTTCTTGTAAATTCCATTTGGTATTTTTTTAAGGATTTTATTAAATTTATAAATAATTTGGGGGAAAGTTAAAGTCTCTATGGGTTTCCCTGGTGGCTCAGCTGGTGAAGAATCCGCCTGCAATGCGGGAGACCTGGGTTCAGTCCCTGGGTTGGGAAGATTCCCTGGAGAAAGGAACGGCTACCCACTCCAGTATTCTGGCCTTATGGGGTTGAAGAGCTGGACATGACTGAGAGACTCTCACTTTCAAAGTCTCTGTACTATTGAGTCTTCCCACCCAGGGACAAGCTACGTCTCTGTTTTAATTCTCTATATCCTTTAGTAACGTTTTATTTTCTTCGCAACAGTCTTGTATGTCAGGCATTTTCACATGGGCTTATTTCTAAGTCTTTCTAATTGATTTGCTAATGTACACAAAAGATAATAATTTCTGTCTTTGAGCTTGTATTTGGCATCCTTGCTGGCTAGCATCTTCATAGATCTCAAAGTTTGCTGGTTGGTTCTCTTGCCTCTCCATGCAGACATTTAAAAGATCTGCAGATAAAGACGGTTGTGTGTCTTTTTTTCACTGGTGTATATCTTACATGGGGGCTCCCAGGTGGCTCACTGGTAAAGAAACTGCATGCTAATACAGAAGACACAGGTTCAGTTCCTAGGTAAGCAAGATCCCCTGGAGAAGGAAATGGCAACCCATTCCAGTGTTATTGCCTGGGAATCCCATGGACAGAGGAGCCTGCTGTGCTATAGTTCATGGGGTCACAAAGACTCAGACAGGACATAGCAACTAAGCAATAACAACAGCATATATTGTTCTTTTTCCTGTGATGCTGCCTTGGCCAGTACAAGTCATATTCTTCAACTGGGATGCTTCCAGCATTTCATCATTAAATAAAAAGTTTACCATTATTTTTTTGTAAATTCCTCTTTTCAGGCTAAGGAAAATTTCTGTTTCTGGTTTGTTAAGAGTCTTACCATGAATGTGTTTTGCATTTTATCAAATCTTTTCTCTGTAATAATTAACAAATTTCATGATTTTTCTCTTGTATTTTATTAATACAGTAATTATCTTCACAGAATTTTCTCTTACAAAACCACCATTGTATTTCTGGAATAAATTTGGCCTGTTCTTGATAAATTGACTAACCAGTATTTTATTTAGGGCTTTTGAACCTTTGTTTATAAGTGTGAACAATCTGTTGTTTTTGTTCTGGGTTGGTACCGTCTGGCTTGAGTATCAGGGTCATGTTAACCCATTCAGTACATGGAGCAGGGCCCCTGTCTCTCCCCGCAATTAATGATCCTGTCCAAAGTGTCAAGAGTCCTGAATCTAAGAAAATTTCTGCTAGATTCAGAGAAGCAGCTGAGTGGCCTTCTGTTTTTCCCTTAAGAGCCTGAATAGTTTATATAATATAAAATTTACCTATTATTTGAAAGTTTGCTATAATTCACCTAAAATGACTTGAGTTTGGTTCCTTTTCAAAGGCTAGATCTTTGACTACCTTTTTGATTTTTTCTAGAATATTGATCTCAATGGTTTTCTTCTTTCTGAGCTAATTGTAATAGTCATATTTTTTTAGAAAATTGTTTTTTTCATTTATTTCTAATTTATTCATATTAAATTGATTACATTTTTCTGGATTTAAAAAATAATAGTTATGTAGTTGTTGCTCAGTCACTAAGTCATGTCCAACTTTTTGCCACCCCATGGACTGCAGCACGCCAGGATTCCCTGTCCTTCACTATCTCCCAGAGTTTGCTCAGACTCATGTCTATTAAGTCAGTGAGGCCATCCAACCATCTCGTCCTGTCTCGTCCCCTTCTCCTCCTGCCTGCAATCTTTCTCAGCATCAGGGTCTTTTCCAATGAGTCAGCTCTTCACATCAGGTGGCCAAAGTATTGGAGCTTCGGCTTCCGCATCAGTCCTTCTAATAAATATTCAGGGTTGATTCCTTTAGGATTGACTGATTTGCTCTCCTTTCAAAGTAGTTATATTCTTTTTCTTTTTAAAACTCATTTTGACAAAGATTTGTTTAATTTGACCTTGAAAATTAGCAAGTTTGGGGCTTACTGATCAATTCTACTGTTTTTTGTTTATTTTCTTTGGATTCTGGTTTCTCATTCTTCCTCTCTGTCACTTTTATTAACTGCCCTTTCCTATGTTTATTTTGTTTGTCTTTCTCTAGTTTTTTGGATTGAAAATTTAGGCCACTTCCTTCTTTACTGAAGTATAGTTGATTTATGGTGTTGTATCAGTTTCTGGTGTATAGCAAAATGATGCATATATATTTTTAAAGTTTTATATATATGTACACCCTTTTCTGATTTTTTATTATAGTTTATCACATGATACTGAACATAGTGCCCTGTGTTGCAGTGAATTCTCGCTGTCCAGCTGTTCTGTGTATAGTGGTGTGTATCTGTTAATCCCAAACTCCTAATTTGTCCCTCCGCCTTTCCCGTGTGGTTATCTGTAAGTTTGTTTTCTGTGTCTGTGGGTTCGTTTCTCTCTTGTATATGTGTTCACTTGTATTATTTTGTAGATTGCACATTTGGGAGGTATCATACAGTATTCGTGTTTCTCTGTCTGGCTTCCTTCACTTAGTGTGACAGTCTCTGGATCCACCCATGTTGCTGTGAATGGCAGTGTCTCACTTTTTGTGTGGCCACTCCTGTGTGTGTGTGTGTGTGTGTGTAAGAGATCTTCCTTATCCCCTTATCCAGTCATCTGTGATGGACATTTAGATTGCTTCCATGTCCTAGACACTGTAAGTAGTGCTGCTATAAACATGTGTGTTTTTGAATTCGGGCTTTCTCTGGCTATATGCCCAGGAGTGGGATTGCAGGGTCATATGGTGGCTCTATTTTTATTTTTTAGGGAACCTCCATACTGTTCTCTATACTCAGTGCACCAATTTATGTTCCTACCAACAGTGTGGGAAGGTCCCCTTTCCTCCACACCCTCTACAGCATTTACTGTTTGTAGACTTTTGATGCTGTCATTCTGACTGGTGTGAGGGGTGCCTCACTGGAGTTTGTTCTGCATTTCTCTAGTAATTAGCAATGTGGAGCATCTTTTCACATGCCTGTTTTGGCCACTTATTTTTATTATTCTTATTTTCTAAACAGGGAGTTAAGACAAAATTTTCCTAGTATTACTTTTCCAGCAGCTTGATGGTTTTATGGTTCATTTTTAAGCAGTACTGTTTTGATTTTTTTCCTCTAACCTGGAGGTTGTTTGCAAGCATGTTTTAGAATTTCTACATGTATAGGATTCTTTTGGTTATACAAATTCTGTAAGATCATTTGGCCTGGATGTTTTCTGTGTTGAGAATGGTTTTGAGTGCTCCTTTGTGGTCTAATTCAGAATCATTTCTGTGAAGATAATAAAGACCAACACTTGTAAATGTTTATTCAGATGCTCTTGTCCCTAGTTTTCTGTCCTTGATTGATGGTTTCTGAGAAAACTATGGTAAAAGTCTTTCCATGATTACTACTTTGTGAATCAAATATACTGGTATTCAAAGTTATGAACAATTTTGCAAAAATAAAAAAGTAAAAATGGACACATTTATAAACATAATCTCAGCCCAGCCGTGGTGCCTGCCTTATGCTAAGGAAGTGAGCAAGCACTACATAGATGGGGCTGGGTCTCCACACGAAGACAACCTAAGGAGTTAATGGCACAGAAACATTGTTCATCATCTTAAGACAAAGAATCTGTTCCAGCTCTCTTAGGAATCTCTCTAACCTCACAGAATACTCAGAGGTGTAGTCTAGTAAATTTTTCTACATAATTTATAATAATGAAAAATCAGAAATAAAAATCCAATGGTAACTGTTAAATAATTTAAGACCTATTATGTGAGCTTTTAAAATCATATTCTTTAAAAGACTATTAAGTAGATAATCAACAAGGACCCTATGTATACCAAGGGAAGTCTATCAACAGTCTGTAATAACCTATTTGGGAAAAGTATCCAAAGGTGAATAGATACATGTGTATGTGTGACTGAAAAAGATTCTGTGTACCTACAACCCATACAGAATTGTAATCAATGTTACTCCAATAAAAAGTAGAAATTAGTTTAATTTAAAAAAGGAGGGGACATATGTATACCTATGGCTGATTCATGTTGATGTATGGCAGAGACCAACATAATACTGTAAATTATCCTCCAATTAAAGATAAATTAACCCCAAAAAAGAGGTAGTGGAAACATTTTTTAAGATTATGGGGTTATTATTCCTGTTAATTTAATAAATCAACATATAAAATAGTATATGTTATGATCACCTTTTAAGAAAAACAGTACAGGTGCATTAAATACATGCCTAGAATAAAAGCTTTGTCTCTTAAATGATGATATCATTTCATTTTATTCTTTATGTTTGTTTTTTCAAAAATTTTCCAATGATGATTTATGTAATAATAAGATATGTACCTTTGGAAGCATCTTTTGTCACATAATTACTTTTGTCTAGAACGTATGTAACCCAGGATCCGGTGAGTGCTAAAATTTAATAGTGAAATGCCTAGTTATAAAGCCAGAAGTGCTTTAAATGATTATGGCAGATTTAATCTAAAATATACTCCATGAAGTTTAAAATAGTATCAAGTGGGCAGAGTAGAAAGACTGATGCATTTTGTGTTGGTGAATGCAGGCGGGGAATAGGTGTCCCAATCTGCTGTTGGGTGCGGTGGTAGGCAACTTGTGATGGCCAGTTCAACATCTGTTAACATCCTGAGTATTTCTAGTCCTTGACTCAAAAAGTTCTCTGCTATGAATTAGTTCTGCAGCAGCTTTTATAAAAGTACTAAAAGATTGCACTGTTTATAAGAGTGAAAAAATCTGAAGAAAAACATCCTAACATCCATTAGTATGTACCTGCATGCTCAGTCACTTCCTGTCCACCTCTTTGTGACCCTATGGGCTGCTGCTCGCCAGGCTCCTCTGTCCATGGGATTCTCCAGGCAAGAACACTGGAGTGGGTTGCCACGCCCTCCTCCAGGGGATCTTTCCGACCCAGGGATTGAACCCGAGTCTTTTACGTCTCCGGCACTGGCAGGTGGATTCTTTACCACTAGTGCTACCTGGGAAGCCCAACTGGCCAAATAGATTGTCTTTTATCCAAGCAAGGGCATACTATACAAGCCTCAAAAAAGAGAGGGGAGCTTTATGGATAATGACATAAAAAATGTCAAAGATGCATTTTTAAGTGAATGAAAGAAGTTGCAAAACACTATGTATAGTATAACCGCATTTTTGTAAAGAATGGGATGTATATGTACACGTTTACACACATACATATTTGTAAGCATCAAAATATTTTCCAATAAATACGTATGAAATAGTTAACTTACCTGTGAGCCAAGGGTAGAACCTGGGTGACTTCGTGTATTACTATAATTTTGGATTATTATAATCTTACAATAAACACGAGTTACTTTAGCAGATTTTTAACTTAATGAATTTTGATTTATTTTTATTTTGGTTGCTGCTTGCTGGCTTTCTCTGACTGCAGTGAGCACAGGGAGGTGCCCTCCAGGTGCAGTGGGAGGGCTTCTCACTGCGGCGTCTCCTCTTGGCGTGGAGTGCAGGCTGCAGGCACGTGGACCTCAGTGGTCGTGGCGCCTGGGCTCCATTGCTTGGCAGCACGTGGGGTCTTCCCAGGCCAGGGATTGAATGCACCTCCTTGGCGGGTACATTCTTATCTCCTGTACCACCAGGGGAGTCCTCAGCAAATTTTGATAAAAAGAAATTTTAAAAGGTAAAAAAAAAAAAGAAATGCTGTCACTGTAATCAGATACTTCTTCTGAATTTCCTTTCTGTGTTTGGTGATGTACCCAGCAGTGTGATAAGCATATAAAATAGGACGACTGCCCTGGAAGAGCTTGACCTCAAATTCTCTTTTTCACATGTATACAGCATTCATGTAATTATTTTTAATGGGTAGTAATATGATACTTCATTTGCTACAAGTCACATAATTACAATTCAGTAATTTAATATTTTGATTTTAAAAATTGAGATGTAATTGGTATATGACATGTTAGTTTCAGATGTACAATGTAATGACTCAGTATTCATATACATTGCAGAGTAATCATCATAGTAAGTTATCTACAACTATTTGCCACCATGTATAACAATTTGAAAGTGAAGTCGCTCAGTCGTGTCCGACTCTTTTCGACCCCATGGACTGTAGCCTACCAGGCTCCTCTGTCCATGGGATTTTCCAGGCAATAGTCCTGGAGTGGATTGCCATTTCCTTCTCCAATAACAATTTGAATTACTGGAGTGGGTTGCCATTTCCTTTCTTAGGGGCTCTTCCCAACCCAGGGATTGAAGCTGGGTCTCCTGCATTCGGGTGGATTCTTTACCATCTGAGCCACCAGGGAAGATGGCCACCATTAACAGTTTGATAATTTCTTATTCAATGAGCTAGTGCTAATTTCATGGATGTTTATCTTCTGTGAGATAATTTCAAGGTGGATATTTAACTTGTCTGAGAAAGGAATTTATTAGTGCAGACTTTTGAAAACTCCGTAGGAGTTCCTATACAACATAATAAACTTAGAATGTCTGCATCATTGTATTTTTCATAGGAGACTCAGAAGTATTTTTGTTATTTATGATGGGTCACGAGTATCAGGTAAAGTTAAAAAGATTAGTGCAAATATTTAAATTTTGAGTTGGTTTTTCATGTTCATTTAATGTAACTGGTGAACTTTAAAATATCCATTAATTGTACAGTATTAAACTATAATTTTCATTTAGTGGACTTATATTTCTTGAGAAGTTCCGTTAGTTATCCCTTCCTTAAATGCCTAGCTACCATAAAATTTTAACTAGAAGCCAAGCTTTGAAAAGGAGCAATAAACCATTAATTGTAGGTTATTATGAAGCTGGATTTTAAAGCAGTGTTTATAGAAATGTCACATCAATACAGCTTCCATACTCTGCTTTATTTCTCCTTTTATTTCTCATATCTGTGCTTTGTGCACAGGCAATGTGGGTGCGATGTTGAAAATAAAACTGTAATAAATTGTAAACAGAAGCAAAAGGAACAAAAAGTAATTTTGCCCGCAATGTACTGCCTGAAATTTAGTTGGGAAATTAAGTCATTATTTTCTTTAGCATCATTGGCAGATACTTGAAATCAGTGACATTTGGAATGATTGAGCTAAATTCCTGATCTGATGATTATAAAGACGAAAAAAATAGTTCATGGCCTGAGGCAGTGATGCCAAACTCTTTTGGTATGAAAAGCAGTCACTGTGGGTAATTTTGCAAGATTTCCACTTTTAAAGTCATGCATTCCTTTTTGTCTTACTCTGTGGCACACCTGTTATCTCTAACTAAGGTGGAAGTTTGGGGTAAGTATTTAGTACTGTCCAGGACGCATGCCTGTGTCAGGAGCGATGGTGAAAGCATGGTTTGGGAGCTCCCCAGGTGGTGTGTCGTTCCCTGTAGCCTTGGGTAGACCTTTCCCCGCAACTCCGCGCTCCTTCTGTTGGATTAGATCATCCCTTGCGTTCCGTTTTCCACTCCCAGAGCCTGACCTCGACGTGAAGCCTCGTAGGCACCTCGCCATCCCTGGCTCTGTACGTGAATGTCGCCTGTCCTCCCGTCTAGCTGCAGAGAGGAGCTGCCCCCGCGCTCCAGCAATCCCCCTGCGCCCGGGGGCATTGCCCTCACCGCGGAGCTGTGGCTGCCGGCTCACCCACACCGGCTCCAGGCTCCTCTTCACCCCTCTGCCCCCGGCCCCACACCTCTCTGCGTCCATCATAATATCTGTGCCTTCTGAGCTCTCTTCTCCAGCTGTCTCCCTGCCTCCCCGAGCTGAGTTCCTTCCACCGCCCGCCAGGCCACTTTTTTCTTCTGTCGTGGAAAGCCCCAGGCTCATTATTTCTCGCTTCGGCCTCCGCGCGGCGCTATGCTGCGGACATGCCCCTCACGAGAACGTTCTTCCTCCTGTTGTCCGCGCGTTGACCACGGTAGTTCTTCTCCTGCGTGATGGCTGGTTCCTCCACCGGCGCTGCGGGTTGCTGCCCCTTCTCTGTCTGGTGGTGCGCGCTCATCACTGCTCTGCCCCCGGTGCATGCCCTCCCCCGCCCAGAGCTCTCAGGGCAGAGGCACCCCTCCCACCCTGACGCGCTCTCGGCCTGTCCGGCCCAGGGGCTCGCCCTCACCCGGCTGCCAGCGCTGCACCCCCCTGCGCTCCGGACTTCTCACCGGGTGTTCCCCTCCAGCGCTCTGTCCAGATTGAGGACCCGTGATTCTTTGGCTAAAAAGAATCATGTTCTCCAAGAAGCTAGTTAACTCGTAAACATCTTTGTTTCAGCAGAGCACTCTGATCATTCTGCTCTCTGTGAAGGACAGCACCTTAACTAGCGGGTTCGCGGAGCAGTGCAGACCTCTCTGACATCAGCCCCCAGGGTTACCCTCCTCGGCTGTGAGCTGTCCCCAGCCCAGAGCCAGCCGAGCTCCCATAGCTCCTCTCCAGGGTCACTGCCGTCTGATGGCGCTTCCTGGACGCCCCCGGAGTCAAGCCGCTCATCATCCAGCCGTCCCTTCTTCACTGTGATTCTGCTCTTGGCTCCTTTTCTGAAGCCTTTCCATTTTATACCGTTTCTTAAGCACATTTTAGTTGTATTTTCCCAACTGTGCTTTTAGCTTCTTGAGGGTAGGAACACGTTTCATGCCCTCCCCTCTGGTGACCACTGTTAGACAAAGTCTCAGTAACTACTCACTTATTGACTGATTGTTGGGCATCATAGCGTAGAACTTCAGGCAATCCAGTCGTCTGTAGTCAATAAAATACCAGAAGTTTCTGCTAGTTAATGTGCCAGGGGCTTAACATTCTTGGGGTAAAGAACTGTTTTCTAGCTGGAATACTTGTCATCAGAGCGTCTGCCTCCTTGTTTCAGGGGAGAGCCTGCCTTTTGTCTTGGGGTCACCTTCTAACATTTACAGCAGAAACCCCTCTCCTGCTGTAGGTGCTGTAGTCACAGAAGGCGGATGCCGGAAGGGGCCTTAGCGGGAGTCTTGGCAGAAGTTTCTCTCTCACAAGTGAAGCCAGCAGAAGTTTGGGGACAGCTTCTACCACTCGCAGATGTCGGGGCTGGGACTGGAAGCTTGTGTTCTCAGATCAGATCCAGAGCCCTCTCCGCTGCACGTCTGCGCGTGTTCCGCTCCTTCCTGCGTTTGTGCAGCACACCGGCGTGTGTCAGTGCCCGCAGAGCGCATGGAAGGCGACAGAGAACGAGTAGAGACTGCCGGCCCACGTGGAGGTGCGCGGGACAGGCGGTGGAGGAAGCGCTTTTCGTCCGCGTTGTTTTCAGAAGGACGGGGTTTGAGGAGGCTTTAGGCCGAGGGGCGGCACCAGGAGGGGGACGTCTGCAGATGTGGGTGCAGGGCGCCCCTTTGAAGGTGTGTGAGGGCCACGGGGTCCGAGCGCAGGCGGGGGTGGTGGAGCCTCAGGGCAGACAGGGTGGCGTTTCCAACCAGACTGGCCTCGCAGGGGCACTGGAGCCTAGGTCTGTGTGCCCACCCGGCGCCTCTCCTCTCTGGTGTGGGTGGTGAGGCCTTTGGCTGAGAGGAGGGTGTGGAGAGTGGGTGAAGCTCCCTGGGGGCGCACGTGCTGACCGCTGGGCAGGAGAGAGGGGGCAGGACGCAAGCCTGAGCTGCCCTCATGGATGCCCACGGAGGACCCCCAGCGGGTGGCCAGGGCTTTGCTGGGCGGGCGTCTGGCCTCCCGAGGCGGCTGTGTCCCGGTGCCCAGGGTCGGCTCCCGTGGGGAGGAGCCCGGGGCTACGAGCGTGGTGAGTGGCGCTGGTGCAGGGCTGGTCCGAGGTCTGCGGTCCTGGGCTGGCCCCGGGCTCCGGGCTCCGGGCCCCGGGCCTTGGGTAGACAGCAGCGGTGCTGACTGAGTAGGTCCTTCCCCTTTTGCAGCAGTTGATCTAGAAGGAATAGAAGAGTCGACCGAAGGAGAGGAAGAGACGGGGTGTGAGTGAAGCCGCCGTATTTGGAAGGGATTTGCTCTGAACTGTGTGGCCAGTTGACTCGTCTCCGGGTGGAGCCCGAGGCCAGTAGGGATGTGCTCTAGAGGGGGTCCGCTCAGGGCGCGCGTCTCCGTTAGAGGGGGCCCGGTCAGGGCGCGGGGGTCTCCTTTAGAAGGGGTCCGCTCAGGGCACCCGTCTCCGCTAGAGCGGCCTGGTCAGGGCGCGCCCCCGTGGTACGTGCCTGGGACCAGCATTGGGTCCTCTGGGTGCTCACTGCTGTCCGCAGCAGCGTTGTCTAGGATCCAGCCCTCCCAGGACCTTCCGCGTTGGATCGTTCTTCAGTATGAATCGTTCATACTTTATAATAATTTTAATAAGCTCATTGTAAATAATCAGTGCAGAGAGTTAACGGCGTGATCTACTTGCTGATCTGTTCATAACCCTCGCCCTGCCCTCTGGCATTGCCTGCTACTGATCCCAGTCGACATTGTGAAGTTTCATGCAGTGAAATGCACATGTGAAGAGAGCAAAAGCAATTAAAACTGCTTGGAAAAAAATAAAACCAGGAGCAGTTAACACCTAAAGGATTTACTGGGACCTTTCTAAGCCGAAGAAACTGTGAAGAAGAGCTTCAAAAAGCAGTGCCTCAGAGCAAATATTAAAATCTCCTTCTTCTTGATTCCTAAAGATAATTGGATCTAGTGGTAAAAAGTAAAGAATGTATGTGTGTGTGATCACATGGGTACATGTTTGTATGTACACACATCTAAGTATTTGAGGCAATATATCTTACCAGACTTTGAAAAAAGAAACAGGCCATCCTAGTCATGACGATGAAAAAATGGCCTGAGAGAAGGGGAAGCTGTGTATTATTAGTTCATGAATAGATAATAAAATGGCAGGTTCAAATCCTATGCCAGCAACCTGTATATACCTAAGTACAGTGTGTCTGACTCTATGTTAAATTAATTTTTTTATTAATCATTTATTTGCCTTCTTGACTGAATTCTTTGAAAGTAGAGAGCAGTCTGATTTAACTGTGTCTCCAGCCTGTTCTCATAAAAGTGATCAAGTGAACCTGGATTCTAGGCTCCAAGGCCTGCATCACATATAGGGCAGGGGACCTGTTACTCCGCTTTATATTCTAATGCCTAGCACTGTGCTCAAACGTTGTTAGTCAACGAAAGTGTTTTGACATAAAGAACAAAAAAGCTTTAATATTTAAATTTACCCAGATGTAGTGAATGAATATTTTTAACTGTATCAAGTATTGGCAATTTCTGTATCTGTTACGTATTTTTAAATCATGTTTAAGATAATGAAAGGGGGGGAAGTGAGTCTAGAGAGTGTCGTTTCTGAAAACACTGAGGACCCTCCAGTGCGATCAGAAGGAGTCCCGAGGGAGTGAGGAGGGGCACGACCCAGCTGCTCCCGCTGCCGTCCGTGTTCCGTGGGGCCTGGGGCCACGACCCAGCTGCTCCTGCTGCCGTCCGTGTTCCGTGGGGCCTGGGGCCGGTGAGGTTCATAGGCCCATCACCCTGTGCGCTCTTCTTTAGGGCCGAATCTCTGCCCCTGAGCTGGACACTTGGGCAGTCTCTAGCACTTACCTAGTGTCTCTAGGAGCTTAGAGTCCAGTGGGAGACAGGCACGCATCGTGGAATGAGACTATAAATATAAAATGATGATGACAGGTATCGAACAGGCGAGGTCCGTGGGACCGAGACAGTTCATCATAAGAGAGTTGGACTTAACTCCGGAGATCCAGGAAGTGACCATTGTTTTGAAATCTGAAGACAGACCAGGAGTTACACTAGGCAGAGCTGGAGGAGGAGGAGGAGGTTTGCAGGCCGAGGAGGAGCCCAGGCCAGGCCCGTGGACTGCAGGTGGGAGGTGTCGGGGTGGGGGTGAGCCTGGGCCCTGCCAGCCCCCAGGGCCTCTTTAAGGCACGTCACCTCTGTCAGAGACGGAGGGAAACGGTGAGGAGTCGCGAGCAGGCGGTGTCCAGACTGTGTCCATGGCCGTGGGGGCCAGCCCTGCTGTCTGGAGACAGAGTCGGCCTGCAGGGGAGGGCAGGGGCGGCCTGGAGCTGGACTTGAAGGATGGGGAAGGATGGCTGGGTCCGAGACTCTCCTGGGCTTCCAGCCCAGGAGAGCGCGGTGTTCGCTGAGGAGCGTGCGTCGTTGCGGGACCAGCTGGCCCCATCCTGGGGCTAAAGGACCCTTAGACCACCGGGAAGAAGTGTCTGGAAGCAGCTGCACATGCAGGTCAGCTGTGTGGCCTCGGGCACCGCGGCTCTCGTCCCCAGATGGGGGTCCCCCGACCCCCAGTTCCCACGGGACTCTGCACCTCTCGCTGCTGCCGCCGCTGAGAGCTCCTGTTTGGGGTCGCAGTTCTCTTTTGGAGCCTTGCGTTGTTTCCTCAGCGAGATCTAGATCCAGAAGTCCTGGCCAAGTAGCACTAAGATGTAATTGTCTTGGAAGATGCAGTTACGTCTCACTTTGCCTAACACAGAAAAGAGGCTTATGGAGCAGTCTTGAGAGCTGTCCTGCTGGGACCCCCCCGTGTGTGGGGAGGGGGAAAGGGCGGGGTCTGCAGTGGGGCGCCCTCCTGGCTCCTGGGGCAGCCACTGCCATCCAGCCCGGGTCACAGACCTCTAATGGGGGAGGTCTGCTCACGCAGAGGAGGGGCGCTTGCCTCAGGAGATCGGGCTGGTCAGGGGTCTGCGTGTGGAGGAGAATCAACCTGGGCTCTTAAGAGTGCTGCCTCCTTCCACGTCTCCAGGGACAAAACGTCCCGAGCCTCAGGTCACACCAGGGCAGAGCGAGGGGGATGGACTGGGTGGTCATGCAGACTTTCACGGGGCTGTTGGAGGCAGGCCCCGGGGGTCCTGTGGCCGCCCCTGAGTAATGAGGGGGGAAGGTCCCCGGGGGTCCTGTGGCCGCCCCTGAGTAATGAGGGGGGAAGGTCCCTGGGGGTCCTGTGGCCGCCCCTGAGTAATGAGGGGAGATGGAGGCCGGGATTTGCTCCCTCCATCCAGGCATCGCTCAGTGCACAGCCACCCAGATTTCAGTCCCTCGCTCTCAGTGCATTCGGCTCCTTGGCAGTATCCCGTATGCAGGATGCCGGCCGCTCACTGGGAGCTTTCATTCCAATTGTTCTGGACCCTGGTGAAGACCAGACTCCCAGGTCCTGGAGGCCGGCAGACGTGGCTCCCTGGACTGTCCACACTGGTGGGAATGTCCGAGAGGCCTGGGTTGGGGGGGGGATTGTCAGAGGGGCTTCTCCACCATGTGAGGCTCCGACAACAGGCCTGTTCTGGAGTCCATGGAGCTTCCCCCATCACTGGGGATGGGGTGGCTGGAGGCTGCGCCCATAACTGAGGGGCTGGAGACTGGCTGAGCAATGACCAGGGTGACCGATGGGGAAAAGGAAGCCTGTGAACGGAGGTGCTCTGAGTGAGCGAGACAGGCTCTTACAGGCACCATGCCCTGGGCCAGGGGCCGCAGGCTTCTTCCAGACCCCACGCTAGAAGGAAAGCCACCACCAGCCCCAGAGGGCCGGCTCTCCCTGGTCCAGGGCGGGGTGGCTCAGCTGCTGCAGGTGGGCTGGAGTGCCCGTGCCTCTCAGCGCCTCAGGCCCATCTTAGAATGAGCTGGTGGGGGAGGCCACTGGAGCCCCTCTGCCAAGGTGGTTCCATCCCAGACTGGAGTGGGAGGAGCCAGCTGGGCCTGTCACACAGCTGGGGAGGAACCGGTGGTTGTGAAAGAGGCCACGATTGTGTTAGTGAGGGTTCTGCACAGAAACTAGAGAGCCTCGTGATGAAGGTGGAAGAGGAGACTGAAAATGCTGGCTTAAAACTCAGCATTCAGAAACTAAGATCATGGCATCCGGTCCCATCACTTCATGGCAAACAGATGGGGAAACAGTGGAAACAGTGGCTGACTTTATTTTTGGGGGCTCCAAAATCACTGTGGATGGTGACTGCAGCCATGAAATTAAAAGATGCTTGCTCCTTGGAAGAAAAGCTCTGACAAACCTAGACAGCATATTAAAAAGCAGAGACATCACTTTGCTGACAAAGGTCCGTCTAGTCAAAGCTGTGGTTTTTCCAGGAGTCATGTATGGATGTGAGAGTTGGACTATAAAGAAAGCTGAGCACCGAAGAATTGATGCTTTTGAACTGTGGTGTTGGAGAAGACTCTTGAGAGTCCCTTGGACTGCAAGGAGATCCAACCAGTCCATTCTGAAGGAGATCAGCCCTGGGATTTCTTTGGAGGGAATGATGCTGAAGCTGAAACTCCAGTACTTTGGCCACCTGATGGGAAGAACTGACTCATTGGAAAAAACCCTGATGCTGGGAGGGATTGGGGGCAGGAGGAGAAGGGGATGATAGAGGATGAGATGGTTGGATGGTATCATTGACTCTATGGATATGAGTTTGAGCAAGGTCCGGGAGATAATGGAGGACAGGGAAGCCTGGTGAACTGCAGTCCATGGGATCGCAAAGAGTCCGACGTGATTTAGTGACTGAACAACCCAGAGGAACAGGACCATTAGGTCATGTATGTAAGAGAGAGAGACAGAGAGAGAGAATGAGAGATGGATTTTAAGGATCTGGCTTGAGTGTTCATCAGGCTTGCCTTTTTGAAATCGTAGAAGCCGCCAGCCGCAGGCTGGAGACTCGGGAAGAGTTGATGTCTTGAGTCTGATGTCAACTCTTCCACGCTGCCGTCTGGAAGCTGAATTCCCTGTTCTTGGGACACCTGTCTTTGCCCTTAAGGCCTCAACTGATCGATTGGGGCTCATCCGCATGATAGGACTAATCTGCTGAATTTGAAGTCAACTGACTATAAATGTCAATCACAGCCATACTAGCGTTTGACCAAACCTGTTCCACCCAAGTGAACACATTAATTGACAGTCAATGTGATGCCCCAGAACATTGTCATCTCTCAAAAGAAGGCGGGTGGTTAAGGAACCGTTTCCCCTTCGACACGGAGTGGAAGGTGGAGGAGAGGAGCGTGCTGCGCTTACCATGGGGTTTGTTTGTCTCCGTCTCCCGATGCTGCTTGAGCCTTGGATCTTCCACTGGCCTCACTGCAGCGGCACTGGGGGGTGGGGGTGGGGGCTGGCCTACCATAGATCACCCCCTCCTACCAATAAAAAGGCTTCTCTCACCGGTGGCAGGTAAGAGTCCCAGCCTCCTGGTTCCCGAGGGGCCGTGTAGAATCCGTGTTTGGTCATCATGGTGACCCCATGGCGTCTGGTGTCTTGGTGCTCAGCCTCATCCATGATGGACATCATTTGTTCAAAAAGGTTTCACATCTTCCAAGCTCAAGATGTGAAACCACTGTACGAGGTATTAGAATAGCCTCTGCACATGTATTCACTGCGTGAACAATTTCGTTTCACTTTGTGTTGTATGTATTTTCTTTCTTGCCAGTTGGAGGGGAATGATTTCACTAGTGTATCATGGAACACAGTCATGCGTGGTTCCTGAGATCATCTTTCTACCTAAGCTCTCGCTCTCGCCTCCCCAGCCTTCACTCCAGCTACGCGAACCAGTTGCCCCCCACAGATGCCTGGAGAGACTTTCCACTCTTACAACGTTCGTTTCACCTGAAATGTCCTTTCCTGCTAGTTCTTTCCGCTTTTACCCTCTTCAGACCCATGACTGAGTAGATGTGAGCTCAGAAGCCTCTCTGTATTCAGAGCATCACAGCCACTTCATAGACCTCTCTTGCCGTACTTGCATTTAGGTTTGTTTTCTTTTTTAAAAAGGTCCCCTTTTTCTTTTTAGTTGTGTGGCTGCGCTGGGTCGTAGTTGAGGCCTGCGGGACCTTTGGTCGTAGCTGCGCTCATGGGGTCTTTGGTCGTAGCTGTGGCCTGAAGGACCTTCTGCTGCGTCCTGCAGACTCTTAGCTGTGGGATGTGGAATCCCGTTCCCGTTCCCTTGTGGGAGGTGGAATCCTGTTCCCTGCATGCGTGCGTGCTCAGTCGCTTCAGTCGTGTCCGACTCTTTGCAACCGTGTGGACTGTAGCTCGCCGGGAGCCTCTGTCCTTGGGGTTCTCCAGGCAAGAACACTGGAGTGAGTTGCCATGCCCTCCTCCAGGGGATCTTCCCGACCCAGGGATTAAACCCACGTCTCCTGCACCGCAGGCAGATTCTACTGTCTGAGCCACCGGTCAGCCGTCTAGTTCCCTGACCAGGGAGCAAACGCAGGCCCGCTGCATTGGGAGTGTGGAGCCTTAGGCCACTGGCCCACCAGGGAAGTCCCATCACTCTGCGTTTCTTCCAGCTTCTGTGTTGAAAGCTGTGTCTTGTTCCATGTCGTCTGCTGTGTCCTGCTTGGTACCTGGCCGCCTGCAGGAGTGAGTGAAGCGGAATTCACCCTGGCCTTCAGCGGTCCTTGCATTGTGTCTGACCCGTGTGTTAGAAATCTATCTGGCCAGTGTGCTTCTATGTTGAGCTGATTATCCAGTTGCTGGATGAGCTCAGACACTGCTTTTCTTCTTGTATTTGGAATGGAGTGAAAGGAAGGAAGAAGGGATGAAGGTCCTTCATTTTCTGTTGATGAGAAGCTTGTTATTCTTCAGTCACTAAGTAGTGTCTGATTCTTTGCAGCCCTGTGGACTGTATCCTCCCGCCAGGCTCCTGCGTCCATGGGATTTCCAGGCCAGAGTACTGGCGTGGGTTGCCATTTCCTTCTCCAAGGGATGTTCCCAACCCAGGGATCAAACTGGCACCTCCTGCTTGACAGGCAAATTCTCTACCACTGAGCCACCTGGCAAGCCCTTGATAAGGTAGTTGGCCGCAAAACCCCACTCACTGAAGGTTTAAAATGAATGGCTGCAAGACAGCTTAGAACTTTGTGACTTTTATCAGGGGGCCTCGTTTCCATGAACTCGCACCAGTCAGTTCTTGGTGCTCTGCCCTGGGGGCCGGGGGCAGCGAGCTGAAGCTTTGTGTTTCCTGTGACTCTCTCTGAGCCGCCACCAGAAGCTCTCGGTCCAGCGGGATGAAAGGAGGCAGACGAGAGCGGCTCTGACCGGGGGTGCAGGGGGCGCCTGCCTTCCTTTGCCACTCAGAGCCTTTGGGTGCGGCTTGGGTGTCACCCCCAAAGGGAGGAGAGTGTCCTCACGGTGGAGGAGCCCTGCGGCATGGCATTCTTGGGCTGGGACGACGTGAGGACAGCCTGACACGCTCATTCGTTTCCTCACCGCAGAGACGCTGGTGCACGCACATGCCGGAGGACCCTGTGTCAATGCAACAGGCCCAGAATCCTAGCAACAAGTTTAAATGTTGGAAACGGATTGAAAATGACTCTCTTCACATTAGGAAGTTTGTTGGCAGAGAGCAAAGCAGATTGTGCCCTTTGCCAAAGCACAGGAAGACTCGTGTGCAGGCTTCTTTTGCTCAGCCCTTGCTGTTCTGTTAGAACTCTTGGCTGATGCAGGATGCTCGCCCAGAGAGAGTAACTGTCAAGAAAACATGATTGGAAGCAATGATGAGTCTCATTTTTGGAGTGTTTCCTTTTTCACAGTCTTCAGCAGTATGTCGTTGCCCTGTTTACTTTGGGCTGGTATGCCTCTTGGACTATTATAAGCCCAAGTAGGAATTTATAAATTTGACTGTTATTTCAGAATCACCTGCTGATGTGACTTGTACACTATGGGGGCACAGGCCAGATTGCTTTTGTGATTAAAAAGCCTAATTAAGGCTCAGACATGAACTCTTGCTTCCCTTAGTTTGTATCAGTACTTTCCCCTCCTCCCAGGGGGTTTTGCAAATATGAACCCTTCTTTGGTTTAAACTACAACTTTGAAAACGTAAAACTTATCAAACCAATTTTAACTATAGTTGTCATGATTTGTATTAGTTGGAGATACATTTGTTTAAGTAGTATAATACTGATAATGTGTAGATCAAGTAGCAAAACCAAAAAAGAAGCGTGCTCCCTCCCACCAGTTTACTTTCCATTTTAATTTAAGCAAATTTTGTATCCGTTTTTTTTTTTTAATAATATACTTTGAAGTTTTAGATTGAAGGTTTGGAAAAAGAAAGCCAACTATAATCTCATAGCTAAAATTGTGACTCCATCTTCATTTTCACCTGGAGAGGGAAATGTCAGCCTACTCCACTGTTCTTGCCTGGAGAATTCCTTGGACAGAGGAGCCTGGTGGGCTGCAGTCCCTGGGGTCACAGACAGTCGGACATGACTGAGTGACTAACACACTTCATTTTCACTGTCTGTGAAAAATGAGTAGTTTCTGTATTAGTGGGGCATCATATGGAATTTTTAAAAAGGAATGAAGTTTTCTACGAGTTTGGTTATTTGGTTCAACCGTGGGTACATCGGAAAGATCTGTGTCTTGTTTGCAGCATGGCCAGAGACCGTACTTGAACGTTCATTTAGTTGTGATTAACTTTTAAGGTTTCTCTTTCCTGAGTAGGAAAGTAATTGCTCCACTTTATTTCCCAGTGCTTTTTATGCAAGAAACACGTGATGAGTAGCGTCTTGAATTTAGTTTCTGAAAGTTTTTCTTAGCAGGCACTTCTGCTTGCTTCATTTTGTTGGGCAGTAGATATGAGTAACTCTGTGAATTGCCATTTGTAACTTTTTCATCCCCCAAATTTAGTATCTCACTACAGCAGTTATTCACTTCAGGTGTGTGGTGACATCTTGTCTTAACGTCTCTTTAGATGTTCTGTTTTCTTCACTCCAAGTTATCCTTTTATATTTTGCTGTAACCTTATGCCACTTCAGATGTGTAAGCAGACAGCGTGCACAGTTCTCAAAGCTTGTTTTCTGGTTAACACTTCCATCCCTGGAGGGGTGCAGAGGAACGTCTGAGGCAGAGAACGCACTTGCTTTCGTGTTCATTAGAAAGTTCCAGCCCAGAATTACTGACTCAGCCTCTGTGGATCGAGGGGCTGCACTGCGTGCTAGATCCCCCCCAGACGAAAACCAAGACCCGTTCCCCGCCGGTGCATTTCTGACTTCGTCTGGCCTCTGGCCTCTTTTTCATTTAACCAGTTCATTGAGACTTCTGCAAGTTTTTAGGAACCATGATTTACCCTCTGAGGATTCCCTGAGTGCTTCTGAGCCGCGGCATGCACAGACCTCACCACTCTTGTTTCCTCTTTCTAGTTTGGGGTGGAAGAGGTGGTGTTTATCATCACGAATGCAGCAGTCGGGACCTACTGCCTTTATCAAAATCCAGGAGTGTGGCCCAAAGTCAAGGCAGAAACGCACACTTCTGGGCAGAGGGTTTTCCAGCGTCTGGAACTGACAAGCAGGTGTCAGGAGCAGAGCCTGGGGCAGCCTGGCCAAGCCCGCCAGCTGTAATTTACTCGCTACCTGTGAGCCCCTTGGCGCAGGAAAAAGTGATTTCCTTTACCAGTAAAGTTGATGGCTCTGCCTCAGTGACGAGCTTTCCCCCTTCCCTTTGCTCGGAGGACAGAGGCTACTCCAGGCTCCATGTTCTCTTATTAGAAAACTGAAAAACTCAACCAAAAAGAAGAAAGCCACAGTGGAGGTTTCTAAAAATGAAATCCACCCTTCCTCATTCAATGAGAAAAATTAACTTCCTTTAATCTGGGAATGTATTTTTAGTTCTGTCTTCACCCGTTTCTGCATTTCTGTATTCTGTATAGATACTAATCTGATAACCTACCATCAGTGGGCCTTTTGAGTTGTTTTTCTGTTGCAGTGCATTTTTTTTAATGTCTTAAAATGTTTATTCATTTAAAGATGGCACCTTGGAGAAGGGCACGGCAACCCACTCCAGTATTCTTGCCTGGAGAATCCCATGGACAGAGGAGCTTGGTGGGCTACAGTCCATGGGGTTGCGAACAGTTGGACATGACTGACGCGACTTAGCACACGCCAAGATGCCGAGAAGCGTGTATTTAAGAACATTTGAACAACAATCCCTCTGGGCCGCATCCCTCCCATTCAGCTGTTTCCACTGATGCGTATTGCCTCCCAGGTGTCCTGTGTCTCTGTAACAGCCTAGATGCCGTGAGAGGATGCTTTCTGTTTTGTTCAGGGTTTGACTTGTCCGGATCCGGCCTCCAATTCACCACCTCTCCTTCGGATCTGCAGCGCGCCCAGGCATGTTAAAAACGACGACTGTGACTTGCGGCCACGGTTCAAAGCAGAGCTAAGTGACTTCCGTGGAAATAAAGCGGTCCACACGGAGCAAGAGCCAGTACCCTTAGGACTGTGCTCCAACCAAGTGACGTGGCCCTTATTGTGCTCCGCTGGCCACTCATTTTATCACGCTAGTGGGGACTAACCTGAGATGATTTTAATAGGGAGAGAGAAATTCTCATTGGGAAGACCTTTTCTACTTCATCCAGAAAAGCGTTCCAAAACATTTATAAGATATTATCTGAGCAAATTCTTATTTCTTAATTGACATGAGATATGTCGAAGGCTTCTATGGCTTTCGTCACATTTTCAAACATAATTACCTTGTACCTCATCATGGGTCAGCAGCAAGCTCCACTTCTTTTCCGTATAAGACACCAAGTCAACATCTGAAAGCTGTTTATGTTCAACCATTTAGGTAAATTGTTATTTACAACCAAGACAGGAAATGGGATAATTCTGTGGTTTCTGCCAAAAGCCATTTTCTTATTTCATCTCGTACTTACATGTATGGAGAGAGTTTCTTTTCTAATAATAAGACCCCATTGACAGATGTTGAGACTTGTTTTTAAAAGAAATGAGGAATTGTATAAAGAACTGATTTGTTTTTCAAAATTATGATTTTTTTTTGAAGAAGCAATAAAGGTCTAATAAGTCTAAGAATAAAAGTAACTTACAGTAGCTATTTTAACTGGCTCTTCCTTTCTATTTCACCTATTGATTTTGCTTAGTAGACTTGTAATTGGTTGTAAAATTTGGAATTTGGGGGAAAAAAGGTTTTATTAAGTAATGCATCATTGCCCTGGGTTTTTTATTGTAAGGCTTTCCGTGTGGGTGGGAGTGTTAGAGTTTGCTGTTTCTGTGGGACTCTTTTTGGGATTTACCTCTTTGGGCAAATCTACTTAGCTTCTGATCTCCATACATTAGAACATGAGAACAACTTCAATCCATAATTGACATGAAAAGTCAGAAAGAAGAGGAGGATGTCATCAGTAAGGGAAAAGCGGATTATGATTTAAGAAACAGACCCACCCTGAGCAATTTCAGGCATAAAGAGATTACCAAAAGGAGCTAAGATGAATGCTTTTGTGAAGCAGAGGGGCAGGTAAGTTCATTCCTGATTTTTGGACATAGAATTGTTTCTTTGGCAAAGATATCTTTTCATAGAATTTCTTTAATTGCTTCTCTTCAGCAGAGAATGCAGTAACTTTGGCTGTAGGTATTTCAGTTGTCTTCCGTGATGGTTCAGCTGGTAAAGAATCCGCTCACAATGCAGGAGACCTGGGTTCGATCCCTGGGCTGGGAAGATCCGCTGGAGAAGGGATAGGCTACCCACTCCAGTATTCTTGGGCTTCCCTGGTAGCTCAGACGGTAGAGAAACCGCCTACAATGCAGGAGACCTGGGTTCGATCCCTGAGTTGGGAAGATCCCCTGGAGGAGGGAAAGGTTCCCCGCTCCAGTGTTCTGGCCTGGAGAATCCCATGGAAGTATAGACCATGGCGTTGCAAAGAGTCGGACGCGGCTGAGCGACATTCACTTTCAGGAAGCTTCTGTGGGCGTCCAGGCTGGGAATGGTGGCTGCCTTCCCGGTGCCCACAGCTCCCTGGGTGTGCCTGTCTGTCGCCTCTCGTCACAGGCTGCTGGATTGTCATTTCTGCCACCTCTACTGTAAGGATTTTAGTGTTGATGCTTCCACAAGACCTGGCTCCTGATACTTTGTTGAAGTAACTGAAAGCCCAAGTAGCGTTAAAAATACCCTTGGCAAGCACACTTTTTCACTGTTACACACCTGGAAACACTGAAGGGGGTCCGCGAGGGAGACTTTGGGCCCAGGGCTCTCATCCCGGGTCCCTTGTGGCGTATTTCCTTGGGGAGCTGAGTCTTACAGCCGCGTTGGTGCTGAATTTGCAGACTCCACAGGGGACGGTGTGAAAGGGTTTCGGCTTGTTGGCTCTGTGTGGCCAGAGCTCGGGCCCTGCCCTGAGGCCTGCAGCAGCCGCTCTGCAGGGGCGCGAGGCACTTTCTGTGCCCGGAGAGGAGGCCCGGGGGGCTGCCTGGAGGTGGGGACGAGGCGTGGAGGGGGTGCGGGCCCTGCTCCAGCGGCAGCTCCTGAGGGCTCCGCGGAGGAGGCAGAGCTCCCAGCAACCCTGAGGGGCAGCGCTCAGTACCCCTGGTCGGCCCTCGGGGACTCAGGCGGAGCAGACCAGAAACGGAGCTGACACCATGCCTTGTCCGTGATCGGCGCGGCCCTGCAGGGGTTGGCCCGAGCGGGCGGTGGGGCCAGCACGCGGGGTCCCTGACCCCTGAAGCGGGGCGTGTCCGACCGCAGAGAGAGGCGGTGGGGCGTTGGGGGACCCAAGCAGGCCTCCGCCAGGCTGAGGCGGTGAGTGAGCCCGCAGGTCAGAGAGCGAGCGGTCAGGGGCAGCGGTGCGGAGCTGTGCCTTGGTCGCGGCAGAGAACGGCCCTGGGTTTCTTCGTCGGACGTAGAAGGCGGTCGCGTCTGCGTCTTGGAGCGGCTGTGGGCTTTGAACGAGGTGCCCGTGTGACCCCCCAGCTCGCGCCTTGCGCTGTGGTGTCCACCGCGACTGTTCCTTCCTGACCCTGCGGTTCTTCTGGAGGGAATCACCCCCAGGGGGACGGGCTCTCCCCTTCGGGGGCTTGAGCTTCTGTTTGAGGGCTGGAGGAACTGCTTTCACAGCTCCAGGGGCAGACCTGACAGTAACCTCACCATCGACCAAAAAGGGTCGTGTGTTAGGGACCCTCGGGCCAGGCCCCAGCTGGGGACAGGCTCTCAGGTTAGAACAGCCCTTTTAACGTATAACTCCAAATCATTTCACATGGCTATTTAAGATGTTCCTCTGTCTCTTTGCTTCAAAGCCGGAGTGTCCCTTGAGTTTAGAAAGCCTTGTGTTTCTAAGAGGAAGTGGAAGGAAGGAGGCTGACGTCTGTGGGGCTTCTGAGAGCCGGATTCTTTCCCTTTCCCTCTGCTATCAAACTGGACTCACGGCAACCCTGGGGAATAAATCATTATGCTTGTGTAAGGGGAGGGGGCGGAATCACGGCCAAGGGAGCATGAAGCTGCAATCTAAGGTCATCAGCACCTAACAGGCAGAGCCAGAATGTGAACCCACGTCTGCAGGTGGTTAATGCCGATATTCTTTGTCTGAAATGCGGGAAGGCTCCCTGGAAGGAGAGATTTCAAAGACACGATGGCGGCCCCTTGGCACCATGAGTGCCCGGGAGGCTGGGCTGCATGCTGTGGGTGACCCAGCGCCCAGACATGCTGGCTCAGGGCAGACCGTTCCCAGAGATTTACCAGTGAATGAAAGTCACAAATTCAGGTACAAAACTCATGATTGCAGCAGGTGACAGGTTGTCAGCAACATGAAATCTGTCATCAGCATTGTCAAATTATGAAAAACATGACGTTTATTAACAGAGGCTCCGCTCAAGTGGCTATACAGCTCTTTAAAGGTCTGTGTTTAGAATTGGATAATATGTGGAAAACTGACAGAGGATAACTTCAGAAGATGCCACCAGTTTTTCAAATGACTTAAGGCACACACAGTGCCTCTGAAGAGAAATAAACTGATAAGCCCAAAAATAATCTTTCAAAAAGTAATGATGTAAATTTCAGTTCCCGTATTTGCCACTTCTTTTCCTCGGAGTTGAAATGGTCAAAAGTTGCCATCATGGAGATTTTTAAAAGCGCTCTGAATCTGCATGTAAAGGGCAGTACAAATAACTTTCAACCAGATTGAAAATTAAAAGTGAATGTAATAATTGAAGAAGTACATATTCTGCATATTCTATGCCAGTTCTTGGCCAGATAAATGAAGCTATTAGCTGTGTGTTTTGTAAGAATCTTGTAAAGGACTATCTGAACCCTGGTGTTTTATTAGTAGCCATAGAATCATGGATTCATCAAGCCTGGGATCTGATGGAAATTCGGCAAGATTGAATGAATCAAGTTTTGGATAAATGAGGATTTTTCACCAACGGTGGAGAAGCAGTGAGTGTGGCCGTGAACTGTTGCACTTGGGTGGAGCACCACAGCTCCCCTTCCCCAGAAGCCGGGAGCTGGAACCTGAGGGCCCAGACACCGAGATGCTTTTCCTTTGAATCCACTTGGTCAAAGTGTATTTAGGACTTGAAAACCAATCCCATCACAGTAAAGAAGTTTTTTTTTTTCTTTCTTTCCCAGAGAAAGCCCCCTTTCCAAGTAAGTGTCTTTAGTGCCGGTCGACTTTCCCCAGAAGTTCATTCCACGGTTTTAATGAGGATTCCAGGTATTCAGGCAGTAGCGGTGTGAGTCCGTGTCGCGTCGGACTCTGCGACCCCGTGGACTGCAGCCCGCCAGGCTCCTCTCTCCATGGGATTCTCCAGGCAAGAATACTGGAGTGGGTTGCCTTGCTCTCCTCCAGGGAATCTTCCTGACCCGAGGGTTGAACCCAGGTCCCCTGAACTGCAGGCAGATTCTCTCCTGCCTGAGCTATAGGAAGCTGTAGGGAAACCAGGTACTCTGCAGTTTACAAACGTCTGTTGAGGCTGCCCGTTTCCTTCTCCGGAGGGGGAGGGACGCAGCTGCAGATTTGTGAGGAAGCCGCGGCTGGCGAGGCTGCAGCCTGGGTCATCCTTCGTGGGTCCGCCGCATCGGTATCCAAAGGGACCCGGCGTGTGTGATTTCTGTGCCGCAGGTCAGAAGGCGCTGTCGTCTTCCTTTGGTGTGATCTGTATGTAGTGCTATAAATAGTGCTATTCTGTGGCCTTCGGGGACAACAAATTATTTTAAAGTGGTTATCTTGACTCAGCAAGTTAATTTGTATCAACTAGGTGAAATGCAACTGTAATTTGCATGTATTAAACCTCTAAACCTCCAAGTAAAATATGCTTTTAGTAACTCCCTGGGGGAAAAAAGTCGTCTCTGGTCACAAATTACCTGGTTGAAATCTTAGTTTTCAATTCCTTTTCAAGTGATGTCTGTGTCCTAGCACACATCACAGCCTCTTACATAATATCAGACGTTTGAGGTCATTTAAATAGTATTGGATAATTCATCGTGGTCATTTATTATGGAGATCCGATTTTTTATTTCTCTCTTCCCAAACACCCCCCACCCCCTTGTTTTTTGTTTTGTTTTTTTTGGAGGCTAGTTACCCTCGCTTTTCTCCTTGTTATAGCGTGGCTTTGGGGGTGATAGAAAGGTGAGTGAACATTTTATTTTAGGAAGGATGTTCATGTGTAATTTTTAAAAGTGTTAAGACCCACAAAATGTTGTTCGAAGACGCTTGTGTTGGCTTTGCCTGCCTTTATGAATGGCAGCCCTTCTTCCGGCCATTGATTCCCTAGTTCCGTGATGACATTGGCTGCATGCTTCCTTTGGACAAAGCACCAGACTGGAAATGTTCAGAGGAGGTGAGGGGAGGGGGTTAAATGCAGCAGGGTCCTCTGAATCCGCCTGCAATGCAGGAGCCCTGGGTTCGATCCCTGGGTCAGGAAGATCCCCTGAAGGAGGGCATGGCAGCCCACTCAAGGCAGAGGAGCCTGGAGGGCTGCAGTCCATGGGGTCGCACAGAGTCGGACACGCCTGAGCGACAGGCAGCAGCAGCAGCAGCCTCTCGTCAAGGAGCTTGTCCCCTTGACCTGCTCTGTCTGATCTGAGGGCCCTGGAGGCCAGTGATCACTGAGTGCTGTGCCCTGGTCTGTTGGAATTGAGCTGTGTTCTAGCTGTGCCCTGTGCTGACCTTCAGAGGCTCAGGATGAAAAAAGAAGGCACACGATTTTAATGTTTTTATCAATTACATGTTGAAATGATAGTATCTGGGGTTAAATAAAATGAATTGTTAAAGTTTATTCATGTGTTTTTTGTGTGTGCATTTTCTAAGGTGGCTGCTAGAAAAATTTACATTACACACGTGACTCTCATACTTTTTGGCGCCACTAAGCTGGACAGTGTCTGTCTCCTTCCAGGGGTGTCACCAAGGGAGAGCGTCCGTCTGCCCAGAGATCACTCAGTATTTTCCCCCTAAACACTCGTGTTTGTAACTGCAGCAGATGATGGCAGTCAGAGTCTAACAGGATAGGAAATCAGAGCCTGTATTTCTCATCAGCCCTTTAGTTGGCCCATGATTATGTAAATATGTGGCAAGACAGCACAGTTTTGTTTTGTTTTTCACAAGTGTGATTAAAAAATAATGGTAGTAAAGATGAAACAAAGGTTCCCATATGTTTAGAATTGACATAAAAGAACGGGAGGGGAAGTGGGGCAGGCAAGTCATGCTGGCAGCTGGAAGTGAGGCCCGGCGTCCAGGAGGCCAGCTGTCTGGGGAGGGTACGGTGGAGGCGAAAGCTCTCACCAAACCCTCATAAACGTTCACTGCAGGAGAGAAGGCTGGTGACGCTAATGGCAGCAGGAGCGCTGAGATCAGCCTCGTGGCGTCCACGTGACTTCTGTTGTGGGCCTCCAGGGCCTCTGCAGGCAGGGCTGCGCTGCCTGGGCACCCTCTGTGGTGGTTCTGGGCAGCAGGCGCGGTTGCCAGGCACTATGTTCTCAGCCCAGGAGAGGGTCGCTGCACGGGAAGCTGCGGTGGGGAAGTCAGCCCCAGGTGAGGCGGCCACACGGCCTCGCCGTGTGCAGACACCGCGGGGACCTTCGGCCAACCCACTTCCCTCTTGTTACAGGAGAAAGAGGCGTTTGTGAGCCTGCAGAGAGTGCTTAGAAGGAAGCTTTGTGTAACTTGTACCCATTTAGGTTCACGACTTTAATTTGGGGGTTCATTTCAGGTGAGCTCCTTTTGCACTGACCAGTCATCCCAGTGATTAAGACTTGACGACCCATCAGGTGATGGAAGAGTCTTAGGAAAGTCAGCTGCCACAGCAGTTTCATATTTAGTACCAAGCCTTCCAAGCAATTAAGGACAGACAGGTAATTACTTTCCTAGGGCTTCCCTGGTGGCTCAGACAGTAAAGAATCCGCCTGCAATGTGGGAGACCTGGGTTCAATCCCTGGGTCAGGAAGATCCCCTGGAGGAGGCCACGGCAACCCACTCCAGTATCCCTGCCTGCAGAATCCCATGGATAGAGGAGCCTGGCGGGCTGCAGTCCATGAGGTCGCAAAGAGACACGACTGAGCAACTAACGCACACACTGTTACTTTCCTCATTTTATAAAACTGCTGGCAGAGGATTCAGGAGGCTTCTGGCCCTTGGTGAGGCCTCCAGCCAGTCCCCTGGGCTGTGGTCTCACCCAGCGGGGGCTGGTGGAGCAGTGGACCCCCAGGAGAGCGGGGGACTGGCCACACAGCATTGGGAGTGGGCAGTGCTCTCAGAGCTACAGCTTCAAGCCCCGACTCCCCAACAGAGAAGCAGGGCTCTCCTTGAGTGTTTGGTCGGGGGGAGTTGTGATAGTTGCTGGAAGAACCGCAGGCCTCCAAGGGGGACAGAGAGCCATCCAGAGGTCAGCAAGTGCGGAAAGCATCCTGACCTGCAGGGAGAGGGACAGGGCGGCTGGGTGTGGAGTCTGGGGCCCTGGGGACGCGGAGTGGATGCTCCGCGGGGGCAGGGGGAGAGGGAAACAGCCAGCTTCACCCCCCGCAGGCCTGTCAGAGCCTCCCAGCGCTGTCCAGTGGGCCCAGGGGTGGAGGGCCAGCTCTGCGCTGTGCAGGAGGAGGGGGCCTGGGGAGGAACCTTGCCATCTGCCTGGGCAAGCATCCGACCTCTGAACTGGGATGGTAGGCCCCTGCCTCGCAGAGTGGAGGCTTCAGAGGGATCTTGTTTATCGGCGCCGCTCGGCGGTGCTCAGCCCAGCACCCCTTACCTGCGCAGCACTGGGTGTGGTGCGCCGTCGGTACCGGGTGGGCCCCATGTGCAGCTGGGTGACCGGGGCGGGGCGTGACTTCCATCTGGTCCTCTCTGACCCCTGCCCAGGCCAGGTGTCATCCCAGGCGCCAGCCTCGCTTGACTCTCTTCATCCTTTTTGAAATGTTGTCTTGTCTCAAATAATTCATAAAGAGCGTCAGTTCACTAAACCTCCACTGCACGACCTAACTCAAGGCCTGCCACTGTCGTCCAGGGCTGGGGGGCTGCGAGAGCAGAGACAGCTGGGGAGCACCGGGCCAGGCTGTGTGGAAGTTGCCTTCCGCACATTCCTGCTGCTGCTGCTGCTAAGTCACTTCAGTCATGTCCAACTCTGTGCAACCCCGTAGACGGCAGCCCACCAGGCTCCCCCGTCCCTGGGATTCTCCAGGCAAGAACACTGGAGTGGGTTGCCATTTCCTTCTCCAATGCATGAAAGTGAAAGGGGAAAGTGAAGTCGCTCAGTTGTGTCCGACTCTTCGTGACCCCGTGGACTGCAGCCTACCAGGCTCCTCCACCCATGGGATTTTCTGCACATTCCTAATCCTGTCTTATTTTGAAAAGCCCTCGGTCTCAAGTTCTAGTCTTATTAAATTAAAAACCGGTCTACACGAATGCTTTTAAAAGCAGAACCAAATTACTTGAAAAACAAATGGATAATTGGAATAAACGTGGCTCAGCTGAAGCTCCGGCTCTTCTCAGAGAAGAGAGTGTGATTTCCCTGTTGCCTTTATAATTTCCAGGAAACCAACGTGAACTTTACATCCTGTTGGGGGAGGGGGGATGCCTCAAATCAGATTAACAGATGAACATTCAGGTCATCTAATTGCTAGGTGCGTTTCTCACATGCCGTGAGCTACAGACCAACTCAACAGCAGTTGACATTTTTGAACTTGAAGAGGTGGGTTTTGAGGTGACGGGGGAGAGTCCTAGATGGTTGATGGTGACGCTGGTGATAGGGATGATGTCTTATGCGTATAATACGTCGTGCTTGGATTTGCAGTGAGAGCCACAGTGCACATTCATGGGTCGAGGGGCATGATTTGACTGCTGGGGGAGCTTCCCCGGGGTCGGTTGAGATGGTCAGTTGGAACAGCCCAGCCATTGGCCCCCTGACCCCACCTCACACCATCTCCAAGAACCCCTGCTCCCCCTAAAACATGTCCTTCCACCAACTGTACCCCTTCGTGAAGGGGGCAGGCTGCCCTGGCATGGCCCCTTGGCACTGCACTCACCCACTCCGTTTGTTACCTCCAGCAGAGTGTCCCTCCCGTTCGTCTCACTTCAGGCCAAGTTGTGGATGAGGCACCAGCTGAGAACGGGGACCCACCCAGCAGTGTGCGGGAGCATGGCGTGGCCTGGGCCCCTGGGGGTCGTGAAAGAGCAGGGCTCTGCACAGCTAGGAACGGGGCCAATTGCCCCCCTTGATCACAGCCACAAGCTGGGCCAGGACACAGGGCGGCCGGGCAGGCAGTGGGTGGGGCTGAGGGTCCACCCCCAGCAGGACCAAGGATGCAGGCAACTGTGGCATCCTCGAGAAACAAGCCCCACCCAGAGGATGGGCCCCATCCCCAAAGGGACGCCCGACGCACGTCCTCGGATTCGAGGCGGCAGCGGCAGGGCTTCCCGGGTGGCCCAGTGGTTAAGAACCTGCCTGCCAGTGCAGGGGACCGGGGTCATGACCAACTGGCGGCCGGCCTGCCGGCCAGGACGGACACACCTGAAGCTGGGCGTAGACTTTGGTTCCACCTGGATCCCCAGTGCCCGGCACTTAGCGAGGATGCCGCACGTTACTCACAGGGTCATTTTCAAGGAGGGTAAGCGTGGATTTCAGCTTGCCCAGGACAGGCCCTGTTGTGGTGGCATGCTTATTTCGTTTTCAGGTTTTTTCTTTTTTAAATTTTACGACATGGCATTGGTTTCTGCCATACAGCAGTGCGAATCAGCCGTAATCACACACACATCCCTCCCCGGAACCGCCCTCCCCTCCCCAGAACCCCCTCCAGGTCATCTCAGACGGGGCTCCCGGGGCTGCAGAGCAGCCTGCGCAGCTGTCCACCTGACTCCGATGGTGGACATATGTCGATGCCACCTTCCCCTTCTGTGGCCCTCGGTCCCTCCCCCGCTGTGTCCACAGTCCACTCTACACCTGTGTCTCCATTCCTTCCTTGCAAATACGTTCATCAATACCAGTTTTTCTGGATTCCATATATATGCGTTAAAAATAACCTCCCGCTGTGACCCACATATGCCCCGGTTTCATGTCACTGTGCCCTGGGGAAGTGGAGTCCAGCAGCTGCCAGTATTCCTGACTGTCCCCAGGGTCTCTGGGGTGCTGGCCCTGCTGATGGTCCTGACTGTCCCTGGGGTCTGGGGGTGATGGCCCTGCTGGTGGTCATGACCGTCCCTAGGATCTGGGTGCTGGCCCTGCTGTGGTCCTGGCTGTCCCTGGGTTTGGGGGTGCCGGCCCTCCTGTGGAAGCCTTGGCTACTGCTTCATTTCCCGGCACCCTTTCTCCAGAGTCTCCGTGGGGCCTTGGTGAATCAGGGCAGGGTTGCAAAATGAACTGAAGGGTTCACCTTCAAAACCCTCAGAAATCTAAGCACTTTTTAGAAGTGGGGGTAATTGGTATCGCAACCAAATTCTTGGAGTAAAAACTGCATCTCACTTAAGAAGGGCTTTGGGAGATTAGTTTGCAAGTAGACCAAGAATAATGTCCACGGGGTCACACAGAGTCGGACTCGACTGAGGACACGCAGACCCAGAAGGAGTCCTGGTTTTTACTTCTGGATAACTTTAGTGAAATAAAATGCAGTTTAATTAAATGTGGCATTTTTAGCTTAGGCTAGCAGAAATTCATAAAGGTATGCATGCCTGATAAATGCCTATATTTCATTCTCACACCAGAATTCTGAAGCATGTTAATAAAAAGCGCTTCTAGTTCCCTATCTCAGATGAAAGTCTGCAGCATTACTTTGTAAGATTGCTCGAGCTTCTTGGTTTTGTAATCAAGACAGTATGATGCAGAGACCTCTGCTAATAGTGTGTTCTGTGTTTGTAGTATTTAAAACCTGAATCAGCTGCGGGAAGCTGCGTTTGGGGTGAATTTTGTACCTGCTGCGTGATTAATTGTGCGTTGGTATCTTGTCACGTCTCAGTACTTGGGGCTTACAGCAGCGAGGGGTGGAAATGGTGATGCGAGATGTCCTGGAAGCCTGAGACTGCGTTAGTCACTGGCGGCACAGGCCATGTAAAATGCATTAATGATGAGATTTTGCTGGGTTGTAAAACTGCTTTTCATTTCAGTTTGATGAGCTAATTAATTTGGAAGGGACTCGTGGTTTTAAAAGGGTCCTGGCTGGTTCAGGGGAAATGGCAGGACCAGACCTTCTGCCATCCAAATTGGCATCGCTTTGCTTTCCAAATGCTCTGGATTAATCGCTCGAGCCTTATGGATTCCTGCCATGTAGGCATTGGCATTACTATTGATTTCTTAACCCAAGTGTAGCTTTTAATTTAAAAGAATGGGCCTGCCTTTGGGCATGACAGAGAGCAAGTGATTACTGTTGCTTCCCTCATAGCTCAGTTGGTAAATCATCTGCCAGCAATGCAGGAGACCTGGGTTCGATTCCTGGGTCAGGAAGATCCCCTGGAGAAGGAAAGGGTACCCCACTCCAGTGTTCTTGCCTGAAGAATCCCATGGGCAGAGGAGCGTGGCGGGCTGCAGTCCACGGGGTCGCAGGAGTCGGACACGCCCGAGCGGCTCAGCCACCACCATTGTGGCCCATAGGGAAGCTGTGTTTGTGACATGTCAGCAGCTGTTTGCATTAGAAAATCTTGTATTTGCATACAACACCTCTATATAGAAAAGTGGTGAGTTGGAAATGGACTATAACTTAAATTTTTTTCAACAAATAAGGAACTTCAATAGTAATAATTTTTAAAAAACTTACTGTGGTAATCATTGCATGATGTACATAAGCGAAATCACTGTGTTGAACACCTTAAACTTTTACAGTGCTGGGGATGGAATTATAGCTCAAGAAAACTGGAAGGGAAAAAATTTGGATTATAACAAGTATAACTTTTTGAGATAACTATAACTGTTTAAAAAGTCATTTTAAAAGGATAGAGCTTTCTCTCTGGTGTTTGAAGTGATGAGCCTGTAAGCAGTAATCTTTGAGTTCATTCATTGATTTGGGGGGGTTCATAAATATTTAAGTGTTTTATATCCTTTAGCTCAGTTATTTTAGGCTGTGAAGGCAGAAATACCTACGTGAATGGGCTGTTGATTCTTAAAGTTGTAAAATGAATGAGGCCTCTTTTGATGTGTTGACCTTTTACAGCAGGTGGTGACTTGTCTTTGCACACAAGACGTGCCCTGGGTTATCAGCTTGGTACCTGTTGCTAGTTCTCCGTCCGTGGCTCTGACATGTGCGCTCCGGGCTGCAGAGGTCCTCCCAGAGGAGGCCCGAGTCCTCCCCAGGGCTGCTGCTTCCTGGAGTGCTGCAGGGCTCTTCTCTTGCCTGCCTCCCCTTATCTCCCTTTTCCCCAGCGCCCCCGAGCTTCTTCAGACATTGTAGGCTCTGTCCCGTCTCCTGCCTTTGCATCTGCTGTTCTTTCTGATTAAACTCCTCTCCCTTCACATTTCCCCAGGGTCCAACTCAGAGTCATCCCTGGGGTAAGCTGGTGAGGGTCCCATCTCCTCTTGCTTCGCTAAGGAGTTTGCTCCTTCAGAGATCTGTTCCCTTCTCCAGGATCATTCCTTTTCTCTTCTTTCCTGAATAGATCCCTTCAGCACAGAAATCTCTGAGTAAAAAAAAAAACACATGTGCTATAACCACTGATTCCTTTCCCTGGCTCCTCCTTTGCCCAGGTAACTGCACTCACCGGCTGCATTGCTTATTAACTGCTGCCTCCAGCTCACGCTAGAGGCCTTCTGGCCTCTGTTACTACCCTGAAACTGCTCTTGCCAGGGTCAACAAAAGTTCTGTGCTTCCAGATCTCAAGCACATACCACTGACTTAACATCAAAGAATGCATTATAACGGGGCTAGAGAGGTGCAAAGACGGGACATACAGCAGAGAAGGTTGCGGAGGTGCGTCCAGCTGTATCAGGGACACCATTAAATGCGAATGGTTGTGTAATACACTCAAAGGCAGACATTGTCCGAGTGGGCTTTTCTTTTTTTTAAGATGCAGCTATATGCTGTCTATACTTCTGATTCAAATATAAAAATAGTTTGAAAGCAACAGGATGGGAGAAAATGTATTATGCAAGCAGCAACTGTAAGAAAGTGGAGAGCTACGCTGATACTGAGCAAGCTTCCCTTTCTCGATCTTAACCTCTCAGGAGCGTCATTGACTGTTCTTATACAGACACTTTTTTTCTGGCTGTTATAATACCACAGTATTCTGGCCGCTATAATACCTCCAGAATACTAGAAATTACGTTTCTAGCTTCTGCTTTCTTGCCTCTCTTGCTAGTCCCTCTTTTCTGTACCCAACCTAAATTACTAGAATGCATCAGGTTACATCCGAGGCCATCTTTTCAGACTCTCCTCCTTCACTGGGTAATTTCCTGGGGCCATCAAAGTGCTGTGGCTTGTACATTTGTAGGCTTGGCCTAACACGGCCTCTCTCCTACATTTGTAGGCTTGGCCTCTCTCCAGATTTCCAGATTCATATATTTAACCACCTAATTGACATCTTCACTTGGATATCTAGAGGCATCTCAAACTTACCATATTCAAAATAAAACTACTGATCTCCCCACTCAAAAAACTACTCTTTCATCTTCCCCATCTAAATAAGTGGCGTTATCACGCACCATTTAATCAAGCCAGAAGCTTGGCAGTCATCTCCGATTCCTCCGTCTCACTCGTGTGCCGTGTCAGTCTGTCAGCAGATGTCGTCAGCTCTGTCATTTAAGTCATCTTGAAACCGTCTCTCTCTCTCCAGCTCTGCCGTCACCACTGTGGTCCCAGCTACCACCATGCTTTGTCTGGGGTTCTGTGGTTGTCTTTTCACCACTAACATCTCCCTGTCTCCACTCTTACTTCTTTCTAATCCACTCTCCTCTGGGCACTGTTTTAAAAAAGTAAATCAGACCACAAAGCTCTCCTTTAAGCCGCTGCTCTTAGGGTGACATCCAGACGCCTTCCTGTAAGATGCTGCAGGGTCTGGCCTCTGCGCCTCCCCATGGCCTCCTTCAGGCTCGTCCAGCTGACTGCAGCCGCTCTGGCCACGTTTCAGCGCTGGCGTGCTCAGGCCCGTGTGAGCCTCGGGGTCTCTGCACTTGTCACTCCTTCTCGAGGGCAGAGTGGAGTGAGTGGCAGAGGGCAGATCCACCAGCAGGCAGCGTGTTGGAGGGGTCTGTCCAGAAACCTGAGTGAAGACCTGGAAGAAAGGGGAGGCATGGAGCCCCCAGCCCAGCTGGAGACTGGGGATCCTTGGAGAAGAGCTGTAGGGATTTTTGGCTGAGGGTTGCAGGACAGGGAAGGGGCCTCCAAAGCCTTATGGGCCTTGAGCGTGGGACTCGTGGTTTATAGCAGTAGTTGCTAGGTTGGGCAAGCATGGAAGGAAATATTAGGACTTCAGTTTAATTTTGTGAATGTTTTCCAGCATGTACAATCTGTTAATAGATAGCACATGTATTTAATTTATAAATAAATAAACAAACAGTTTAGCAGACTGGTCAATAATCAGATCGTGTAAATGAAAAGCACTTTGTTGTTTTTTTTAAATAAGTGCTTTGAATTTGTGAAAATCTCCAAACAAAAGAAAAGGCCAGAAGCAGATGACTTCACTGGTTCTACCAAACATTTGGAGAAGAATTGACACCAATCCTCAAACTCTTCCTTTGTATTTCTGTGTTATCTATTGTAACATTGATTTCTGATTTTATCTGAGTTGTCTTTCTTTTTTTCTTGGCAAGTCTAGCTCAAGGTCTGTTTATCTTAAAAAAATAAAATAAAACAGCTCTTAGTTTCGTGATTCTTCTCTGTTGCCTTTTAATGTCAATTTCCTTTATTTCTGCTCTCGTCTCCGCTGTTTCCTTCTACCAACTTTGTTTTTAGTTTGCTCTTCATTTTCTAGTTCCTTGAGGTGTGAAGTTAGGTTGTTTATTTGTAATCGTTCTTATTAATGTAGCCATTTGTGCTTATGAAGTGCCCTCTTAAAACTGTTTTTGCTGCATCCCATAAATTTTGGTCTGTTGTATTTCCATTTTCATTTATCTCAGGTATTTTTTATTTCTTCTTTGACCCAACAGTTGTTCAGTGGCATATTGTTTAATCTCCACATGTTTGTAAAGCTTCCCTGTAAGTGATTTTTAGTTTTGTACCATGGTGGTCAGAAAAGATACCTGATAACGATTTCACTCTTGAATTTATTAAGACTTGTTTTGTGGCCGATCATGCGACCTGCCCTGGAGAATGTTCCATGTGCCTTTGAGAAGAGTGTGTGTTCTGTTGCTTCTGGATGGAATGCTCTGTTATGTATCCCTCAAGTCCATCTGGTCTCAGGTGCCATTTAAGAACAATGTTACCTTATTGACTTTCCATCTGGTTGACCTACCCATTGATGAACCATGGGGTATTAAAGTCCCTTACTGTTACTCTGTTGCTGTGTATTTCTCTCTTTGGGGTCTGTTGAAACTTACTTTCTATATTTAGGTGCTCCATCCAGTGTTGGGTATATGCATATTTACGAGTGTCATATCCTCTTGTTGGATTGACCCCTTTATCACTGAGATAAAACTTCATCAGAAGGTGTTACTGTTCTGACTGCTTGAATTGGTCCAGCCAGGGGTTATAGAATATAAGATATGGCCCATTCCTGCAGAAAGTTTACTTTCTATTTGAGTAGATAAGACTAACCCACATAAAACAGCTGGAGATCTGGCTATAATTAAGTGTCAAATTCTGAGGCAGAGACTATAAATACTCTATGAGTTTGGAGAAGACACAGCATTGAGGCCTGGACTACTACAGGCACATGAATGGCTTGGGAGTGAAAAGAATATTTTGTGGAAAGCTGAGTTTCCCTTTCATAGGATTTGTGCATTTTTTCCCCCCTGATACTCCCACCCCACAACACATACACTAATTTCATATGCAAATAAACCATTGGGTTAAAAAAAAGGTTGAAAGAAGGGTTTTTTTTTTTCCTTCAAGATAAGATAGAAAGAAAATAATAAGCAAGAGGGTGGCATAAAAATACAGCTGGTGAAGCAATTTTCCTTTAGACTTTTAATTTTAAAGTAGCTGTGGGATTATTAAAATCCCTGACTGAAGGATCTGCTGTCTTCTTTGTTGTGATGGATATAGCACACAGAGTAGCTTTTCCTGCACGCGGATCTCTGTGGAAGCTTTGCTTCTGACTCTTGACTGCCCTGGACTGCCATCACCTTCCTCTCAATGCAGTGATGGATGGGAGGATTAAAAAATGAGGAAAATGAATTCTTCCTCCTAAGCTACTCTGACGTTATGAAAAATCAGCACGATTTAGGGGGAAAGCTGTGACTGAGAAGGTACTCAAGTTAGTAGCTAAGAACTCACATTACGTGATTCGACTTGCATACCTTTTAAAATTCAGTATGATTTAGCAGACGGTTATTAACAACTAAGGTTATATAACCACATCTCAAAATAGCTCTGCAGTATAGGAAGCCTGTGGTCCGCAGGCTTTATAATGTGCTAAATAAGGAATTATCATATACACAGCTGAGAAACACGGACAGGTTTCAGAGTGGGCCACTTAAGCACCGTTATTACAGATTATGAGTTGAAATTCATTAGTATGAGTATTTTCGCTAGAATGTAGAGTAGCACAAGTGTAGTTTACAGGGGCTCACTACTCACCCTTAAGGTTTCCATTACTGGAGAAAACCAATGAATTTTATTGCAGTTTACATTTGACACATATATAGATGACGGTTTTGTAAATTTACTTTGAATAAATAGTTTGTTTATTCAGTAGAAAGTGTTTCACCAAAAGAATGTTGTCTTGAAAGTATTATATTCCATTATGGTCCACTGATTTTATAATTAAAACCCCAGTGTTTTAAAAGCAGGTGTAAACTATTGCATTGAATGATTTGGAAGCTTTAATCTGACCTGGAAAACTTCATTTTACAGGAACTGGGACTCTATCTTCTTTACGTGTAGTTGTTTTGAACACTGTAGGAAATGATATGGGAGTATGAGGAAGAAGGAATCATCTGAAAAATTCTGATCAGAGGGTGCTTTGAGTGGTCATCGGATTATTTCTTAGATAAAACTATTATGGGGATCATTGCTTCAAAACTTTAAAAAATGATTTGGCTGGGCTGGGTCTTTCAAGGCTGCACAGGCGTTTCCCTAGCTGCGGTGAGCAGGGCTACTCTCCAGTTGGGGTGTGTGGCTCCTCGTTGCGGTGGCTTCTGCTGAGGCTCATGGGCGCCCCGGCTTCAGTAGCTGTGGCTCGTGGGCTCCATGGTCGGGGCTCCCGGGCTCCAGAGCACAGGCTCAGCAGGTGTGGTGCACGGGCTTAGTTGCTCCGCAGCGTGTGGGATCTTCCGGGACCAGGAATCGAACCCGTGTCTCCTGCATTGGCAGGCAGATTCTTTACCACTGAGCCACCAGGGAAGCCCAGCAGTTTTTATATGTGAATAATTATATGTGAGTTAAATTGTAAGTGTCGCTAAATTGATGGGATTTAAAATTAACAGGTTATTTTTAAGAAAGGACTTATTTCTTTGTTCTTTCTTGACAAGGAGAGTACAGCCTTCTGAAGCTTCATTTTGACATGGCGTTTGGCTGTTTTGCCAGGTTCTCAAGGTATCTTGTGCATCGCATCCATTTGGTTGTGCTGGAAACTTCTACGGTAGCGTTAAGTAGTGGCTTCAGTTAAACAAGGCCCAGAGAGAGTGCTGTGCACCCTGATCTTCTGGGAGGGGCTGCTGCTGCTGCTGCCGCTCAGTCGCTCAGTCGTGTCCGACTCTGTGCGACCCCAGAGACGGCAGCCCACCAGGCTCCCCCGTCCCTGGGATTCTCCAGGCAAGAACGCTGGAGTGGGTTGCCATTTCCTTCTCCAATGCATGAAAGTGAAAAGTGAAAGGGAAGTCGCTCAGTTGTGTCCGACTCTTCGTGACCCCATGGACTGCAGCCCACCAGGCTCCTCCGTCCATGGGATTTTCCAGGCAAGAGTACTGGAGTGGGGTGCCATCGCCTTCTCTGGGATGGGACTAACGTTCCACAAATCCTAGGTGATTAGAGTACGGCAGTGACACATTTATGATAGTGTTTATTCTTCTTTCATGAAGAAGTTCTTTCAGCCTGAAATGTATTTATTCAGTTCAGTTCAGTCGCTCAGTCATGTCCAACTCTTTGTGACCCCATGGACTGCAGCATGGCAGGCCTCCCTGTCCATCACCAACTCCTGGAGTTGACCCAGACTCATGTCCATCGTATCAGTGATGCCATCTAATCATCTCATCCTCTGTCGTCCACTTCTCCAGGCTTCAATCTTTCCCAGCACTAGGGTCTTTTCCAATGAGTCAGTTCTTTGCATCAGCTGGCTGAAGTATTGGAGTTTCAGCTTCAGCATCAGTCCTTCCAATGAATATTCAGGACCGATTTCCTTTAGGATGAACTGGTTGGATCTCCTTGCAGTTAAGCGGGGTCTTACATAGAGTATATAAAAATTCAGGCAGTGTTTAGAGAACTTTCCCAGTATGACCTCATATTATCATTATAACAACCCTATGAAGCGGGGACTGTAAATAACACGTGGGGTGCAGGCATTTTTTAATCCCTATTTTACAGGTGGGAAATCTGAGGGATGGAGAGCATGCAATGCTAGCTCCCATCTGTGACCCATCACATTTCCATGGGTAATTCCTAAACTAGAAAGTCTATAGACTGCTGGATTATTTTGTTCTGCCTTGGAATAAAGACCATTTCACAGCTATAAATAAGAGCTCTTTTGTGATTGATTGACTTTGCTGTTTTTAATTAGCAAAATTCCATTACTTATATCCATAAATGATGTCGTTTTCCCTTTCCTGTCTCTTAGTCCATCATTTCTCTTTTGGATAACCTTAAAATTACCTTTACAATCCTATAAAACTTTTATCCTTTGCCTTTAACATTTAAGGTTGACATTCTTTCTTACGAAATGATAAATCTTTTCCTTTATCTTCTAAAATTTATGTTAATAAGGCCAAGATTCTAAACTTCTTAGAAGAAGTGAGATGGGTTTGCAAATTACTTTCAGAATTCAATCAGTTTTGTGCAGCCTCTGAAACTCACCTGTGACTCCTTACAGACCTACATTTTCATTAGGGACACCTTCATCTGGGGAATTAGAAGGAAATATAGGGGCTACCGCCCTTTAAAAGAGAATCCGTTTTCTCATCAGAGTATTTGTTGCATGTAGCACATTTGCAAGCAAGATCTAGTAGACAGCCTGTGGGTAGATGTGAGTGGGTCACCTGTGATCCGTTTGAACGGTAGCTCGTACCTCCTTTCCTCGGTATTGGTTAGATGTGAGTGGGTCACCTGTGATCCATTTGAACGCTAGTTCTTACCTCCGTTCCTCGGTATTGGGTAGATGTGAGTGGGTCACCTGTGATCCGTTTGAACGATAGCTTGTACCTCCTTTCCTCGGTATTGGTTAGATGTGAGTGGGTCACCTGTGATCCATTTGAACGCTAGTTCTTACCTCCGTTCCTCGGTATTGGGTAGATGTGAGTGGGTCACCTGTGATCCGTTTGAACGGTAGTTCCTACCTCCGTTCCTCGGTATTTCACTTTCTTTTTTACTCTGGCCACCTTAAACTTTTCTCTTTGTATGTGTTTTCAGCAATTTGACTCCAGTAAGATAAATCCAGGAGCGCATGTATGTATCATCGTGCTTGAGTTTCTTGGATCTAATTTTGGGAAATTCTAGGACATTATTTCTTCTCATGCTGTGTCTCTCTTATCCTCCTGGGACTCAGTTTTCACAAATGTTCTGCAACAACTCTGGGGTGTGCTGTTTTACGTTTTTTACTTTTAAAATCTCTTTGTGTTTTATTTTGGATAATTTCTGTTGACACCTTTTCAAGTTTACTGACTCTTTTCTTGGCTATGTTCAGTCTGCTTATAAGCCTATCAAAGGAATTCATCAGCTCTGATATTTAGAGTTTTTAAATAGCATTTCCATTGAACTCATTTTTCTAGTTTCCATCTTTCTGCTGAAATAGCCCATTTTCGTGAATAGCTCCTGAATATTGTCTCCGCCCCCCATTCTTTTGTATATTAACATGAGTTGTTTTAGAGTCCCTGTCTGAAAGGTCTAGGTTACCTCTGAGCCTGACTGTTCACTGCTTCGTCTCTTAACAGTGGATTTTTTCCTTACCTTGTGTGTGTGTGTATGTGTAGTATAATTTTTATTGAATGCTAAACATCATGTTTAATGGAGACCGAGGTAAATAATATCTATGCTCAGAAGTGAACGTGCCTCTTCTTCTTCTAGGTCCTTCTTGTTTGGGGAAGTTGAGTCACTCTGGTCAATAACTGATCTGGGCTTGTGTTTTAAGTTGCCATTGTTACCTTGAGTGTCCCACTCCTTCAAAGTCCTCTACCTGCGGGCCATGCCAACATGGCCTTGTGTCTAGGTGGGGACTGGGGTCCTGGGGGGTCACACGAGGTTCCTGCTCTGCCATCGGCTTTCAGCTGCAGATGCGTGTGTCAGAAAGAGGTGTCTTTCCGTGGTCTTGCACCTGCCCCAGGGTACACTGCTTACTACGTGGTGCTTGGCTTCTGCTGGACTCAAGGGGATTCTCAGTCCTCCCGATCTAGTTTCAGTCTTAGGCAGCCGTGTGCAGCTGGGCTTCAGGGCTGGGACCTTGTGGGCACCCCGTCCTGCTCCCCGAGTCACCAGGCTCTGCTGTATCTGTGGCGCCTTTCCCCCTTCTGCTGGTGGTGGCAGAGTTCTGCGTTATTGGTGCAGGCTTCCCAGTCCAAGGGGCAGTAGGTCTTGGTCCACGAGCCTGCAAAAGTGGATAGATTTTGCTTCTGCCTTTCCCCGAGTGGCCCAGGGGGAAAGCGGGCTTGCCGCAGTTTCCACTGTGGCTTAGGCTTAAGGCTTTTGCTTCTGGATGGGAGCGGGGGTTGGGGAGTGGTCGAGTTCCATGGTGACCCCTTCATCTGCTGCATTCCTGGGCCCTAGAGAGGGGCTCCGTCCCGCTGTGCCTCCATCTTCCTCGGGAGCAGCCCATGAGGCTTCCCTGGGAGTGCCGTCTCCCCTGTGTGTGGGGCTCCCAGTTACCCAAGCTGATGCAGTAAGCATCATGCACTTGGCCTTCAGGGTTTCCTTACAATTGTAAGTGATTTCTCGTATGCGCTTCCGTGACGGCCCCCACTTCCTCCCGCGCTCTGCAAACTGTGAAACGACAGTGTCTGTGTCTTTCCTGTCCTCAGAGGGGCTTCCACTCCTTGGCATTCAGGTCCCTCGTGACCACGGTTCTCTGATGGGTGTAAGAAAGGTGGTGACTTTGTTGACAGCCTGGTTTGTTTCTTGCCAAGTGGGAACAGCGTTCCCTTCCGGCTTTCTGCATCGGAAGCTGCCATCGGAGCTGGACCCGCCTGCCATGGGGACTGTCCCGACACCCGCTGGCTCCCGAGCCGTCAGCAGGTCGGTGAGGGGTGCATCCGCGGGCCGAGCAGCTTTCTGTCGCTCACAGCGAAGGGCCCCTCAGTGTGAGCGGGAGGCAGCAGTTGGCTGTACCTTGCTTTCCTTCAAGTTATTTTATTCTTTGTTGGTTCATCTGACGTGGTGAAATGACCTTCCGAGTGACTGGTTTTGCTCCAGATCTTTGCTTTTCTTTTCCTTTTTGCTCATCTTGGAGAGCACATCAAAGTTTTAAAGATGTATGAGAAAACCTTGCAAGGTAACCCTGATGTGCCCAGCATGACGTATTCCTTCAACTCAGAGCTATTGTTATTGAGCTGCAGAAAGGTCAGGCCTTGCTGTGCCTTTTTATGGGGCTGCAAGTTGCTTCTGGGGTGTTTTGTTTTGTTAAAGATAGATGTTTCTCTAACTCAGTGTTTCTAAACTCGCTTTCATTCCCAGACTCCCTTCAATAAACATAAAGATCTCATAGTCTTGTCTAATGTTACTTACAAATCAGATTAAATAACTGAACTCACACAAACCAGAAGGGAAAACGCTGGTCTGTCCTCGGCTCTGCCGCCCACAAGAACCACACAGGAACCTTCTGCAGGGGTATGAATCTCGGTGTTGATGTGCCATTTTCTCGTGGTGTTTACTGAGACACTCCCTGATAGCCCCACTGGTAAAGAATCCGCCTGTGATGCAGGAGACCTGGGTTCCATTCCTGGGCCGGGAAGGTCCACTGGAGAAGGGATGGGTTGCCCACTCCAGTGTTCTCGGCCTTCCCTGGTGGCTTATCTGGTAAAGAATCTGTCTGCAATGTGGGAGACCTGGGCTCAATCCCTGGGTTGGGAAGATCCCCTGGAGAAGGGAAAGGCTACCTACTCCAGTATTCTGACCTGGAGAATTCCATGGATGGTATAGTCTACGGGGTCGCAAAGAGTTGGACATGACTGAGTGACTTTCACTGTTTCTCGCAATCAAACAGAAAATGGAAAGAAATCAGCTAGAAATACAGGAGGGAGACCTCCCTGGTGGTCCAGCAGTTGAGAACCTGCCTTGCAATGCAGGGGATGCAGGTTCGATCCTGGGCTGGGGAGCAGGAATCCCACGTGCTTCGGAGCAGCTTGGCTGCACGCGGTCTAGGTGGGAGCCCGCGTGCTACAGGTGCTGACGCCCAGGCACTGAGGAGCCCGTAGGCCAGCTCTGAGCCCCTCCACGACTGGGGGTCCGCGCTCTGCAGATCCTGCCTGATACAAGGAAGACCCTGCGGGCCACCGCCGAGCCCCACCACGACTGGGGGGTCTGTGCTCTGCGGATCCTGCCTGATACAAGGAAAACCCTGCGGGCCACCGCTGAGCCCCACCACGACTCGGGGTCCATGCTCTGCAGATCCTGCCTGATACAAGGAAGACCCCGCGGGCCACTGCTGAGCCCCACCATGACTGGGGGTCCGTGCTCTGAAGATCCTGCCTGATACAAGGAAGACCCCGCGGGCCACCACTGAGCCCCACCACAACTGGGGGGTCCGTGCTCTGCAGATCCTGCCTGATACAAGGAAGACCCCGTGGGCCACCGCTGAGCCCCACCATGACTGGGGGTCCGTGCTCTGCAGATCCTGCCTGATACAAGGAAAACCCCGCCGGCCACAGTTGAGCCCCGCCATGACTTGGGGGTCTGTGCTCTGCAGCGAAAGATCCTGCCTGATACAAGGAAGACCCCACAGGCCACCGCTGAGCCCCACCATGACTGGGGGGGTCCGTGCTCTGCAGCGAAAGGTCTTGCCCGATGCAAGGAAGACCCCGCAGGCCACCGCTGAGACCCGACACACCCAAATACATGAGTAATTTTGAAAGGAAAAAAAGAAGGACATACAAGAGGAATGCCGTGGGACTCGGGAGGCCTGTCGCTCCCAACCGGGCAGCAGCTCCTGGTCCTTGAGGCCAGGCTACGGCTCCTCGGGTGAGCATCCCCTTCTCCAGGAGGCGCCTTGGTGGTTGCGTCAGAACCGAGCCCCTTGGCGCCTGCAAGAGAGTGAGGCCCGTGTGCGTATCTCCTCACTCCCGGATGAGAGTGAAACGCCCACCCCTGTTACGGACTGCGCCCTCTGAAATACCCTATCAGCGCTCATTTTAGAGGCGAAAAGGTAGTGACAAGCTTCTGTTACATAAAGTAGGCAGTCTTGTTAGAAGTAGGTATGTTTTTCCACTGGGCTCTGTGTGGCCACTTCCCTGTATAATGTTAGGTATAAGTTCTGTAAAGGTTCTCACTCCTCCTGAGTTCGCTGTGGTGCGGGAGAGCTTGCGGGAGAGCTTGCTTATGGCCTCTTTCCAGCTCGCTGCTTTCACAAAATTGTTCCTGGTCCTGAAGTGTTATTCTCGATATGTGTGGGTTAAATGTATAAATGAATCTTTCAGCCTCTGTCCCACTCAGAATTTTGTGATCCTGTATTGAGAATTGAGAATTTCAGGGTTGGCGCGCAGGCGGGTTCTTTCGGTAGCTGGTTTTCTTCTACACGAGACCTCACGTTTGTGTCCCTTCTCTTGGAATGAAGAGTGCTGATGGAGCGGCAGAGGCGCACCGGTGGCCCAAGCCTATCTACAGGCTGTGGCTCTCACCTCCCAGAAGCTCAGGGGACCATGCTTACAACACTCAGAGCCAGTTCTGAAACCTCACCTGTACTGTTTTTAAAAGTATTTGGAGGCATCTCCATCTCCGCAGAAAAGTGTGTCTTTTTACTCTGGCGTTAGGAGATTGAGTGAACCTAAGTTGTATGCGTTTAGTTTTCCTTTAGTTAAGGAACTGTGGGTGTAGCACATAGGGTTTCATCACTTTTTTAACTTTAAATTTGAGCTCACTAACATTCAGAGGCAACGTAGAAAACAGATTCCAGTTCTGCTACAGACGAGCTGCTTAGCTGAGGCACATGATCTCTGCTCAAAGTGAAAACCAGTGGAAGTAAATACAAGTGGGACCAAGATTCTGGGACAGTAGAGGCGAGGAAGACAATAGCGAAGATCAGAGAGACTACAGGCTACTGCTTAGGAAAGATAAAACGGGTAAACCTTCAGCCAGACTCATCGGGAAAAAAACGGAAAGGGCTCAAGTCAATAAAACTGGAGATGAAAAAAGATTACAACTGACACCGCAGAAATACAGAAGATCAGAAGAGACTACTGCAAGCAGCTCTGTGCCAATAAAACGGACTAGCCGGAGGAAATGGGCTCGTCCTTAGAAAGGTAGAGTCTCCGGAGCAGGAGGAAAACAGAGTGTGAACAGACCAATCGCGAGCACTGGCCTGGAGCACTCCCGCAGACAGAAGGTTCTGGGGCAGACTCGGCAGGCGGGGGCCTGGGTCTCCCCCTCCGCGTGCACGCCCTTCCTTTCTCGGGGTGCCCTCATGTCCTGCCGCCGCCTCCAGCCAGGGGTCCTGGTCCCGCCCGGGATGAGGGCCAGCTCCCGCCAGCTCCCCGTTGTTTCTAGGCACGCACCCTTCTCCAGCGATGCTTTCTCATAGGTTTGTCTGCCGGCGGGGAGGGAGAGACAGCCTCCATGTGCTGTAGAGAGAACAGGGGTGGTTCTTGGCGACAGCCGATGGTGGGGAAGGAGGGAGGCGCGGTCTCTGCCTCAGCCTGGACTGGGGGGGGCCGTCTTGTGCCTGTGGCGGGGTCAGAGCCCTGAAGTCACCCAGCAGAGCCTGTGAGGAGCAGGGCCGTGTTTCTGCCGCCACGAGGATGCAGCTGAAGCCACCGCTTGTCCCGTGGATGTGGGCATGCAAGCACGCGAGGATGGTACTAACCTGCTTTGAAACTTGGCTTTTCCCTCTGAATAGCAAGGAGGTTCCAAACATGTTGTTGTAATAAATTAGAAAGTGGTGGTCCAGCGTTAAGCAATTTGTTGAGAATGGCAGAATAAATGATCACAATGCTGAGAAAATGCTGTATACTTATTTCAGTGAATAAGTGGGTCAGTACCTCCATTTATCTTTGTGATTCCTTTTTACTAGGGGCAGCTTTGAGATATGATTTATAAAAATTATAAATGTACTTAATTAGCGTGTTGTCCTTATGAAAGGTGAAAGCGTGTTGTTGAAGGTAAAGATAACCCTCACTCTGAAACTCATGCATTTCTTTCATGCCCTTATGCATGGCTGGTTATAACCTTAATTTCATGCCAACTTAAATAGATAGAATACAATCTAAATTTAAAGGATTGGAACAGCTATAGTACAGCATATCTTATGGATACCATTACTGCAGTTTTAATCTCTTCTGCACTTGATTGTTCTAGCATACAACTGTAAAGAAATACTGTGCCATCCAGCTTTTCTATTGTATCTTGGCATTCATATCACAAAAGCCTCTCTGGTTCATTTTGAAACTTTGAGGGAAACGATACCTGTGTGATTTAAAGTTTAATTACTTAACTTCTGCAAATTGCTTTTCGAAGTATAGGTATTTGAAAAATAAAAGTGGTTTTAAATTTCAGACCTAATGAATAGCTTAATCACTTTTCAAAATGTAGAAGTTTTATTCAAAATAGATTCTCTCAAGGGCAGGAAAGTTAGAATGCCTTGCCTTTGTATGAGATTTTGCATGCTCTTTACTTTATTGCCATGAAAGTCATATAATCCCAGTCTTTCTCTCTGTTTCTTATTTATGAATATAATGACTTACTGAAAATTGATCACTAATTTCATATACCTCCTGAAAGGCAGTATCAAGTTTTAGGTTTAAACTGTGAAAGATGTAGTGAGGCCATTTGAGCATTTTTTAAAAATAAAATAATTAAGACGTCTGTACAGGGAAAGAACTTAAATACACACATGGATGTGGCGTCAGCCCCTCATGGTGGACACCACTGCATCATGCAGGGAAGCTGAGGAATGACGCAAAGCGCCATAGATGTAGGTGCTGCCTGACGTTCTCACTTGCTGCGGCTAAGTCGCTTCAGTCGTGTCCGACTCTGTGCGACCCCATAGACGGCAGCCCACCAGACTCCCCCGTCCCTGTGATTCTCCAGGCAAGAACACTGGAGTCGGTTGCCATTTCCTTCTCCAATGCATGAAAGTGAAAAGTGAAAGTGAAGATGCTCAGTCGTGTCCGATTCTTAGCGACCCCATGGACTGCAGCCCACCAGGCTCCTCCGTCCATGGGATTTTCCTGGCAAGAGTACTGGAGTGGGGTGCCAGTGCCTTCTCCTGGTAGTGTTAACAGTCTGTTACTGTTAGGAGACTTGTTCTAGACACTTATCTGGTGCACAGGAGCAGGCTTTAATAAATCGAAGTCCAGAATTTTAGAAGCACCGCCACCCGAAGTCTGTGGCTCCCACCCAGACTTAACATAATGGCAGAAGTAAAACCATATCTATTTGAAATATTTAGGAGCATGACTAATCTGAAACTCTGAAAAGCCAGGAATTGCTGCTGGAATTCCAGGGTCTACTCATGTAACACATAATTTAATGGCTCATGCCGAGTTTTCCAGACGCAGCCCAGACAGTTCAGTGAGTCCACATGGTTAGGGAGCGGTTTTAAGCTTTACTGTACATTCCTGTTTCCTAGAGTGATGCCTAAAATGTAAATGCCGGGGCATCACCGCTTGGAGAGCTGATTCCATGGGAATTCTGAGGCAAGTGGTTTAGTGACAGCCTTTTGAGAAGCCTGGTTAGGAGAGGGGTATGCAGCAGGGCCTGCTAAGTGGGTGTGTGACCCGTGTGTGACTCAGGCTCTGCACGGGTCTTAACACCCTTCTACGGCCTTCTTAAATTCAGTTTCTGAACACCGAGTCCTGCATGGCCATTTTCCCCCTGAGCCCTGCAATGTGGCCAATTCTGTATGCAAGCTTTTATTGTGTTTTGCTTTTAAGTCGTGTCTCTTGACATTTATGGATTGCAATTATTCCATAATTATTTTTTTACCTGTCTGTATTAGGCTGTAACGGAGAAGGCAATGGGACCCCACTCCAGTGTTCTTGCCTGGAGAATCCCAGGGACGGGGGAGCCTGGTGGGCTGCCATCCATGGGGTCGCACAGAGTCGGACACGACTGATGTGACTTAGCAGCAGCAGCATTAGGCTGTAAATACAGAGGCCACTTCTAAGCTTCAGAAGTGAATGAGCGCCGTGCATTACGGGACATACAATAGGAAATCCTGAGTATGGGTTTTCTCCCAAGGAAATGAAATTTCTGTTCCTAGTCTTGAACACAGAAGCCTACGTCTGTGCGCTTCTAATCCACGGTGGCTTTTCTCTCCTAGGATGGTACAAAGCAGAAACGGGAGCGGAAGAAGACCGTCTCCTTCAGCAGCATGCCCACAGAGAAGAAGATCAGCAGTGCCAGCGACTGCATCAACGCCATGGTGGAGGGCTCCGAGCTCAAAAAGGTCCGCTCCAACTCGAGGATTTACCACCGGTATTTCTTGCTGGATGCCGACATGCAGAGCCTGAGGTGGGAACCATCCAAGAAGGATTCTGAGAAAGCCAAGATTGATATCAAGTCCATCAAGGAAGTGAGAACGGGGAAAAATACAGACATATTCCGCAGCAATGGCGTTTCCGACCAGATATCCGAAGACTGTGCGTTTTCGGTCATCTACGGAGAGAATTATGAGTCACTCGATTTGGTTGCCAACTCTGCAGATGTTGCAAACATATGGGTCACGGGACTGCGGTACCTAATTTCTTATGGAAAACATACCCTTGACATGTTAGAAAGTAGCCAGGACAACATGAGGACTTCTTGGGTTTCACAGATGTTTAGTGAAATTGATGTAGATGACCTGGGACATATAACTCTGTGCAGTGCCGTGCAGTGTATCAGGAATCTCAATCCTGGCTTAAAAACAAGCAAAATCGAGCTTAAGTTCAAAGAACTGCATAAATCCAGGGACAAAACTGGCACTGATGTCACTAAGGAGGAGTTTGTTGAGGTTTTCCACGAGCTTTGTACTAGACCTGAAATTTATTTCCTTTTAGTTCAGTTCTCAAGCAATAAAGAATTCCTTGATACCAAGGACCTGATGATGTTTCTGGAGGCAGAGCAGGGCGTGGCGCACATAAATGAGGAAATAAGCCTTGAGATTATCCACAAGTACGAGCCATCCAAAGAGGGTCAGGAGAAGGGCTGGCTTTCCATAGACGGGTTCACTAACTACCTTATGTCACCTGACTGTTACATATTTGATCCAGAGCATAAGAAGGTCTGTCAGGACATGAAGCAGCCTCTGTCTCATTACTTTATAAATTCATCTCACAACACATACTTAATCGAGGATCAGTTCCGGGGCCCCTCTGATATCACAGGGTACATCCGAGCTCTTAAAATGGGTTGCCGGAGCGTGGAGTTGGACGTCTGGGACGGGCCGGATAACGAGCCTGTGATTTACACGGGCCACACCATGACCTCTCAGATCGTCTTCCGCAGTGTCATCGACATCATTAACAAGTATGCCTTCTTCGCTTCCGAGTACCCGCTCATCCTGTGTTTGGAAAACCACTGTTCCATCAAACAGCAGAAGGTCATGGTGCAGCACATGAAGAAGATTTTAGGAGACAAGCTGTACACGACGTCACCTAACGTCGAGGAGTCTTACTTGCCGTCCCCAGACGTCCTGAAAGGGAAGATCCTCGTCAAGGCGAAGAAGCTGTCCTCCAGCTGTTCCGGGGTCGAGGGCGATGTCACCGACGAGGATGAGGGGGCGGAGATGTCCCAGAGGATGGGCAAGGAGAACACGGAGCCGGCCAACCACGTGCCTGCCAAGCGCTTCCAGCTCTGCAAAGAGCTGTCGGAGCTGGTGAGCATCTGCAAGTCCGTGCAGTTCAAGGAGTTCCAGGCGTCCTTCCAGGCTCAGAAGTACTGGGAGGTCTGCTCCTTCAACGAAGTGCTGGCCAGCAAGTACGCCAACGAGAACCCGGGGGACTTCGTCAATTACAATAAGCGCTTTCTGGCCCGGGTCTTCCCCAGTCCGATGAGGATTGACTCCAGCAACATGAACCCGCAGGATTTTTGGAAGTGCGGCTGTCAGATCGTGGCCATGAACTTCCAGACCCCGGGGCTGATGATGGACCTGAACGTGGGCTGGTTCCGGCAGAACGGGAACTGCGGCTACGTGCTGCGGCCCGCCATCATGCGGGAGGAGGTCTCCTTCTTCAGCGCCAACACCAAGGACTCGGTGCCGGGGGTCTCCCCGCAGCTGCTCCACATCAAGGTCATCAGCGGGCAGAACTTCCCCAAGCCCAAAGGCTCCGGCGCCAAGGGCGACGTGGTGGACCCGTACGTGTACGTGGAGATCCACGGCATCCCCGCTGACTGCGCCGAGCAGAGGACGAGGACCGTGCACCAGAACGGGGACGCGCCCATCTTCGACGAGAGCTTCGAGTTCCAGGTCAACCTCCCTGAGCTGGCCATGGTGCGCTTCGTGGTCTTGGACGACGACTACATCGGCGACGAGTTCATCGGCCAGTACACCATCCCCTTCGAGTGCCTGCAGACCGGCTACCGCCATGTGCAGCTGCAGTCGCTGACCGGCGAGGTCTTGGCGCACGCGTCCCTGTTCGTGCACGTGGCCATCACCAACCGGAGAGGGGGCGGCAAGCCCCACAAGAGGGGCCTCTCCGTGCGGAAGGGGAAGAAGTCCCGGGAGTACGCGTCCCTGAGGACGCTGTGGATCAAAACTGTGGACGAGGTCTTCAAGAACGCCCAGCCCCCGATCCGGGACGCCACGGACCTCAGGGAGAACATGCAGGTAGGCCGGGGTCCGCCGCCGCAGAGGCTCAGGAGGCTGTTAGAGGGTTCCAGCCAACAGCTGTGTATCTGATCGAAAGTACTTCGTGAATTCCAGTTACTTGTAAGAATGCTCACCCACTGATGTCATTTTTTTCCCCCCCCATCATGTAAATTTCCAGAAGGGCAGTTGGCCCTTCAACACGTTGATGACACTTGGGAATGAGCCGGCCTTGTTGCTGAGCCCAAAGAAGGCCCTGGTCCCTTGTAGCCCCTAAGGAACGCTTTTCCTAAAAGCACAGGTGGGAATCTCTCCTATTTCTGGGCACTCCTGAGCTGGAGCGCACACACAGCCGGTCAGAATGAAGGAACACACCCCGCCCTTTCTCCTGGGGCGGTCCTGCTGTGGGAATGGCAAGTCTGTAAACGGCCAGTGTCTGAGTGTTGAGCCTGCACTTGACTCTGGAGCCAAGCAGTCTAGTTGTTTCAGTAAGAGACACATGATGCCTGTGTATATTAGACATCTAAGATAGTAACCACCTCTGAACCCCGTAGCAACCACAAGCAGTCAGTCAGGATTATGTGTGTAATTAAGTATTGTCCATGTGTCTAGCAGGATACGGGGGCTGCCAGTGATGCAGAGCAAGGTGTGAGGGCTGCCACACACACACACACACACACACCCCAGCTCCAGCACATAGACACACAGACACACACACACATACACACCAGCGCCCACATACACACACACACACACACACAAACCAGCCCCTGCACACACACACACACCAGCCCCAGCACAGAGACACACACAGACACACACCAGACCCCGCACACAGACACACACACACCCCAGCCCCAGCACACACACACACACACACACACACACACAAACCAGCCCCTGCACACACACACACACACACCAGCCCCAGCACGCGCACACACACACACACACACACACACCAGCCCCAGTCTGTGTCCATCCCAAAGATACATGTGTGTAAAGACATACATGTATATAACTATTAAGAGCAGAATGCCAGCAGCAAGTAAAACAAAAAGACCTTCTGGCAGCGGAGAAATGTTATCGTTTGTCTCAAAGCAAAGCATAATGGAAATACAGACAGCGTCCCGTTCCCCCCCCCCCCGCCCCCGCAACGCCCCCAACCCCCCGCAACCCCCCTACCCCCCCCACTCCCCGTCTCCGAGGCTGCCGTGGTCGTGGACCTCAGCCCCGAGCAGGCCGCAGCCATGCCGGCGTGGACGAGAAGCTGCCCGTCGCCCTTCGGGGCTGCGTGTGTCTGCGCTGTGTGTGTGCTGTGTGCAGCTGGGGCTGTGACTGGGCCGTGGAGCCTGGGTGGGCAGGATCCCGCAGATGCCTGTGGTTGGGGGTGGGCATTGGGAAGGGGCGGCCGGCGGGGAGCAGGAGACGAAACAACCAGGGTGACGGCAGGTGGAGAAGAAGTCTGGGCTCTGAGGGCCCCCAGCGCTCGCAGGAAGGACTGACGGGCGTCAGCATCCAGGATACTCAACTTGATGACCATATTTAAAGTAGCGTTGATCAAATGTCCCATTTCAAACCGACGTGCTGCTCATCTCCAAGGACTGCGGTGTTTGAGCCCAGAAGGCACAGGTTTGGGGGGCCTGGGCCCCTGCCCTCTAGGCGCCATCCTCAGCCCAGGTCGGGACCCAGGCGTGCCTGGATGTCCCGTGTTTCAGTTAGAATGTCCCTGTTGCGGCAGCGCAGGATCGAGAGTGTCAGCCTCGTCCTGAGCCAACTTCAGGTACCAGCTTGACCCCCTCCCCTGCCGGCCGCGTGACCCCAGACGGACAAGAGGCCACGGCTGAGGCTCGGTCCCTGTGGGCCCAGCGTGGTGGTGGAGGGTCAGACAGGGCCACGTGTAACACGCGTGCCTCCAAGCGGCGCTCAAACGCCCGCTCACGGCTTTCTACAGTGCGGAGGGGCTTCCTTTCACGGGTATTTCTATGGCCTGCCGCTAGTGATTAGAAATAAAGGACATGGAACGCAGGAAGAGGAGCAGTGGGACCCCTGGAGACGGGGCGATGGGCAGGGCAGGCTGTGGTCCCCGGGTTTCCCGCCTGAAACCGCAGCTTCCCCAAAGTTCCTCTAGCTTTGGAACCAGCAGGTGTAAACAGCTGAGAGGGATTCAGGTTCCTACCTGCCAGATGCTCCTCTCCTTTTTGGATGGCTGGCCTACTTGATAGTTGAAGCCTGATTCCATTTTTTTCTCGTCTTTTTGAAAGCAGAAGCCGTTTTTTTTTGTTTGTTTGCTTGTAGTTGCATATCGGTGTTTACACTGCTGTGAACTTTGATCTGAAAAGCGGCTTTGCCCTTCAAAAGAATTTGACTTGTTTGCCTCTTCTGCCCTTTGGATAAATTGGTGTTACAAATGTCTATGACTACGTTTACTTTGGAAAATAGCCCTTTTTCCCCAGGATAAAATAATCATTAACCACGTCTGTCGTTAACACGGACACTAACCGTTGTGCCAGGCAGCCCCAGGATAACCGGGTGTGCCGAGTACGGCATCCTTGGGACACTCAGCCCCTGCTGAATCACAGAGCGCCTTCTTTCTTCCCACTGAGCAGAATGCAGTGGTGTCCTTCAAGGAGCTGTGTGGTCTGTCCTCCGTGGCCAACCTCATGCAGTGCATGCTGGCGGTGTCTCCCCGCTTCCTGGGACCTGATAACACGCCCTTGGTGGTCCTGAACCTCAGCGAGCAGTACCCCACCATGGAGTTGCAGGGGATCGTGCCCGAGGTTCTGAAGAAGATTGTGACGACGTACGACATGGTGAGTGGCTCTTCGGACTTTCAGGGTGCCGCGGGGGAGAGGGGCATCTTGGGCCGGTCCCGCTGGTGTGCTCGGGGCTCTGGCTAAGGACTTGGCTTTACCTGTGCGGGAGCGTGGCTACCCTGCCCTTGCTGCATGTGAAAGACTCGAGTGTTTCGTCGTTGCTGTTGCAGAAAGCAGGCCGCGGACACGCGCCTCCATTGGATCAAATGGTGGTCAGCTTTTCAGGAATACATCTGAGTTGCTTTCTAAAGCATACACGATTTTCGACACGCATAGAGTAAGGATTTTTTTTAATCTTTCCTTGCAGCCAGCCATTGATTCACCCATATTTTGTTTTCATTTTTCAAACTGGCAGAGGTGAGAAAGTTAGTTTTATTCTAAAATGCCTTTAAAATAGCCTCAGAGGCAGGTGTCTCCACCACATGCCTGGGCCGTGCAATGCCCTCCCTCCTGAGGGCAGCCACCCCATGGTGCCCATGATTGGTAATCAGCTTAGCGTCAGTGAGGAATCCTCGGGACACCCAGAATGCTGCATTTTTGCATTTGAGGTCTGCCTTGCATTTTCCTGATCGCTCCTGTTCTCGCTGTTCTTTCTGATTGACTGTGACTCTGAGGGGGGCTTCGCGGGTGAGCACCGCCCTTTGGAGCTCAGGGTGTAGCTGCAGCTATCTGAACCCCTGTGGGTGCCAGCGGTCAGGGTTGAGGGTGGGGCTGGACGCTCCCCTCCCAGATGGGCGAGGCTGCCACCTGTGCTCAGAGGCCACAGGCCTCACCCACCCCACCTCCACCCTTGAAGCGGGCGTTAAGACCACAAGACTCCAGGCTGCTTCTGCCGTAGGCTGCTGTGGTCTGAGACGGATCTGGAGGGGCTTTGTGAAGTTTAACAGAAATGTTTGTTTGCTGTTCCATAAGTGGATCAGAAAGCGGCAATTCAGAGGACTTGATACAATTTAAAGAAAAGAAAAAAAGGCTTTCGATCAGTATTTCCCACACCGTGTGCTGAGGAGCCTTGGTTTCTTAGGATGTTAATGTGTCCCCAGGGAGAAAAGATTCCGTGTTGAAATAATTTAGGGAAATACTGGTTTGAGTAAAATCAATCAGATGTCCTCTTTGCGGGACTACGTGGGGCCCTTTGTTTGCTGGCAGTGGCCTTCCAAAGGCTGAAGGGCGTAGCATGCCCTGTTTCTTTCATTGACTTGCCATGGAGTACTATTTCCTAAAGCAAAAGTTAGGGAAGTATTTTTGTTCTTGGCCTTATTCACTGATGTCTTTGGGTGAATAAGGTTTGGAAGTGCAAATGAGAACAATGCAGTGTTTTTTTTCTTCTTTCCCCAGTTTTGTTGAGAAATAATTGACTTTCATATGTAAGTTTAAGGTGTGCTGCCTGATGGTCTGATTCACACATATTGTGAAATGATTACAATGGGCTCAGCGAACATCCATCTCCTTAAATAGATATAATTTAAAAAATAAAGAAGGGAAAAATTTTTTTCTTGTGATGAGAGCTCTTAGTTTTCTCTCTTGACAAGTTTCCTGAGTATCAGTCATCTTGTCCATTTCATTCCCAGGACGTCTTTGTCTTGTAACTGGAAACGTCTGCCCTTTGACTGCTCTCCTTAGGTTCTCAGTTCTCCACTTCTGGTGACCACAAGCCCCACCCATCTCTTTTCCCATCAGTTTGGCTTTTTGTTTCTGTTTTACTTTCCACATGTAAGAGAGGTCGTACAGCGTTTTCTGACTTATTTACACGTGTGCCTTCAAGGTTCATCTGTGTTGTAGCAAATCGTAGGATCGCTTCATTTTTTGTGACTAATATTTATATGTATATAAGACATGTGTATGCATATATCTGTATGTCTCACAGCTCCTTTATCTATTGATAGACACTTGGGTTGTATCCACGTCTTGGCTGTTGTAAATAATGCTGCTGTGAACATGGGGTGCAGATATCTTTTTGAGTTAGTACTTTCATTTCTTTTGGATATGTTTCAAGAAGTGGAATTGCTGGATCCTACGCTAGTTCTATTTTTCATTCTTTGAGGATCTTCCTTGCCGTTTTCCCTAGTAACTGGACCAATTTACATTCCCTCCAATAATAAGAATGCGGTGTTTCCAACAGCTCATCAGTTCATTAGCTTAAGAAAAAAAGTGGCGTTTGAGCCCGATGCTTGCTATCTCCTGCTCTCTCCAGCTTAGAGCTCATGGGGACGTCAGATAAATAAGGACCGAACAGTGGGCACTGCAGGCGCGCTGCGGGGAGTGGCAGTCACCCCCGACGGGAGGGCAGCGGGGCAGAGCTGTCTGTGGACTTCAGGGGTCGGGGGGAACGCCCCGTACTGGGTGCTGGAGCGGCCGCAGGCATGAACACAGGGGAGCTGTCCTGTCTGCTAGAATGGCGGCTGGAGGGAAAAACATAAGAAGCTCCTGTTGAGATTACTTTGAGGGGAAAAGGGAAAGATAGGAAAAATGGAGAAGTCTAAAGAACCCTTCCATGCTGCGACTCAGGCTGCCTGGTTAGTTTTATGAGAAGCCAATAGAAGTAGCTGATATCTGTAAATGCTTTTAAACCTTAAGCCACAGATAGAATCGTTAGCTGCTTTGCAGATCTGTGTCGTTGGCCAGCATCTGAGATGACTTACCCGCTAGGGTGTTTCATGGGTCTCACAGCACAGTTTCTTCCTGGTAACCTTTTCAACAGGACCCTCCTGAGGGTGGGCTGTGATGCCCCATGGAGGTGAGAGCTGAGTGAGGGTTGGTACCAGGACCTGGTCCGGGCTGGGGGCAGAGCAGGAGGGATCCTGGTGAGGTTGACACAGCACCCACCACAGTACTTGGCACAGGAGTCTCACAGTACCCCCTTGCTTCCCCACCCTACCCTCTCCCTGGGCTGGTGGATGATAACACTTATTATGTAATTCCAATTTGCTTGTGACTTTATAATTGTGTTGTTGCAGAAATGATACAACAATTAGCTTGCTTGAATCTTTAAAGTTGTGAAATTAGTCTTACATAATGTTTAAATATCTGGGCTGTGTTATACCCCTAGTTTTAGTGATTTGTTCTATTTTTTAATTCCCCCTGATAAACTAAGCCATAAAGTACTTAAAATTAAATTCAAATTTTTATAATTTGCATTTAAAAATTGTCACATTGTTACAGCAATACGATAGCTCTTGTAATATTTTATAGTCCATTTATTAGTGACTTAATTACTTCTCACCTTGTGACAGTTAATTTATTAAAGCTAGCTAAAGAATAGATGAAATATTGATGGGAAATGCAGTAAGGTCTTGGATAGCCTCTCTTTTTGTAATGTTATATTGAGCTTAACCCAAAATTAGCCTTGGAAATAAGATCTTATTTCATTTTGCTGACTTCCATTTATAGTCTGAAGACTCCAAATAAGATCTCATTTTTTTCTGTTGACTTCCCCTTTGTAGCCTGACGACTCCAAGTGTAGGTGTGAGAAATGCTCCCCTCCCTCGCCCAGTCCTGCATTACTGTGCGTCTTTGCCCTGGAGGTGCCCCCAGCGAGGAGGGGCAGGTGCTATCACCTAGGGCTGCTGGAATATGTACTTACGCTGTCCAGATGGTGGTCCCTTTCCTGTGTGTAAACTCTCATGAATGAACTAGGGTGGCTGAAATGTGCCCATCTCTGTGAACACGGAGAGGCAGGGAAGGGGGCTGATCGTGCACTTGTCGGCAGTGTGGAGGCAGGAAGGGGCACAGAGTCTGTCTGCACACCTCCAGTCCCAGCGTGATTGTGAACAGCCCTCCCTTTAACCTTTACAAGTGTCCCTGTTTAGATAATCAGTTGTGTGATAACCCTGCCCATGGCCCCCAGAGTGTCCCGAAGGCCCTTATGATTCCCACCAACAGACAAGTCTTCAGAATGGTCCAGAATGGTTTGTCTTACCCTATTTGTAGATCCTCCTTGGGTCCTGAAAGTGGTGAGGTTCGAGGCTGGGACCTCACTCAGGAAGGTGGGTGTCAACGTCTCTCGGGAGCAGAGGAAGAAGTCAAGCTCAGACAGCTTCTTAAACCAGGCAGATGGGCTAGAAATTAAGAGGGGCTGGTCTGGAGAGTGGGAGCTGCCGTGTGGTCACAACAAGGGGGATTTTTCTTCCCTGGAGGAGGTTACAACTTAGGGGAAGAGAGGACGTGTATCCCTAGATAGTGAGAGGAGAGATGCTAGATATTTTAAAATATGTAAATGATTTTGAAAGGACTCATTTGAAAAGACCCTGATGCTGGGAAAGATTGAAGGTGGGAGGAGAAGGGGACGACAGAGGATGAGATGGTTGGATGGCATCACCGACTCAATGGACGTGAGTTTGAGCAAGCTCGGGAGTTGGTGATGGACGAGGAGGCCTGGTGTGCTGCAGTCCATGGGGTCGCAGAGAGTCGGACACGACTGAGTGACCGAACTGAACTGAAATAAATTATGTGGATGTTTGTGAGAGAGAAAGGTCAGTTTAAAGTTTAGGGCCTGGAAAGGCTTCAAGGAAACATTGGCCTTTGAGCTTGACCTTTATGAATGAGTCAGACTTCGGCAGGTGAAAAGTAAGAAGGAAGACTGTTGCAGGCGGGTTCACAGAGTGAAACACGCTCAGGAATGGGAAGCACATGTCCTGGGAAACTGACACGTGGGCCAGGGGAGTTCCTGCACGTTTTTGAGCAATCAGGGGCCACGCTCAGAGTCAGGATTTGGGGCTGTGAGAGGGCTGGGTGAGGGAGAGCTCAGAGGTCACCCGCCTTTATTGTGCAGATGAGAAAATGGGAACACGGGTGCATCGCGCTAACGTCGGAACCAGCGTGAGGGCCTGGCTAGTCTCTTTGTCCAGTTCATCCCCCATAGTCCAGATCAGGAAAATGAGCTGTGTGTGCAGTTTGTAGATGATGAGTCTGCCCATAAAGCCCAAATAGCTCCAATAATCATGATCTGAAATGGTCCACGTGGGGCTCTTGAAGTCCCAGGTAACTTATTTCTGATTCTTGTTCCCCCCGTGAAGGCAGAGAACAATTCGTCGTGCGTACCTTGGTGTATTTTTTTTTTTTTTAGTATTTATATTATTTTTGACTATCAAATTGCACCATTGGGGCTTCTCTTTAGTTGTGGCTCACAGCGCATGGACTTAGTTGCACACAACACGTGGGATCTTAGTTCCCCAACCAGGGATTGAACCCAGGTCCCCTGCATGGGAAGGTAGATTCTTAACCACTGGACCCCCAGGGAAGTCCCTTGGTTTATGTTAAAAGGCAGCTTTGATGAGCTTAAAATAGGGAGGACTGTGTTCAGTAGATTCAGTTCCACTCAAAGGAATCTGATGACAAGTATATCTTTTATATTATTACTTCAGAGACAGAAAATTTGAAGATTTTACTCGGAGCCTATGTAAATGAACTTCAATGCATCACCTGCTGAGAATCAAATACCACGGTTGAACTTGTTCTCTCGAGGGTTGAAGATCATGATTATGTAACCCGAGTAAGAAACTCTGGTGAGCATGTGGGTCCTCCATGACACCCAGTGCTCCTGGAATCATCTTCCCAGGGTTTAGGACACCTCCCCTCTCCCATCAACGTGACTTCATCCATCACCGTTTTATGTCAAAACGATGTTTACCCTTTAATGTTGATGAAAGTGCTGATTCAGTTCCCCAGCTCTTATTGCTTATTTGTTTCAGATTTACCAACTACTTTATGCTTAATTAAAAAAAAAATTGAGATCTGTACTAATACATAGAGACCAAGATGTCAACATTCTTCCTCAATAGAAAACATTGGAAGTTTCAATATTTTGTTAAGAGTTACATGAAAAGAAAGTTCTCCTTACAATTTTTCCGTTGGTCTTTGAGGGCTGTATTCCCAGGGAAATAAACTGGATACAAAAAGACAAGCCTTGCAGGATTCCACATAGGTGAGGTATCCAATGTAGTCAAGTTCATAAAATCAGAGACTAGAATGGTCATTATCAGGGCCTAGGAGGAGAGGGAAATGGGACGTTATTAATTACCAGGCATGAAATTTTAGTTCCAAAGCCCTCTCACTGAAGACCTGTGCACCACGCATGCCTCTAGTCAGCAGCAGTGTGTTACCCTCGGAGCAGGTTAAGAGGGTAGAGCTCATGTTAAGCGTCCTTATCAGGCAAACATTTTTCAAAGAAAAAGGTGTTTTTCCTGATTTTGCTACCATGTTTCTGCACTCTGCAATATGCTTCAGTCATTGTCATTACACTGACGATGACCTTGTGGGAAATTAGAGGAGAGAAGGGGAAAACGGAGGAGAGAAGGGGAAAACGGAGGGGAGAGGACACCTCGCTCCGTCAGAGAGCGCCGTTGTTGACGCTCAGCAATGGACTAGCAGCCGCCATCTGCTGGGAGATGCCCATGAATTCATTCCTGTAGGTGCAGTTCCTTTGTCTCCACTTTCTGTTTTAAGTTAATTTGTTTCCATCTTTTAAAGCTCTGCAAAAATCCTGATTTTAATTGCCTTCACGCTTAATTAAGAGAGCACTCTCTGGGGAATCCATTTATCCAGTAGAGAACAGTATTTTTTTAGTGTTTAAAAAAAGAAAGAACAAGTTGCTTTGTCTAAGAGCATGTTTGCTCACTGTGAATATTTTTACATAAGCTATAAGTAGTCCCTTCTACCTCATGGCTTTGCATATTTCTTCGATAAAGCAAAGTCCTTTAAATAAAAGATGTGCAGTGATGGGTTTTTTCCTTACACAGACAAGCCAGCGTCAAGCGTGCTCTGCTGAGTGCTGTTGGTATGGGTTCCTGTATTTGGTCCGGCCACTGCCTGACGCAGGGAAGAGAGAAATCACACTTCATGATCGATGAAGCTGGCCCATCTGGACCAAGCAGAGATGATCTGTAATAAGGTTACCATTGATCCCCTTCTCCTCTGTGGCTCCTTTTATCACACTTCTGCCTCAGAACCTGACATTAAAAGCATCTTTTAATTGGCCGTGTCAACTGTCCCAATTTTTATAACTGTGGAAAACAGAACATTATGCCTTGGGCTAAGACTGAGCTAAAAAGAGGGTGGGGGGAAAGATTAGGGGAAAAGCGGATATACCCTGCTGCAGGGGCAAGAGCAGAAACCCGGAGGCTCTAGTTTAATGCAGAGGAGGAGGCCTAGCCACTGATGCTTCCACAAGCAGTTTCTCTGGAATCATCAGAACCGTATAGCTGAACTACTTCAGAGCGACGGCCAAGCCCGTGGGAAGGGAAGGAGATGTTTAAAGGCTGGGCGTGCGGATGGCGTCCCCTGTCCCATCAGATCAGATGCAGAGGCTGCCTTCAGCCTCCGGGAGCAGAGAGACCGACACACCTCGAGAAGATGGCGCTTTACTGGGAGCGGGTGGTGATGATCGCACGACCGGGTCTCTCCTCCGCTTTTCTCCTTTCCAGCGTCTCCACAGAAACCTTCGAAGGACGCCTATGTAGACGTGTTCCTAAACACACACATGCAGACCCCAGACACTCAGTGAGAGCGACTGGGGAAAAGTAGGCTGGGAGGGGCTAGCCGCTGCCCCGGAAGCGCCTTCAGCAGCAGCAGTGTTTGCCGGTGCCACGTGATGCCCAGCCCATCTGTCCAGGAGGACGGAGACGCAGATCTTTACGCGTTCCCCCAGCTCGTCGACTGCTGTCTCCAGACGGCAAGCGGTAAACGGGCCTGAGCGGCCTGGTGTCCCCGGCTGCACCGGAGGCCTGGCCTCCCGTTCCTGAGTGACCCGGGCAGTGGACCCGGGCCGGCAGGCGAGACGCAGGAGCCTGCGGCTGGATTTCCTGTGAACCAGCACCGGGGCGGGGGCTGCCGGCCGGGGGCTGGGACCGGGCACTGGGGGGTCTGCTCTGGCTTCTCCATTAGCACCTTGCTCTTGCTTTTCAGAGAGACCAAACAAGCTTGTTTGTTTGTGTATTGGGTGTCCTGGATCTTCGCTGTTGCCTGAGGGTTTTCTCTAGTGGGGGCGAACAGGGGCTGTTCTCTGGGAGTGTGCAGGCTTCTCCTTGGGGTGGTCTCTCTTTTGGGGAACACAGGCTCTGGGGCACACAGGCTTCAGTAGTTGTGGCTCACGGGCTTCCTTGCCCCAGGGCATGTGGGATCTTCCCGGACCAGGGACCAAACCCACGCCCCTGGCACTGGCAGGCAGATTCTTAACCACTGGACGGCCAGAGAAGTCCCAGATGGCTTATTTCTTGAACACTTTATTTCACTGACTCTAGCAGGAAATGCATATAAAATATATCTAAAGCTCCTAAAGAAAAGCTCCTGAGACTTAAAGCTCCGGCAAAGGGAACTTTATTTTCAAGTTTATTTTCTTCTGCATTATGCAGAGGAACAGTACGAGACTTCTGATAAAACTAAGATCGCTGGAGCACGGTGGTCCTTTCACTTCCTGTGAACGAGCTGACGGATTGCCTCCCGTGTCCACGTCAGCTTCTCCTCTGAATACGGGATTTTGCTCTGGTCCTGTTCCTTCAGCATTTATTGTTGACAAATACATCCTCTTTTTGACCAGAAAGTTTGTTTCTTCAGAGGCTGAAGATGCCTCCTTAAGGTGTTTGCTGAGTGCTTCCATCAGAGACCCACCAGGACCTCTCTCAAAGAGCCTGTGCGCGTCTCCAGAACGCGGCGCGCCCTCTGGTTTTCTTGGCCGGGCGAGGCTGGGGAGACGCGCTGGCCTCCTCACCCTGGTGCGTTCCGCCGGCTCCCTGCCGCCGTCGGGCTCTGCGGAACCAGGACTGGATGAGCTTCCGGGGCGTCACTCCTTCAGGCCTCCGGCGCCTCCGCCTGTGGGGCGGCGTCGAGGTCGGCCAGGCCGGCAGCTCGAGTAGGGGACGCGGCCTTCCCGGCTCTCCGAGGGCCAGGCGGCCGTCCCTCCGTTTAGCTCCCCTTGGTGAACCTGGTCCATCAGGTCACTGATGCGCTTCGGCTTGTCATCGCTCAGCTCCGCGGTTAAGCTGCCGGGGCTCTCAGACTCTGAGTCCCTCAGCCCCTCTGAGAGGCGCTGTTGGTTGGGGAGCGGGCGGCGGCCGAGGCTCCCTTCTGCGTCCTCTCTAAAGGCGGTCCTCGCGTGCGCACCACCCTGCCCTGCCCTTGGGGCTGTCCGCGCCGGGGTCTCCTGGCTCCGTCCGCAGGGCTCCAGGGGCGGCTCCCCGCGTCCTCCCTTGGGGCTGCAGACCCCGGGCCCAGCCCTGGGCAGTGCGGGGCGTTTCCTCTCCCCTAAGGCTGATGCTCTGGGATCCGCCTGGGTTGAGTCTTGCGATGTTAGATTAATCTAGACAAGAGTTTCTTCTTGACAAATCCTGACTTTCAATTCTGTCGTTTTGGTGGGAACCCGAATGAAAATCTAATTTGGCCTTTAGAACCGAGAAGTGTCTCTGTTTTTATGAAATAGCTGTTTTTTGTTTCTTTCTTTTCACCCAGCCTCCGAAACTCACTGTTTGAGTAGGTGGAAAGCCCCCAGGGCAAATGATTTATAACCTATGGCAGTGCGTCTGGGACAAAAACACCCTTGCCCTCTCCGTTACACTCCCCTGCCGTCCCCACGCGGCGCGCGGTGGCTCGGTCCCCATGGCACGTCACCTCCTGGATTCCCAGAAAGACAGACCTCCCCAGATAGCACCTAGAGGGAGACCCGGGTGTTGAGGCAGAGTTAGCAGTGCCAGCTTTAAGAACTTAGGGTTACGTGATGACGGTGAAGACAAGGGAGTCGATACTTGGAGTGCTGTTGTTAGGCCAGTAACATTCTTCTTAGAGCGTCTTGGGCACGTGACCTCCTTTTGGTGTGTTTGGATTGATAAAGCACCTATGTTAAGCATAGAAATTGCCAAGAGAGGGAAAAAGGGGCAGGGAAATAATTTTCAGGGCGTGTATCTCATGCATATAGTCTGCTAGCACTTGAAGTTTTCCAGGATTAAAATTTGATTTGCTCTTGAAACATACATCAAGCCCCATGAATAATATACAACCCTCCCTTAAAAGAGAGTGCTTTTTAAAGCTTGTAGAATTTGTTTGACATTTGATTTGCTCTTGAAACATACATCAAACACCATGAATAATATACAACCCTTCCTTGAAAGAGAGTGCTTTTTTTTAAAGCTTCCAGAATCTGTTTGACGTCTTGAAGTTTGTGTTCACTGGGGTGGTGTCCACAGTGTGGTGCTGTGTCTACAGCCAGCTTTGTAGATCCTTTCAAACCAGAAAAGTGACGGTCCAGAAACAGGACTGAATCGGCTTTCAGCGTGTGATACTTTGCGTGTCTTTCGCAGTGTGTGAGTTCTGAACCCTTTCAGAGCCACACGAGTGAAGACTGGCCCACCTAGAACCTGTCCTTCAGGGCTCACCGCTGTGTTCTCCACCTCCACCCTGGTCCGGAAGCCCGCTGGCTTGCCATGGTCTTGGGCCCAGAAGGGAACCGCGTCTCTCCTTGACCCTCCAGCCTGTGCTGTGGAGGCCGAGGGGGCCGTGCCAGCCTGTGCTGGCCACTTTGAGGTCAGTGTGTTCCTCTCCTTCGCCATGAGCTTGCAGGACCCTGGGACAGAACCCTCGGAGGACCCAGGACCTGTTCCTTCACTGTTCATCCTGGTCTTCCTGGGATGGTGGTTTCTGACCCCGTGGGGAGCTGGGGACACGAGCCCCTGGTGATTCTTCATGCCAGCTGGGACAGTGGCTCGCTTTGCCACCTGAGCCTGTGGTTGGCACTGCCATCTGGCTCCGTGCAGGATTCAGAACATTCTCCAGCTAGTTAAATGGGGACGTTTTGCCCAAGTGATTATTTTAATAGTGCTGACTACAACTAACCAGTAAGAGTCACACAGGTAGACTTTTTTTTTCCAGAAGTATTTTTTTCTGTCAAAGATTCATCAAAAAGATGAATGGTTTAATATTTTGTTGTGTCTCATCACTGTATTCAGGTTGGAGTTGAGAAAGACGATAAGTTTCAGGGATAACAGAGTTTTGTGTAGCATCTCAATGTTCTGATATCATTCCCTGACTTTGCAAATGCAGGATCTGTTCGTCAGATTGATGTGATTTATCAATATCCATTCTTGTGTAGTTTAGAACAGCAAATGCTTTTCCGTTGAGAAGTTCGACAGTGTTGCAAGTCCCATTTGTAGTTGAGTTGGAAAGATTGAAATTACCTGGATACAGGTAGAAAATGGTTAGTGGTTGTTCATAGATTAGTTTGTAAATGCAGGGATGAACTCCTCTATTTTCGTGGACACATACTCTCTGGATGTACAATCACATTTTAGAAGACAGCTCTCTAAGAAATGGGATAATTTGGATGGAATCTGCTCCGTGAACGTGAAGCTATATGAAAATATGAAGCTATATGAAAGCTATAGGAAAATATGAAGCTATATGAAAATCATATGTTTCAGATTGTTTCTTGAGTACTACGTGTAATTGTTGACACTTATTTGGGTCACCTCAGACATCACTTCTTGGCAGTAAGATGTACTCATTTCTGAACGTTTTTCCTGTCTCTTATGCCCCTAGTTATGACCTGAAAATGTTTTAAAAGGTGTTTTTCCACAATCTTCTGAATAATGAGGTAGCAGTAATTTTTCTCTGCAGCTAGATGTTCTCCTGTCAATAACATTTGGTAGTTTGTATATTTTAAGCCTATGTTTTGTTGGCATGTAACATTTGACCTCAGGTTTATAAGAGAAGTGAAATCTAGCACTGCCCGTGGATTCATCGCTTCTTGTTTCTGTGTGGAGGGGAAGGCTAACCCAACGCCTGTAGTGGGGACGTGTCTGGTGGTAACTCCCCACCACACACACCAACCACTGTGCCACCAGGACCGCAGGATCCGTCACCCAGGATTCTATTTTAACAGCTCCTGGTTTTCGTTCTGTTCACTCATATTCCCCCACATTGCAGGGAAATAATTAATGCCACTCACCCCACTAAAATAACCACCCTTGACACCAAAAATCTGATTTTATTTCCACACGAATTTATCAGGGATAAAAATAGCACTTCATAATGGTTTTAAAGTCTTTTCTAACTTAATTAAGGCATTTAAAATTCTGAACCATAAGAAAATTACTCTCCCAGTCAACTCAGTGGGTGGACAATGTGATGTGTTAGGAGTTAAGTTTAACTCTACAAGCTTAATTATCTGTTAACTTAAAAATAACATGTTAAGTAGTTTAAAACATCTATTTTCCTACTGCGTTTAATATTAGTCAAATCTTTAGGACTGTTACAGGTTTTTATGTGGAGATTTTTTTATCTTTTATAGATCCTTTGTCTACTTATGGAAATCTTTATTTCCTTTGAAATTAGTGTTGATTATTCTAGTTTTCTTTATAATTATGGCACTCCTACATTAGAGAGGGCAAATGGAGTGTGGCACGTCATTTACGTCACTGAAAGAAAGAAAGTGAAAGTGAAGTTGCTCAGTTGTCTCTGGCTCTTTGCAACCCTATGGACTGTAGCCCACCAGGCTCCTCCGTCCATGGGATTTTCTAGGCAAGAGTACTGGAGTGGGTTGCCATTTCCTTCTCCAGGGGATCTTCCCAACCCAGGGATTGAACCCGGGTCTCCTGCATTGTAGGCAGATGCTTTACCATCTGAGTCACCAGGGAAGTCCAGATGACATATAATTTATGTCATTATATGACAGAAAAATAATTTTAGTTTTAAATAATCACTCATCTGGTGCCTAAAGCAAAAGAAAAAAAATCTTTGTGAGTAGTCTTGGCTCTTTTGAGTATTTAGCTAAATGCAGCCAAGATGGTAGTAACTAAATTTTAGTTGATTTCCTAAAGCTAACCTGTGAAAAGTCAACAACCTCAGATATGTGGATGATACCACTCTGATGGCCAAAAGCCAAGAGCAACTAAAGAGCCTCTTGATGAGGGGGAAGGAGGAGAGTGAAAGAGCCGGCTTAAAACTAAATAGTAAAAAAAAACTAAGATCATGGCATCCTGCCCCATTACTTCATGGCAAATAGAAGGGGAAAAGGTGGAAGTAGTGACAGATTTCCTCCTCTTGGGCTCCGAAATCACTGCAGACGGTGACCGCAGCCATGAAATCAGAAGATGATTGCTTTTTGGCAGGAAAGCGATGACGATCCTAGACAGCGTGCTAAAAAGCAGACACGTTACTCTGCCGACAAAGGCCCATACAGTGAAGGCTACGGTCTTCCCGGTGATCACGTAGGGTTGTGAGAGATGGACCATAAAGAAGGCAGAGTGCAAAAGAATTGATGCCTTCTAACTATGGTGCTGGAGAAGACTCCTTAGTGTCCCTTGGACAGCAGGGAGATCAAACCAGTCAATCTTAAGGGAGATCAATCAACCCTGAATGCTCATTAGAAGGACTGATGCTGAAGCTGAAGCTCCAGTATTTTGGTTACCTGATGTGAACAGCTGACTCATTGGAAGAGTCCCTGATCTTAGGAAAGACTGAAGGCAGGAGGAAAGGGGGCATCAGAGGATGAGATGGCTGGATGGCATCACCAATGCAATGGACATGAACTTGGGCAAACTTTGGGAGATGGTGAGGGACAGGAGGCCTGGCATGCTGCTGTCCATGGGGTCGCAAAGAGCTGGACACGACTGAGTGACTGAACAACAACAACAAATTCTCTGTAACCAAATTTCCCATTTATTTACATAAAACATACATGTTTATCCTTTAAAAATACGAATTGCACTTGATTTTGCCTGTTCTTTTCTGAAATGTGCATGTAGCATGTCCAACTATATCCTCTTTAATACTTTCAGTCCAGTGTGACCAAGTGAGGCTTTTCTGCTTTAATTGGCCTATCACTGCTTCACCCTATTGGGCTGTGTCAGTTTCTGCTGTGCAGTGAAGTCAGTCAGCGGTCAGGCAGCGCTGGTCAGTGGGCTGGGCTGGCACCACCTGTTTGTGTATGGGCTCCAGGCTTAAAACAGTGTTTACATATTCAGTCCAGTTCAGTCGCTCTGTCGTGACGGACTCTTTGTGACCCCGTGGACTGCAGCATGCCAGGATTCCCTATCACCATCTCCCAGAGCTTACTCAAATTCATCTCCATTGAATGGGTGATGCCATCCAGCCATCTCATCCTCTGTCGTCCCCTTCTCCTCCTGCCCTCAATCTTTTCCAGCATCAGGGTCTTTTCAAATGAGTCAGCCCTTCACATCAGGTAGCCAAAGTATTGGAGTTTCAGCTTCAACATCAGTCCTTCCAATGAACCCAGGACTGATCTCCTTCAGAATGGACTGGTTGGATCTCCTTGCAGTCCAAGGGACTCTCAAGAATTTTCTCTAACACCACAGTTCAAAAGCATCAATTCTTTGGCGCTCAGCTTTCTTCACAGTCCAACTCTCACACCCATACATGACCACTGGGAAAACCATAGCCTTGACTAGGTGGACCTTTGTTGGCAAAGTAATGTCTCTGCTTTTGAATATGCTATCTAGGTTGCTCATAACTTTCCTTCCAAGGAGTAAGCGTCTTTTAATTTCATGGCTGCAGTCACCATCTGTAGTGATTTTGGAGCCCACCAAAATAAAGTCTGACACTGTTTCCACTGTTTCCCCATCTATTTGTCATGAAGTGATCGGACCAGATGCCATGATCTTAGTTTTCTAAATATTGAGCTTTAAGCCAACTTTTTCACTCTCCTCTTTCACCTTCATCAAGAGGTTCTTTTGTTCTTTGCTTTCTGCCATAAGGGTGGTGTCATCTGCATATCTGAGGTTATTGATATTTCTCCCGGCAATCTTGATTCCAGCTTGTGCTTCTTCCAGCCCAGCGTTTCTCATGATGTACTCTGCATAGAAGTTAAATAAGCAGTGTGACAATATACAGCCTTGACATACTCCGTTTCCTATTTGGAACCAGTCTGTTGTTCCATGTCCAGTTCTAACTGTTGCTTCCTGACCTGCATACAGGTTTCTCAAGAGGCAGGTCAGGTGGTCTGGTATGCCCATGTCTTTCAGAATTTTCCACAGTTTATTGTGATCCACACAGTCAAAGGCTTTGGCATAGTCAATAAAGCAGAAATAGAGGTTTTTCTGGAACTCTCTTGCTTTTTCAATGATCCAGCAGATGTTGGCAATTTGATCTTTGGTTCCTCTGCCTTTTCTAAAACCAGCTTGAACATCTGGAAGTTCATGGTTCACATATTGCTGAAGCCTGGCTTGGAGAATTTTGAGCATTATTTTACTAGCGTGTGAGATGAGTGCAATTGTGTAGTAGTTTGAGCATTCTTTGGCATTGCCTTTCTTTGGGATTGGAATGAAAACTGACCTTTTCCAGTCCTGTGGCCACTGCTGAGTTTTCCAAATTTGCTGGCATATTGAGTGCAGCACTTTCATGGCATCATCTTTCAGGATTTGGAATAGCTCAACTGGAATTCCATCACCTCCACTAGCTTTGTTCGTAGTGATGCTTTCTAAGGCCCACTTGAATTCACATTCCAGGATGTCTGGCTCTAGGTCAGTGATCACACCATTGTGATTATCTTGGTCGTGAAGATCTTTTTTGTACAGTTCTTCTGTATATTCTTGCCACCTCTTCTTAATATCTTCTGCTTCTGTTAGGTCCATACCATTTCATCAGGGTCTGTTCAAATGAGTGAGTTCTTCACATCAGGTGGCCAAGGTATTGGAGCTTCAGCGTCAGCATCAGTCCTTCCAGTGAACACCCAGGACTGGTCTCCTTTAGAATGGACTGGTTGGATCTCCTTGCAGTCCAAGGGACTCTGAAGAGTCTTCTCCAACACCACAGTTCAAAAGCATCAATTCTTCAGTGCTCAGCTTTCTTTATAGTCCAGCTCTCACATTCGTCCGGACGTCTCGCGTCCGGACGTCTCGCGTCCGTACATGACCACTGGAAAAACCATAGCCTTGACTAGACAGACCTTTGTTGGACCATTTACTTTATGTATTAAATGATTGAAAAATAAAAGTTCACGGCATGTAAAAATCATATTGAATTGGAGCCTCAGTGTCCATGAGGAAGGTCTGATCGAGCCGTCCATGACACACCCCGTGTCTGCTTACACACGGTGGCAGCAGAGCCGAGCGGTCACCTGAAGTGTTTACTGCTTCTTTACAGGGAAAGTTTGCCAGCCCCTCAAAATGAGAATCAGGGCAAAAGTCCTCAGGGTATTTTGATGACTGTTTCCAGTTTCACTTTGAGCAGCTTACATCATGACTTTAGAGGTCTCCTTTCTTTTTCTTCTTCTTTTGCTTTAATCATGTACTTGTGTGTTTTGAACGTGGATCCGCAGCACACCATTCTGCTTGTCTCCCCATAGAGGAGGGCACCTGAGTTCTGTCCTGGACGAGACAGGGGGCCTTGAGGCAGTAAGACTTGTCAGTGTCGGAATTAAAACATTAGAGGCAAGCCTTGGAGAGGAGGGCCTGTGAAAATCCATGTTTGCTCACAGCGCCTGCGAGGACAGCGTGCTGTTCCAGCAAAGAGTGGTGGCCATCAGACCGAATTTTGTGTTATAATCCAATAAAGCGTGTAGCTAAGTCCTCTGCACGGTATTAGCAAGATTTTTAATCCTGATTCTGCTTGGTGATGAGACTCAAAAAAGGAGTTGAGGACTGCTGCTCCTGTCTCAGTCAAATCAAGCCTCTCCTTCAGGGAGAGGGGAGCTGGTGGAGTGGGTAGGCATGCTCTGCTTTCTTCTGGAAACACCCGGCTTCCTCTCCCCTTCCCCTCAGGCAGGCGGGGAGGGGGGCTTTCCCTTCGATTATGAAATCTAGGCCTTCCTAACCACTGCCATTTAAGCCCTGCTCCAGTATTCTTGCCCGGAGGATCCCATGGACAGAGGAGCCTGGTAGGCCACAGTCCACGGTGTCGCAGTCAGAGATGACTGAGCGACTGAACAACAGCTACCCCACCTGGAACTGAAGTGCAGACCCTGTGCCCTCGGGCAAGGGTGGGCCTCTAGGGTCACAGGCCCTCCTTGCGTCTTTCTTAGACTCATCACTAGCTCTAATCGCGCATCCATTGATCTGAGTCCTTTTTGTAAGGTACCCCTCTCTCCCTCCCCCAGATCTGGGCCTGAGTCTGGCAGCGACCACGTGTGTCCTGCTCACCATCAACCTCAGCGCCTGCCGCAGGCACTCAAAATATGTTTGTGAATGACTGAAGGAGTGAGTGAAGGAAAGCGCCCTGGGTCTGGAGGACACGGGGCTCACGGGTCCTTCCTGCCCTCCGTCTTCTACGTCCCAGGGTGCCTGCGTTTCCCTGAGCTCGGCTGGTCTATGCGTTCACGGAACGCCCTTCTCGGGAGGGCCAGGCTTGGGGCTGGCAGGACCACAGGGTGCAGGGACCGCCCCCCCAATCAGTACCAGAGGGTCCAGTGGTGCCCACGCTGAGGTGGTGAGGGCACCTGGGCCTGGCCGGGAAGAGGACGGGGCCCGAGGTGGCGGGGGCACGGCAGGACCCGGGGCTGGAGGCCGGGAAGGGGGCACCGGGGTCCAGGTGCCCGCACCATGTACCTCCTGTTCACACCCTGAGTCTCCCCTGCCCGTTGCCAGAGGATGCGTGGTCTTTCCTGAAACGCCCTCTTTAAGGAGGAGACACCGCGGGGCTGGGGAGTGGAGGGGTGAGGAGGTCGGACAGGAGGGCGGCGGGACCCAGCGCAGGCCCGGGAGGGGAACGTGGCCTGTGTACAGAGTTCTGTAATCTCCCAACGCGTCCTCGGAGAATGAGCGCCTCGTGAGCTCACAGGGGGCCGCGGGCTCCCGGCGGGCCGCGCCCGAAGCCCCTGGCCCGCACGTCCCCGTCCTCCGCTGCATTGCCTCACCCCTCACCCCCAAGGCCCGCAGGCTCCAGGAGGAAACCTAGACCCTGCACACAGCATCGCAGTCTGCGAGCCCCCCGCGACCAGTCCCCACCCTGCCCTTCTCTCCCTGGGGTCGTGCGCTGACTCTCCGGGCAGCTGGCCCCCGGCAGGTGTGGGCTGCGGGGTTTGGCCCAGGACACGCCTCGGTGAATTCAGTTTTGTGAGTTCTTGCAGCCCCGGGGCAGATGTGCTTGGTGTGAACACACGTGCACGACACCATTGTTGCACTGAGACGCCGGGACTAGCCTCTGGGGGACGGAGGGGGAGCGTGCGTGCACCCCGGGAAGTCGGTGAATGCGGTGCTGGGGGCGTACCCTGAGCTTGCGGGGTCCCTGCCCTGTGCGCGCTCTGTGACGGCACGTTGCCTCTGCATCTGCGGAGCAGGCGGGGTCTCACCGCCTCAGAGGGGATGAGGTCGCGTGTCAGCAGCCCAGAGCACGGAGGCTCTCAGTGCACGGTGGTCAGTACCGGGTCAGTGTGTTCCTTCGAAGGCTAGATGTGTGCAGCCCTTGATGCGCTGAGACCTCGCCCTGTGTGGACATTTTCACAGCACTCAGACCTCAGAGCGCCAGCGCTGCCGTATATGGAGGCGGGGTTATTGCATTTCATAAAGGCGGGTTTAAAATTTTGAAGTGAAAAGCAGAAGGTTGGGTTTCCCACCACCTTGCTCAGGGGAGTTGCCTCTCTAACTCAGAAAGCGGAAGACGCAGGAGCACGTGAGTTCTGTGGTCACCCCGGGGAAGGACGCCTGGGTTTGTACCATGAACACCGTTTTGGCCGGTCAAATGAATCTTGCCCTCCTCCTTCCTCTGGCGTTCCAGAGAACTGTGGACTCTTTACGGTGCTCAAAATATACTGCTCTTCCTTACGGAGAAGTCTCTGGTTGCTGTTCGCTGTTAACTAACATCTATACTTAGCTACCGCAGACCTGAGAGAAACTAATGACAACCTTATAGTAATACTGTGATTGAATTATCGCCTGTTAATTAGGAGTTTCTAAATCACCTTGATCCCCTTGGAGAAAAGCCTTGATATAAGGAGATGGTAATAAAAGTGGCACTATTTTAATTCAAGTTGTATCTTTTGAAATTTAATTAATTTTGTAATAATGGTTTTAAATGAGCGTGTTGGAGCTCCAAACGGTCCTTGGTGACTTGAAAGAGTTGTGCAGCATCCAGGAGTTCCTGATACAGCTTCCGGAAGTAGCTTGCTCACCGAGTTCCCCTTTTCTCGTGCAGGGGTGGCTTAAGCCAGGTTTTAAACCTCCTCCGTTCTTTGGAGATGCTCCCCCGCATCCAGAATGCAGCCTCTGAGCCCGCCAGCTTTAACACTTTGGGCACTGGGGAAATCCCACTGGGGCCCCGCCCTCCTCTCCCCGTTCCCAGGCATTCACTCAAGGCAGGAGCGAGTGGTCAGGCCTGGATCCCAGCCTCCCAGCCCCCCGCTGCCCACCCGGCCCAGTGGAGAGCTCCTTTCCTGGCTGCTGAGCCCTCACAGACTCATATACCTTCCTGCTCTAGTGACCGCAGGGAATATATGAGCCCACCGTGGGCTCAGACTTCATGCTGCTGTGTGTGGAATCTACAAAGATGGTACAGAGGAGCCTACTTGCAGGGCAGGAATAGAGACGCAGGCATAGAGAACAGACTTGTGGGCCCAGTGGGGGAAGGAGAGGGTGGGATGGATTGATAGAGCAGCGCTGACATGTATACGACCACGTGTGAGACAGAGCTGGTGGGAAGCTGCTTGTAGCACAGGGAGCTCAGCTCGGTGCCCTGTGACGACCTGGGGCTGGGATAACAACGGCGGAGGAAGGCTCAAGAGGGAGCGGGTGTATGTCTACCTGTGGCTGATTCACCACGCTGCACAGCAGAAACTAGCACCACATTACGAAATGACGGCACTCCAGTAAACTCCATGCTGAGATGGTGCGAGGGTGTCACTAAGCACATTGCTACCATAGTTGGGAAAGTCAGAGAAACTTTTTACAGTGTCGAGGGGCTGCTATGACCAAGAGCCCCTGGGGGACGATGCGGGTGTGTGTGCACCCCTGAGGTCACCATGTTGCGACATGATTCATCACGTGCTGTAAAGGAGCCTGTTCAGCATGAGAATGTGGAATATGGCTTCCCACAGAAATCATGTGCAAAAATGACATGGAACGCCCTGAACTCTTCCCTAAGGAGACTTCTGATCACATGAGGTTGGTCATAAAATGGAGAAATAAGAGGGTTGTTACCATCTGAGTGCATGCAAATGTGCTGTATACATGCTCTCTACACAGAAAAGCCCAGGATGGCGTATTATTCGTGAACTGGTAGTAATTATATACTTTTTCTGGATAGTTTTGTAGTTGCATCAGGGTTCCTTTTTAGGGTTTAGGTTCTGTTTTATTGCTCAATTTTCACCAATTTTTGTTTTCTCCAAATAATCATATCATGCAGAAAGCAGTGCAAGATCAAAATTCTTTTCAACTTGTTGACATTCTGTGTACTTCTGAAACTAAAACTGTGCAGAAAATTTAAAACTTTGCTGACAATTGACCGTGGGATAAACATTTCAGATCTGTGCGTTGACTCTGTCACTAACCTCTCAATGCAGTGGAACTCCTGGCTTCCCAGAGCCCCTTTCTGTCTTCCCTGCTCTGTTCTGCCGTTCCCAGCTTCAGCCCCGAGCTCACCAAAGCCTGTTTAGGAACTTGGAGGCTTCTAGTGATGCCAAGTCTCAACTAATCTAATTATTATAATATGAGTGAATTCCTTCCGCATCAAAGTTTGGTTCTGGCGTTACTGTTTATTCACTTGTCTGCATAAAACTTTATCTGATTTGATGGATGGTTTTTGATAAGTCACCCTGTTGCATTCACTGTTTTAGTTCCTCTGAACTCTGACTCTGTGATTTTATCTTTTTGTTTTTATTCCTCTATATGCCTCCCCCCACCCCGCACCTCCTTCATTTCCTCTTTATGGTGTTTTCTCTCCCCTTTGCCCCTTTCTCCTCTCCTCCAGCCTACAAATGTGTATTACTACGGACTTCTAGTGGCTAATGCTGGAAGTACCTCTCAGAAGTACCCACAATGTAAACATGTGGTCCGTCCCAGTGCACCGGGAGACACAGCAACTGGAGAAAGAGCGAGCCTAGGGCAGTAAACTGGTTGTTTTGACTACATGATGCTGTTTATTTCCATGTTTTATACTAAATCCAAATGGTTATCTTGGTGAGTACAGGCAAAACCTATATTTTCTGTGAAGTCGATAAGTTGTGTCCAACTTTGCAACCCCATGGACTGTAGCCCGCCAGGCTCCTCTGTCCTTGGGATTCGCCAGGCAAGAATACTGGAGTGGGTTGCCATGCCCTCCTTCAGGGGATCTTCCTGACCTAGGGATCAAACCCAGGTCTCCTGCATTGCAAGCAGACTCTTTACCAAAAGCCCGAAACCTCTGTTACTCTGTGTATAATAAGCCTAACGTCTCTTTGCTTTTATGTTGACCTGGTAACTCACTTCAGGGACTGCAGTTTAATTAAAACTTGACGTTTAATGTGTGAGATGAAGCCCTAAGTGTGTGGATATAGTAGTATATTGCTTTGGTGTGAGGAGGGGTAGATGGAGTCATTGACGGTATAGGGGAGGCTTTTCATCGTGTGGAAATTCAGCTAAATGGCTGCGGATGGGTTGGGATGCTATTTACGGGTTTGGTCTGAAATGTAGTACCTGAGAGATCCAGGCTGTAGCTCAGGCCAGAGTTTCGTGAGGCACAGCCCCACCCCGAGGTGTGTGTGGCCCTAGCTCCGCAGTGAACTTCACGACAGATCAGAACATACTGAAAAGCCAGAGAATCCTTGGCTTCCTGAATATGGACCCTGGGTCACTCCTGACTCATAATTTGCTCCAGATTTATTACAGCACTTGGCACCTCTTCTCTGGCAAGAAACGATTGTTAAGAGAGTTGAGTGCAGGCTTCTGTGGTGCCAAGAGCACCCTTCAGCTGAACGTGATAGATACTGAGAGTTAAACTCTGCTTCACAAGAAAACTGCATGATTTTTGAAATGCTCTTATACTCAGTTATAACCCCTGTTTTGAAAGTGTAAATTTATTTGAATATGACAGTGGTACATTAGGGAACAATTTTAATCTAACACAGTTTTAACGAATTTGTTTTTACTTGTGTACTGTTTTGACCACAAGAAAACACTAGTGGGTACTCACACCGCAGCTCAGTGAGCGGAGCATGCACACGCGCCTCAGACAGCCCCTGGCTGCATCGGGTCACCAAGCGTCCTGAGCCGCACCCCCACAGTGCGGTTCGTTCAGTCGCTCAGTCGTGTCTGACTCTTTATGACCCCATGAATCGTAGCACGCCAGGCCTCCCTGTCCATCACCATCTCCCGGAGTCCACCCAAACCCATGTGCATTGCGTCGGTGATGCCATCCAGCCATCTCATCCTCTGTCATCCCCTTCTCCTCCTGCCCTCAATCTTTCCCAGCATCAGGGTCTTTTCCAGTGAGTCAGCTCTTTGCATCAGGTGGCCAAAGTATTGGAGTTTCAGCTTCAGCATCAGTCCTTCCAATGAACACCCAGGACTGATCTCCTTTAGGATGGGCTGGTTGGATCTGTCCAAGGGACTCTCAAGAGTCTTCTCCAACACCACAGTTCAAAAGCATCAATTCTTCGGTGCTCAGCTTTCTTCACAGTCCAACTCTCACATCCATACATGACCACTGGAAAACCCATAGCCTTGACTAGACGGACCTTTGTTGGCAAAACCATGTGTCTGCTTTTTGATACGCTAAGTTGGTCACAGCTTTTCTTCCCCCACATCTCAGTTCAAACCTCTCATCAGACCTCAGACCCCTCCTCACGCCCCTCACAGAAGTTCACAAGCTGCAGCCCGTCCCCCCGCCCACTCCCACAAGCAGCTCCGGGTCTTTCTCAAGGCCGGGTCCCACTCGCCAGGCTTAGGGCCGCGTGTGGCTCCTTAACTACTTGGACATGCAGCACAGAGCAACGCTTGTGTTCTGCTCTTGCCCCTTCTAACGTGTCACTGCAGAATGGCGGAGTGCTGTGCCCCAGACCCGTGTTCGCCACACAGCTTGTTTGTCCTGGTGCATGGTTCTCAGGAGCACGTCTGTCACATGACAGCACAGCCGTTGGTGCCGCGCCGGACTGTCCAGAGCTACCCCACAGCCGCGTCCGGAGCTCCGGACACTGCGGACCTCCCGGAAACCCCCTTCCCAGCCCGGACACGTTCAGCGGCCTTGTTCTGTCCCCGCCCCGGGCGCCGCCGCCGCGTCTCTTCCATTGGTTCCCTCTGCTTATTAATCTGAGCGGTTCTAGAGCATTGCCGTGATGTCTTCATTTATCTTTAAAATCCCCCTCAGAGATGAGTTCATTTCAGCTGCTACCTCCGTGCAGAACAGTCCCAATTTTCCGACCCCCGAACCAAGCTTTCCCAGTTTCCGGCTGCTGCAGAACCCTCCCCTCTCCCCTCCCTCCACCCCTCTCCCCTCCCTCCACCCCTCTCCCCTCCCTCCCCCCCTCCCCCCTCCCTCCCCCCCTCCCCCCTCCCTCCCCCCCTCCCCCCTCCCTCCCCCCCTCCCCTCCCCCTTCCCCTCCCCCCGCCCCCCGCCCCCTCCAGTGCACCACCAACCCCTCCAGCCAGCTGGGGCGGAACTCCACTTCCTGAGCTTGGCTTCAGGAACGTGGGGCGCCACCACCAGAAGGGCGCGTCGTAGCCCAGGAAGCGCTTGACAGCTGCTGGGTGAGGCCGGGTGACCTCCCGGCAGGGTCGCCCTCTGGGTCTCTGGTCTTCCATCTGGGCCCCGGGCGCGGCAGTCGCTGGCGCCGCCCTGTCCCTTCACAGCTGTCTCCAGCCCGCCTCTCCTTCCCACCCCCTTCACACCCCACCCCACCTCTTCCGCGCCCTTTGTTCACAGCCTCAAGTTCTGCCTGAATCACAGCACATCTCAGCTTAGAAGCCTGATCCCCTGTCTCTCCAGCCTGGCCCCTTTCTCGCCACGCCCCACGCATCCCTCCAAGGCGAGTGGAGTGTCTGCTGAACTTGGTGACGCTGCCCGTGGGTCTCTGACCTTCCCGCTCCCGTCCAGCCCACGGGCCGTGCGCAGCAGAATCCAGCTGTGCTCCTCTGTGCCTCTCGGCTGACAATCCAGTAACGCCTTCCATCTGCCAGTTCTTTTTTAAATTTTATTTTTTAATTGAAGTATAGTTGACTTTTTTTTTTTGCCTCTTCATACCATCCGTGGGCAAGAATAGTGGTGGGGGTTGACATTTCCTTCTGCGGTGGACCACGTTTTGTCAGAACTCTTCAGGATGACCCATCCGTCTTGGGTGGCCCTGCGTGGCGGGGCTCGTAGATTCATTGAGTTACTCAAGCCCCTTTGACTCAATGGATCGTGACCCAATGGACATGGATATGAGCAGAGTCCAGGAGACAGGGTAGGACAGAGGAGCCTGGCCTGCCGCAATCCACGGGGTTGCAAAGAGCAGGACACACCTTAGCAACTGAACAATAGCAACAACATAGGTGGTTTTCCAGTGTTGGGTTAGTCTGAGGCGCACAGCAAAGTGGTCCAGTTACGCGTAGATACAGTTCCATATATCCAGTCATACATTTATACATACTCTGTTTTAGATTCTTTTCCATTATAGCTTATTATAAGATGTTGAGTATAACTCCCTGTGCTACACAGTAGGTCCTTGATGGTTATTTATTTTATATGTAATAGTGTGTATATGTTAACCTCAAATTCCTAGTTTATCTCCTCCACCTCTCCCCTTTGGTGACCGTAAGCTTGTTTTCCACGTCTGTGGGTCTATTTCTGTTTTGTACAGGAGTTCATCTGTATCGTGTTTTTTGAGTCTGCTTGTCAGTGATCTCATTTCATATTTGTCTTTGTCTGGGAGAGTTCTTTCTCGTTTTTCTGATAGAGGATTTTCCTGATGGTTTTCTGTAGTGTGCGTAGTGAAAACGTGGACGTCGAGTTTCGTGGGGAAACTAGGGCGAGTCCCTTTGGAAGCAGTTTGCTGTTTGGAAAGTGTTTTCGCAGTGAGCTCGCTGGATGGGGTGATGAGCCAGGCCCTGGGTGGTGTCCCCGCATGTGAGGTGAGCCGGCTGCTGGGCAGAGAACCCACAGCCTCGTGAATTTTGTGCCCTGGCAGAGATGTGTGATTTTCATATTCTGTTCAAGTATTAAAAAGCCACGTTGTAATTTCCAACAAGAACTTCATAAATGATTTCTCTTCCATTAGTTCAACCGCGTGACATTTTGCTGTGCTGGGAAGCTTTCGTGAAAGAACACGTTACCCCTGCATTTCAGTTTAGAAGTCCCAGGTCCAAGAGTTCCCACATTTGATTTGAAAATTCTTCACCTGCGCAGTAATATTTATTGTAAAGTGATAAAGACAAAAGTAGTGCTGTTAACTCAGAGAGGACATTACTTTCAAGAACACACACACACACACAAAAACCCGCCGAAGCGCAAAGATTCCTGAGGGACTTTCGCTCTCAGCGGTGGGTTGACTTGTCGGACCATGGAGCACAAGGGTGGCGGTCCTCTCGTGACACTGAGTGTAGAGACTGCCACAGGATAACCCGGGATGGGTGGGAACCGCTGCTGTGGACCAAACTGGCTTGTCTTCTGCAGACCTTGGCCCTCGGTTCAGGCGTGCTGTGTGGTTAGCCGTCCCTAGGGTCCTAAGAGGGGCCCGCTTGGTCCACGAGCTGCTCCTGCCGCCGGGGCACCTGCCACGAGCTTGGTCCTGAGCTGCTCCTGCCGCCGGGGCATCCTTTGTCCTCCAAGGACAGCCATGGGGGTCTGGGGTGTGGGGAGGTGGGGCAGCGGTGGGCTGTATATCGCTGGTACCAGCTCACTGATGAGTTTGCGAATGACAGCCAGCTGTTAACGTTTGAGTCGGGGACACACATACCTGCTGTGTGTCACACGGTCACAGGGTCTGTGTCAAAGAACCCCCGCTTCATGCCGTGTGGCCACTCTCTTTCACGCAGCCTTAGCCCTCCTCTGACTGCATTCTCACTGGGAACAGCTGCAGAGGCCGTGTGTCAGGACGGGGTGCGTGCGGGAGGGCTCGGGAGGAAGCGTCCGAGGTCTGAAACTGTCGGCCGGCTTGAAGGGAGGGGAGTCTAGGGCTCAGAAGATGGCAGCGCTCTGGCCGTGGGGCTGCTCTCACCCACGGACTCAACGTTGCTAGCGAAGTTCTTTTGTAATCATCAAAATCTGGGTCCCTGGGGTGAAAGGAGATTTGGGGTCTTGTCCAAAATCTGACATAAAGTCCTTACAAAAAGACATAGATTTGCTTATTCTGAAAACAGAATGTTCTTACTTAGATGCAAATTGTAAACAGAAAATAAGTGGTCTACAGGAATATAGTAAGATAAAATAATTAGTAATAGTTTTTCCCATAACCATATCTATAGACAGAGACGTTTAACTTTCAAAACAAGGCATTTTTATGAAAGGCATTCCTGATTTCTTTTCAATTTAATAAAATGTGAATTTTAATTTGTACTTTGTGTTTAGTTGAAACTGCCTACTTTTTGTCTGCCTGAGTCCTGTCCTGAAACCTTATCTTGAACTTGACTTATGAACTGGGTTTCTGGGCTATGTTAAATCAATAGATTTTCCTAACATATTAGTTCCATAAATTTAGGAGGTACTCGTAACTGGACACTAATATAGAATCCACTGTGTTCAGTCACTCGGTTGTGTCCGAGTCTGTGACCCCACAGACTAGCCCTGCCAGGCTCCTCTGTCCACGGAACTCTCCAGGTGAGAATACTGGAGTGGGCTGCCCTTTCCTACTCCCGGGGATCTTCCCAATCCAGGAATCAAACTCAACATCTTTGAGTCTCCTGCACTGGCAAGGGGAGTTCTTTACCACTAGCGCCACCTGGGAAGCCCTTAACAACAGCAGTGTAGAAGCATCTTGTGCCTTGTAAACAGTGTGAGGCTCCCGTGGTAAGTCACTCGGGCTGGCAGCTGGGTGTGTGATGTCGGCGCTGAGACTTAACACCTGTGCATTTAAGGAGTGTTGATGAATGTATTTGCATTAATGCAAATCGTGGTTATAAAACCAGTCACTCTACCGGGCCTTGCATTATGGTGACATATTAATGTAACATATGCAGAGAAAATTAGATAACTGAAAGCAGTTTTTCCCTTCAACTCATCCCTTGATGTCACGCCCCATCTATCTGCTTTTGTCTAGCCTGAGGTGCGTATTCTATTGGTTTTATATTAAACGTAAATGACTTCTGTTTTTTAATAATGAATTGATAAGTGGAGCCCAGGAAATTGTTTACCGTTGTCCTTAAGAAAATAGCTTTGCAAAGTGCTTTGTAGAAACGTCATTTAAACCACACTCGTGTGCCCACGTCAGGAGGGAGATGCTGTCCATCCAGTGTGTAGCCTGTTGGGAGGCCGGGCGTCCCCTGCCTCTGGCCCCTGTCCTGGTTGGGGTGCGCTCTCCTCTCGGGCAGCTCTGCTTGTGGTCAGGACCCGGCGTGGTACCGTGGGCACCGCGGAGGCCCCGAGTCACGCGCGATACCTGTGCCCAGGTGCTTAGTTACAGCCTTTGCCCGCACACCAGGCGGCCTTGGAAAAGACGCTTCGCTCTGGAGCCCTCCGAGTTCTCATCCGTGGAACCAGTGCCACCGCCCGCCTCCCGTGGGCCTGGGAGATGGAGAGCGCTGGCAGGTCCCCGGGGCCAGCGAGGCGTCGACACGCTCACTCGGACTCACTCAGCCGGCACTCGGACCATCAGTGATCACAGCGTTGCAGCGTGGCGGACCTGGCCCGAGGCTGGTCCTGCCCCGCGCTCACGATGCCCCACGCGTCCCCGCCGCGCCCTCAGCGCCTCTGGGCAGAGTTGTCGGCCGAGTGGGAGCCATACCTCGGCCTGCCAGGCGGGTGGGGGGGGAAGGCCGGCCCGGCCCAGCCCTCCCGGCCCCAGGCCCTCCCGGGACTACAAGCTTCATTATAAGTACGCACTCTGCAGCTGCAAAACGGGCCAAGCCGGCAGCTCCTCCTCCCCAAGGGGATGCTGACTTCACTCCGTGACAGGGGGGGCAAGGGAGTTGCCCCCGCTGAGGCCGGGGGGTTTCTTCCTTCCAGTGTCTGGGCTCTGCTGACCGGTGACCCCGTCTCCTGGGCCTGTCCCCGCGGAACCCCCGCTGCTCTGCGCCGCACGCGGTGATGGGGCTGCCCTATCTCCTCCCGGTGCCTGCCTCCCTCCGCCGGGGTGTTGGCCGCCCCCGTGGTGTAGATGCTGCGTGCAGCTCAGGGGCCGCTCCGTCCCGGTACTGGGAGGAGGACGTGGTGCTGAGCCGGCCCACGCCCTGCTCCAGCTCAGGGGTCTCGGTGTTGGCCTGGGAGCACGTGGGTGGCGGCCGCGGGACCCCGGCTCTGTGAGTACCCTCTGCTCGGGGCTCCGGGCCTCCTGTCCTTCACGGGCACTCAGCACCCTCAGGGTCCCGCACGCGGAGCTTGAGGGCCCCATCGTCCCCGGGGCAGAGGACGCGTCCTCCCGCGGCACAGAGCTCGGGGCAGGGCGGTGTCCGTCTCCAGCTCCTCGAAGTGGAACGTGGGCTTCTGAAGCCCTGTTGTCTTTTGCGCTTAAAAGGTGCAGCGCCTTTGGCGATACCTGAAACTGGAAGATGCTTCTAAGAATAAAAATGTGAGCTGTTGTTGCTCTGAGCCTTGTCACAGCAGGCTTTTCAAACAAAGCTAGTATTAGTGAGCGCAGGACAGGAAGGCCTGCTCATTCTGCTAACATGGGGCCCCCGGAGGTGCCTGGCCCCCAGGTGGGAGGGGAGCCCCCTGGGACATTGCTCTGTGCAGGCTCCAGCCACAAACCTCCCCTCCTCTGATCCCTGCATTATTGTGAACCCTCATCATGCCTTTCATTAAACTCAGCCTGCAGGTGGGAAATAAACTATGGCTCGCCACATTTATGGTCTCGCGCTGGGTGACGAAGCCGAGGAACCCACGTGAAGCTGTGCCTGCCCTGCACCCCCGCTCCCCCCAGCGCGGACCTCTGGTGACCACCTTCCCCCACAGGCTATCTGGAGGCCCGAGTCTTCCCTCGCGGCTGTTACCACTGCTGCACTGCCCCCTTGTCTCACGGCCAGGCGCCTTTCTTTGCCCACCCCCTCCCGCTCAGTTTGAAGGAGGGAGACAGGATTGGCCAGTTCCCTGACACTGAGCTGGGACAGCCAGCATCCTTGCTGGAAGACGTCCTGGCTTCTTGGTGTGTCTTATTTGGCTCCACATCAAAGCTGAGAAAGGTTACTGATGACGGTCTGAACCTTTTCAGTATGCAAATTGTGGAATGGTACAAATGACTTTCCATCGGTATCATTGAGTTCTGAACTATTCGTTTTTGTCACTGCCTGTTCAGTATGTCACGCTGTAAAGTAGAATATTTTAATTTACAGGAATGACTCAGATCTTAAAGAGCGAGTGTGGAAAGACTGCATTCCCAAGCGGGAGGCCTGCCACGGGGCTGTAGACTTCCTGCAGACAGCGGCTGAGTCCTTTCGGTTACCGGCCCCAGTGGTGTTCAAGGGCTGCCCGGAGGGAACCTCACAGATAATGAATGAAGGCCTGAGCGAGCACCTGCTTTGACCTTCAAACTTCACAGTGTTTACTGGCATTTTCTTAGAACAGTGGACGTTGATAAATGCTGTGTGACTCACTTTAAGAATCTGGTGTACTTCTTAAGAGGCATGTTGATTATGCTTTAGTTTAAACAAGTACAACTAATAAAATATGGTGCTCTTCAAGTTATATAAATAATCCAACCTACATACATTTAGTTTCTATAAAATAAGTACTGTGGCAGCCAGCGATAAGTACTATAAAGAAAAACTAGGCAGAATTTAGGAATGGAAAATGATGGAGTGGTGTTTGTTATATAAAGTAAAATGGCCATGCAGCAGAGATGAGTAATATTATCACATGAAATATTTGGACATTTAAATACAAAAAGCTAACAATCAACAGGGACCTACTATGTAGCACAGAGAAGCCTACTCAGTATTTTGTAATAACCTGTATAGGGAAAGAATCAGAAAAAGAATGGATATATGTATAACTGAATCACTTAGCTGTATATCTAACACTAATACAACACTGTAGATCAGCTGTACTCCACTATGAAATGAAAATTAAATTTAAAAATATGAATACAAAAATCGAGAGTCTACCCTTATGGCGAGGATTATAATTGTACCTATTTGAATCATGAGAACTGAATCTGGCCTTCCCATTTTCATAGCAATTTCAGAGCCAAAAAGTTTACTTCAGACAGATCTTTCCCCAGCACTTTGGTGAATAAAATAATGGGTCAGCTGCACCCTGTTCCTTTTTCTTAATTCAGGCATAGCTCCTGAATCAAGCACATGCAGTGGAGCAGGACCTCAGCGCTGGAATTCGAAAATCACTCATAGGCACGCTGCAGACACTGGCTTGGGGATAGCATTCCTGATGTATCACATAAATGTTGTTTTTGATCCTCATCGGAAGTTTTAAACCGCTTCTCAAACGGAGGCATCTTGGGTGAATTGAGTGAGGCGTTTGGGTGCTGCAGCTTTCTATAAGGTGATGAGGTTTTAACATGAAGGACGGATCGGATGTGCACCCGTGTCCATTTCTTTTCATACTGAAAGGGACTCAGTTCGGTGCTGGCTCGAGGGTCACATCCAGTGTGAGCACCTTGGGGACACATTCCTCACCGTCTGGTCTTATCGCTCGTGTTGGGAGGTGTGACTTGATCAGTTTCCCCGTGAACCTGAGTGGGGTGTCAGGTGGGGGGCCTGTGGCTGCATTCGCTCAGCCACGCCGGGGGAGGGCCTGGCCCGAGCAGGGACCCTCCTGCATCCAGCTGTCCGTGTGACCGCCTGTCCGGGTGTTTCCCTTGCAGATGATCCAGTCCCTCAAGGCGCTGATCGAGAATGCAGACGCTGTGTATGAAAAGATTGTACACTGTCAGAAGGCAGGTGAGTGAGAATCTCTTTCTTTCCTTTAATGTTAGTTGCATCGTCTATTTTGCTCCTAAGTTATTTCATCTTTTTGATACTATATTTAAAAAAAAATCAGATATAAAAAGTGTTTCTTCGTGGCTAAAGAAAATACTAATTCCTTGGTTCTCAAGGAATTTCTTGGTTCCTTGGTTCTGCATAACAGACTTACATGGGATGTCGGGAGGGGTATGCGGGGAGCTTTTAAAGCATATTGATGTAGTCTGGGGCATGGCTTGAGTCCATGGCTGTTAAAGGTTCCCGAGCATTTCTAACCTGCCATTCAGATTGAGACCCCGAGCGCTCATCTGTTCCTCCTGCGTGTTCCCTGAGTGGCCACCCCTACCAGCCGTGACTGCATAGCTGACGCAGGGCAGGTGAGACCGGGCACAGAAGGAGTGAGTTCTTAGCAAGGAGAATGGATCCCAGTTACCGCCTCTTGAAACTGTTAACGCACCGGCATTTCCACATGCTGATGCATTCCTTCATTTCACAACCAAATGTTACGCTGGATTATAAAATTCTGCTTATGTAAATTTTAGCTATGATAAAACAGAAAGGTCAAGTGTTCTGCATTATGATACGAATAGGCAAAATGGACTTCTTTTGATTTTCAAATTTTGAGTGTCAATATGGGGAATATTCATAATTCATAAATAAGGAAACTGTCCTTAATTTCTTGGGGGTTTTGGTTGCTGATCTTTCAAATCAAGAGACAATAACTATTACCTGGCCTTAAAAAAGTCATCTCTCATCTCAGAAATGAACTCGTTTAAAATCGATTTAAGGCAAAGATACGTGGGACAATTTCTCTTTTGATGTTTATTGAAGAATATGCACATTGGTCAAAAGGCCTCATCTTGTTAGCAAGATATTATTATATTAGCAAAGTAATCCTCTTACGCCTAGTCCTTTGTGAAACACAGCCACAACTAAAGCAGGTTATAATAATTACCATTTTTATCATGCTACTGCTCTCCATAAAAATCATCAAATCTAAAGTTCTGACCAAACTTCTAAGTTCCTATGCATGGTCATTGCTGACTGGCCCATTTACTTTGCCAATCTTATACGTAAAAATTATTAATTCAATCATCTGTTCATCTAATAAATATGTTTTGTGCTGTGCATAAGGTGCTTGTAAGACCTATTACATACCAAAATATTAAAAAACAAGTAAGGTTTTTGTTTTCTAGAACCTTCAAGTCAAACAGGAAGTATGAAAGTAAGCACTCAGTCAAACAGATACAGTCCTTGGCGTGTGTGACTCAGGGCCCTGGACTTGGCTGGGGCGGCCGTGGGGGACCCTGGTGTTTAAGTGGAAAGGGAGACGTTGAATGTTCAGTGATGATCATAGTGGCTGGGTTCGGAGGACCACGGCAGGCAGGCCCTGTAGGAAGGGGCAGGTACGGGGTCGTTGGTCCAGCCGGGCTCTGTCTGCTCCCCACCCCTGTTTCCACGCAGACTCCACGAGGCAGGGCTCTGCCCCCTCCCATCAGCCTGTCCTCATCTTCCTGTGGCCTCAGCTTTCCTGATTCCAGGGCTTGGGTCATGGACCCGTTTCGTTCAGCCCCTCAGTCGTGTCTGGTTCAGCTGACGAGCCTCTTCCATCACTGAGTCTTCTGCTAACGTGTCCTGTCTTCCGAACCGGGCGGTGACCTGTGCACCAGGCTTGCAGGCGGGTGACTCTCTGTTTCACCCATGACCTCTGTTCTAACATCTGTGCGCTGGAGTTGCTCAGATAGAAACTGGCTAAATGTGACTTGGCTTTTATGAAGTATTTGATTCTATTTAATGCATGTACTGCTATGAGAATTGTGGACTGTTAGCATCTGAAACTGGAGAAGGAAATGGCAACCCACTCCGGTGTTCTTGCCTGGAGAATCCCAGGGATGGCGGAGCCTGGCGGGCTGCTGTCTGTGGGGTCGCACAGAGTCGGACACAACTGAAGCAACTTAGCAGTAGCAGCAGCAGCATCTGAAACTACATTTACTGGGGGAAAAGGAGCTGGTTATTCATTTAACAATTTGAGTTATTGGCAGTCCTTTGCAACTTCATTGCTCATGACATTGATGATGTTTGGCATCGAGCAGCCTTATATTGTTCTTCTGTTTGATTTCAGTAAGGGATATATTTGCTTGTATTTAAAAAGCTGTGGAGTCTTGCCTGTTAAGGGTTTTGCTTTAGGTGGGGGTGAGAATAACCACTGTAATGGTCTGAGCTGCTCTGGGTTGAAAGCCCTTCAGAGTCCCGTCCGATCATCATTTGCTTTCACAATTACTGCCGGCCGCCTACACGGGCCTTCTGTTATCCCAAGCGCTTATTTTAGAGCCTCGGAACCTTTGCTTCTCGTGTTTACAGTTATCGTAAGGCAGATCATTCTTAGTCATCTAAAGAGTTGCTAGTCTGTATTGGGCTCAAAAACATTTGCATAAGATTTTACTTTGGGTAAGTAATTATTCTTCTGCTTGCAGAGCTTTAATCTTGCAATGAGAAGATATAGGTCTCCAAAGTGCTGGAAGAGAGGATTGTTCTAGAAGTATTCCAGACTTTTAAACACAAATTGAACCTTTGTGTAAATAATTAAGTGAGAATAAAGACTTGCATACCCACCTCTCATCCCATGTTAAAAACTGCATCCAGTTTGAACAGGGTCAGACTCCCCGCTGTGTAACTGATGTTTGAGCTAGAAACGTGTCTACTGATGCTGTCATTGGGAAGAGGGACTGAGGCTGGGGAGGAACCCCGGGAAGGGAAGACCTGCAGCCAGCGTTGGGACAGGGACCTGCATGCCAAGCAGTGACCGGGAGAAAGCAAGGGAGGGTGGTGGGGACAGCCAGGCGGCAACCGTTGGGGCTCCTGAAGAGCCCGCTCTTTAAGGAAGAGAGTATGGCAGCGAGGACGTTTAGAGGATTAAATGGAAAGTGAAGTAGTTCAGTCGTGTCCGACTCTTTGAGACCCCATGGACTGTAGCCTACCAGACTCCTCCGTCCATGGGATTCTCCAGGCAAGAGTACTGGAGTAGGTTGCCATTTCCTTCTCCAGAGGATCTTCCCTACCCAGCGATCAAACCTGGGTCTCCCACATTGCAAGCAGATGCTTTTACCATCTGAGCCACGAGGATTAAACAGAAATCTTAATAAGAAAACTACGTTCCTAGGAATGTGGAAGATCCAGTGAAGAGGCAAAGAGTGAGTGTGAAAGTCGTTCAGTTGTGTCCGATTCTTTGCGACTCCATCGACTGTATAGTCCCTGGAATTCTCCAGGCCAGAGTACTGGAGTGGGTAGCCTTTCCCTTCTCCAGGGGATCTTCCCAACCCAAGGACTGAACCCAGGTCTCGCGCATTGCAGGTGGATTCTTTACCAGCTGAGCCACCAGGGAAGCCCAAGAATCCTGGAGTGGGTAGCCTATCCCTTCTCCAGGGCAGGCAAAGATGACGATGCTAAAAGATGCACCTGGGCTGAAGGAATGCAGGAAGTGAGGAGGGTAGGTGTCACGTGTAGCTGTGAAGCACTTGACCCTAGAATGTGGGGAGGAGCGCCCTTCTGAGATAATGCAGAGCTGCGCTGCGTAGATGCCTTGTGGAGGGGAGGGGTGTCTTCCCCTGAAAAGGGGGGACACCAGCTCTGGGGAGGGCCAGGAGGAGGGGCCAGGGCGGGCAGGGTGTGGAGCGTTTGCTCAGAGCCAGAGGCGCCAGCGGCAGAGGCTGACTGCATGTTTGGATCACAGGGAGGGATGTGGGCTGAGTGAGTCCTGGCTGCCACGGAGTGCAGGAAGGGTCTGAGTTGAGTAACAGCACACAGCCTCCTGGTCTAGCAAGGGCTGTTCTCCCAAGAAGTAGCCAAGTTGGGGGTGTGGGTTAGGAACAAGCCTCCATCAGGGACAGCACTGTCAGAGTTCCCTCAAGGTCTTTCTAGAAGTCTGTAAAAGCTGACGAAGCCAGACTCTTCCAGGGGAAACATCTTTTCCTCTTTCTAATATCTCGCTCTTTCTCTCCTTCAATGGCTCCAAACCTGGCAGCCTGTGTTTGAATTTTAATTTTCTGTTTAGTCAGCTGAATTGATCTGTTTCATTAAAAAAATAGGAAGATGATCTAGAAGGAAGCCCAACCTGCTCTGCTTCGGTGCACTGGATGTTTTTATCGGGAGAATTTAAATGGAAAATCATTTGTTCTCTGGAAAGAAAACAGAAATTAATGACTAACTTCCTCTCCAAGATGGTGAATTAACACATCCGTTTAATCTCTGCTCCATTCTGAGCCTCATTAAAATGACAGCAGGGTTTTGTTTTGTTTTTAACAAGGACAAAGAAAACAGGGGCAACAAAATTTTGGAAACTGAAAACCAGAGAATTGGCTCAGCTGACTCGAGAAAGCTGGGCCTGAAGCTGGCTGTGGCAGGGGGAGCCAGCCTGCAGTGTGACTTGCGTGCCTTTGGGAGTTGGGGACTAGGCGGGGATAAGAGAGGACAGCCTTGGAGAGCTGGATTCAGAAGCTATTGGATCCCAGTTGGCGGGGATGCCCCGTGTCGTGTGCGTCCTGACGGTAGGGGAGGCTAAACATAGCCCAGTCCTCCTCCTTCCTCTGGGCAGGAGGCCACGCTTGCTTCCCCCAGGCATTAATAGGCAATGCCTAGGAGAAAAGTCTCAACGGTGGAAGTGCGTTGCTTAGAAATACGGGGGGACTTCCCTCCTGATCTGGTGGCTAAGAATCCACCCGCAGTGCAGGGGACTCGGGTTCAGTCCCTGGTCTGGGAAGACTCCACGTGCCCCAGGGCAGCTAAGCCCGCGGGCCACGACTGTGGGTGTGTGGCACAACTGTGAGTGTGTGTGTGCGCCCCGGAGCCTGTGAGCCATGCTCCTGAGGCCACACGCCCTAGTGCTCCAGGACATGAGAGGCCACGGCAACGAGGAGCCCACGCGCCGCCCACAGAGAGAGGTCCCCGCTTGTGCAGCTCGAGTAAAGCCCGCATCGCAACGCAGACCCAGCACAGCCAAAAATAAATAAAACTTAAAAGAAGAAACGTGGACTCAAGTACTCAAAAAGGACACACACTCAGCTAGAGGGGCTGGACGTGACTGCTTCTGGAGAGGGGGACGGGGGACTACTCTTCGCCTTTAAACTGCATGTGTGCATATGTCTCACAAGCATTAAGTCACTGCTCAGTTTTAATTGAGTTTACTAAGGCTACGAAGGAGGAAAGGAGGGCGGGAGGGGTGGAGCTGTGGCAGGAGTCCCTGACCACTGTGGTCCTGGAGCAGGCGTGGCCACCCCCCAAGCTTGGGGACCGGGGGTGAGGCAGGCGGTTGCCTCGGGGAGCCTGGTGCAGAGGTGGGGTCCGCGCCTGCTGGGCAAGAGCCCAGCTCCTTGTCTGGTGGGACAGTCAGTAACCTGCTGTCTGGGGAGGACTGTCAGGAAGGGGGCGATGGAGCCCTAAGCGAAAGAAAGCCCGGGACCCCCCACCCGTTCAGGGGGGTCCCCTGTTGGCAGGGATGCAGCCACATGGAGTACAGAGGGGTGGAAGGTGGCTCGGAAATAACAGAAGCTTTCTTTACTCTTCATTTCCGTCCCTTTAATGGACGTTTTCCTGGAATGGGTTCTACACCATTCCTGCTTTCTTAAAAGTGGCTCCCAAAAGTCATCTGAACTTTTGGTGACTCAGGGTCATCCTGAGACGTGTCTGTTATTTGCGGTGGCTGATGCAGCCATATCCCCAAGAGCCTTAAGTTCTGGGGGGAGCCCTTAAACTGCGCACTGGGGCTTCCTGCTCTGCCTGTTAGGACCCCATTCCCAGGAGTAGCATCCCATTTCCAGGGGTCCTGTTAGCATCCCATTCCTCTCCCTGTGAGGGAGCTCGATAGGTGCATCTTACCTAGAGGCAGAGTGCCCGACCGCGCGGTGTGGGGTGAACAGGCAGGACGCCCGTGAGCAGGGTGGGCCTGCTTGGAGCCCTCTGTCCATTTGCAGACTCTGGAGCTCAGTGTGCTCGTAGGAGCCGGGGTTTCCAGAGAAGTGACCTGTCACCATCCATCACTTGCTTTGCTCACATCCTTGTCTTGCCCAACACAGCACACGTAAGATCGTCTGTACAGGTCATCCTGGAAGCACTTCACAGGTGTTCTGTTAACAAGGTTCAATAAAGGAATCCCAGGAGCCTGTAAGTTCCGTGTTGGTGTACATCAGGCGGTTTCTCAGCCCTGGTCCACGGGGAGCGGGAGGCTCGTCCCTGGGGACCCGGGGACCCGGGTGCCGGGTGCTCCGTGCCGTGTGCTGCTGTGGGCGTGGGGTTAGTCACTCAGCTCCTCTGGCTCCCTTTGCTCCCTCTAAGTGACACTGTGCTTCCCTGGTGGCCCCAGGGCTTCTGAGGTGCAGCGACCTCAGATCGGTGGGTGACGCAGCTGTTGTGGAACGCCCTGAGCACGGGCGCTTAGGAGGAGGACACTGACAGGTGAGCCCGCTGCGACTCAGCCGCATCAACTGCAGCCCATCGGCGCGCTTCCGGGGGAGCTCGTGCCTGACTCGGACGGCGCAGAGTGAGCTCTCCGAAGGTGAGGCGTGGAGTCCCTTAAGGCCTCTGAGGCCCTCAGCACCCTCCTCTCCTTGAGGAGCCACCAGATGCTCCCCAGGCACTTCAATTAACTGGTAGTCAGTGACTTCCCTGGTGGCTCAGCTGGTAAAGAATCCGCTTGCAGTGCAGGAGACCTGGGTTCGATCCCTGGCTTGGGAAGATCCCCTGGAGAAGGGATAGGCTACCCACTCCAGTGTTCTGGCCTGGAGAATTCCATGGGCTGGATATTCCATGGAGTTGCAAAGAGATCGCCTTTCCCTCCACTTCACAGTAAAACCACAGACGCCAAGAAGTCGTGAGGGTGCTGGGGGGACCAGAGCTCAGCTGGCGGTTGAGCCGGGAGGGCGGCGTGTCCGGGAGCAAGGCTGATGGAGGGGAAACCCAGGGTGACTCTGTGCCCGGGGCAGCCGGGCCCAGGTCAGCAGTGCCCGCGATGCAGACGGGTGTGGGAGCGGCAGGCCGGAGGAGACACCAATCCAGAAGCTCTAACGAAACGTCCACACACACGAAGCACCCTGATGGGTTGTGCCGCGTGGGAAGAGTTCTGTACGGCAAAGGCGAGCAGAAGCACAGCTGCGCCAAAAATGAGAAACAGGAAAATGCCAGTGCTGCGTTCCCGGGAGGGCTGATGTCTCTGACACAGGAGGAACTCCTGAAGTCAGAAACCCCGAAGCTCGTGTTCTCTGCAAAGAACAGGAACACAGGTCACAGCCAGGGAAATTCAGAAGACTCTAGAATGAAAAGAGAGGATGTCCAGACACACCGTAGATGATGCAAACCTGTGGCCGGCAGACGGACAGATGGGAACAGTGTCTCAACCCGGCCTGTCAAAGCGGAAGTCAGGTAGTAGGCGATGGAAAATAAAGAAGCAGAGTAAGTACAGCGCTCACGGTGTCCGTCAGTGACGAGTGTTCTGGGATCAGCGAGGCCAAAGGCACAGGGCGTGCCGGGCAGGGCTGGGGGCGGATGGCTCCTTTCAATCCGGTGTTCAGCCCAGACCTCAGGGAAGCAGTGACTTCTGTGCAGGCCTGACTGCAGGTGGCAAGCAAGCGCTTCAGGCCTCTAGAAGGGGATTATCTCAGGCAGAGGGGCCGTGAGCCGGGGTGGAGGTGGCAGGACCAGGCTGCACCGGCCAGGCTGGTGTAGGGAGGCTGGCCCTGCTCTCAGAGAGGGCGCTCCTCCTCGGTCAGGGCGGAGGCATGGCCGCACCAGACACGCGGTGGGTGGGCAGGGAAATGCAGATGCCGGAGGACCCCCCGGGAGGCTTTTTACCCACCCAGCCCGCCAGACCAGCACTGCGGTTTGACCCGGACTGGTTGGGGCGATGCTGATGCAGAATGCGCACATGCTGGATACTCTGATGGTCATGCTCACAGGATTTATTTGTGGATCGGACGCAGGGCAGCAGAAAGGGAGGAGGGTGGGCCTGTAGGGTTCTTGGCTGGGTTTTCTTTACCAAGACAGGGAGGGCCCCAGGAGAGAGGGCTGGAGGGGGGCGATCAGAGGTTTTAGGCGTGTCAAACTTGACGAGCCTGGTCGACTTCCAAGTCTAAATGTTGGAGAGCAGTCCCGACTGGACACGATGAATTTGGAAACCATAAGCGCAAAGGTGGTCTTCCAAGCTGGGAGACCAAGCTCATCGGAGAAGGATGGTGAAAAGAGACGACAGAGCCCTGGTCCTGGGCGTGTGGGTATCGGAGAGACAGGAGAGCAAGTGTGGGGCGTCAGGGCGCAGTCAGACGGGGTGGGAGGGCGCTGAGCTTCCAGAGGACGAGGTGTTTCAGGGAGATGCTGGTGTGCGTAGCTCAGAGCCAGTCACATCAGAGACCCGAGTCCCTGCACACAGGGATGATGACTGACAGGTGGGGCACCCGGGCCGCTGAGGACTCTCCTGTGGTTACGGGTGTGATCCCGTCCACACCTATGAGAGCCACATGGCAGTAAATTTCAGAATTACAAACCACGCACACTTCGAGCCAGCAGTTCCTATTCAGTTTATGCTATGTCTTTGGTTACATATTTAGGAAAATACTTATGCATAGAGTTTCCTTTATAACATCGAGAACAACCTCAAGCTTACAACCTAAGTTCAGTAGTAGAGTTCTTGTTAAATACAACAGACGCATGTGATGAGACCTTATGCAACCATTTAAAAAAAGTCGTGTGTGTGTATATATTTACCTGTGTGTATGCACAGACATACTCCATGTATACACATATGTAAGGAAGATGCTATATATACATAAAGGTAAAAAAACCACTTGTATCACTGTATGGGTGTGTGTGTGCACAGACATAGATTCAAAGGCAAGGCAGGCGGTGCGTGCTATTTGCTGGTGGTGGTGGTGGTGAGGTTGCTAAGTCGTGTCCGACTGTTGTGACCCCATGGGCTGTAGCCCATCAGGCTCCTCTGTCCGTGGGATTCTCCAGGCAAGTGTACTGGACTGGGTTGGTGCTGTTTGCTAAGGTGTTTCAAAGGCCCGACCGGAGACTGCAGCCCGGAGCACTGCTGAGGGCCCCACCCTCTGGACGAGGCCGCTGGAGAGGAGGTCACAGTGGTTGCCCAGGGGAGGCGACAAGGAGGCCGGGGGTGGGGACACTCCGTGTCCCAGTCTATGCTTTTTAAATTATTGTGCCGTGTGACTTTTATACGGTCAAACATAAGAGGGGGAGAAGGAAAGGGAGCGGTGGGCAGGGTGGCGTCCCAAGGGGCTTGTGTGGGCCTCCGGTGCTGGTGGGGGGACTTCCCCCAGTGCCCAGACACAGGGTCCCCGGCGGGGGAGTCTCATCTTGGGGGTGTCACCGCTGGGGAGGCTGCCGTTTGCTCCTCCTCTGAGCCCCCAGCCCGCGTTTAGAGGGCGGCATGGGGAGGGGCCCCATGGAGGGTTAGTGATGCCTGGACCACCTCACCTGCACCACCGCCCCTGGAGCCCTGGCTGCCGCGACCGCTCACAGAATCACGAAGTCCGGTGTCTCCGCACCTCCACGGGGCCTGTGGCGCCTGCACCCAGGAGGTGCCCCTCTTCAGACCCCAGCGCTGGGGGCACCCGGCTTCAGACCCGGGGCTGGGGGCGCAGGGCGTGGGTTACAAAGCCCGTGCATCTGAGCAGGTTCTGCCTGTGAATCAGGTGGAAAAAATGATCCCTCTCTTGTTCCCAGGGTACTTTGATGGTGTGCGCTGAGACCACGTGGTGCCTTTAAACCGTGATAAAGTGAGGTCCCTGACAGACTTGTGTTCCGTGGAATTCCACCTTCCAGAAAGTAGCTCACTGAACCTCATTTGGAAAATTAAAAACGTTAAAATGATCAATACATATCTCCCTTTGTCACCGTTTGAAACATCCCTACTTCTGGCTTCTGTTTCCAGCAGACACAAAAAATATTTCTGCACAGGACATGTGTGTGATAAAAGAGCTTTCTAGGACAGCAAAGTAAAGTTTCAGGTGGAAAAGGAATCTTTCAGTGTATACATTTGAGATCGATTTGTCTCTTGTATTTTTTTAAAAATTATAGCTGCTTCTGAAAATTTTGAACCATGAGCTACATGGTATATTTTAGATTCAGATCATTTATATAGGTATAGACGTTCTATCCAGAATGTTTGAGAGGTCATCCACTTCATATTTGGCATGAATAAATGCCATTTATTTTCTGCAAAGAGGAAATGCTGCCATGCTTCTGCCTGAGGCTCCCCTTCCTTCAAATCAAAGCCTGTTCTTATCTCAGGGTTGTATGTAAAATGTATTCTACGTTTTTTATTTTTATGACTGCTTGGTTTTCATCTAGGTTTATCTGTGATGGGAAGCAGGAAACTTGATGGGAGTAGAAATTTCTCTCCATTATATGCAGTTGCACTCATGTTTTCAGCTAGCGTAATTATGTATCATCTTAGAAGGTTTACACTTCTTTATTAACTTTTTGAAAACGTGATCATCTATCAGCATTGCATTTCATCTCTTGTCTTTAAGCTTTAAGCCCCTCAAAAACAAAGTATTTAAATTACAGTGTTTTGAAAGAATAATTGGAAAATTATGTGAAACTAATACCTCCATCTATAAAAAATCTGAGCTGTTTAAATTTTTGAGAGATGATGTGGAAAGAAGCAATAAATTTCTAAAATATAGTTTTTTACATAAAAATCAATCTATTTTTGCACGGCCATACCAATTTTTAAAATTTAACATTGTAGCTACAATTGGAAAGGTCCGCCGGGGGCCCCCGGGAGTGGCCTCCCGTTTTATGCACGTGGCCTGTGCGCTCCATTCCCTCAGAGCAGAATGAACTAGATTCTTTAGGATCACTGCCTTTCCATCTGCTTTCTGGCTTCTGTTTGATGCTCTCCGGGTGCCTCAGGGTAAAGAATCTGCCTGCACTGCGGGAGACACAGGTTCGAGCCTTTACTGGGGAAGATCCCCTGGAGAAGGGAATGGCAACCCGCTCCAGTACTCTTGCCTGGAGAGTCCCGTGGGCAGAGGCACCTGGCGGGCTGCAGCCCGTGCGATCTCAGGAGTCGGACGCGACGGAGCGACGAAACCGCTACCACTGCTGCTGTTTGATGGCCTGTTCTCAGGCTCGTTACCACAGAGGGACACGAGCAGGTTCTCTTCTTGGTTAACATCCCTGAAGAAAAATAACCCGTGGCTTTCTTCTGGGAACACAAACTTGGGGTCATGGAGTCAGGAACCTAACCGGGGCGTCTCTGGCGCGGAACAGCTGGGGCTCAGACAGTCCTCTTGACAGAAGGGCAGTCGCAGCGGGCGCCGCCGGGTCTGTGCCGGGGATGCGGCCGTTTGCTGCCTTTTGGACTTTCACCCATGTTTCAGTCCACGTTCCCAAGCACACCGTTGGATTTTTGTAACATGCTCACGGCCGTCAGACTTCCATGCTTTTGAACACACTGTATATTTTGACTGTTACATGATGTAGCACGTTGAAATTGATCACATCATGTTTTTCAGAAGACTGTTTATGTAGTTAGTATTGGTGTTCACATGAAGTGTGCTCAGACTCAACAGAGATTTCCATTTCTTTGACCAGAATTAGCGGTTATCTCTTGTCTTACCTGCATGGCAACGTTGACATAGAAGCAGGGAATCCTGATTCCTTCGCCAGCCTTGTTGAATGGTTGTCCCAAATGAGACCTTCTTCCTTTGAAGAAAACATGGGCAAGAGGAACATGCTTCATCTGAGGCCCTCACAGTGCCATTTCGTTCAGATCAGACTAGGAAATGGGGCAATGACGAAGAGAACAGATACGGTTACTTTGTTAAACAACCAAGCCAGGCAAACAACTTCCCGTGGCTCTAAAACGTGCAAATTTATGATGCAGATGTGTGGGCATCGTATTTGGAAGATACTTGCTGGGAAATAGAACTTACTCCTGAAAGAAAAACAGCACCTCTTCCTCCTGCCTCAGTGTTGCTGGCCTGGTTTCTGCTGTGAGACCTGCAGACCTGGTCCACAGCGGGAAGCCCGCCTGCCTCTGCTTCTCCCCGAGGCCACCAGGCCGTGAGAGCTAAGAGCGGCCTTCTTTCTGTAAGAATATGAGATGGCTTTAAATATGCTTAGGAACTTTGAAATACTGATTTTGCTGATGGTCGTTACAAAGAAATCTTGAATGAAATTCTGCCTATCTTCAGAAGAAGGGAGGCTTTTCTTAACTAGGACTCACGGATGACACACACGTGTTTTGGCGTCGGGAGGCGCCCTGTGTCAGCCCCTCCTGTCACAGGCCGGGGAGCAGAGCTTGCACAGAAGCTGTCTTGTTCTGCATCTCCCACGGCACCAAGGGGAGCTGCAGCGTATGGTCCTCTACCAGCTAAGGAGAAGCCGGTTTGGGTGGTTTTCCTGCCTCTCTTCTTATCTTTCTTAGACCCGTGAAGGCTCCACTTAGCAGTGTTATTACGAGGCTGCCTGCCTGCGAGAGCTGCATCTGGGCACCACGCCTGTGTAGACTCCCTTCCCAGATGCAGGGCCTGTCACCCAGAATACCAGCAGCCTAGGCGGACGAAAGACACGCAGATAGCTGGTAAACCTGGGCCGTGTAGAAACCCACATATGTCCTCTGTGTTCAGTACAAAGGGCTGCGTGCCTGCACGTGGAGAGAATGGTGAGTGAGTAAGAAGGCGGGGTGCAGAACCTCCCTCCCTCAGCTGGCCCAAGGACCGGCACGTGGGACTTGTTCCTGAAGAAGTAAGGGGGGCCCAGGCGTCCTGAAACCCAGCTAGCACCCCGAAGCCACAGCTGAGTGGCCTGGCTGCTCCCAGGCCTTGTCTGTGGGGACAGACACCCACAGTCGCCTGTCTTTAATCAGAGTTCAGCATGCTTGTTACTCCACCGAGGACATGGTCAGAACTCCCTTTCTGCCTTGTTATGTATAATTGCTGACGATTTCACAACCAGAATGAGGGCAGTCAGCTACCAGAGGTGCCGTTCACTCTCATTTTCTGTCCAGTCACTAGTGAAAACTCAGAACGCACGTCCTCAAGTTTTCAGAAATTTAAACTTTTCTGGCTGATTATTTTTTAAATATTGAAAGATTAAGCCATCTTTACATTGCCAGTTGCTTGTAATTTATTTTGTAAAGTCTCACATTGTAATAATGTACTCCTCAAAAGCCTACTAAATTTCCCTTACATACTATATTTCCTCATGCAAAAATCCTAATTTGCAGCTGCACCTACTGAGTTTATTCTGGCATTGATTTTAAAAAGGCAGAAGTTATGTCTTCTCATGTCATTATTTTCATGCTGCTGCCCTCTTTACTGCACTACTGCCTCTAGACTCAGCCATTGTATTCCAAAGCAGAGTCACAAGGATTTCTGCATAAGAGGATTGTCAGATAATACAGGCACTAGTTCCCTTACCCGGGCTTGCTTCCCGTGCTTCCAGAAGTCTGCAGCTTTTTACAGCGGTCAGCATGTTTAAGTAATGGGTCTTAGTGGGACTTAACACAACCCATGGTCAAATGACCTGTATATGGTGTGTGGTCAGTAAGTGTTACTGCCTGCCCAATTAGTGTTAATGCTTCAAGCATCAAAAATTATTTTCATTATCCAAATTGATGAGCCCTTTTGTATCTTAGTATTATGAATATTGACTACCGAAATACGGAACTATTATGAAAAGTCCAGTCGTTAAAGAAATCCTAGATAAGAGTTCAGTTTTACCTCTTCACATAAATACTCCTGATTGTTTCATAAAAAGAAACTAGAAAACATTTTAAAAATCTGGTTCAATATAAAATAATTTGGAAATAAATAATTACATAAGTTGGGCCAGTCATTTTAAAAAAACAGGATCTTGACCATCTTGTGTGTCTGGCACTGGAGCTCCCAGGCCTTTGGGTGGAGGCTTGGTCTTGGTTCCCAAATGGAGGTCTCTGCCTGTTAATGTTCCATGGGGTCAGGAGTTCCCTGGTGGTCCAGAGTCCTGGACTTGGGTCTCCCACCTCGGGGGTTTCAGCACCAGGACTTCACAGGCCACACAGAAGACGTAACCCCAAGATTAAAGGTGAAAGAGCATCTAACAGCCAAGAACACCCGAAGAGATTCACACACTTACAAAGGGAAAGGAAAAGAGGAAAAATGAATAACAGCAGGAGTCAAGAAAGAAGAAAGCGATCAAGCCAATAATCAAACCCTTAAGGGAAAATGGATACTAAAAACTAGACTCCCAAAAATGCAGAATGAAAGACAAAACATCAGAAACAGAATTTAAAGCGTGGAAAAAATTGCAGTGCAACTAAGCAGTAAAATGAGGAAAATGAAGTGAATTTATTTTAAAATAAGGTGCTTTTTTTTTAAAAGCAGGAAAGGTTATACAAATTAAAGGAGTAATAAACAACAACATCATAACACCATGGGGAAAAAGGGGGGGGGGAATATACATAGAATATATATGAGGAGAAGGTCCCTGTGACTCCCCCACTTTCCTGCTCCACTCAGTCTGCCTCCTCGGAAAGTCCTCCAGTATTTTCAGGAAGGTCTCTGAGTCTGCTGTGGGCACTGTGGGGTCAGCTCAAACTCAGAGCCTGCCTTGCTTCAGCTTGTACTTATTCCCAAAGTCCACAATCTGATGCTCAGTTCAGTTCAGTTGCTCAGTCGTGTCTGACTCTTTGCGACCCCGTGAACTGCAGCACGCCAGGCCTCCGTGTCCATTACCAACACCCAGAGTCCACCCAAACCCATGTCCATCGGTGATGGCATCCAACCATCTCATCCTCTGTCATCCCCTTCTCCTCCCGCCTTCAATCTTTCCCAGCATCAGGGTCTTTTCCAGTGAGTCAGCTCTTCGCATCAGGTGGCCAAAGTATTGGAGCTTCAGCTTCAACATCAGTCCTTCCAATGAACACCCAGGACTGATCTCCTTTAGGATGGACTGGTTGGATCTCCTTGCAGTCCAAAGGACTCTCAAGAGTCTTCTCGAACACCACAGTTCAAAAGCATCAATTCTTCTATGCTCAGCTTTCTTTATAGTCCAACTCTCACATCCATGCATGAGTACTGGAAAAACCATAGCCTTCAGTAGACGGACCTTTGTTGGCAAAGTAATGTCTCTGCTTTTTAAGATGCTGTCTAGGTTGGTCATAACTTTCCTTCCAAGGAGTAAGCGTCTTTTAATTTCATGGCTGCAGTCACCACCTGCAGTGATTTTGGAGCCCAGAAAAATAAAGTCAGCCACTGTTTCCACCCTTTCGCCATCTACTTGCCATGAAGTGATGGGACCGGGTGCCATGACCTTAGTTTTCTGAATGTTGAGCTTTACGCCAACTTTTCCCTCTCCTCTTTCACTTTCATCAAGAGGCTCTTTAGTTCTTTTCCACTTTCTGCCGTAAGGGTGGTGCTGTCTGCATATCTGGGGCTCACAGTCTGATGCTAGTTCTAGGGAATTGACCTGCTGCCCCTGCGGCTGCACGGCGACTCCCCCTCTTCCCTTTGTGCGCACAGCCTCCTGCTGTTCGGCTTTGGCCCTGGGCCTGGTCCTGCTTACAGGTCTCTATTCTCGGCCGAGACACGGGGTGAAAGGAGCCAGTTGTTGGGGTTCAGTCGCCCTGGGGCGTGTGGGGAGTGCCTGCTGTGCCTGGAACTTGGGGGAAGTCACCAGGCGGCCGTGCGCCTTCCCAGAGGAGTTGGCCCTGTGTTGGGGGCCCCTTGGCAGGGCCAAGCCGCTTGGTCTCCCAGGTAGACGCGCCTTTTGCCTTCGAGCACCCGCCATTTCTCTGCCCTCTGGGGTTCCGAAGCTCCCCGTGACACCGCCTGTGTGGGGTTTCCCAGTATGGAAACGTGTCCTCCTTCACGACTCCCTGCCCGGGCGCCGGCCGCTGTCCTGGAAGTGCTGTCTCCCTTTCTGCCTCTGCCTTTTGCCCTCGCCCATTCTGAGAATGCTGATTGGCCTTTCTGAAAGTATGGGGTCTTCCTGCCAGCATCCCTGAGCTGTCCTGTAGGAGCTGCCCCACACGCAGAGGGTGAGCTTTTGATGTGATCTCCCTGTCTTGAAAGTCTCCTCCGAATTCTTCTTCACCGTTTACTCAGGAAAGTTCCAGAGCCTGTCTCCAAGTGTCCCATGCAGTGTGTGCAAAGTGCTTGGTGAGTGGTCTTTTGTTTCCCTCGGTCTTGCCTCTGGCCTGGACTCCACGTCACCGGAGAGCAGTGAGCAGTACAGTCATGCTGTGTAAGTCAAGGTGAGAACCCTTCAAATCCGAAGTCAACCTGTGCTGCGTGTTAGCGGCCTGGCAGAATGTTCACCAAAGTTAGTCTGTGAGTTAATAATGTGAAAATTCTTTTAAAGAAACAGATACGTTGTGTAGCAGACCAAGGAATGAAATGCCAGCCAATGGAACGGATGGTCTTGGCTACTTTCTAAAATGTAGGCTTTCCTATTTTTAACATAATTTTCCACTTTTCAGCTCATCACTTTTTGTGCCCACTTTTAAAGAACTTCACTATTAAATAACACATGCACACACTTACACACAAATACACTCACACATAGTCACACACACACATGCTCAGTCACACATACACACTCATACACACACACACACACTTGCACACACAGACTCACACACACCCTAACCCGAACTTTTTGCCTCCATTTGAAGAAGGGGAAGATAAGGGTGAAATGTCTTATGTCACTTTTAAAATGTTTTGCTTTTAATTGGAAGACAATTGCCTTACAATATCGTGTTGGTTTCTGCCGCACATCAGCATGAATCGGCCCTAGGCGTACACAGGCGCCCTGTCTCCTGAAGCTCCCACCCAGGTTTTCATGGCGCACCAGGTCTGAGCTCCCAGCATCCACAGTGATTCCCGCTGGCTGTCTGCTTCCCGTATGATAACGGCTGTGCTTCTTGCTGCTCTGTTCTTCCCGCGCCCTGCTCCCCCGCTGTGTCTGCAGGTCTCTGTCTCTGGTCTGTCTCTCTGTTGCTGCCCTGCAAATAGGGCCATCAGCGCCCTTTTTCTAGGTTGCATATATACGCGTTTTTTCTCTTTCTGACTGACTTCACTTGTATAACAGGCTTTAGGTTCGTTCCTCTCACCAGAATGACTCAAACGTGTTCCTTTTTATGGCTGGGTAATAGTCCACCGCGTACGTGTACCACGCTTGTTTATCCAGTCACCTGTCGACCGACATCTAGGTTGCTTCCATGTTCTAGCTATTGTAAATAGAGCTGCAGGGAACACCGGGGTAGATGTGTGTTTTTCAGTTATGGTTTTTTCAGGGAATATGCCAAGCAGTAGGATTGCTGGGTCGTATGGTAGTTTTATTCTTAGTGTTTTTTAAGGACTCCCCACACTGTTCTCCATCGTGGCTGTACTTTAACAGACGTGTAGAATATAAGCTTCTTAGGCAGCTGTACTTGTTTTCTTATGTTTCCACATTTCATCTTTATCAGCATCACTTTTTAATCATCCGCACTGTTATTCTTCCTGAGTCCTCAGTCCTTCCCAAGGCAGCCTCTGACTCTCGTTCTTCTGACCTTTCTGAAGGCTGCCTCCTTGCATCTGGGCTGGATGCTTGTCTGAGCTCAGCCTTGTCTTCCCGAGTCCTCGGTCCTTCCCAAGGCAGCCTCTGGCTCTCGTTCTTCTGACCTTTCTGAAGGCTGCCTCCTTGCGTCTGGGCTGGATGCTTGTCTGAGCTCAGCTGCCTCCTTGCGTCTGGGCTGGATGCTTGTCTGAGCTCAGCCTTGTTAACAGAGCCTCACCGCTCCACCCGCTCTCCTGTCTCGTCTCTTTTCTGTGTTCCATCTGGACGTCCACCTTCCAAGTCTCAGTGGTGCTTCTGAGACTACCCGAAATATGGATATTAAAGATTAATATCCTGAAGTCCAGATGATGCCGAAATATTAAAACTAAAGAACCACTGGGGTCTTATTGTCAGGGCCTCATCTGGCCACCTTCTAGGAGGTGCATCCGAGTCATCAAGGCATGTGCCAGGGAGCCTCTCAGACCTACCAGGGAGAAGTGTGTGTGTGTGTATGTGTGTGTTGCTTTAGCAGAAATCCTGGATTTTAGAACATAATTGCCACCTAGTCATGGTTATTATTTGTCTTTTTTTTTCAGTGTATTAAAGCAAGCACATCCAGGGAAGGTAGGAAGCAGATATGGGGGATGCGGCCCTCTATGTGCCAGGCTCCCAGCAGTGGGCTTGGGGGGAGGTTAGTGACCAAGCTGGGGCGTTGTCCAAAGAGAGGCCGAATGCAGGAGAAGGGTCAGTGTGGGAGTTTCCTAGACAATGCAATGACTTCTACTAATTACTGTTCCTTTTTTAAACCAGTGAGCTTCTTAAGCTTTATTAGCATGACAGGAATTAGGGCCCTGGCTCCTATTAGGAGAGAGAAAGTGGAGAAGAAGCAAGACTAGATTGGCAGGTCACTATATTTATCCTGTATGTCAGCCCTTGTTCACTGTTTAAAGACACTAAGGAATAAAGCTCCTGTCAGTCACTGTGTGAAGAACTGCTTTGAAGCGATGATGCATAGAAAGGGAGTGAGAAATTGGGGTGCCCAACTGAACAGGAAAAATGTACAGAAGAGCACGGGAAATGTCTTGTAAAATGACAGCTGCTCCAGCATTGGTTGTAACAGCGAAAGATTGGAGACCACGTCCATCCATGAGGGCTGGTTAAACCAGAGGCGGCTCATCTCCACAGTGTGTGTGGGGGGCTCTGTAGGTGTCAGAAAAGGGTGAGAAGGGCTTGATACGTGGGCAGTGAGCCATCCCCACCATGGCTGCATGGACAGCCACAGAGCACTGTGCATGCTGCACTGCTTTTGTGCAAAACACGGGGGATTGTAGATATATGGACACCTCTGCTTAGATCTTCAAGGAGAAAGAGGACAATAAAAGATAAACTAAAAACGCATAAAAATGTACAGGGGGAGGGAGGGATTAGGGTAGAGGAATCCAGGAAGAAAGTAAGATTTACCTGAATGCACCTTGATAAGCAGTTGTACTTAGGAATCATAAAAAAAAAAAAAATTTTATCCAAAGAAGCAAAAACATTTCCCACCCCCACATACACAATGGGATAAAAAGGAAACAAATGAACGTAATTGTACTTTTTCTGACATAACCTGTAAAGAAAATTACCTTGACTGACCTTAGAACACTGTGCTTTTATTACATTCTCAATGAGATGTACTCTAAGGACAAAAAAAAAAAAAAAAAAGCAGAGTTTAAATTGTATTTAGCAGTCTTAATATTAGTTATGTCGATGTGGTTAATTAAGATTATTTGCCAAAGAAATGTCTAAGATTTAAGGGAAAAAACAGTGAAAACATTGTATCTGTAAATTTGAATTAGAAGTACAAGCAAGATCTTATTCTTCCCTTAAAAAAATAGCCCTGTACCTAAGATCTGTTCACTAAGGAGCCTGGAAAACAGTGGAAACCCAGTAACAGTGAGCACTCCTAGCCCCCAGATTGTGGTCTTTGAGCACCATTCTCCGCTGTAAGAATCCAGAGGTCCTTGGAGAAATGCCTGGCTCCAGGCCCAGGTGAGCAGTGTACCTGCTAACTCTTGAATGTCTTATGCCAGAAGCCAGGGATGTGTCAAAGGCTAATCAGTGACCTCAGAAGGACTTAGAAACCCACCTGCAGGGTTCCCATTGGCCAGCGATGGGATACTGACTGCAAGTGAATATGTAAAGAAAACCCCCCGAGTTTTAATGATATTAAATCAGGAAGAGGACGTCCCACCACTCCCGCGTTCACACTGCTTTGAATGGCGGTGAGGAATGTGCACTGATTATGTGAATTATACAGAGTTATGGTGCCCTCTCCCCTCTGCTGCAGGCGGGGTCTGGGACCTCAGGTCATCTCACTGGGACAGGAAACAGTGCTTTGTACTTTTTTTCATCCCAAACTGCCAACATTGAGACCTTGGTTCAGTTCACTCAGTCGTGTCCGACTCTTTGTGACCCCATGGACTGCAGCACACCAGGCCTCCCTGTCCATCACCAACTCCCGGAGTTTACCCAAACACATGTCCATTGAGTCGGTGATGCCATCCAACCATCTCACCCTCTGTCGTCCCCTTCTCCTGCCCCCAGTTCCTCCTAGCCTCAGAGTCTTTGCCAATGAGTCAGCTCTTCGCATCAGGTGGCCAAAGTATTGGAGCTTCAGCATCAGTCCTTCCAATGAACATTCAGGACTGATTTCCTTTAGGATGGACTGGTTGGATCTCCTTGCAGTCCAAGGGACTCTCAAGAGTCTTCTCCAACACCACAGTTCAAAAGCATCATTGAGACCTCGGTGGAGCTAAAATCAGCCTCCGAGATTCCAAAGCCTGGCCCTGGTCCAGGGTCCCTCCCTCTCCCTCAGCCTCAGTCTCTGAACCTGGCTGAGTCTCTTCAGCGCCCCCACCTCTAGAGGAAGAATGCGGATGGTCATCTGTGCCCTGGGCAGCCTCCCAGTCCACAGGCATGCACTCAGAGACGCCGTCTGCCTCGCTGGGGTTGTGAATTGGCATTGCTTCCCCCGCTGGAACTTTCTTATTTCGTCCTCTGTGAAATCTCAGTGGAGACTGGAATCTTTCTAGCTATACCTAGAAAGGTAAACATTGCTGGCCCATTACCACCGATTGGGTGGGGAAGTAACATCCTTTGTCGTTCTGCTTCTTTCAGCCATGGAGTTCCACGAGCACCTGCAGAGCATTGGCACCAAGGAGGGCCTGAAGGAGCGCAAGCTGCAGAAGGCCGTGGAGAGCTTCACCTGGAACATCACCATCCTAAAGGTACTTCCGAGCCGTTTCGGGCGTCCTGAGTTTGCAGCCCTTTCCGCGTGCTGCTTCCCACTCCTTTGTATCCTGTTTCCTGCGCTGTGCGTCACCAGCCCATCAAGGCTGCAGTGTCGTCACGGAAGTCCAGTGAGGACTCTGCTTTCGGGAGAGTCTGCGGCACGGTTGCTGTGCAGGCGGCTCACGGGGAGAAAAGGGGTTGAGTGGCTGGCACGTTGTGGGGCCTGCCAGGAAGGGAAAGGGCCTTGCGTTTCACCCTTGAAACACTGCAGACTTCATAGCTGCCAGTCGCTGCACTGGAAACAGCACTGATTACAGAGAAACGACTGGGAATTGGAAGATTCTATTTCCTCAAATTTCATTCAACGCTTGAAAGTATAATCACAGCCTTAATATTAATGTGATCCCAGAAAAAAAAAAAGGAAAGAATCGTGGGGGGTGTACTCGAAAGAAGTATGTGAAGGGAATTGCCGTTTGAAAGACATTTCCCTCCCTAACTGTTTATCTGCTTCCTTCCTCCTTCCCTCCATCTCTCTTTTTCAGCATGACCACTTAAAAATTAACTGTTATTATTTTTATCATGAAAGTAATATATTTTCATTATAGAAAATGTCAAACTAGCGTAACCATAGGTAAACATAGCCTCACCATCCAGGGTCTTTTGCTGTACATTCCCTCAGCCTTTTTCTCTGTGGCATATGTAATATGTTGTTGCTCAGTCGTGTCCAACTTTTGCAGCCCCATGGACTGTAGCCCACCAGGCTCCTCTGTCCCTGGGATTTTCCAGGCAAGAATGCTGGAGTGGGTTGCCATTCCCTTCTCCAGGGGATCTTCCCAACCCAGGGATCAAACCTGCATTTCCTGCATTGGCAAGCGGATTCTTTACCATTGAATCACCTGGGAAACCCTGCATATCATAAGACACGATTTTAAAAATATTATTATGTATGTGCCTTGGGGCTTCTCTGGTGGCTCAGATGGTATAGAATCTGCCTGCCATGCAGGAAATCGGGTTTTGAGCCCTGGGTCGGGAAGGTCCCCTGGAAGAAGGCATGGCAACCCACTCCAGTATTCTTGCCTGGAGAATCGCCATGGACAGAGGAGCCCGGTGGGCTATAGTCCACGGGGTCTCACAGAGTGGAACACGACTGAGCGGCTAAGCAGCAGCATGTGCCTTGGAACATTTTTGTGTTTTTATCTCAATGATCTTTTCTTCATCTCAGTGTTTGGGACCTTGAATAATAATAACACAGAAATATGATTTGTCTGGACCTTGGACAACTCAGTGTAAAATTACTCTCTGGTTCACCCTCCCAGCTTTCTTCTCTGTTGAATTCAAAGCTTTAAAGACATTATCACAGCTGCCTCTTTTAATTTTCCTGTTCCCCCTCAAGTTAAAGGATCCACCCTGCAGCAGACAGTTTTCTTATTTCATTTAATGAGAAGTCACCCTTCCCAAGCTAGCCAACTTGCACTTTAACGCCCCTACTCATTTGTATAATTAAAGTCATTTTCTGAACTTCTTCAAATACTTCCCTTCCTACACATGTACTTTTTAAAAGCTCTAGATCTTCTGCTTAGTATTTAACTCTGATCACTTGTAGTTCAGTAAACGGCAGATAGTAAACTGTACTGTGGAGAGGCGTTTGGCTTTACAAGTTGCTGGTAGGCTCTGAACTTCCTGCAAACCTCAGGGGAAAATGGCGCCATAGTGTGTAGCCCTGATAGGAACAAAGGCTCATTTGGCTTTTTTTTATAAGATCCCAGGGATCCTTAGGCGCATTACCGTTTGGGAAGCACTGGGCTGAGGACCCCTGGAAAGGGAAGCCCATTGCACACAGTCCTGAAAAACAGCAGGCGCAAAGTAATGGCTCCTATTCTAGAAATGGGAAGTTGAACCGAGCGGCTGCACTGAGGAAACCATTTTCTTAGGAATTATGTCCAGGAGAAAGAACTAACTTTCTCAGACTTGTCAGACTTCTGTTCATATGGAAACGAATGCACAGGCCAGGGTTATGGTTTTGGAAGTCTCCAGGGTAGGACTTGCTCGCGGCGGTGCTTGCGCACGGCAGAACCGGCCTGGAGTGCGGAAGGGCTGCAGAGATCTGCCTGTCTGTTCTGTTCGGCGGGAGGGCCTCGTTCGTGGCCGCGTATTCCACGGGTGCAGACGTCCTTTGGGCAGTCCAGTGCTCGCGGAGCTTTAGACGTGGGCCTGCGCTGAGCTCCCAGCCTTCTCCTGCAGGAGGGTGTGGGTCTCTCGCGTCCCTCTCCTCACCTGCTCTTTGCGTGGGGCTGGTCCTCCGGGGCTGTGCGTGGTGGGCAGCGGGCGCCCTCGTGGGGGCACAGAGGCTTGGGGAGGCCTCCAGACTTCCCCTTCGGACGTGCCGAGCAGCCCTGGAGTCGCCCGGGCGCCTAACGCGCGGTCTCCCGCGCCGCACCGCAGGCCTCCGGGGCCAGCGCCTCGGGGCGGCCTCAGGATCCTGGCCGACAGGGTCCTCGGGCCTCGGGGGCTCCCGAGAAACCGAGCGCCGAGCAGAGGCCGCAGCTGCCTTCCGAATCCGCGCGCGCACCTGAGCCGCGCGGCAGGCAGGGCGGCCGGTGGTCGCGAGATGCAGGGCTCGCAGCGTGGGCATGGCGGATGAGACCCCTGGCCAGAAACGGCTTTCATCCGAGGGTATCCAGCCCAGGTTTCATGAGTCTCTGCTGGCTTCGTTTAGTTTTTTCGGTTTTAAGGATTACTTTAAAATGCAGACATGGATGAAGGAGAAATGTCTATCTGATCCCACACCCAGAAGGACCCACTGTTAACATCTTGGCGTACTTTCTTTTAAAGGTTTATGTATGTATGTGTTTTGGGTGTGCTGAGCCTTCATTGCCTGCCCTGAGCGTTCTCTAGGCGCAACCAGGGCGGGCTGCTCTCTGGATCCGGCGCGTGGGCTCCTCCCCGCAGCGCGGGTTCTCTGTTGCGGAGCACAGGCTCAGCAGTTGTGGCTTAGTTACCCCGCGGCGGGGCGGGTCTTCCCGGACCAGGGATCGATCCTGTGGCCCCCGCATTGGCAGGTGGAGTCTTAACCACTGGACCACAGGGAAGTCCAACATCTTGTCATATTTACTTCATTTTTTTTCCTTTGAATAAAAATCATTTGTTTTTGTGAACATGTCATTATAAAGAACATTTTTAATGTGTAAAAGATAAGTTTTTAAATGACCTCAGATCCTCCATCTGAGAAATAATTGCTTTTAAACGTGTGACCTTATTCCAGGAACTGTTTTATATGCATACGGATGGGTGAATAGAGATATATTTTATTTTCTGAGTCATACTTTTTCCCGGTTTTTCACATCTTTGATATTTTTGTATGTCATGTAATTCATGGAATCTTTGCATTGTAGCCTAGTTAAATTGGAGTGATTTTCTTCCTCGTGAAAATTGCTCAGTCGTGTCCGACTCTTGGTGACCCCATGGACTATACAGTCCGTGGGATTCTCCAGGCCCAGCTTTCTCAGAGTTTGTCTCTGTCCTGTCCTAGGGTTTCCGCTGATAACTGGGGAGAGGGTGTCATTCATTCCCACTGACTTCTGATTGCCTCTTTAATTCAGAAACCAGCCCTCAAGGCCTCACACTCATTAGATAGTCAGCACCACTCTCTTTTTTGATGAGCTTTATTGAGGTATAACTTATGTAAAATAAAATTCACCAGTTTTAACCGTGCAATTCAGTGAATTTTGACAAATGTGTATAGTCATGCAGCCTGCCACAGTGATGACTGTCATCCCCGGGAGTCCCCTTCTGCCCCTTTGCAGGAAACTCCCCTGCCGGCCACCTGCTGGTCTAATTTCTGTCTCTGTGGTTTCCCCTGCTCCAGAATGTCACATACATGGAGGCGTGTACTAGTAATCTTGGTGCCTGGCCTCTTGCATTCAGCAGAACACTTCTGAGAGTCATCCAAGCTGATGTTTCAGTAAGCTGTTCCTTTTTCCTAATAAATAGTGTTCTGTCCTCTGGGTGTACCACACTGTGTCCATTCACTGGTGGGGGACATTTGGGTTACTTCTAGTTTTCACATATTATGTATACAGCTGCAGCGAACATCCACATGCAAGTCTTTGGGTGAACATACAGTTTCCGTTTTCTGTGAGTGGAATTGCTCACTTGGTAACTGTGGGTGTGTCAGATTTTGTAGGAAATTGCCACCTGCTTTATGAACCGTTCCATAGAGAATCCCCCCCAGCAGTGTTACGGGAGTTGCAGTCATCCCACACCTTTGTCCACACTCGATACCGTCAATTTGGTGAGCCAGTGAGTGTATATATATAGTTTGAGCATCTTTTTGTTGAGTCTTTACTTTTTTTAGATTTTTAAAGAGGTCATGATGGGTCTTAGTGTGGCTTTGTTTTTTCTGCTTAGACTTCTTCAAGAGTTTTCTATCTGTGGGTTTATAGTTTTCATCAAATTTGGCAACATTTCAGCCACTGTTTCTTTAAATCTGTTTCCGTTTTGCCCTTTGCCGCCTCCTCCGGTGACTCGTGTATGCGGATGTGCTGTTTGATGTTGTCCCACAAGTCACAGTGACTGCTCATTTGACTGAGGCCTCGCAGCTGCGTTTCTTTTTCTATAGTTTCTAGAGTTGCGTCTTCAAGCAATATTGCTGTATCCTCCACAGCACCTCATCTGCCGCCGACCCTGTCCAGTGCGGTCTTTATCTCACTTTCCCGCTTCTGCCGTCGACCCTGTCCAGTGGGGTCTTGATTCCACTTTCCCGCTCTCCCTTCTGTGCTCGTGGCGTCCTCTCCCTCCTTGGACATGTGTATTTCCAGTTGCTGCTGTGTCCCTCCCTCCTTCTCTGTTACCCTTGACGGCACCTCGCCTCCCTGAGCTCGGGAGCAGACTGCTGGGCTCGATTGGGAAGCTCCCCTTGCATTGACCTTGCGTCTGGACCTGTTCTCCCAGGGCTCCCTGTCTTGCACTTTCTAAAAATCATTGCTTTATATGTTGTGTCTGGTTTTCTAGTTTTGTGTCAGCCCCATCCCTAACTGGACTGTGTCACCTCCTGCTTCCCTTCCCCTCTTCTCCTTCATCAGACAGAAGTAAAACGAGAAAGACAGTTTGTATCTCTCCAGGTTGGCTGACTGTTAGAATTTTCAGCATTTTTATGGATTACCAGTATGAGTTCTCTGGGTTTTAGACATTTACTAAATCCTGTCACGCCCTCGTCTCTGGGGTGGCTGCTCGTGTTTGCATGTTTGTTTTCCACTTTTACTCTTTCTGCTCGTTTCGTCACAGATGTGGGAGGAGGTTCTGTAACGCCTTACGTTTTTATTTTCTATTGGAGTATAGTTGGTTTATAGTGCTGTGTTAGTTTCAAGTGTACAGCAGAGTGACTCAGTTACACATGTGTATCTAGTCTTCTCAGAATCCTTTTCCCAGCTTCGGTTATTACAGAATATTGAGTAGAGCTCCCTGTGCTACACAGTAGACCCTTGCTGGTTATCTGTTTTCAATATGCAGTGAGTACATGTCAGCCCCAAACCCTCAGTTTATCCTTCCCCCAACGTTTTCCCTTTGGTAACAGCAAGTTTGTCTTCTAAGTCTGTGAGTTTGTCTCTGTTTGGTAAATAAGTTCATTTGTATCATGTTTTTAGATTCTGCATATAAGTGATGTCATATATTTGTCTTACTCTGTCTGACTTAATCCCTATAGTGTGATACTCTCCAGGTCCATTCATGTTGTTGCAAATGGCATTGTTTCATTCTTATTAACGGCTGAGTAATATCCCCTTACTCAAGAACCAAGATTGCCAGAAGAAATATCAATAACCTCCGCTACACAGATGACATCACTTTATGGCAGAAAGCGAAGAAGAACTAAAGAACCTCTTGATGAAAGTGAAAGAGGAGAGTGGAAAAGTTGGCTTAAAACTTAACATTCAGAAGATTAAGATCATGGCATCTGGTCCCATCACTTCATGGAAAATAGATGGGGAAACAGTGGAAACAGTAAGAGATTTTGTTTTGGAGGGCTCCAAAATCACTGCACATGGTGACTGCAGCCGTGAAATTAAAGACACTTGCTCCTTGGAAGGAAAGTTATGACCAACCTAGACGGCTTATTAAAAAGCAGAGACATTACTTTGCTGACAAAGGTCCGTCAAGTCCAGGCTATGGTTTTTCCTGTGGTCATGTATGGATGTGAGAGTTGGACTATAAAGAAAGCTAAGTGCTAAAGAATTGATGCTTTTGAACTGTGGTGTTGGAAGAGACTCCTGAGAGTCCCTTGGACTGCAAGGAGATCCAACCAGTCCATCCTAAAGGAGATCAGTCTGGGTGTTCATTGGAAGGACTGATGCTGAAGCTGAAGCTCCAATACTTTGGCCACCTGATGCGAAGAGCTGACTCATTGGAAAAGACCCTGATGCTGGGAAAGATTGAAGTTGGGAGGAGAAGGGGACAACAGAGGATGAGATGGCTGGATGGCATCCATCACCGACTCGATGGACATGAGTTTGAGCAAGCACCCGGAGTTGGTGATGGACAGGGAGGCCTGGCGTGCTACAGTCCATGCGGTCACAAAGAGTCAGACACGACTGAGTGACTCAATTGAACTGAACATCCCAGGATATCTGTACCACGTCTTCCTCAGCCATTCAGCTGTCAGTGCGCATTTCAGGTGCTTCCATGGTCTGGCTGTTGGAAGCAGCACTGCAGTGAACAGCTGGGACGCATGTATCCTTTTCAACCATGTTTTTCTCCAGATACATGTCCAGCAGTGGGATTGCTGGATCGTATTGTAGCTCTTTTTACAGTTTCTTAAGGAACCTCCCTACTGTTCTCCATAGCGGTTGTACCAACTTACATTCCCGACAGTGGGGGAGGGTCCCCTTTCTCCTACGCCCTCTCCAACATTTACTGTTGCAGACTTCTTGATGATGGCCGTTCTGAGGGGTGTGAGGTGATACCTCATGGCAGTTTTGATTGCATTTCTCTAATAATTAACGATGTTGAACATCCTTTTATGTGCCTCTTGGCCAGTTCTATTTCTTCTTTGGAGAAGTGAAGTGTCTACTTAGGTCTTCTGCCCATTTTTTTATTGTTACTTATATATATATATTTGAGCTTCATGAGCGGTTTGTAAATTTTGGAAATTAAGCTCTTGTCAGTCACATTGTTTACAAATACTTTCTCCTATGTTGTTTTTGTCATTTCCTTGTCTGTGCAAAAGCTTTTGACTTTAATTAATTCCCCTTTGTTTATTTTTCTTCTTCTTTTCATTCCTGTAGAAGACAGATATTGCTGCAATTTATATCCGTGTTGCGCCTGTTTTCCTCTAAGCGTTTTGTAGTTTCTGGTCTTACATATAGTTCTTTAATTCATTCTGAGTTTATTTTTATGTATGCTTTTATGTATTTTTATGTAAAGAATATTCTAATCTCATTCTGGGTATGCAGCAGTCCAGTTTTCACTGCACCACTTACTGAAGAGACTGCCTTTTCACCAGTCTATTTTCTTGCCTCCTTTTCCGTAGCTTAGGTGACCACGGTGCCTGGGTTTACCTCTGGGCTTTCTAGATCCTGTTCCATTGATCTATATTTCTGTTTTTGAATCAATACCATACTGTCTTGATTACTGTATTTATGTAGCATAGTCTGAAGTCAGGGAGCATGATTCCTTCAGCTCCATTTTTCTTTCTCAAGATTGCTTTGATTGTTTGGAGTCTTTTGTATTTCCACACAAATTGTACAGTTTTTTGTTCTGATTCTGTGGAAAATGCCATTGGTGATTTGACAGAGATTGCATTGAATCTGTAGATTGCATTGGGTAGACACTGGTTTTCAGTGCTGATTCTTCAGTCCAAGAACACGGTGCATCTCCCCCATTTGTCTGTGTTGTCTTCAGTTTCTTTCATCCGTATCTTAGTTTTCTGTGTACTGACCTTTTGCCTCTTTATTCCTAGGTATTTTATTCTTTTTTATTAGATAATAAATGGGATTGTTTCTTTAACCTGTATTTCTGATTTTGATTTTCTGTTGTTAGTGTACAGAAATGCAGTAGCTTTCTGTGTATTAATTTTATATCCTGCAACTTTACTGAATTCACTGATGCGCTCCAGTAGTTTTCTGGTGGCATCTTTAGGATTTTCTGTGTATAGTATCATGTCATCTGCAAATAGAGATATTTTAACTTCTTTTCCAAGTTTGATTCCTTTTATTTTTTCCTTCTCTGATTGCCATGATAGGACTCCCAAAACCGTGTTGAGTGTGAGCAGTGACAGAGGATGTCCGTGCCTTGCTCCTTATCTCAGGGAAGGTGCGTCCAGCTTCCCACGGTTGAGAACGATATCACATTTGGATTTTTTTATGTTGAGGTGGGTTCGTTCTGTGCCCACTTTCCGGATAGTGTTAATCATAAATGGGTATTGAATTTTGTCAAAAGCTTTTTATGCGACTACTGAGATTATCATATGATTTTTATTCTTCAGTTTGATAATGTGGTATATCACACTGATGATTTGCAAATACTGAAGAATCCTTGCTTCCCTGGGACAGATCCCTACTTGATCAGGGTGTATAATTTTTAGTGGACTGTTGGAGTCCTCAGTTTGCTAGGATTTCTTCTGAGGATTTTTGCATTCATGTTCATCAGTGAATTGGCCTGTAATTTTCTTTTTTGTGATATCTTTGTCTGGGTTTTGTATCAGAGTGATGGTGGCCTCATAGAATGAACTTGGGAGTGTTCCTTTCTCTGAAATTTTTGGAATAGTTTCAGAAGGACAGGTTAACTCTTCTTTAAACATCTGATAGAATTTGCCCCTGAGGCCATCTGGTTCTGAACTTGTGTTTGTTGGAATTTTTTTAATTCACAGTTTCAATTCATCGCTTGTGATCGGTCTGTTCATATTTGCTGTTTCTTCCCTTCCGTCTCCTGGAAGACTGTGCCGTGTTGAGCACTTGTCTGTTTCTTCCGGGTTGTCCATTTTATTGTATATAGTTGCTTGTAGCAGTCTCTTACGATCCTTTCTATTTCTGTGGTGTTGGTTATAACTTCTTTTTCATTTCTAATTTTTTTGACTTGAGACCTAAACGCTTACCAATTTTTTTTATCTTTTCAAAGAACCAGCTTTTAATTTCATTGATCTTTTCTATTGATTTCTTCATCCCTGTTTCATCTACTACTGCTCTGATCTTTATGAGTTTTTTCCTTTACTAATTTTGGGTTTTGTTTCTGCATCTTTCTCTAGGTGCTTTAGGTGTAGGTTAGGTAGTTTGAGATTATTCTTGTTTTCTAAAGTAAGATTGTATTGCTATAAATTTCCCTCTTAGCACTGATTTTTCCGTGCCCCGTAGGTCTTAGATCATCACACTTTCATTCGTTTATCTGTAGGTGTTTTATTTACTCCTGATTCTTTAGTGACCTGGCTGTTTTGTAGCATATTGTTTAGGCTCCATGTGTTTCTGTTTTTGCAACACAGACACAAAGGTTTTTTTCTTTTCTTTTTTTTAATTTAATTTTATTTTTAAACTTTACATAATTGTATTAGTTTTGCCAAATATCAAAATGAATCCGCCACAGGTATACATGTGTTCCCCATCCTGAACCCTCCTCCCTCCTCCCTCCGCATACCCTCCCTCTGGGTCGTCTCAGTGCACTAACCCCAAGCATCCAGTATCGTGCATCGAACCTGGACTGGCGACTCATTTCATACATGATATTTTACATGTTTCAATGCCATTCTCCCAAATCTTCCCACCCTCTCCCTCTCCCATAGAGTCCATAAGACTGTTCTATACATCAGTGTCTCTTTTGCTGTCTCATACACCGGGTTATTGTTACCATCTTTCTATTCCATATATATGCGTTAGTATACTGTATTGGTGTTTTTCCTTCTGGCTTACTTCACTCTGTATAATAGGCTCCAGTTTCATCCACCTCATCAAAATGGCTGCGATCCAAAAGTCTACAAATAATAAATGCTGGAGAGGGTGTGGAGAAAAAGGTTTTTTCTTACAGTTGACTCCTGATTGTGTAGTGTTGTGGTTGAAAAGGACGCTTGATACGATAGTTCTCTTAAATTTACTGACGTTCCCTTTGTGACCCTGCTTGTGGTCAGTCCTGCAGAATATTCCATGTGCACTTGAAAAGATCGTGTATTCTGCTACTTTTGGATAAAATGCTCAGAAAATGTCAATTAACTCTGCCTGGCCCAGTGTTCACCTAAGGCCTGCGTTTCCTTACTGATTCTCCGTCTGGTGGTCTCTCCACTGATGCACGGGGGTGTCGAGGTCCCCACTGCACTGCTGCTCCCGGTTTCTCCCTCACGGCCGTTAGCGTTTGCCTCGCGCGCTGCGGTCCTCGCACGTCAGCTGCATGTATATTCACGTTTGCCTCGCGCGCTGCGGCCCTCGCACGTCAGCTGCATGTATATTCACAGTTGTTTTATCTTTGTCTCAGATGCCTTTGTCGTGTAGGGTCCTCCTTTATCTAACAGTTTTTATTTTGAGGTTGCTTTCATCTGATATGAGTATTGTTAGTCCAGCTTTCTTCTGATTTCCATTTCCATAGAATTCCTTTTCCCATCCCCTCGCTCTCGGTCTGTATGTGTCCCTAGGTCTGAACAAGTGGGTCTCTGTAGACAGCATATATATGGGTCTTGTTTGTGTATCCGTTCAGTCTTTTCATTGGAGCATTTTATCCATTTACGTTTAAGGTAATTATTGACATGTATGTTTATTGCCACTTGGTTGCTTGTTTTGAATTTGTTTTGTGAGTCCTTTTCTTCCTCTTGTGTTCTCTTCTCTTGTGATGTGATGACTAACTTTACTGTGTGTTTGGATTCCTTCTTCTTTCTTGTATCTGTTGTAGATTTTCAATCTGCAGTTACTATGAGGCTCAATATAGCAGCCTGTGAATAAACAAGGTAGTGTTAAGCTGCTGGTCTTTTCACTTCAGACACACCCCAGTGCCCTGTGTCTGCGCCCTCCTCGTCTCACGCTTGCTGGTTTTGACGTCGTATTTGTGTGCCGATGATCTTCACGCCCCCTCCTCAGCGCCCCGCGACACTCGGGGACCGCGAGTCCTCTCTCAGACCCCGGATTCAGGCTGACATGGCTCTTGGTCCCTTCCCCATCGGGTCCCTCCATCTCCTGAAGGCTCCGGCTCGTCAGTGTTCTTCATAGGATGGGGCGGCCAGGAGCCCCCCACACTTCAGATGCCTGGTGAGCTAATCCTCCCAGAATGAGACTTGGAGGTCTGATTTTGCCCGAGTCTGAAAACTGTTACTAATCTAGGCCAAAATCGTGTTGGATTTCATGTGTCCTCACGTGCACCTTAGTGAAGCTTGTTCCAACCCAAGATGTTTTCCAGAAGAACTACTGCCGAGAGGGCGCTCCCTGACTCTCACTCCACTCTCAGGGAAAGACAAAAACAAAGGCTGAAAGTAATCCGAGATTTGTTCTCTTTAGGAGCGTAAGACTTCTGCCAAAAATAAATAATTAAACCAAATGGTTTTTGCATCCGTAAGACATTATCTCTAAGATGTTATTTATGTGTTTGTAATTGATTGACAATGTTGTATTAACTTCTGCTGTACAGAAAAGTGCTTCAGTTGCGTGTGTGTATATGTGTGTGTGTGTGTATATATGCACACACACACGTTTTCTTTCACATTCTCTTCCACTGCGGTTTATCTCGGGACACTGGACGTAGCCCCCCGTGTTTTGCGGTGGGACCCTGCTCTTGCCCCGTCCTGTGTTAGTACTTGGCCCCCCGGCCCCGCCCCCCAGCCCCTCCCCTCGCAGCCGCAAGTCTGTCCTCTGTGTCCGTGAGTCTGTTTCCGTCTCGTAGACTGTCCGTTTGAGTCATGTTTCGGATCCCACGTGTGAGTGATAGCGGGTGCTTTCCGTCTTTCTCTGGCCGGCTTTACGTGGAATGATAGTCTCTCAGTCTGCCCGTGAAGCGGCAGGCGGCAGCGCTCGCTTCTTTGTCGTGGCTGCAGCGTGCTGCGCTTGGTACGTGTCATTTCCTTTCCCCACTCCTGTGTTGGTGGGCACTCGGGTTGTTTCTGTCTCTTGGTCACTGTGAATACTGCTGCTGTGAGCAGAGCGGTGCATGTGTCTCTCTGAATTGCAGTTTTATTCAGATATATGTCCAGGAGTGGGATTGCTAGATCATGCTGCTGCTGCTGCTGCTGCTGCTAAGTCGCTTCAGTCGTGTCTGACTCTGTGTGACCCCATAGATGGCAGCCCACCAGGCTCCCCCGTCCCTGGGATTCTCCAGGCAAGAACACTGGAGTGGGTTGCCATTTCCTTCTCCAATGCAGGAAAGTGAAAAGTGAAAGTGAAGTTGCTCAGTCATGTCTGACTCTTAGCGACCCCATGCACTGCAGCCCACCAGGCTCCTCTGCCCATGGGATTTTCCAGGCAAGAGTACTGGAGTGGGGTGCCATTGCCTTCTCCAGCTAGATCATATGCTAATTCTATTTTTTAGTTTTTGAGGAACCTCCATACTGTTTCTCAAGTGGCTGTACCAACCAAGGTTTCCTCTAACAGCATAGGAGGGTTCACTTTCCTCCACGCCCTCTCCAGCATCTCTTGTTTTTAAATATTTTAATGGTGGTCATTCTGCCTGGTGTCAGGTGGCATACCTCATTACAGTTTTGATTTGCATTTTTCTAATAATGAGCTGCGTTGAACGCCTTTTCGTGTGCCCACTGGGCATCTGTATGTCATGGGAAATGTCTGTTTAGGTCTTCTGCCCAGTTTTCAGCCGGTGTGTTGGTTTTCTTGTTGTTGAGTGGAAGGAGCTGTTTGTATATTTGGAAATTGGCCGTTTGTGGATCGCACCATTTGCCAGTATCTTCTCCTAGCCTGTAGGTTATCTTCTCATTTTGTTTATGGTTCCCTTTGCTGGACTGAAGCTTCTGAGTTTTATTAGGTTCCATTTGTTTACTTTTGTTTCTATTGCCTTGGGAGACTGACCTAAGAAAACATGGGTGTGATTTATGTCCGAGGATGCTTTTCCTGTCTTCTCTTGTAAGAGTCTTCTGGCGTCATATCTTAAGTCTTTAAGCCATTCTGAGTTTATTTTTGTGAAGAATATGAAGTTGGTTCTGGCTTCACTGATGTACATGTGGTGGCCCCGCTCCCCCAGCACCACTTGCTGAAGAGACTGCCTGTCCTCCACACCTCCTTGGTCGAGGAGTAGTTGGCCGTGTGTGTGGGCTTGTTTCTGGGGTCTGTGTTCTACTCCACTGACCCATATTTCTGGTTTTGTGCCCATACTGTGCTTTCTTGATAGCCGGAGCTTTGTAGTTTATTCCTAAGTATTATTTATATTTTCTGGTTGTGTTTTTGAAAGAGATTGTTTACATCCCCTTTCTGATACTTCATCGTTAGTGCAAAGAAATGCAGTTGGTTTCTGTATGTGAATCTTGCATCCTGCTGCTCTGCTGAATCCTTTATCAGTTCTCATTTTAATAGTAGTTCTGTGTGGAGTCTAGAGGCTTCTATACAGTGTCCTGTTATCTGCACACCGTGGCTGCTCTGCTGTTTCCCTGCTGACCTGGATGCCTTTGGTTTCTTTTTCTTGTCTGATTGCTGTATCTAGGACTCCAATACTGCGTTTAATAGAAGTGGTGAGAGTGGGCCTCCTTGTCTTGTTTCAGATTTTAGCAGGAAGCCTTGCAGCTTTTCATTGTCAAGTATTATATGGATGCGGGCTTGGCATAAGTAGCTTTTATTATGTTGAGCTACGTTCCCTCTACGGCCGCTCTGGTAAGAGTTTTTATCATGAACGGATGTTGAATTCTGTCAGCTGCGTCACTGAGACGATCGTGTGGTTTCCATCTTTTCTTTTGTTGATGTGCTTTATCACACTGGTTGACTTGTGTATGTTGAACCATCCTTGTGAACTTAAGGTGAATCCAGGTAGGCCTTTTTATCTGTTGTTGGATTTGCTAATATTTTGTTTAAGAATTTTCGCATTTATATTCTTCAAAGACATTGGCCTGTAATTTCATTGCTTTTTGCAGTGTCCTCTGGTTTTGGTATCAGGGTGATGATGGCTTCATAGAATGTCTTTGGGAGTATTCTCTCTTCTTCAGTCTTTTGCAGGAGTTTGAGGAGAATCAATAGAAGTCCTTTTTTGTATGTTTGGTGGAATTTGCCTGTGAAGCCATCGGGTCCTGAACTTTTGTTTTTTGGGAGTTTTTTAAAGTAGCGATTCTGTTTTGCTTGCAATGCTTGGTGTGTTTAAATTACCGGTTTCTTCTCACTCCATTTTGGTGGGATGTGTGTTTCTAGGAACTTCTCCATTTCTTCTGGGTTGTTGAATTTGCTGGCATACAGTTTTCGTGGTCTTCTCTTTGGCATTTTGCATTCCTGGGGTACTGGTTTTCTTTTAGGGTTGTTGAATTTGCCGGCATACAGTTTTCGTGGCCTTCTCTTACGGCGTTTTGTGTTCCTGGGGTACTGGTTTTCTTTTATTCTGCGTCTCTCTTTTCTTGGTGACCCCTCAGAGGTTTGTGGTAAGACATTAATCTTGGTTTGTGTTCACCTGAGGTGCAGGTTTACCTGGAAGCCCTGAAGGACAACACTGGTTTCTGAAAATCAGACAGTCTGTGCTCCACTCCTTTCCTGACGCTAAGCCCCTGCAGTTACTTCTCGTATTATAGGTAATCGATTGTGTTGTCTGTTTTTGGGAAAAGCTCTAAATCAAACTACTGCAGTGCTTGTTGCTGGGCAGGCCGCCCTTCCTGACCCATCAGAACACAGTGGCACCTCGGACATTTGGATCCCACTGATGTGGAATCTGTGGTTACTCAGCTAACGTTTAATTATGCGGAGGTGTGCTTGGAAGATGCCTGGGGCGAGGGCAGTGCTCACACGAAGCGTGTCCCGGCGCCCCAGCGTCCTCTGGCTCCCACCCTGGCCCTGTCTGTCTCTCCCACCTTCACCTTGGCCCCATGTCCTCTCTGGCCCTTGTCCTCTGCCTGGAATCCCCTGACCTCCTCTCTCTGCGTGGCTGGACTCAGCTCTGCGACCTGGAGACCCTGCTGACCGCTCCCAAGACCCTCGTCCCATCCCTGTGCAGGTGGGTGCCTCTCCTTTCCCCGGTAGCAGGGAGGGCGGTCGCAGTTGCAACTCGAGGGCTTCCTGGCGTAGAAGCCAGGTCCCTACAGTGGCCTCGAGCGCCATCTGTGGGTGCTGCGGGGCCCCATGTGGAAGGCGCAGCCCCTGACCTGCTGGGGCTCAGCTCGGACTTCACATGTCCCTGGGCTGCCTGGGAGCACCACCTTCCGCCTGTGTCAGATGAAGTGGGAAGCTGTTGCTCTGGAGAAAGGCATTTGTTCTCAATTAAAACTCAGCTGAACCTTACATTTAAGTTTTTAATTGGTTAACTTCTATACAAACTGTGGAGTACAACAGTTGTAACACTGAAGAGTAACAGTTAAATGTGACAAAAGAGCCAAAATATTGGCCGGAAGGCGGGGGACAGTGTCATGGGGTGGGCGGAGGGCTGTCCCAGATCGACCCGTGGGTCCTGCATATTCAGGACACAACTGAGTGAGGTCAGGGATTAGGAGCTGCGTCCCCAGAAAATAGTGGAATATTTGAAAGAAAGCTTTTCCTGTGGAAAAGCTCGTGCCCCCATCCCCATTGCTCCAGCCTTGGGTGGTGATGGTCAGGGGGTCTTTTCTAAGTGGAAGGTTTATTGAGACCTTAGTGGTAAGAAGGCCTGACGAGCTGAGGAGGGGGCCTTCCTGCCCCTGCGACCCCTGGCGGAGCTCCATCAGAATGTGGTAGGTGGCGGCTCAGAACCAGTAGCCAGGATTGCATTCGCTCTGATGCCTAGTCTTCTGCCACTCTACAAAAACTGAAATCTAGACTTCTGCCCCTGCATTTAACCACAGGAAAAGTGGATTGTCTCCATCATTGGTGAAATGCTGAGCATAAAAATGCTGTCACTGCTCCCCACTGTTGGCTTTAAAGTCTCACCTGTACCTTGTGGGCTCCACTGCCTGTAGTTTGGACTCTGGTTTAGTTTATCTGAAGAGAAAACACACACACACACGGGTTGTGTGTACTTAAGTATTTAAAGTTTCCATGTCGACCCTGCCCTTGGGCAAGGCCCGCCATCTCTCTAAACTGTTTCCTCAGCTGTGAAATGGGGATGGTAATTGCACCTGTCTTGCAGAATTGAGCGACTGTCCTGAGAATAATCTCTGTGAAGGGCTTGGCTCACTGTCTGGGGCTCAGTAGTCACTCGGTAAACGGTTACTGTTGTTCCCAGCAGACTTTGTTGGTAGGCATGCCTACCTGCCCAAGTTTTGAAACATCATAGACTTTGTGGTTTCAGATCTTGGACTGTAATTATGCTCACAGTCCTTCTGAGTTGTGGGTGTAGACAGAAGGTGTTAGTTTCCCTCTTAAAGGAGGCTTACAAGTTTGCTTGTGATCTTGAATACCTGTGAAATACCGGATTGAAGTGCATTCAGTTTCTTTATGAGCCTTGCATCACCCCACAGATTACTTACTAAAACGCACTGTTTGTGACCACATACTATTAATATTCCAGTTAAATAACAGTAAAGGAGCTGTAACTTCCTGTCAAGCTGGCTTTTGTTTCCCAGTCATTAGGTGAAGGTTTGACAAGTTCAGTCTTGGGTTTTCGTTGCAGAAATGTTTGAGGAGGACGGAAGTGGACTCCAGACCAGCGTGCATGACCCCAGAATGTGCTCAGGGGACCTGAGCTCGGGAGACGTGCAGAGTGACAGGGAAGCTGAGGCCCTGTGAGCATCAGCATGCCGGGTGCAGCGCCTCGCGGGGTGAGGCCCGCTGGGGGTGGCCGTCTCTCCTGGCCGGGGCCTGCTCTCCTCTCTCTCTAGGCCAGAGGCAGCCTCACCTCACAGGGGAGTGGAGTTAGTGCCCGCACGTGCGCATGCCCAGGGCACAGAGGGCAAACAGCACGGAAGCATCAGAGGCCGAGGAGAGAGGCGTGTTGTCAGGCCACGCGGGGATGCGTGGCCGGCGCCCTAAAGCCCCCAGCTCTCTGAAGGTTTCAGCAAAGCGCCGTGGCAGGTCTGGGGTGGCAGGCGGTCGTGGCATCCGGGTCGGCTGCCGCGAGGCCCTGACTGGCGGGCGGCGGGGACAGGGCGGCGGCACGGTCCGTCCTTGGCATCCAGGAGGCTCGGGCGGCGCCCTCAGTCATCAGGCGGCTCCCGTCGCCCACCCAGGGAGAAGGCCCCGCACCGTGGAGCCCGGGAGCCAGGCGCCCCGAGAGGCGCTGGGCAGCGGCGGGGAGGGCGCGCTCCCCGGGGCGGCTCAGGCGCGGCCCCGTTACCCGAGGCGCCTCCACCGCGTGCAGAACAGGTCGGGACGGGGCAAACAGGCAGGTTTCCGCTAGGGAGGTTAACCCACCTGGAGGAAAGCCACAGGCCCTGGCAGCGGCAGGCGCTGCTCTGAGAGCGGGTCCCACGCAGCCCCGAGAGGCCGGGCTCCCGGCCGTGAGGGAGCGCGTCTGAACTCACAGCCACAGCGGCTGCCCGGTAGGTGTCGGCGCCGAGATTCCCCGAGGAGATGCAAGAACCGGGGTCTTCAGACCGCTTCCTGAAAGCTCTGGCCGCCTGAAGGTCTGTTCCGCCAGCCCCTCTCAGAGCGCTGGGTGCCTGCGCCCGACCTGCACCCTGAGCTCCTGGCGGAGGAGTCGAAGGCAGCGCTGGCCTGGCTGCCGACTCGGTCCTGGAAGGGCCGGCGCGGTGCTGCCTCAGGGTCCGCAACTCGCCCGTGGCTTGGGAAGCATTTCGTGCTCGTGTCCTCCCACAGTGTTAGGAATGCTCCTTCTTAGGTCAGGCGTGGGTTTCCTTGATAGGCTTTTGCTGTTTCTGCACTAGGCCTTATTAAAAGCAGCCAGAAAGCAAGTCTTGGAGCAGCTGTCTTACTGTTAGGGTCCCGGGAGAACACTCCCTCTTGCTGCTCCTCCCTGTACTAGAGTTGCGCTGTTACGGGCGGTGGTCTTTATAGAACTTGGTATCAGGTCACCTGCTCATCGCTATTTTTATCAGAGGCTCAGTCACACATTTGCTAATACAAGAAACAATTTTGTAAAACAGGCAATACATAAATAATTTAGCTAGCAGTGTTCGTTTTGTTAGAAATATCTCCTGGTGTTGGCCAGACTCCAGGCGGGGATGTGCTACTTTCTTCTTTCTTGCAGCCATGCACAGGCCGGCTGGGCCAAGGTGCTCCCTGTGAGCTGAACAAAACATTTTAGTTTAACATTCAGGCACGGGAGCAGGGTTCCCTGAGACAGACCATTTCTGTACACTTTAAGCGATAGGCAGCGTCTCCTTAGTGATTAACTTGTAGCAAAAGCAGCAGAATACAAAGGTTAAAGTAAAAGAGACCTGTTAAGGGCTCACACCCGTTCTTCTTCCCACTGTTCCCCTTGTCAGTGCCCCTTCCGTAGTCTGGTGGGAAAGGCACAGCGGCTGCCTGGCTTCTTCCTGCTGGACAGCGGCAGTGCTGGGTCATCACAGAAGGGACCGATGAGCCTTCAGCGGGGAATATTCCTTAGAATCTTTAGTAAATGGTACAGTTCTCGTTCATTCTTTATCTACAATTATTGTAACCTGAGGAAACCCTTTAGCCCTTTTGTTCCCTAATTTATCACTGGACTTGGGCTTCTGGTTCCAGTTCCTACACAGAGCTATTAATTTTAACTTTCTGAGTGTCATAACCACACTAGATGCCTGTGTTATTCGGTTGAACAAGATTCAATAAGTAGCTGACTCGCCCTTCTCCAGCTGCAGTGAACCGCAGTCTCAATACTTAGCTTTTTGAAGAGCAGTCTCCAGCCTTCCAGGGGTTCACAGACCCACTGCTCTCCAGGCCTCTCAGGAGCTGGGCCGTTTTCTGAGGACGCGGTGCTGTTTTAATCAGCGTGTGATGAACTCACGGCTTTACCCCAGCTGCCCTGACAGGTGAGTGTGGGTAGGTGATGTGTATGTAATGTGGTCCTGCCCACATTGCAGTCAGCTCGTGCTCAGGCACTTTGATTTCTCTAGGCTTTTCAGGGCGACTTGGTCTCCAGGTCAGAAGGGATGTAGGCCTCCCTCAGTTGGACAGACAGACGTGTAGTAGGCAAACTGATGCGCAGAGGTTGGTACAGTGCCCAGGGTTCAGTGCCGTCAGCAACGGTTAGGTCTTCAGAGCAGTTACAGGCTCTCCCATTAGGCGGACACTGGGACTGGCCTGCAGTATTTCAAAGGGGCTTATTTAAGTCTTCTGGGAGCCATTCTCATCCACAGCAGGGCAATCAACAAGGCCTTATCCCAAGTTAATCTCTTGACATATTTAAGCAGTGGTTCTTCTAGAATGTATCATCTCTGGCCGTGCGTCATGGGGCATCTGATATTTACCCAAAGGTAGATGGCCGCGATAAGCTTCAGAAATAAACTTGAGTGTCCTTCTTAATAATTCAATTAAACTTTACAATTATGTAACATGACAACAGGCTTCCATGGTGGCTCAGATGGTAAAGAATCCACCCGCAATGCAGGAGACCAAGTTCAATCCCTGGGTCAGAAAGATCTCCTGGAGGAGGGGATGGCAACCCACTCCAGTATTCTTGCCTAGAGAACTCCATGGACAGAGGAGCCTGGCGGGCTACAGTCCATGGGGTCACAAAGAGTTGGACATGCCTGAGTGACTAACACACACACACACACACCATGGCAACAAGGAACTGTCTGAGAAGTGAGACTTAGACAATACATGCAGACTTCAATGAAGAGAATCAGAATTTGATATTCATTGACAAATAGCTCTAAAATTATCCTCATTGTTATCAAATCAGCCAAATTAAGATTGGTTTGTTTACAAAATGAATCTGGTTAATTGACCATCAGATCAGATCAGATCAGTTGCTCAGTCCTGTCCGACTCGGCGACCCCATGAATCGCAGCATGCCAGGCCTCCCTGTCCATCACCAACTCCCGGAGTTCACTCAGACTCATGTCCATCGAGTCAGTGATGCCATCCAGCCATCTCATCCTCTGTCGTCCCCTTCTCTTCCTGCCCCCAATCCCTCCCAGCATCAGAGTCTTTTCCAATGAGTCAACTCTTCGCATGAGGCGGCCAAAGTACTGGAGTTTCCGCTTTAGCATCATTCCTACCAAAGAAATCCCAGGGCTGTTCTCCTTCAGAATGGACTGGTTGGATCTCCTTGCAGTCCAAGGGACTCTCAAGAGTCTTCTCCAACACCACAGTTCAAAAGCATCAATTCTTCAGCCCTCAGCCTTCTTCACAGTCCAACTCTCACATCCATACATGACCACAGGAAAAACCATAGCCTTGACTAGACGAACCTTTGTTGGCAAAGTAATGTCTCTGCTTTTTAGTATGCTATCTAGGTTGGTCATAACTTTCCTTCCAAGGAGTAAGTGTCTTTTAATTTCATGGCTGCAGTCACCATCTGCAGTGATTTTGGAGCCCAGAAAAATAAAGTCTGACACTGTTTCCACTGTTTCCCCATCTATTTCCCGTGAAGTGATGGGACCAGATGCCATGATCTTCGTTTTCTGAATGTTGAGTTTTAAGCCAACTTTTTCACTCTCCACTTTGACTTTCATCAAGAGGCTTTTTAGTTCTTCTCCACTTTCTGCCATAAGGGTGGTGTCATCTGCATATCTGAGGTTATTGATATTTCTCCCAGCAATCTTGATTCCAGCTTGTGCTTTTTCCAGCCCAGCATTTCTCATGATGTACTCTGCATATAAGTTAAATAAACAGGGTGACAATATACAGCCTTGACGTACTCCTTTTCCTATTTGGAACCAGTCTGTTGTTCCATGTCCAGTTCTAACTGTTGCTTCCTGACCTTCATATAGGTTTCTCAAGAGGCAGGTCAGGTGGTCTGGTATTCCCATCTCTTTCAGAATTTTCCACAGTTTATTGTGATCCACACAGGCAAAGGCTTTGGCATAGTCAATAAAGCAGAAATAGAGGTTTTTCTGGAACTCTCTTGCTTTTTCCATGATCCAGCGGATGTTGGCAATTTGATCTCTGGTTCCTCTGCCCTTTCTAAAACCAGCTTGAACCTCTGGAAGTTCTGGTTCATGTATTGCTGAAGACTGGCTTGGAGAATTTTGAGCATTACTTTACTAGCGTGTGAGATGAGTGCAATTGTGTGGTAGTTTGAGCATTCTTTGGCATTGCCTTTCTTTGGGATTGGAATGAAAACTGACCTTTTCGAGTCCTGTGACCACTACTCAGTTTTCCCAATTTGCTGGCATATTGAGTGCAGCACTTTAACAGCATCATCTTTCAGGATTTGAAATAGCTCAACTGGAATTCCATCACCTCCACTAGCTTTGTTCGTAGTGATGCTTTCTAAGGCCCACTTGACTTCACATTCCAGGATGTCTGGCTCTAGGTGAGTGATCACACCATCGTGATTATCTGGGTTGTGAAGATCTTTTTTGTACAGTTCTTCTGTGTATTCCTGCCACCTCTTCTTAATATCTTCTGCTTCTGTTAGGTCCATACCATTTCTGTCCTTTATCGAGCCCATCTTTGCATGAAATGTTCACTTGGTATCTCTAATTTTCTTGATGAGATCTCTAGTCTTTCCCATTCTGTTGTTTTCCTCTATTTCTTTGCATTGATCGCTGAAGAAGGCTTTCTTATCTCTTCTTGCTATTCTTTGGAACTCTGCATTCAGATGCTTATATCTTTCCTTTTCTCCTTTGCTTTTCGCTTCTCTTCTTTTCACAGCTATTTGTAAGGCATCCCCAGACAGCCATTTTGCTTTTTTGCATTTCTTTTCCATGGGGATGGTCTTGATCCCTGTCTCCTGTACAATGTCACGAACCTCATTCCATAGTTCATCAGGCACTCTATCTATCAGATCTAGGCCCTTAAATCTATTTCTCACTTCCACTGTATAATCAGAAGGGATTTGATTTAGGTCATACCTGAATGGTCTAGTGGTTTTCCCTACTTTCTTCAATTTAAGTCTGAATTTGGCAATAAGGAGTTCATGATCTGAGCCACAGTCAGCTCCTGGTCTTGTTTTTGTTGACTGTATAGAGTTTCTCCATCTTTGGCTGCAAAGAATATAATCAATCTGATTTTGGTGTTGACCATCTGGTGATGTCCATGTATAGAGTCTTCTCTTGTGTTGTTGAAAGAGGGTGTTTGCTATGACCAGTGCATTTTCTTGGCAAAACTCTATTAGTCTTTGCCCTGCTTTATTCCATATTCCAAGGCCAAATTTGCCTGTTACTCCAGGTGTTTCTTGACTTCCTACTTTTGCATTCCAGTCCCCTATAATGAAAAGGACATCTTTTTTGGGTGTTAGTTCTAAAAGGTCTCGTAGGTCTTCATAGAACCGTTCAACTTCAGCTTCTTCAGCGTTACTGGTTGGGGCATAGACTTGGATTACCGTGATATTGAATGGTTTGCCTTGGAAACAAACAGAGATGATTCTGTCGTTTTTGAGATTGCATCCAAGTACTGCATTTCGGACTCTTTTGTTGACCATGATGGCTACTCCATTTCTTCTGAGGGATTCCTGCCCGCAGTAGTAGATATAATGGTCATCTGAGTTAAATTCACTCATTCCAGTCCATTTCAGTTCGCTGATTCCTAGAATGTCAGCATTCACTCTCGCCATCTCGTTTGACCACTTCCAATTTGCCTTGATTCATGGACCTGACATTCCAGGTTCCTATGCAATATTGCTCTTTATAGCATCGAACCTTGCTTCTATCACCAGTCACATCCACAACTGGGTATTGTTTTTGCTTTGGCTCCATCCCTTCATTCTTTCTGGAGTTATTTCTCCACTGATCTCCAGTGGAGAAATATTGGGCACGTTCTGACCTGGGGAGTTTCCCTTTCAGTATCCTATCATTTTGCCTTTTCATCCTGTTCATGGGGTTCTCAAGGCAAGAATACTGAAGTGGTTTGCCATTCCCTTCTCCAGTGGACCACGTTCTATCAGCCGTCTCCACCATGACCTGCCCATCTTGGGTGGCCCCACGGGCATGGCTTAGTTTCATTGAGTTAGACAAGGCCGTGGTCCTAGTGTGATTAGATTGACTAGTTTTCTGTGAGTATGGTTTCAGTGTGTCTGCTCTCTGATGCCCTCTCGCAACACCTACCGTTCTTAACTTGGGTTTCTCTTACCTTGGGCGTGGGGTATCTCTTCACGGCTGCTCCAGCAAAGCGCAGCCGCTGCTCCTTACCTTGGATGAGGGGAAGTAGTTAGGAAGTAGTCCTTCCTAATTTATCCGATAAAGCTGCTAGGAACCTAGGAGTTTCCAGTATCTAGAGGGATCAGGTAGAGAGAAAAAAAATATTTCCATTGTGGTTATAAAGGTATACTTTATCAAACTGCTGTAAATCATAATTAAGTTAAGGGGAAAGGTTTCCTTAAAACCAAAAAGTCACAACTGTCTTCATCAGTTTACGCAGTCCTGTATACTTTTTTACTAACAGCTGTATGAAATCAGAGTTGTCTTTAGACTTTTAAAATATCTTACCTGGTTCAGCATAATGATTTAAAAGTCATCAAAAACCTGTACTTGTCAGAAAGTCCTTTCTATGACTCTTCTTAGAGTTGAAGCATTTTGGACAGGTCACCGTAATTATCTATGAATGATAAAGGACTTCAGAAGGCAAGATTGGACATCTGATTATAATGCTTTTTGACAAAGACGCTTAACCAAGTTATGACATACAACGTTTTCATCTGTGTCCTGGCTTCTTAAAGTGGTTGACTTCACAGCTGTGGCTTCCTCTTTCCTGAGCTTCTTTTCTCGAGAAGACCTTCCAGGGTCTCCTAGTGGTTGGGCTTAGCCTTGCTGCATTCTTTCAGTTTCTGCTTATGAGAAGAACTCTTCTTCTTCTTCTAAAGGATAGTCTTGCTTGTAGATTCAGGGTTGCAGGCTTCCTTCCAGGGTTCTGAATGCAGCTTGCCACCCCCCTGGCCTGCGGTGAGTCTGTAGAGCGATCAGCTGACAGCCTGGGGGGCTTCGCTGTAACCACCTCCTGTTGTCTCTCCTGCTGTCTTTGGAATCCGTCCTTAGCTTCTGCCGATGTCACTGTGCGTGTTCTAGTGCAGGTCTGTCTGGGTTTATCTTGTTTGGGACCCGCTGTGCTGCCTGTACCTGGATGTCTATTTCCTCCTTTAGGTTCCGGGCGTTTTCAGCCATGATTTCTTCAGATGCATTTTCAGTCCCCTTTGTCATCTTTCTGGGACCCCTGTTGCATGTAGATTGGTGTGCTTTGTATTATCCTGGATCTCTCATATTGCTTTCTTTTTCTTCATTTGACTTTCTGTCTGCTGTCCTGATTGGGCGACTTCTACTCTTCTCCCAGATGAGTTATGCATTCTTCGGCATTATTCCTTCTGCTATCTGTAGCCTTTAAGTCAGCTTTCATCTCAGTGAATGAGCCTCCTAATATTTCTTGGTTCCTCTTTATTGTTTCTAGTTCTGCTTACAGGAATCTGCATTTCTGTCAATAGCCCTTTGTAATGTCTTCAGTATTTTCATTATCTCCTTTCTGGGCTCCTCGTCTGTTAGATGGAAGAGGTTTGTTGCCTGTTCTTTTGGGGATTCTCATGACCTTTCAGCTGGGTATGGTTCCCCTGCTTCTTCATTCCCCTCCTGTTTCTCTCCCTCTGAGTTTGGGGGCACGGTGCTCTGTGGTCGTGGAGGGCTGCTTTTATCTGGCGGCCTCCCTGGGCGGCCCATGTGGGTTCACTCTGCTTTCAGGACGCGTGCCTGCTGCTCTTGCCTCAGTGAGGCCGTCACCCCCTCGATGGGGGGGTGGGGGGTGCCATGGTGCCAGAGCCGCCTGGGTGCTGAGCCAGCCCCCTCTCCCCTGCCGTGGCCACCACCCTCCAGGGCAGGGTCTCTTCCCTGGTTGCTGAGCAGAAGCCCCCAGTGTGAGGCCGGTGGGACTGGGGCTCTCCCACCGGGAGAACCCCCGTGTTCCTTCTCCAGACCTGCCTGCCTGGGCGGGTGCCCTGTTGCTGGGGGGCTCACAGAGGACTTCGTGGCTGGCACTACCCCTGGCCCCCCCTCCACTGTGGGAGTGCAGGCAGTCGACACAAAGTCAACAGCACAGATGCTGACACACCCACCCGCCCAAGGCAGGTCCCAAGAGCGCAGTGGGCCTGCGCGGGGCTGCGCTGGGGCTGCAGTGGGGCAGCCCGGGTCCTCTGCGCTGGGCCTGCGTGGGGCTGCACTGGGCCTGCGCTGGGGCAGCCCGGGTCCTCTGCGCTGGTCTCTCTTCTGCCGCCGACCTGCAGTGTGCCCCGCTCCGGGCCTTTCTGTCTCAGCTGATGCCCACACAGGTGAGGGGGTTTTTCGGGGTGCCAGCACCTTCCCTCTTTTCCAGCCCCTCCCAGGGCTCACGTCCCATCCCTGTCCCTTTATTTTTTCTTTTAATTGGAGGCTAATGACTGTACAATATTGTGGTTTTGCCATACATTCAGTGTCCCTTTAAAAAGAACACTCTTTCATCCTGCCCAGGTATGTGGGGATCATTCTTGTGTTTCTGGGCACCTCGGATCTTTTGCCGGCATTCGGTAAGGAACGAGATTGTTCCCCACGGAGATGTGCTTCTGACGTATTTGTGGGAGGAGGGGCGTTCCACGTCCTTCGATTCTGCTGTCTTGATTCCTCCCCCAGCATTTTAAGATAACAACGAAAATTATAACACTATGCCAGGACAGGTCCAAATTTTAGAAATTCCATATAATTTCTAGCATATCTATATTAGTAATGTTTACCCATACCGGATAGTCTGAGGAGGTGTATCAGTCATTTAACAGTATTTCCCGTGTACTTTAACATACCAAACAATCCTTATTAGTTTAATATTTTTCCCTGAGAAGCCTGAGGAGCTCTCTAAAGGATCCCAAAGTTAGCTGGAGGTAAAAAAACTTTAATTAAAATTTGATATTTGGGGATTTTTGTCAGAAAGTTTCAAAACAGTCAAATAAGATCATAGGTCATTTTCACACAGTACTTATTCCTTAACCAAAATAAGAAGAGCTCTCAAGAGCAAATACAAATCACTTAAAGGCACAGAAACTCACACAATCTGTTACCAGTGGCAGCATCCTAGGAAAACTCTGTCCTCTTAACAGACAAAACAGAATCCAGTTTTGCACCAGCTTACTTTTACTAATGATTCATTTACTGAATTTAATCTAAACTTAGTCAGTTCTGACCATGCAGAAAGCTCTGTTCTGCAAGCCTTCCATTACTTTCTGCATCCCTATTATTTTGCCCCTTCGTTTTCTCATTTAGAAACAACCATATGAACTTCCATCACTTAATTTAGCATGACTTTAAAACTGCATGTTACTAGATATCTGGAGAGATCATTTGTGTATCAAAGGCACAGGAAGAGAAATGCAGATTCCTTCTCTCACTGCTTATACAGAACCCAGCCATCTTTGGGAATTTTTCCCCCAGTTCCCAAATATTCAGTTCAGTTTAAACAAACAAGTGAGAGTCATAGACAGTGATACAGATCATCTGCTCACATTCACAGTCACTTTCAGCAAAACGAGGAGAGAACAGGATTTGAGTGAGACACTCACTCACATACATCCACACACCCCCCAGATAAAAGCAATTGCAGAAGTCCCACTTTTTAAAATTTACTTTTAATTGGGAAGGATAATTGCGTTACACAGTTGCATTGGTTTGTACCAAACACCAGCATGGAGCAGCCACAGGTTCCCCCGTGGCGTCCCTGATGCTTGCACCCCCTCCTGCCTCCCGCCCCACCCCGCCCCTCTAGGCTGTTTCCCGGCCCTGGTTTGAGCTGAGTCTTGCGGGGAAATTCGCTTTGGCTGTCTGGTTTGCACACGGTCGGTAAGTTCCCGTGTTACACTCTCCATACATCCCACTCTCTCCTCCTCCCCCACGTCCATTCTCAGTATCTGGGTCTCCGTTGTTGCTCTGCAGATAGCTCATCAGTGCCATCTTTCTAGATTCCATACGTATGTGTTAGTATATGGTGACTGCTTTTCTCTTTCTGACGTCCTTCACCTGGTATAACAGGGTCTAGGTTCATCCACCCTCATTAGGACTGACTCACATTCGTTCCTTTTCATGGCTGAGTAGATTCTACGGTGTGTATGTACTACAGCTTCTTTATCCACTCATCTGTCGATGGACATCTAGGTTGCTTCCATGTCCTAACGATTGTAAATAGGGCTGCAATGGACCCTGGGTCACATGTGTCTTTTTCAGTTTTGATTTCCTCAGGGTATATGCCTAGTAGTTGGATTGCTGGGTCATATCATGGTTTTATTCCTAGTTTTTTAAGGCATCTCCACACTGTTCTCCACAGTGCCTGTATCAATTTGCATTCCCACCAACAGTGCAAGAGGGTTCCCTTTCCTCCACACCCTCTCCAGCATCTATCGTTTTATCTCCACACCCTCTCCAGCATCTATCGTTTTATCTCCACACCCTCTCCAGCATCTATTGTTTTATCTCCACACCCTCTCCAGCATCTATTGTTTTATCTCCACACCCTCTCCAGCATTTATTGTTTTATCTCCACACCCTCTCCAGCATCTATTGTTTTATCTCCACACCCTCTCCAGCATCTATTGTTTTATCTCCACACCCTCTCCAGCATTTATTGTTTGTAGACTTTTTGATGATGGCCATTCTGACCGGTGTGAGGCGATATCTCACTGTAGTTTTGATTTGCATTTCTCTAATAATGAGTGATCCTTGAGCATCTTTTCGTTTGTTTCTTAGCCATCTGTATGTCTTCTTTGGAGAAATGTCTGTTTAGGTCTTTTGGCCATTTTCTGATTGGGTTGTTTTCCTGCTCTTGACTTGTATGAGCTGCTTGCATATTTTTGAAATCAATCCTTTGTCTGTTGTTTCACCGGCTCCGTTTCTTCCCATCAGAGGGTTGTCTTTTCACTTTGTCTATAGTGCCCTTTGCTGTGCGAAAGCTTTTAATTAGGTCACACTTGTTTGTTTTTTGTTTTTATTTCCATTACTCTACGAGGCAGGTCGTAGAGGATCGTGCTGTGATTTATGTCATAGAGTGTTCTGCCTGTTTTCCTCTAGGAGTTTTAAAGTTTCCAGTCTTACATTTAGGTCTTTAATCCATTTTGAGTTTACTTTTGTGTATGATGCCAGGCAGTGTTCTAATTTCATTCTTTTACACATAGCTGTCCAGTTTTCCCAGCACCACCCATTGCATATTCCTGCCTCCTTTTGTCAAAAATAAGGTCCCCGCAGGTGCGTGGGGTTATCTCTGGGCTTCCTGTCTTACTCCACTGGTCTATATTTCTGTTTTTGTGCCAGTACCATACTGTCTTGATGAGTATAGCTTTGCAGTATACAGTCTGAAGTCAGGAAGGTTGATTCCTCCAGCTCCATTCTTCTTTCTCAAGATAGCTTTGGCTATTTGGGGGTCTTTTGTGTTTCCATATGAATTGTGAGATTTTTTGGTTCTAGTTCTGTGAAATATGCCATTGGTAGTTTGACAGGGATTGCACTGATCTGTAGATTACATTTGGTAGTACCATCATTTCCACAATATTCTTCCAACCCAGGAATATGGAATGTCTCTCCATGTTGTCTTTCAGTGTCTTATAGTTTTGAGTACAGCTCTTTTGTCTCCTTAGGTAGGTTTATTCCTAGGTATTTTATTCTTTTTGTTGCAATGGTAAATGGGATTGATTCCTTAATTTCTTTTTCTGATATTTCACTGTTAGTGTATAGGAATGCAAATGATTTCTGTGTATTGATTTTGTATCCTGCCACTTTGCTAAATTCATTGATCGCTCTAGTGATTTTCTGATCGTATCTTCAGGATTTTCTGTGTATGCTACCATGTAGTCTGCAGTGAGAGTTTTACTTTTCTTTTCCAATCTGGATTCCTTTTCTTTCTTTTTCTTCTCTGATTGCCGTAGCTAGCACTTCTAAAGCTATGTTAAATAATAGTGGTGAGAGTGGCCACCTTTGTCTTGTTCCTGATCTTCGAGGAAATGCTTTCAGTTTTTCACCGTTGAGAATGTTTGCTGTGGGTTTATCATATATGGCCTTTATTATTTTGCCCTTGTATGCCCATTTTTGAAGGTTTTTTTTTGTATCATAAATGGGTGTTCAATTTTGTCAAAAGCTTTTTCTGTATCTATCGAGATTATCATATGGTTTTTATCTTTCAATTTGTTAATCACATTGATTGCGTATATTGAAGAATCCTTGCATCCCTGGGATAAACCTGACTTGATCATGGTGTATGATCGTTTTAATGTGTTGTTGAATTGTTTGCTAGAGTTTTGTTGATGATTCTTGCATCTGTGTTCATCAGTGATATTGGGCTGTAATTTTCTTTTTTGTGTTGTCTTTGGTTTTGGTATCAGTGTGATAGTGGCCTCAAAGAATGAGTTTGGAAGTATTCCTTCCTCTGCCATTTTGTGGAAGAGTTTTAGAAGGATAGGAATTAGTTGGAGGGTTAATGGAGGATAGCTAAAGATTTCCCAGTTTTGCAAGAACATGCCAGGGGACTGTAGGATGGAGCAGAGCTCTGATCATCCATTCCTAATTATCCATGATTGACGCTGTCAAATATCAAGCAAAACAGTTCCAATCAGTCTCCCAGGGTCAGTTCCCTAGTCACAAAAAGGGAGAACCCCAACAGACGTCCCATCAGAAGTGAAGTGAATGACCTTGTCCAACGAGGAAAATGCCGACCAGTGCTCTGCCACAAGCAAAACCCACCCGCCGGGGCCCTCACACCCAAGCCTCGCGTGCACAAGCTGGAGCGACTTGGCCCAGGTGACACTGAAGGGGCCACAGCGCTGCGACTCTCAGTCCCAAGCGGCCTTGTGCCCTGGGGTGCTTTGCAGCTGTCAGGGCACTGCCTCTGACGTCCCCAGAGTGAAATGTACCCTGCAAACCGCTGGGACTCAGGGAGGGGCTGCCTCTGGCTGGGTCAGCCTGTCACAGGCACACACTCCTGGCTGGCCTATGAAAATCCCTGGCGAACGTGTCTGTGTGCCTGACACAGGGTGAAGCCAGACGCCACCAAACGCTGGAGTTTGGAGCAGAGAAAGGTTTACTGTAGGGTCACGCAAGAAGGGTAGTTGTGTCCACAAACCCCCAAACTTTCCAAAGCATTTCAGCACAGCAATTTTAAAGGCCAGGGGAGGGAAAGGGGTCCCAGGGTATGTGATCGCTCATGCACAATTCTCTGACTGACTGATGGTGGTGAGGTGACAGGGCAGTGTCACAGGAGTTAACGTTATCAGTCCTTAGGCTCCAGGAGGCCTGGGGGCTATGTGCTCAAGGTCGTCAGGTAGTTAACATCTTCCATTTGGTGGTGGAGGGAGGGGTTCACATCTGTGAAATAATTTAGGAAATGTGCATCAGATACAGTTATTTGGGTGCTTCAGAGGAGCTAAAGCAGCGGATGGGGGTGGGAGGGAAGTCCTGTCTGGGGAAGGCCCCACAGGATCCTGCTTGGTTACATCAGTGAAGGCTGTTCCTGGGCAGACAGGAAGCCGAGCAGGAAGGGGCAGCTCGGAACCCACCATCCGAGTGAGCCTTCAGGTGGGGGCTTTGGCTCCAGAGCAGCCTCAAAGTCCTAGAGGGCCCCACACATGCTGAACTCCAGCCACTCATAACCGCACTCCCGTTTTCCTGAAGACGAACAGCGCCTGGCACCTCCTCAGACCCCCAGAGGGGTCCGAATGCCCTCTTCCTCTTCCCTCCGCTGTGTGTAATGTGAAGGAAGGTGCCAGCCAGCCCTGGGGTAGCAGGTGGCTGTCCACTCTCTGGCCTCACGTGGTCACCGCACGTGGTGGCTGAGGGCGGGAGAGCCTTTGTGGCCACACCGGTCACGCACCTCAGGAGGGCCCTCCATTTTTCTGACAGTTTGACAAGAAAGCTTTGACAAACTTAACTGGAATAACAGCATCCCTGATGTTTTAGCTCAGTATAAAAAACTGTGTAGCGCCGATATGCTTTGAAATGTTTTTATTGATGAGGACATCTTTTGTGGTCACACAGTAAGTTTGTTGACGGGCCCACTGCTGCTGGGCGGCTGCTGGCTCCGGTGCTTTGCATCTGCCGAGGTCATGCCTTTCTCGGCTGCTCCAGCCTCTGCCCCAGCCCTGGGTGAGCAGCCGTCAGCAAGAGCCCTGCCTTCAGCTACATCATCTAAAGATTATTTTCTGAAAACCTTAATTATTTGACCTGTAAGGTTGTTATGTCTTTCAAGGTACAAAGAAAATGGAATTAGTTATAAAACTGGAAGCAGAATGTGTGAAACCAAATAGCGTTTCAGTTTCTCAAATGAAAACACTGCCAAGCCAGTGTGGTTGGTGTCCAAATCCAGACCCCTGGGTCGTGGGTGGGTGACGCCATTTTCAGTAGCCTTTGCTCTTCAATGGGCTCTGAAGCGACAGGCGTGAACGCCGCCGCAGAGAGCGCCCTCCCAGCCTCACACCCTTCTCTGCTTGGCCTCGTCCCAGCGCCAGGTCCGGGGGCCTGGAGCTGCAGGCGCGCAGAGCAAAGTAGGTGTGAGGGGGTGAAGCCCGGCGGCTCCCAGGCCCGGGGTTGGCACACATAAGGGTCCTTGGTGTTGCTGCTGGATAACGGTCTGGTCTGTTGACAGTGCTGTGATGACTTGTCTGAACGTGAGAAACGTAAGACTCAAGCAGATAAAGAACTCTTGTTTTTACCACCTTAATTACCCTAGACTACCTGGAGAATTTTGTTTTTAGAAATTCTGTCACCCTATGGTAGATCTATATATACTGACATGGAAAGATTGCCAAGACATGACTTCTGGTGGAAAAAAAAAAGGAAACTGAAGAAAAATATAACGGCTTGATTCCATGTATGTAAAAATAAAATACCCTAGAAAATGGAAAGGCTGATCGGGCAGCACACTCCTGGGAGTCTGCTGTCGAGAACTGGGAGAACAAACTTTTTTTTTGTTGTTAAAACTGACCTATTTGTATTCAGTGCGATCAGAAATAAATGTACCCTCTTGAGGCATCAAAATGTTTCTGTCTCAGTGGAGGCCTGTGCTGGCAGACTAACTGCGGGTCACGTCTCAGCTCATACTGTCTCATTGCGTGTCTCATCACAGGGACAAGCCGACCTCTTGAAATACGCCAAGAACGAGACCGTGGAGAACCTGAAGCAGATCCACTACGCGGCAGTCTCCTGCGGACTCAACAAGCCAGGCACAGAAAACGCCGACGTCCAGAAGCCGCGGCGGAGCCTCGAGGTCATACCCGAGAAGGCAAACGATGAGACTGGAGAATGAGCGGACTTTCTAGAGATGATCACAGAGTCTGTAACTCTAGGACCAACTGTCAGCCGGATGGGACGTTTGCTTTGCACTCACTAATGAAAATAATATTGGGGATTTTAAAGCACAACTGGAATAGCTAATTGCAGTCTATTAAAACTGTGAATGTATGTAGCAACCCTGCTTATGGAGGCAAATAAACTCTTTAACAAGAAATTCTCTTCCTGGCCCAAACAGGCTGTATTTGTATACAAAGACGTCATAATTCAGTTCCAATGTGAACAACAGACTAGCCACTCTGGTTCCATTGAGAAGCAGACATTTTCCCAACAGAAAACAATGTCTTAAGATACAGATGTATGGTCTAATTAGTATTTAGTATTTACTGGGCGGGGGGTGGGGAACCAAATCCTAAAATAAGTTTTACTTACTTATGTATGATTGCTGGGGCCTCTGGGTGCTGGGTGATTCTGGCAGCACGCCTGCTGAGAGCCGTGCTTACTAGGATGAGTAGCCCGACCCCTGAACGTGCAGAGCCACGGGCTTCCAGCGCACTGCGGTGGGACGGCCGCTCCTGGCTGGAGACCCCTGCTGGGTGCGCAGGCCACGTAAAGGCCACCGGTGTGGCAGCAACGCACTGCGCATAGCTTCTCACTGTATGAAGCAGTGGCCACATTAAAGAGATGATTTATGATAGTTCTCCAATAGCAGTGCGTGCCTTTAATGAAAGTTTAACTTTTAAAATTTCCAGTTCAAGGTAATTCTACTAAGAGTGGCCAGCGACTTGGTAAACAGCTTTGTCAGAAGCGTGTCTGGTTTGGCATTTTGCTTTCGGTACATACAGTGGCCCCGACTTTACACAGCGGCTGCTATCTGTGAAGCCAAGACCTCGCCCCCTTCTCAGCCTCTCAGGTCCTGCGGGGGGCGAGCCTGGACCCTGTGCGGACCGCGGCCAGGGGCACATGGAGCGGCTGCAGCAGCTGCCGTGTTCCTCCAGCCAGCTGAGTCGTTAACACCAGACTTTATTTTCCGGATCAGTGAAACGCCACACTATTTTGGAAGAGCTACTGGACACTGCACCCTAATGACTGCTTCTCCCAAACCAAACTGCTCGCAAATTTTGGAAGTGTAAAAGGTTTCTAAATCCTAAATAACTGCTTTTTGATTTGTCCATTTTCTTTTCAGCCACTCGGGTAAGTGAGCGGGATAACTATGTGGGATCTGCACTGTGGTGCCTCACTTTTTGCTCACGGCATTGGCTCAGGCTGATACACTGAATTTATTTCTGCCCAGACCCTGAAATATCCTTTTACAGAATAAGTCCTCAGCCCGGCTCTTATCGCTTGCCTGTGCATCTCCACTGGTCTTCACTCAGTATCATTCCAGTTGGAAAATTAAACCTGTTACTTGAATAATAATAGTGCAGTTTCCTGCTCACACAAGTGAGCAGCCAGCCAGTAACCGAGGCTCTTAGTTCTGAAATAAACTCTACATGGAAAAACAAAACGAATAGAAAATAGTAAAAAATTAAATGTAGATTTGTAGACTGAGAAAATAATGTGTAATTTAGATTACTGTTAGCAATCCTTGAACTTATCTGGCCAGTAAATTGCAATATTCAGTGAAAATCCAGAAATCATAAAAAAAAACTTAAACTATTAAGAAATTGCTACATTTATAGTAACAAGGTATTAGCCAATATGTGACTTAAATGGGAGCAAGGCACATGTCACTTTTGCGGTTCACACAGGCTTTTAGCATCAGCAAAACTGAGAACCCAAGATCATTCCATCCGACACTTCCTTTCCCAGAGCAGAGGCTGCGTACAAAAGCGGTAAGCTGTGCTGCCTGAGCTCAGAGTCTGGCGGGGGGAGTGACCCAGCGCAGGGTCAGTCCGGATTTCCACACTGCAAAGGTCAACCCTCTTTTGACCTTCTCTTCAAAGGGATGAGCCAAGCAACAGGAGAAAGCGGGGCCTTCCGGGAGCTGCCCCGGCTCCTGGAGGCCCTGCTGCAGCGGGTGCCGGTGGGGCGCGCAGCAAGGCCGGCTTGGCGCTCGCGGCCTTCTTTTCCGACGCTCAGATTCCGAAGGTGAAGACGGCTGTCTGAGGAGGGGCGCTGACAGCCGGGTCCGTGGGGTCTGAGGCTGGAGAACACTGGAGCCCTGCTGCGCCCGCGCCCAGCTCTCCCCAGCTGTCCGCCGGCGCCCCAGGGGAGGCTGGAGGCCCGCTCCTCCTCCCCCGGACGGCAGGAGTGCGGAGGAGAGGTTGGCGCTGCCCGGCGGGCTTCCGACGCAGGCCCCGAGGGTGGCACCCGGCCGGGCGCGCGGGCAGGGGCGTCTCCCGGGGCAGCGGGGTGGCCGGCGGCCGTCAGAGGTCCAGGGGGCTCACGATGGTGAAGCCCGAGTCCTTGCTGTGGCCGCTGCTGTCGTCGTCGGGGCTGGAGCTGGGGTTGCTGGAGGAGGCGGAGGCCGGGCCGGTCAGCGGGTCGGAGAACACGAGCACCGGCCGGGCGGCGCCCCGGAGCGGCCGCAGCGGCTGAGCCTGGCCCGCGGGGCTCAGCCCGGCGCCGCGCTCCTCGCAGTCCTTGGAGACCAGGACGAAGTCGTCCGCGCCCGGCCGCTCCCGGCGACCCGGGGCTGCTGGCGGGGCCTGCAAAGGGGTCAGGGCCGGAGGAGGCGCGGTGAGGGGCGCTGGGCGGGCCCTGGCTCCTCCCGCGGGCTTGGGGGGCTCCTCCCGTGGGCAGGGGGCTCCTCGGAGGGGTCTGGGTCTGTCCCGCCCCCCGGGGCTGGCCTCTGGTTTCGTCCCACTCCTGTGCGCCGTCGGGGCAGATATCCCGGCACAGGCTGGCCCGCCTGGAGTCCAGTCACTGGCGCCCGCTCATCCCTCGAGCACCGGGGTCTCCCAGGACAGTGGGGGGCACTGGGAGGGTCTACAAACACATGGACCGGGTAAGGGCCTCTGCCAAAGAGCGGAGCTGCGAGAAAGGACCTCACAGGGCTCTCTGCTGGAAGAGCACTCTTAAAGCTTAAAGAGTCCCATTTGAAAATGCCGTTCTGCTTCTTTAAAATCATAAAAAAATAAACAGTTTGTAAGCATCTGGATGCTACTTTTTGAGAAGGTAACTTGGATGAGATTTTGCTAAAATATTCACTCCCTGGGCCTTCGCAGAAAACGTTCCCTGACCCAGGTGGCTTACGGGGTGATGGACACTGAGAAGTCCCTCCCCCTGAAGGCCAAAAAGCTTCTGGCCAAGTGAAGTACACTCTGGACAGCATCGGGGAAGCAGGGTCGGCACTCCCCCTGCGAAAGGGGAAGGGAAGCCAGGGCTGCAGCCATCGGACCGGGAACAGGCAGAGAGCCCGCTTCCAGGGCTTCCTAACGGACCTGCAGAAGTCCAGGCGGAAGCCGCTGCTTACGGGTGTGCGGGCTGTGCGCTGCCCAAGTGCGGGAGCCGCCGGTCCACAGTGGTGGCACCGCCCCGAGAACACACCCCGCACAGCTGTGTGCAGCAACCCCCACGTGCGGTCCAGGGCTCTCGCCCCTCCCGCGGTGAACGCCCCCAGGGCCTGCCCCACCCTGGGAGCCTGGTACCTGCTGGGCGGCGCCGCTGGAGCAGTAGTGGTCGTCTGAGATGCTGATCTGCTCATTGTCCTCGGCCTCCAGCTGGCTCTGGTTGAAACGCAGGGAGCCCTTCAGGATGTCTTTGATCTGATTTCAAAGAAGACGATCCATGAGAAAGGCCAAGGGGTCTGCCTCTAAACGTCACCCAAACCTCGGGTACATCTGACCCCGACTCCACCGACCACTCTGGTTTTTCTTTTTTTTTTTTTTTTGCTGTGCCTCGAGGCTTGTGGGGTCTCAGTTCCCTGACCAGGGACTGAGCCTGTGGTCCCTGCAGTGGAGGCATGGAGTCCTAACTGCTGGGCCGCCAGGGTGCCCTGACCAGTCTTCTCTTGTGTGGGTATGAATATATGACCGGAAGAACAAACCAAAAAACACCCAGCTCTGCCTTATGGATGACATTGAGCCGTCCCTGCCGGCACGGCCAGGCCCTCACGGGGACAGGCGTGGGGCAGTCTCCGGGGTCCTCCACCCCGCCCCAGGGAGCGCCCTCGGCTCTGGGGGGCCTCGCCCGGCTGAGGGCCAGTCAGGTGGGCTGATGGTGAGGGCTCTGCACCCCTTCACGGACATTCATGCTCCGTCTGTCTACCAAGTACAACCCTTGAGGGGCCCAGGCTGCTTAGAGGAGGAGATTCTTTGGGCCTTGTGCTCCCAGGACGTCCACGTGTCTACAGGGGCATGACTGGACTTGAGCGGGACACAGCCCCCGTAGCAGCGTCGGAGAGGAAGGGGCGAGAGGTCAGCGGTGGGGGGACCGAGAACCATCCTGGCCACTGGCCGCAGGCTGCTCAGACATGACTGCCGGGAGGAGCCGGGGCCACGCAGGAGGGGTCTGTGCGGAAGGGACGTCTGGCCTGGGGTGCCCTCCCCCCGGTGACGGGCACAAAAGGCTGGCCTGGGTGGCACTGGGTCAGGTGAACAGACATACCTGCTTTAGTCCGGCCAGGGAAACCAGAATCTGATCCTCTTTTTCCAAATTTTCCTGTAATATCACTTCTTGAATATTTACTGAAAAATAAAAGAATGACATTTTATAACTAATGCCCTGAGTGTAATTTATCTGCTGCCGCACCATCACTTCAGACCAGTCAGGGAATTCCTCTGCCACATTGCACAGCAGCTCTTTCTACCAAGGGTGCTCTGCTCAGCCAGACACGGGGCAGGGGCTGGGTGCAGGAGAGAGGGCACAGAGCCTGGGACACAAAGCCTCCCACCAACGTCCCATGAATGTGTTCTCACAGCGACAGAAGTGTCTTACTTCCGCTGACAGCCCGGAGCTGCCCTTGCTGACCTACGGCGGGGTGGACAGCATGGAGCATTCACCCAACGTTTCCGCTAGGCTTCCTACACTTACCAGGATTCAGTGCTGTTAATTCACCTCCTCTGCCTAAAGACCAGGTCCTCCTGGTGACAGAAATTAAAGAAACTATCTAAAAACAGTGGAAACAGTGGCAGATTTTATTTTCTGGGCTCCAAAATCACTGTAGACACTGACTACAGCCATGAAATTAAAAGACGTTTGCTCCTTGGAAGAAAAGTTATGACAAACTTAGACAGTGTATTAAATAGCAGAGACATCACTTTGCTGACCAAGGTCCATATGTGGTTCTTCCAGTAGTCATGTATGGATGTGAGAGTTGGGCCATAAAGAAGGCTGAGCACCGAAGAATTGATGCTTTTGAACTGTGGTGTTGGAGAAGACTCTTGAGAGTCCCTTGGACTGCAAGGAGATCCAGCCAGTCCATCCTAAAGGAGATTAAGCCTGAACATTCATTGGAAGGAATGATGCTGAAGCTGAAGCTCCAATACTTTGGCCACCTGATGAGAAGAGCCGTCTCACTGGAGAAGACTCTGACGCTGGGAAAGATAAGGCAAGGGGAGAAGGGGATGACGGGATGAGGTGGTTGGATGGCATCACCGACGCAATGGACATGGGTTTGCGTGAACTCCGGGAGCTGGTGACGGACAGGGAGGCCTGGCGTGCTGCAGTCCATGGGGTCGAAGAGTCGGATATGACTTAGCAACTGAACAGCAACAATCTTTAAAAAATATAGTCAAGTACGTTGTCAATTCAACAAATTGTAAAAAGAAAAGGACAAACCCATGGCACTGTGGTTGTCGCCAGATAGCGATGCCTGTGGAGTCAGCAAGACTTAACCCCCTCACCGGAGCTGTGTCTCTGTGTCTGCAGGAGGCCTGGCCTTCATGCAGACTTGACCCGAAGACCCCGAGCCAGCTCTGAGCACCAGTGTCACGCTGATCTGTTCACCGAGAGCCTCAGCGAGCGAGGGCTGTGGCCTTCTGCATGGCGCGCCTGAGCCCCCGGTGCTCCTGGGCCTGTGCTTCTGGGGAGGGGGTTCTTAAAGAGGGGGTGTGCGAGTGAAAGCGCCCTCCCCACCCTGCAGGGCTCCTCTGGAGACTCTTGGTTGGGCTGTTGCTGCTAAGTCACTTCAGGCGTGTCCGACTCTGTGCGACCCCATAGATGGCAGCCCACCAGGCTCCCCAGTCCCTGGGATTCTCCAGGCAGGAACACTGGAGTGGGTTGCCATGTCCTTCTCCATCTTGGTTGGGGGTGGCAATTAAAACACATTTTTATGACACCGTCTGAGCACCGAGCTGAGAACCTGTGCAGGAAGAGGCTCACCCTCCTCTAAAGCTGCTCCCTCCCTTCCTGGGGCCGTACCAGGAGTCCAGTGACTTGGCCCGTGAGCCTGGCTCTCAGCCCTGCACTCCATCACGCTGTTCGAGGCTCTGCTCTGGGCCTGGCCCCTCGGCCTCTGGAGCCCTGGCGCGCTCGGTGCCCGCAGGAGGAGAGCGGGGGCAGCGCCTGCCTGGGGCCTGGGGGCTCCATCCTCGGCTCTCCTGCATCCTCCTGGGAGCGGCCTTCCTGCCCACCCAGACCATGTGCCCAGGCCACCCTCAGGGCCTCTGCCGTCAGCTCCTCTATGGCGCTGACAAAAGCGCTGTCACACCTGACGCTGGCTTATCAGTTGGCCGTCATCCCTAGCGGGGTCTGCTCAGGGCTACACCCAGCCCTCAGCAGGATAGCTGGCAAACTTCAGGGGCACGGTGAGTGGTGATCGACTGAACAAGCATGGAAAAACACCCTTGGAACCTGCATTTCGAAATACTGCGATCCTTGTTGTTGCTGTTCAGTTGCTCAATCGTGTCCGACTCTTTGCGACCCCAGGGACTGCAGCACTGTCCAGGGGACAGGCCTCCCTGTCCATCACCAACTCCCGGAGTTTACCCAAACTCACGTCCGTCGAGTCAGTGATGCCATTCAGCCATCTCATCCTCTGTCATCCCCTTCTCCTCCTGCCCTCAATCTTTCCCAGCATCAGGGTCTTTTCTAATGAGTCAGCTCTTCGCATCAGGTGGCCAAAGTACTGGAGTTTCATCTTCAACATCAGTCATTCCAATGAACACTCAGGACTGATCTCCTTTGGGATGGAGTGGTTGGATTTCCTTGCAGTCCAAGGGACACTTAAGAGTCTTCTGCAACACCACAGTTCAAAAGCATCAATTTTTCAGCTCTCAGCTTTCTTTATGGTCCAACGCTCACATCCATACATGACTACTTGAAAAGCCATAGCTTTGACTAGATGGACCTTTGTTGACAAAGTAATGTCTTAACTTTTTAATATGTCATCTACGTTTTTCATAGCTTTTCGTCCAAAAAGTATTTCCAGCAAGGGGCAAGGCAAAGACTAAGTCCCATCAACATAAGTCCAGCCTGAGACTTTATTAGAATCTTCACCAAGAATAAATCTACAGACCATGCTGACAAGTCCTCTTACAGACAACAGCAGAAAAACAGCAGCCGGAATTTGTTCAGAATGTGACTGGAGTTTCTGGCTACTAGAAAGGCCTGCTTCAAAACAAGAAAGCAAGATGAATGGGAATGGGATAATAGATATAATTAAAGACTGAATGTTTTTGGTTTCCTTAAAAGCCTGTAACAATTTGTTCTCTCTCAATAAACACACACACAAAATCCACTCAACAAGACATTAACGACAACCAAATGCAGAAAATTGACGAGACAGTTCTGCAGGTCTTTGGGAGGACTGAAAAGGTTGCCTTTGTGTTGACGACTCTGCCTGGGCTTTTAGGGCTGAGCTGGGAGGCGGAGCGCTGCCTGGGCGCTTTGGAAAGGCAGAGGTTTGGCCCACTGAGTCGTGAGGGCGCAGGGCTCTGCTCCCGGCCGGTAGGGAGCCCGGCCGGTGGGTGTGGGGGCTCCAGGGCTTCGGCAGGAAGCCCAGGGGTCTCGTGCCTGAGGATCTAGTGGAGGGAGGCCCGTGGAGCCCATGTCTAGCTCTGGGGGCCAGGAAGAGAGGTGACTGTGGAGAGCAAGCGCTGTGCGCATCCTGCTTGCCCCAGGGACTGTGACCTCCTGCTGCCTCCTGGATGGTCTGCTGGGAGCACCGCCTGAAGCCAAAAGGCTCGGCCACAGCGCCTGTTCCTACCTTCAACGTGCTGGGACCCATGGCCGAAGCACTAAGGACCGAAGGCCTTCAGGGCCGAGGGTTCAGGCCGACAGGGCAATCAGAGGCTCTGGCGGGGACAGAGCCATCCGCAGAGGCAGCAGGGACCGGAGGGCACTCAGAGGCCCTTCCTCCATCAGCAGAGGCAAGGGAGACCCCAGAGTCCTGACTCACCCCGGCAGGGCGAGGAGACAGGGCGGAGAAACTAGCTGTGGCCCTCGGTCCAGATGAGACGGGGGACCAGTAAAGAAGCAAGCCTGCCTTTAACCGGCAGAGTTAGGCCTCGGGCTGCCATTGCTGGGAATGAACTTCGGAACAAGAGTTTCACACATCCGAGTCTGAGTGTGTAGACTGACTCTCCCACTCAGAGCTGAGTTCTCACCACGTCCTGCTGGCCACCCGGGACCGAGACCCCATGGACAAGGAGCCCCGCCCCGCCCCGACGCCACCCCCCGCCTCGGACGCCCCCCCTCGGGACGCCCCGCCTTGCTGGCAGACTCCCATAAGCCCCAGGACTTCAGGGTGCAGTGGCCGTGCTGGCGGGAAAGCAGAGGGCAGCGGTGGGTAAGGAGCCAGAGCAGCAGAAGCCTCTGGTCCATCAGCCTCCGCGGGAAGCCCCCTTGCTCCTCAGGGCCTCCTCTTCCCCCGACAGCACGGCAGCCGCGGCCCCGACCTCACGGCCGCTGTCTCTGGAGTCTTAGGCCGGCGCGCGCTGGTGGGCACCCCCCAAGTCCCTCCCCAGACGCTTCCATGCCCCCTGCCCCGGGTGGTCCTGTGACAGCCGTGGTCCGCGCCGTGAGGGAAGCCCCAGGAGCCTCTGGAAGGCGCCCCGGGGGCTGACTCTGTGCCTTTGGGGCCTCCCCTGTCCGCGTGCCCCTGGAAGGCAGCAGAAGCCCCGAGGGTCCCCTCAAGAGCCCGCGGACGACGGTCTCAGGGCCGCGGCAACAGCACCTGTTCGCACTGCCTGCCTCTGGGCTGCTCTGCTTTAAGAAAAATTCATAAATAGCTTCCTGGTGTGTCTATTGTCTTGGGGGTTAATGGACCAGAAGCTAATGGACAAGCGTTGTGGCTGAAAATGAGGGGAACGCACGCTCGCAGTGGAGGGCCGGGTCAGAGCCGTGGGGCGGGCGTGCTGCGCTCGGGTCCCTGGAGGTGCTCCCTCCTGCCGTCCTCCCACCGTGAGGACGTCTGTCAAGACCCCACTTCCACAGAAGGTCACCGGCACGGATGCGGGTGGATGAGAACTGGGTGGGACGCCCTTGGCCTCGTACAGCAGCCAGACTGCCCGTCCCCTGGCAGATCGCCCAGGCCTTCTCACGGAAGGGGCCACGGGCAGGGCGCACCCCGAGGAGAGGAGCCTGAGCTCGGTGTCCTCAGCAGGGCCTCCCGCCCGCAGCTCTCCCGCCCGGCTTCCTGGATTCAGTCAGAGTTCACCTTTTTGAATCTGACGGAAACCAAGATCTTCTCCCCAGAAAGTGGACACAGACAAAAACATGCACTTCATTTTCAGGCTGCGTGCTCAGTAGCTCAGTCATGTCCAACTCTTTGCGACCCCATGGACTGTAGCCCACCGGGCTCCTCTGTCCAAGGACGATCTCAGCAATACTGGAGCGGGTTGACATTGCCTTCTCCATCATTTTAAGGCTAAACCTCAGCTCTAATCAACTGAGCTAACTAGCTGCACATAAGCAATTCAGGGTTTACAAATCCAAGTCCAAACAGATTACCTTCAGAGGCTGCTAAATGCCCTGAACGCACACATTTTTATTTAACTCACAAACTACTGACCGTGTAAAGCCTTTGCCTAGCCAGTTCCACCACACAGTGATTCAAGGCAGTGTTCATAACTGTTTTACTAACATACAACTTCTCAGTCACTAATGTACTAATTTAAGTCGAATCTCTATGTAAAAAAGGAAAAACATAGTCTCTTTTCATACCTCATGATATTAAAGGCAGAAACGTGAAATGTTTAAAATTTTCAAAGTAACGCACATTTTTCCTTCTAGTAAGAGGCAAAATAATTGATGATATAAAGGCTCTTTTGTTTCTGTGAAGAAGGAAGATTATGTTCTTTATAATCTCCTTATATTTAAGCATTACCCATTACAGATGTTGGGACATTGAAATAAAAGGGGGAAAAAATTCGTAAAACTAACCACTTCTGTGGAAATCCCACAAAAATCTCATCAACATAACCGTGTATCAATGTAACCCATTCAAGCATCCGGCCTCCCCTCCGCCCCTGCCCACTCGCTGGGCCCTGTCCTGGTTATCCTTCACTCGTCACTGTCACTCAGAGATGAGGCCCCATGACTAAAAGTCCCCCGAAACCGCCCGGCTCTGCACGGCACGTCCTGGTCTTCAGTTGCACAGGCCTGCTCACTGCATCCCTGGCCTTAGAGCCCCAGCCCCCAGCGCCTCAGCTCGCTGGTGCTCCGGGGGGACTGCTGGCTTCCCTGGAGCCACGTGTCACTTGAGGCACTGCTAATGAGGTTTACAGTCTCTGTGCTCTCTCCCTACTCTGAAGCTTCGCTCTCCTCTTCCGTTCACCTTGAGCTTGACTTTAAAGGCACTCCTCCATTTCACTCCACCCCCAACCAACTGCTCTCCAAACCCGTTTTCATATCCAAGGGCAGGTACTGAGGAAATACTGGCTTAATGGCCAATGTGAGGCTTTCCAGCCAGCATGAGGGCTGGTTCTCTCTCTTGAGGAATAGATGTGGGTGAGATGTGTTTCAGATGAAGAATGAAGGGACATGAGCACGATCACATGGGTCCTGGATTGAGGGGCGGGCAAAGGGAACGTGGTTAGTGACGGTCTACTGGGAGCCAAGGACTGAGTCTGATGCTCCGTGTGCAGTCTTTTCTTAGAAAGCAAAAGAGCAGATCACACGGAAAATATAGTCAAGGGCCCTACTCGCATGCAGCTGCCAGAATGGCTGAAGACTGCACACTCCGCACTGGGAGAGGAGCTATCCTTAGGAAGCCCGAGGGAAGGCTGCTTCAATACGCGCATCATGAGTCTTCAGGTCGATAAATAGTTCTAAGTGAACCGAGTGTGCTCAGCTCAGAGTTCCAAACCTGCACTGACCTCAACAGACTCTGGATTCTTCTCTTAGGATTTACCTGCCTGCCAGCCAAGAGCCCGGCACGGAGCACGGCTTCTCAGGGTAAAATCTATCCTGTTCATGATACGGCTGCTACCGTCAAGTCCACTAGGAGAGATGCTGATTATATTCTTCAACTTAGAAGGTCTCTAAGCTCCAGTAATGGTTAGATGCCTTTGGAAGAACATGCATTTCTAAAAATAAAAGCAGAAACATGGCGAGGACCTCACTAGTAGGAAACAGCCTGGGGTTTTTACCACCATCCCCTCTCACTTGGGAGCAATGAGATAGAAGTCTGGCTAAGGTTATCTTAAAATTACATCACTTAGTCAAATAAGACACTCACAACTGGCTTAAGATGGACATATTCTTTGCGAATCTCAGGCCACAAGAGTTTGCCCAGTTGATGACTCGTGGACAGTTAAGTGCTGCTGCTCGGCTGGGAGCTGGACACGCCGTGGCAGCGACTGTCAGCTTCCTCGTCCCAGGCCCCACCTGCCCCCACTCACAAGCTCTTAGGTTCAGCCTGAGCCACAAGGTCCTTGAACCTTTGGGCTTTTGGTGGCAGGACTGTTTCTGCTGAGGTAGGGGATGGGGTGGACAAGTCTTTTGCCCCCTGGGTCATGAGCTGGATGGTCTGGGGTTAGAGGAAGTGGAAAAGCAGCCTGGTGTGGAGATGGGGAGACAGGTTAGGCGATCAGACAGTTTAGAAAGATAAAGCGGAAGGGGGCTCAGGATGGGGGGGTCACATGCACACTCGTGGCTGATTCATGTCGGAGTATGGCAAAAACCACCACAATACTGTGAAGTAATTAGCCCCAAATTAAAACAAATAAATTACTTAAAAAAAGATAAAGGATCTGGGAATTATATTTACAAAAGAGAAAGACAGTGAAAGATATTCAGTTTGGAAAAGTGGGTGGGAAGATGGTGAGAGCCATAAGATGGAAAACAAAATGATGAAAGATGAATCATCCGCACTGAGGCCACGTGAGCAGGGAGGTGTTCTCGGAGCCCAAGAAAGGCTAAGAGAGCATATAGTTTGCTGAGGTTTTCCCAATAGGTGTAGGGTTGGTACAGGCTGCTCGGGTGGCTCAGTGGCAAAGAATCCGCGTGCAATGCAGGAGCACAGGAGACCCAGGTTTGATCCCTGGGTCGGGAAGATGCCCTGGAGGAAGGCATGGCAACCCACTCCAGTAACCTTGCCTGGAGAATCCCATGGACCGAAAAGCCTGGCGGGCTACAGACCCTAGGGTCGCAGAGGGTTGCTAAGACTGAAGTGACCTAGCATGCATAAGGTTGTTGCAAGAAATACACTTCCAAAGCTTCTGATAATCAAATCTGGGGAGAAGCGCCTTCCACGAGGAGCGAGCAGGGCTGGGAAGAGGCTGAGCGCAGCGCGGGTGTGGGTGTGTGCAGGCGCCTCAGATGGTGGCGGGGGCGGGGGGCACTCCTCCCACAGAGTTCCCACACGTGTGCCTGCAGGGCGGGGGAGGGACACACTAACAGTGTTAGGGACACCCGAGCTGCACTTTGTTCCAGTGATCTTAAGTGCTCTGGCTGCTTGGTGTCTGTCACGGGTCAGTATCACCAGGTGCCCTGGGGGCTGTTGGAAGTGCAGACCTTCAGAGCTTCAAGTCAAAATCTGCTAACAAGACTCTCAGGAGAAGTAGATCTCATCCTGCAATTAAATGCAAAGTTTCACATTCTTAATAATTACAAAGAGCTTTCAGCACAATGTGGTTGACAGAGGGAGAGCTGCCTGGTGATCAGTTTCCTTCTCTGTCTCTCAGATGTCACTAGTTAATTGCTTGTTAAACACTTTCAAAAACGTCTATTGAATGCTATTTTGCTAAATATCAGCAAATCAGATTCATAAAGCTCTTGCAGAGGCAAATAAACTAATTTTCAAAAATGACCTCTTCTTACAGCTAATTCTTGCATAAATATTATGACAAGTGCAAAGCTGGCTCGGGTGTGCGCTAAGACTGCAGACCCGACGTCTGGCTCCTGACTGCAGCGGGGCCTCCGCAGGAGCGCGGGAAGACCAGCCGGACCTGGGACAGGCCCTGGGCACCTGTGCCAGCGAGCTCTGTGTCCCTTGTCCCGCCCAGGCCTTGGCTCTCGGTTTCCTCGTCTGTGAAACGAGCAACAGCTGTAATGGCCTGGAGGGTGTCCACCTCGACAGCAGTCTAAGGTCTGCTGGGCGGCATAACTCTAACCCACCTTGATTCACTGCATTTCACCCTCCCACTGTTTGTGTGAACCACCAATGAAAGGACGAGCTGCCGCAAACTAAATACCTAACAGAGGCTGGAAACCCCTCCCCTGGGAGCAGCTCACAGATCAGAGAAGTGCAGGCAGCTCACCCACGTGCAATTATGTGTGAGCGATGGCAAGCCTAAAAATAGCCCAACTCAGCCACGGAGGTTCATGCTGTCAGTTGTCAGCATGACAGGGAGGGGTGTGACTATAGCAACAGAAAAATGAACACGTGAGAAAGTCTTGTCAAGTTGATAGGAGAAGTTTAGATTTCATAAAAGACACATTTTCAACTCCTGTCTCTAAATCTTTGAATTGACAAAGCTCAATTACGTGGAGGCAATAAAATGAGAATTTTGGTAGATTTTTGATAAATAATGCTTTCAGTTTTGGGTTCTGGAACCATAAGGAAATAAAACTGCTAACGAGTCAGTTTTATTACCTCTGTAATTAAAGGGCCATTTAAACAAATGTCTTTCTGTAATTTTTAACTGAGATGCTTTTCTCTGTATCTGTTTTGTTAAAAAGATAGTCTTGAACTGTACTTGACATTTTAAGATATCACTGCACATCTGACAATAACATAGACTGATATGGAATTTCCTTGAGAGGAACTCAGTGAAAATACTTAACGTCAGAAAAGGGCAGGGGCGGGATGAGAATCTGAGGCCACCCCAGGCCCCTCAGGAGCGGGCAGCCAGGCTCAGCAGGGCTTTTGCTGAGGGGAGCAAAGGCACCACGCAGTTCTGGGCAGGCTGTTCTTGCTCAGAGCGCTCACACACCTAACGTGAGGCCCTGCAGATCCAATCCCAGCATCCCTGCACGTGGTCTGACCGAGGGATACTCAACAGAGCTGCTCCCAGCTCTCACTGTCCAGCCGTGGGGCCCCAACCCGTCACTGCTCAGCTCCTCTGGCCGTGGGCGGGCGGGGTCTCCCAGGATGGGCCACCAGGAGGGACAGCAGGAGTTAAGGGGAGGGGACTCCCCTGCTGGTCCAACGGCTAAGGCTTTACCTTCCAGGGAAGGGGGTGTAAGTCTGATCCTTGGTCGGGCCTTGGGGCCAAAAAACCAAAACATAAAATGGAAGCAATAGTGTAACAAATTCAACAAAGACTTTAAATTAAAAAGAAAAATGGCCAAGAGGAAGGACAGGATCTGTCTGCACACTCAACCAGCAGTGGCTTTATGTGTTTATCTAGGTTTGGCTTCATCGCGTCCTAGTTGCGACACGCAGGATCGTCCGTGCTGACACGCGGGTTCCGTAGTGTGCAGGCCTAGCTGCCCCGTGGCATGTGGGAAAAATGGCCAAGAGGAAGGAGAGGATCTGTGTGCACACTGAACCAGCGGTGGCTTTATATGTGTATTCAGGCTTCATCGTGTCCTAGTCGCGACACGCGGGATCGTCCGTGCTGACACGCGGGTTCCGTAGTGTGCAGGCCTAGCTGCCCCGTGGCGTGTGGGATCTCAGTCCCTGACCTGGGACTGAACCTGTGTCCCCTGCATTGGGAGGCAGATTCTTAACCACTGGCTAAGAGGGAAGGCCTTGTGCGAGGCTTTAAAAATATCTTAGTCTTGGCAATGAACTGGTGAGACAGATCTTGGCAAATCCATTTTATGTACCATTACAAGCAGGCTGATCTCAGAAGTGACGGAGCCTGGTTTCACCCTGTGTCTGTATGATGCCTGTGAGCCTGTCTCTCCTGCTTAGGTATCGCTGCAGCTGCTTTTTTTTTTTTTGGCTCTGCTCATGGCATGCAGGATCTCAGTTCCCTGCCCAGGGACTGAACCCATGCCCCCTGCTGTGGAAGCGCCAAGTTGTTCCCAGCGGACCGTCAGGGGAATCCCCGAAGCTGGTCTCAGAGGGGACTTGTGCCTGCAGCATACAGATCACCCTCAAGGTGCCAGGTGCAGGCACCTGAGGCAGCTGCAGGTTTTCCAAGCAGAGAGGAAGACCAGCCCCTTGGAAAGCCCGTCTGTGCTCTTCCTCACTCAGACCACCACAGTCAATGGTTATTTCCACATCAAATACATTCTACTGTGCCACCTGCTATTTTCACTTCATAATACATCATGAACATCTCCTTATGCTTATGTACTTTAACCTTTATAAAGACTGCATCACTATATTATAATCCATCACTTACTGGATGAACATCTCCTTATGCTCATGTACTTTAACCTTTATAAAGACTGCGTCACTATATTATAATCCATCACTTACTAGTGGGTTTTTCAGTTTCAACTGTTGCACTACTTTACTGATCCGGAAAAACAGAAAAGTTTATATGGAGAAAAATATGTTGAGTATTAAAGTCATTTTTAAAGGATATAATAAGTAAAAAACTAAATCGAGAGCTTCACACCTCAGCCTTTACGCTTTCCTCAAATTTTGGTTAAAATCCAAACTGCCTACAACCCAGGAACACCCTGTGATAAAGCGTTACATATGCGGATGAAATAAAATGAATCCATAGGCCCCAGGGCCAGGGATTCTCAACCCCACCGTGAAGATGCAGCCAGGCTACTTCCACAGCAAAGAGAAGTCCACAGCCGTGGGAAGGGATTCTGGCCGAAAGTGAAACATATACACAAAACAAATCTGCTTTTGAGGTTAGCTGAAAATTCACAGCTGATAAGAGGTTTTCTTAATTAAAAAGTGCTTCCCATCCCATGCAATGAGAAAAATGTTCTTTTAGTGCTGCCTAAAAGAGTAAAAGCTGTTTGGAAATCCTGAGGCTTAAGTAAAAGCTGCTTTAAAAGCTGCTATGTGGACCAAACAACTTGGAAACATCCCACTACCAGATTTTTTTAGAACTCCTAGAGTAAATATTTGCAGTCACGTCTTTGTTCTTCTACTTTGGTCAAAACCCCAAGTTAAGTAACACAAAGGTCACCCATGTAGACAGAGAAGCAAAAATTACAGTGTGTACACACACACATATACTCATGGTTACTTTAAAATTAAACTTGAATTTAAATAATAAAATTAATTTTGGAATATACATCAGTTATTTATAAACTACCTCTTCATTACTTCTTTCGGATGCACTTTAAACTGTGATGCTATAAGATTCGTGTAAAATTAATTTATCTGAATTTAAAAAGTTGACCGTGAAGAAGTGTATGAACAGTTTTGGAGTGGCGGGGACTGGATGTGAAGGGACCCGCCTTCAGGGTTTCTCCTGCTGTCTCCTCCTCCAGCGCCCTCTCCCTGGAGGATGGAGGGAAGCCGAGGGCAGAGCAGGGCCGGGACACAGCCCGGGGACACATGGGGAGGCAGCCAGGGGAGACGCGGGGACGGGGCCTGGGGAGACCTGGGGAGGCAGTCGGCCATGCGGGCCACGCGCGGCTCCAAGCTCGTAAGAGATCACTTGTTACTGGCTCGAGGCCAGTGCATTTGGGCTGCGTCCAAATGCGGCCATTTTGGCCGCATGTAATGGACTCATTGCCTGACAGGCTGGGCAATGGACGGAGTGTGATGTAGTCTGTCTCCAGTGAAGGCCCCGAGACGGGCCACGCTGGGGACCCCGCTGGAGGGAAGAGCGCTCGGTGGTTCTCTGGTGCGCCCTCACAGGGGGAGTGTGTTCCGACTCCTCGAAATGCTCCACACTCACAGAACAGCACTGGCACGTCCACGAGAGTATCTGTCTGATTTCCCTCATCTCCTCCCAAACTATGATGCTAGGCCCTGGAGGACGGAAGGAAAGGATGCCCGCAAGTGGGCTGAGAACGGTCACAATGTGGAGTCTAAACATTTTGTTAAGCAGCAGGGAGTTCCTGAAGCAAATCGCAGGTGATCCAGTAGAGACATTTTCTAACACAAAACACAGAGCTTTCAGGAATGTAGCAAGTAAGGCCCAGGACTCCATGGGCCACTCACGTGTAACCTGAAGGGCACACGAGGGCACTTCTTAGAATATTGGCACAGTCAGAAGGAAGAAAAGGTCCCGACATGTATTTCAGACAGCTGATTAAAAAATATATATTTAAAAAATAAAGAAAGCACTGCCAAATAACCACATGAGTGATTACAGATAGATTAGCACAACAGCAGAGTTGACTGTGTGACCTAGAAAGCGCCGGGATTTTTTGTTTGTTTGTTTGAGGGTAGAGAGATACTTAGAAAGGCCAGTGTAGCCATTAGGAGCTGAAATCTAGAGTCAGACTGCTCGATTCTGAATCTCTACTGCACTGACTGGTGTTATAACTTGGGGAAAGCTGACTAATCTCTGCGCTCTGGTCTCCTCATCTGCGAGGGTGACACGGGGTCACTCGTGGGAAGCACTCAGCACCAGCGCCTGCGGCCGGTGCTGCCACCACTCCCAGGGCCAGAGCCCTGCACTCACCAAGATGAGTGTCCATCACCTTCGCACAGTACTTGCACATGGCATCCAGGTCATTCAACTGTCCTTGAAGGAAGGAAATTTGGGCTTCTAATTCTTCTTCCTAAAATGAAGGGGGCAAAGATACGAAAATGAAAACAAAAATCAAAGAAAATCCCCAGAGTCCTCCAAAAGGTCTGGACTGTTTTAAAGAGCTGCCATCCATGTCATTTTAGTCCTAGACAAAACAAAAGGAATCAGCAAATGAACAAGAGCAAACCCACCCCTGCCACCGCCAATGAGACAGAGGAGTAAACGTGATTCACAGCAACGCTGGCTTCCTGCCATGTGTGAATGTTCACCCATACACACTTGTATTAAAAAAGGACATAAAATACCTTCAGTAACTTTTGAGCCACACAAATTGAGAGTCAATGGGACTTCAGTGGACCCAACTCCCTAGACAGCTGGTACAAAACCATTACATTTTCTCATACACATTTGAGAAACCAGAAATTTCCATTTGTTTAAAACAAATCTCTTCATTTTCTAGACCACGATAATCTCTTAAAACATGAGATTCCCCAAAGCACTTGGGAAAGTTTTGCCCCGATAGCTGCTCTTACATCTCCTCTCTTGATAGAGTACTAGAGTGTTTTATTTATTTAATTGTTTCTAGGGAAAAATACTCTGGGTGGGATAATTATCTAAATGGTGGAAAGACAATCTAACTGTAACAAATGGATAAAGCCTGGAGCTTTTGCTTTTTTAAGAAAAAAATAATGCATGTTAAAAATTTCCCAAGGAAATTTAGAAGATTAAGGGAGTTTTTCTCAGAAAAGAGAATAATTCTCATAATGTAAGACATTTTAAACCAAGTTAGTTGGAATACAAAGAAATGATGTTGCCAGAGCTGGACAAGGCTGGCAGATTGGTTTTCCAGGGTCAGACACTTATCTCTCCAAATGAGAATCCTCTGTTGTTGAAACAAAGTGGAGAGAAACCTCCCAAGACATGTTTTTTCTTAAGAGACTGAATACAATCTGACACATGGATGGAAGTTAATGGCTGAAAGATGGCTTGCAGGTGTACCCTGTGTGAGCAACACACACACACAACACCCAAAAGCCCTGTTTTCAAAGGCTGCCTGGAAGATGAGCCTTTAGGAACATGCATTCAAACGCTTGATGCAGAACAGACACAGCAGTCGCTCTAAAAACAAATTATTGTGAAATGCCCACTGTAGGGTGGCCCAAGCTTGAACCTGTACTTTACATCGCGTAAAGCACGTCCTGATGTACCCTGTACATCCCACCAAGCACAACGGCCTCTCTTCTGATACTCAAGTAAAGATAATGCAACCAGGAGCTCAGCCAGGGAATGAGGACTGTGGCCTTGGGTAGGTGTTGCAGGGCATTTTCCTTCTCCTTTTTCTCCTTTGGCTCTACACAAACCTGAGGTTCCCTGTTTGCTCAGGACTCCACAGGAAACAAAAAAAGACTACATCTGTTGGTTAACCTCGGTCATGATTCATCTCCAAAGATGGCCACTATCCATTCCTTCCCCGATGTACACGCTGTTCTGCTCATTAAGAGGTGGGGTCTACTTCCCTTCCCCGCAAATCCCAGCTGTCCTGTCACTTGCCTTCATCCAGAGAACGCAGCAGAAGTCACACTGTATCAGAGGCCTGCCAACTTCTGCTTCCTTCTGCTTTTACTAGAGGAAGGCAGCTACCATACCTAGTTGTAAAGAAGTCCATGCTATGATAATGAACAAGAGGAGAACAATATGGAGAGAAAGGGGGCCACAGGAGACAAGGAGGCTCTAGACACGTGAGTGATGTCTTCCTGGACCTTTCGGCCCAGCCCATCTGAAGCTAGTCAAGTGAGTAACCCAGCCAGCAGCAGGCGGCGCAGAAGAGCAGCCCAACCCAGCCCTGTCCGTGCGCCTGCCCTGGAAACCCGTGAGCAGCAGCAACGCTGCTTTGAGGAGTGGGGTTTGTGGTGGTTTGTTAGGCAGCAACGGATAACTGACATGGCAGTGGGAGGAAGGGTCACTAGAGCGGCACAAGGCATAAGGAAACCTGAGTCCTATTTCCAGCCCTCCCAGTCACAAGTCACGCAACCTTAAATAATCCTCCACCCAGTAAGGGCCTAATGTTGGCACTCTCTGGAGAAGGCACAAGTTAGATACTTTGCTCCCAAGAGGTTTACAAGCTTGGAGTTGGAATAGGAAAGGTTTATAATTACCAGACTATGAGGTAGAGTACATGAAAATCTTACAGAGAAATAAGAGTAGTTGCTCTGAGAATCCTGGTCCTGGCCTCCTGTCCCTACTATTGAACAAGTCACCTTTTCAATGTGTTACAGATACAAACCCACCTGGAAGAGTCTAGAACTGTCCTGAGGCCAGCACCTGGCAGTATCTTGAGAGAGGCTCTGGCTGGAGTTTGTCCCTGCCCTTGGCTTCCAACTGGGGTGCTGACAGCCCAGAATGGACAAAGGACACCAGGAATGTACCACCAGCTGGTTAAAATCTCTTCTCCATTTACTCTATGTATGAGTTTAGTTTGGATTAAGTGATCACTTTTTATGAGATGCAAAAGCCCTTGGGAGCCTTAAACCCCAGCAGTCATTCCTACCTAAACGGATTAAGTGTATTCAGTGTGGTTTTTTTTAAATAAAAGCTGGGAGAGAAGAAGAGCTGGAGAGGAGAGAGTCACAGGACACAGGTCCAGCCTGTGGGTGGTGAAGGTCTGTTACTCCAAACACGTGACTGTGCTGGTAGGAACATGACTGTAAGGAAAGTGGGCCGAGACTGACTGGCGCCCGGTGCACTGTGAGGTGCGCGCAACCTGCACGAGCGCGCCACCTGCACGAGCGCGCCACCTGCACGAGCGCGCCACCTGCACGAGCGCGCGGGGCAGCCGGGGCGCGTGCTGGGTGAGCATGCGCGGCAGCCCGGGGTGTGCGCTACGTGAGCGCGTGGGACACAACACAGGCCTCCAAGGCAAGCACTTTCACTTAGACACTGGCAGCAACTGAAGAGCATCGTGCTTGCCTAAGTCCTGAATAAACCTCAGTACAAATGGAATCCATGTGGCAGAAAACAGCAGTTTTCATTCTTGTAAGACTTTTTTTTCAATGGAAAGCTGACACAGAAGTCCAACTGTGAGACAAAGAGTAGCTGAAACAGGTGGAGGGGCCCAAGAAACTCTTCCATTTGGAATATTAAATCCAGTACATGATCTTGCTGGAGTTTGCTTAATCTGAAAATACACCCAAGCCCTTGAACGATCAGACTTTATAAATAGAAATGGAATCACTTGGTTCAAGGGTGGTTTGTCATTTATTCTTCACTCTTTTATATAATTACAGATAAAAGAAAGAGCCAAGAATCAAGATTCTAAAATTGTGGAAAGAGACCTTCCATTTCTGTCCTACCTTCTGAGGCTCCACACGCCTCAGACACAGACAGCTTTAGTCATTTGCTTTCATTAATGGTGGTCTGTAACGAAAAACAAATGCTTGGCTAATTGCCTTGAAATTTTATAAAACCAACCAGTTAGTGTCATTGTTATGTATAAATAAGACATGAAGAAAAGTTCTCGTTATGTTTGCTTTTGCATACATGCTCTGCCTTCCGTTACGGGAGGCAGGATGGTGGAAGCAGGTAGCGTGCAGGAGTGGACACACCCGGGTTCGAATCCTCTTTCTGCCCGTTTGAGGACACTGGCTGTGTCGTCTTCAACAGTTCCTTCATTTCACCTTTTCCCCCAAGGCACTGATGAGACCCAAATGGCAACACATGGAGAGTGTGTGGCACAGAACAGGTACTCCATAAAGGACATTATTCTTTAATGTTTAAAGTCAGGTCAAACAATAAAACTGATTTTTAATACGGAGGTTGGTGATTCACTCTTAGAAAACACTGGTCTCTGGTTTAAACATCTTTATGTGGCTCCACCCAGAAGGATGAATTAGGACTTGTGAGCCCACCACTGACTCAAGTTCTGCAGAACCACTGATGTGTGGGGCGAGAAACTGGTGGAGGATGAGGAGGTGGGCCGCCAGCAGACCCCGTGAGCAGCGCAGCGCCAGAGGAGCCTGGCAGCCTCCGGGGAAGGACCGAGAACATGGGTCGCCCCGCAGAGGAGCACACCGCTGGCTTCCAGCCCTTTCACAGGGGCTGTGGCAGGCCCAGCCCTGGGCTCTCCATGCAGGAACTCACTTACCCCTCACAGCAAACCCATGCGGTGGATTCTCTCACTACGTCCCACGTGAGACATGGGCGCCTCTGCAAGCCACTTCCTGTGAAGCAATGCCAACGTAGAGGTGGCGCTGTGAGAACGCAGGTCACCTGCCCACGACTCCCAGTGCTTCTCTGAACATATTCCTCCTTACACTTGATTACCACCCCCTTCCAAGGAGTGCCTTTGTATCTCAGTTTCCTTTAGGAGAAGCTCACCATTTTCAGTGTTCAGACCCATCCCTCAATGGCTTATTAAATCATTTTCCTTCATTCAGGTATTATCGTTTGTGTTCTGTTTGTCGAATGATTTTTGTTTAGGCTGTATCTGGAGAAATGTGTTTTGAATTTGCTTTGTAAAAAGTGGTATTTCCACCACCATTCTCCCCCGAATAGTTGACACATCATTACACTTTCACTCACGTATTATATGCGTCAAATTGTTTAAACTGTTTTCTAACGTGGATTTTATGGATCAATTTTGTTAAGTGCTTCAATGTCTTTATGTTCTTTCTTGGTTAATAACAGGATAAGCTTTTGTAGTTTATTATTTATTCATTGTTCAACAAATATATTCATTGATACTGCATTAGGGCTTGTGGGAAATACAGTAATGAACAAGAGATGTGTTGTGACCTCTGCAAACTTAGGAGGAGGTAAGACCACACATCAAGCATGAGAGGAGCAAGGCACAGAGGTGGAAATGAAAGATTTTCGGCAAGCAGCAGCATTTCTGATGAATCTTCAAGAAAAGGGACTTGGCTCGGAGGAAGTGAGGAATAAAGATTTTTAGGAGGCAGGGACCCAGTGAACAAAGGAGTACAATCGGAAAAGCTGGGAACGAGGGCAAAGAGCCCGCAGCTGGGCGGGGCGTGGAGAGCAGGAGCCGAGCTGGGCTGGAGGCCTCCCGCCCCCTCATCTCCTTCAGAGACGGTGCTTTGGGGGCTGGGCCCGACCCCGCCCTGCCGGGGGTCCCAGCTGCAGCGGGGCAGCCCTCAGCGCTCCGGGTTTGGAGAAAGGGGGACAGGAAGGGCCCGAGGGCGGGGTCCGCGGAGCGCACAGGGATGAGACCGACCCCACCGGCGAGACGGGCTACACACTGCCGCCAGCAGACAGGAGAGAGCCCGCTGAGCGCGGACGGCCAGCAAGGGGCGGGCGGGAAGGGGAAGGAGAGGCTGAGGAAGCAGAGTGCGGAGGCCTCTGTCCTGCGGAAGCCGTGGTCACACCAGGGCCACACACACACAGACACACACACACATAGATACACACAGACACACACAGACACACACACACAGTGCGATGGCGCGGCGGCCAGGGCGCCCGACGTCCGCAGAGGAGGGCCCACGGGAGAACCGCCGGGAGCTCCCGCGGCTGGCCCTGCCCCACAGCCCAGCTTGCTGAGCTTGGTTTCCTGGGGATAATTAGGAATAATAATAACCCCTAATTCAGATCATGCTTGGGGACTGAATTTCACGAGATATTCCAGATGAAGTGCTTTGCACATGGTAAACGCTCAATAAATGCTCCTTTTGCTCTCTAGATTATTAATATAGTCCTATACGGTTATTCCAAGGCATTATAGACACATGGTAAACGACGCACAGGAAATTCCTCGTCCTTTTGATGGCAACATGCACATGCATATTCCAAATGCCAAACACCCAGTGACAGGGGACTCGGGTGACGGCTGGCTCGCTGACCACAGAGTATCATGCAGCCCAGAACCGCACGCTCACGTGGGGGACACTGCACAATAACATTATACTGATGGCTCTTCTCCAAATGGCGGCATCATAGGCCATTTTTTCCTGGATTTTGTACAATGAAATCAGATTATGTTTTTGTAATAAGCAAATCAAAATATTATTTAAATACTATAATAAAGAAATAAGAAAAAAGTAAAAGGTGATTACCAAGTAGAAACAGGATATATTAATATTTTTAAATTACCAAAATGTATTTCAAGTCAAACTCTAAGCAACACTACAGTCTAAACAAATCTGTTCTCTAAACAATACTAAGTGGTGAGAATAACTTAAATGAATAACCTGTGAAAAGGTTAATGGTTACAGTGTTTTGTCCAATGTCTGAACTACAACCTGGGAGCAGCAGTTTCAGGGCAGTGGTGCCTCTCTCTGCACTTAAAGTCGGAGCATCATGGGCTGTCTGGAAAGAATGGGACTCTTACAGATACTGAAAAAAATAAAGACGGTTATCAAATTCCCAGTAAACAAAATGGCTCCTGTTTTCAAACAGGATGTAAACAAACATGGTAAATGTGAATGAAAAAGAAATTTCATTTAGAAATTTAGAACTGAAACTCAAAACTTAAGGTATTTAGTAAATCGTATCATTTCAGTGCTGTAATTTCCTTTAGAGATAACTCATTTCGACCCTTTATTTTATAAATAGACCTTGACATGGCTAGGTGGCTGTCTAGGAGCAGAATGTACACAAGCAGACATTTTTGTTTCTCCGCCACTGAAGCAGCGCTGTGTCCCAGCGCTGAGACGCACAGCGCCTGCGGACCAGGGGAAAAAGGCAGCCCGCAGAATGGGAGAAGACGCTTGCTGACCATGTGTCTGATAAGGGATGAGTACAAGAATACACAGAGAACTCTTAGAACTCAACAGCAAGGAAAAGAAACAAAACTCAACTTGATTAAAAAATGTAGGAAGGACTTAGACGTTTTTCCAAGGAAGATACAGAAATGGCTAACAAGTACATGAAAAGATATTCAACACCACTAAACACTAGGGAAATGCAAGTTGAAACAATGAGATACCATCTCATAGCTATAAGGATGGCTACTATCCAAAAATCAGATAATAACAACTGTTGGTGAGGATGTAGAAAAATTGGAACCCTGGTACACTGTTAGTAGGAAAATAAGGAAAAGAGTATGCTCAGTTCAGTTCAGTCGCTCAGTCGTGCCCAGCTCTTCGTGACCCCATGAATTGCAGCACGCCAGGCCTTCGTGTCCATTACCAACTTCCAGAGTTAACCCAAACTCATGTCCATTGAGTCGGTGATACCATCCAGCCATCTCATCCTCTGTCGTCCCCTTCTGCTCCTGCCCTCAATCTTTCCCAGCATCAGCGTCTTTTTAAATGAATCAGCTCTTTGCATCAGGTGGCCAAAGTATTGGAGTTTCAGCTTCAATATCAGTCCTTCCAATGAACATCCAGGACTGATCTCCTTTAGGATGGACTGGTTGGATCTCCTTGCAGTCCAAGGGACTCTCAAGAGTCTTCTCCAACACCACAGTTCAAAAGCATCAATTCTTTGGCACTCAGCTTTCTCTATAGTCCAACTCTCACAACCATACATGACTATTGGAAAAAACATAGCCTTGACTAGAAGGACATTTGTTGGCAAAGTAATGTCTCTGCTTTTTAATACTCTGTTTAGGTTGGTCATAACTTTCCTTCAAAGGAATAAACATCTTTTAATTTCATGGCTGCAGTCACCATCTGCAGTGATTTGGGAGCCCCCAAAATAAAGTCAGCCTCTGTTTCCACTGTTTCCCCATCTATCTGCCATGAAGTGATGAGACTGGATGCCATGACCTTCGTTTTCTGAATGTTGAGCTTTAAGCCAACTTTTTCACTCTCCTATTTGGCTTTCATCAATAGGCTCTTTAGTTCTTCTTCACTTTCTGCCATAAGGGTGGTGTCATCTGTATATCTGAGGTTATTGATATTTCTCCTGGCAATCTTGATTGCAGCTTGTGCTTCATCCAGATCAGCATTTCTAATGATGTACTCTTCTGCTGCTGCTGCTGCTAAGTCGCTTCAGTTGTGTCCGACTCTGTGCGACCTCAGAGACGGAAGCCCACCAGGCTCCCCTGTCCTTGGGATTCTCCAGGCAAGAACACTGGAGTGGGTTGCCATTTCCTTCTCCAATGCATGAAAGTGAAAAGTAAAAGGGAAGTCACTCAGTCATGTCTGACTCTTAGCGACCCCATGGACTTCAGCCTTCCAGGCTCCTCCATCTATGGGATTTTCCAGGCAAGAGTGCTGGAGTGGGGTGCCATTGCCTTCTCGGGATGTACTCTGCATATAAGTTAAACAAGCAGGGTGACAATATGCAGCCTTGACATACTCCTTTCCCAATTTGGAACCAGTCTGTTGTTCCATGTCCAGTTCTAACTATTGCTACTTGACCTGCATACAGATTCCTCAGGAGGCAGGTAAGGTGGTCTGGTATTTCTGTCTCTAAAAATTTTCCAAAGTTTGTTGTGATCCACACAAAGGCTTTGGCATAGTCAATAAAGCAGAAATAGATGTTTTTTTTTCTGGAACTCTCTTGCTTTTTCAGTGATCCAACAGATATTGTCAATTTGATCTCTGGTTCCTCTGGCTTTTCTAAATCCAGCTTGAACTTCCGGAAATTCATGGTTCACATACTGTTGAAGCCTGGATTGGAGAATTTTGAGCATTACTTTACTAGTGTGTGAGATGAGTGAAATTGTGCAGTAGTTTAAACATTCTTTGGCACTGCTTTTCTTTGGGATTGGAATGAAGACTGACCTTTTCCAGTCCTGTGGCCACTGCTGAGTCTTCCATATTTGCTGGCATATTGAGTACAGCATTTTCACAGCATCATCTTTTAGGATTTGAAATAGCTCAACTGGAATTCCATCACCTCCACTGGCTCTGTTTGTAGTAATGTGATGCTTCCTAAGGCCCACTTGACTTCACATTCCAGGATGTCTGGCTCTAGGTGAGTGATCACACCATTGTGATTATCTGGGTCATGAAGATTTTTTTTGTATAGTTCTTCTGTGTATTCTTGCCACCTCTTCTTAATTATCTTCTGCTTCTGTTAGGTCTGTACCATTTCTGTCCTTTCTTGAGCCCATCTTTGCATGAAATGTTCCCTTGGTATCTCTAATTTTCTTCAAGATATCTCTAGTCTTTCCCATTCTATTGTTTTCCTCTATTTCTTTGCACTGATCACTGAGGAAGACTTCTTATCTCTCCTTGCTGTTCTTTGGAACTCTGCATTCAGATGCTCATATCTTTCCTTTTCTCCTTTGCTTTTCGCTTCTCTTTTCACAGCTATTTGTAAGGCCTCCCCAGACAACCATTTTGCTTTTTTGCATTTCTTTTCCATGGGGATGGTCTTGATCCCTGTCTCCTGTAAAATGTCACGAGCCTCCATCCATAGTTCATCAGGCACTCTATCTATCTCCATTTCAGTTCACTGATTCGTAGAATGTCGACGTTCCCTCTTGCCATCTCCTGTTTGAGCACTTCCAGTTTGCCTTGATTCATGGACCTGACATTCCAGGTTCCTCTGCAATATTGCTCTTTACAGCATCGGGCCTTGCTTCTATCACCAGTATGAATGTTACTCAGAAAGTAATAATGGAATTACAGAATGATCCAGCAATTCCACTTCTGAGTATATACCCCAAATAGTTTAAAGCAGAGTTAAAAAAAAAAAATCATTCATGTTCACTGGAGCATTATTCATAATAGCTAAAGCATAAAAACAACCCAGGTGTCCACCAACACATGGATGGGTAAGCAAAACATGGTGTATATACAATGGAATATTATTCAGCCTTAAAAAGGAAGAAAATTCTGACATATGCTACAACATGGGCAAAACTTGAGAATATTATGCTCAGTGAAATAAGTCATAAAAATACAAATACCGAATGGTATTTTCACAGAGTAGCATTTACATGAGGTACTTAGAGGGGTCAGAATCATTAACACATAAAGACGGATGGTAGTTGAGAGAAAGTTAGTCCTGTTTAATGGGGACAGAGTGTTAAACGTGCAGGATAAGAAGAGTGGTGGAGGCAGACGCGCTGTATGATGACAGAACGTAACGCCACTGAATGAGACACTTCACAATGATGCGGGTGGCAAATTTTACGTTGCGCCTATTTTACCAAAACAAAAAAGGAAACACCTGCTCCTTATGAAGTTAAGAGTCGCCTGCTGTAAAACAAACCAGGAGAGGCAGGAGCCAGGCTCTCTGGTCACGCTGCCTCAGCTGGTCTCCAACAGGGACCATCGCAACCCGCCGCAGCAGCAGCCCAAGAACAGCCGCGGGTAGGTCGCCTGGTGAAGGGGAGGGAGACGCTCAGTTTTCCAGGCAGATGTTTTCTCTACCAAACTGCCGCGTGCCTTTCAGCAATTCCTTCAAATTGACCAAGTGCATATTAAATCTACATTCACTTCACTGATCTACATGTGAAAGTGTTCCAAATATCCTTTCGAAGTCAGGTGTGGGCAGGTTAAGATAATTAACTCCAATCACATGCTGGCCACGGGGGGGACACAGGGGATATGGATTATAGACATCTGACAAGTAGAACAGGCAGAGCTCACAAAATGAAGAAAAAGAAGTTTCCCCTTATCCCACTGCTTCTCATAATTTTTATTGAGGAAGTAAAAGAAGGTCTCAGTCTTTCATCTGATTTTAGCCTTCTGGCTCTGATAAGGCAGAAGTTACACATTGTCCCGTCATAACTAGTAACTTTCTTTGCAGATGGGATTTCAACACAGCCTCTCTATGCCTCGGTTCTCTCATCTGAGAAATGGCCGATAATTCTAGCACCGAACTCAGAGTGTCTCTGGAGGATTACAGGCGCTAATACGAGCCAAAAGGCCGCAGAGCAGAGCGCACGCTTGGAGGGCATGTCCGCATCACTCACAGGAGAATATGCTCACGCCAGGGCGTATCTGAAGCTGGCTTCATCTACAGAAAATCTTATTTCCGATTTGGTGTTTCGTCAATCTTAGACTCACTCTTCTCAGCATTGAATAGCAGGAAAGTCACCTGGAGAAGTCTCTTTAGCAGGTCTGAGTGGAGCCTGAGCCTCGGTACTTCTGACAAGCTTCCGGGGTGATGACACAGCCGGGCTGGGACCACACTCTGAACGGCGGGGACTTAGGTGGACTCCTGAACACAGCTTCCAGCACCTCTGGGAAAGTCGTGAAGCACTTCACTATGTCCCTGCTCTCGGGTGGTTTTAACAGATGGCTGCATGGTTAGATGCCCACTTGGTGCGAGTCCAAGGGACTCTGCTCAGCGTGGGTGGGACGGGGGCAGAAGCACAGTGACAGCCTCCCAGGACAGCTTTCCCAGCTCCCTCAGCCAGTCCGTCCAGAGTGGCCTCACTGTCCTGTTCACAATTAATCCTTACACTGTTAGGGATCAATTCATTCTACTGTACACACAAACACCTATTTTAAAGCCAAATGTGAGATAATTTTGTTGGGTTATGCATGTTCTCCCCTTTAACTCTTGGTAAACGGAGGCTGTGTATGAGTATCAGAGAATAAAGGATGCTTTTCAAACACAAATGTAGTAAAAAGAAAATAGTACTGTGTTCATAATCTATGGTGTTTAAATTTGTTTAAATTCATCCCAGATTTTCTGAAGATATTTTAATAATCATAAGTAATACGACTGAATTATTAAATATGATTAATAATATTAATATTAAATTATTCAATACATTAAGCTTTCAGAAATATGCTTTTTTGCTATTACCATTTCAACATTGTGAGCTACTTTAGTCTAACTCTGCCCTTCTGGAGGTTGATTACAAAAAACAATAGTGTAAACAGAAAAAATAAGAATGATGACAGAAAACTGGATCACGTATCATAAATTCTAAAGTAGACTAAAAAAACTTACATTCCTAAAACAAAAATACTAGACATTAAAATAAAATCTTTAACTAGGGCAACCTCACACAGATGAAAACACAAGAATAAAACCATACTTGCATAGTTACAAACCTTAGTATTTTCAAAAATCCTGTTACTGCTCTTTTAAATAAATAATCATGTGTGTATGGTGGGTCTTAGGAACTTCCTAGCCTTTAAAAATTCAAAAGGTAGAAAAAAACGTAGGCACAGTTGTTAAGGCAACTGCCTGTTTTATGAACATTTAAACTGGGAGGAAAAGCTCTCTCCTAAAAGACAGTGTATTTGGCAGGCTAATTAAAGTGCATTTGTGGGGACATGTCCCCATCTTTTGGCCTTTGAGGCCATCACCTTCATGCTGTCTTTATAATTAGGAACCTGACCAATCTTTTGTAAACTGGAATGGTTCTCTCCTCCACCATGCCAATCAGCACAGATGTTAGTTCATTCATCGAGGGTTTTCCCCTCTTCTCTTAAATGTGATCAAACCAACTGACGAAGCACGCAGCCAGCACGGGACCTCCAGCGGGGCTTCTCAGAGCTGCTGCCTGGCATCACGCAGCCAGCACGGGCCTCCAGTGGGGCTTCTCAGAGCTGCTGGCCGGCATCACGCAGCCAGCACGGGCCTCCAGCGGGGCTTCTCAGAGCTGCTGGCCGGCATCACGCAGCCAGCACGGGCCTCCAGTGGGCCTTCTCAGAGCGGCTGGCCGGCATCACCGTCTGCGCGCCTCCCCTGCTCTGCGGAAGGAGGCTTCCGCGCCATGGGTGACCCAGACAGGAGGGCCACGGCCAAGCCTGCTTCTCTACAGTGAAGCTACTGACCCACGTGAGGATGCAGCGTGCACCGTTCTCTGGGCTGACCGACCCCGTGTCCCATTAGGGACAAACAAAAAGCATGTCCCACGGAAATACCAGCTGAGGATCAAGCATGCTTAAATACTTGAAGTCATTAAAAAAAAAAAGGGAATGGAATAATTGTCTAAATTACTGGTTTATTCACACACCTATCACACTTTAAAATATTCTGTCCATAAAGCTAACTTATAAAACCCCCATTTCTCACTGTGTACCAACAGCTCTTGATAGTTTTCAGATTTCAGGTTGGTGAATTCCACTGGGCAACGAGGTCACTTTTTTCCTTCCTAAAGATTTTTTCTTCTTTTGAAGTGGACCATCTCTAAAGTTTTTATTGAATTGGTTACAACATCATTTCTGTTTTATGTTTTGGTATTTTGGCCACGAGGCATGTGGGATCTCAGCTCCCTGAGCATGAACTGAACCTGCGCCCCTGCATGGGAAGGTGAAGTCTGAACCACTGGGCCACCAGGGAAGTCCCAGTGAGGTGACTTTCCAGGCTTCAGCAAAGGCCCAAAGAAGTGTAAAGCATCTGAATCCCTGCATTGCACAAAAAGCCCTCAACAGCCTTCACTCATTCCTAGACACTTACCAAGTGTCAGACACGGTATCTGCTACACTGTTACTGCTGTTCAGTTAAGTTCAGTTCAGTCGCTCAGTCGTGTCCGACTCTTTGTGACCCCATGAATCACAGCACACCAGGCCTCCCTGTCCATCACCAACTCCCGGAGTTCACTCAGACTCACGTCCATCAAATCAGTGATGCTATCCAGCCATCTCATCCTCTGTCGTCCCCTTCTCCTCCTGCCATCCCTCCCAGCATCAGAGTCTTTTCCAATGAGTCAACTCTTCACATGAGGTGGCCAAAGTACTGGAGTTTCAGCTGTAGCATCATTCCTTCCAAAGAAATCCCAGAGCTGACCTCCTTCAGAATGGACTGGTTAGACGTCCTTGCAGTCCAAGGGACTCTCAAGAGTCTTCTCCAACACCACAGTTCAAAAGCATCAATTCTTTGGTGCTCAGCTTTCTTCACAGTCCAACTCTCACATTCATACATGACCACTGGAAAAACCATAGCCTTGACTAGACGAACCTTTGTTGGCAAAGTAATGTCTCTGCTTTTCAATATGCTATCTAGGTTGGTCATGACTTTCCTTCCAAGGAGTAAGCGTCTTTTAATTTCATGGCTGCAGTCACCATCTGCAGTGATTTTGGAGTCCCAAAAAACAAAGTCTGACACTGTTTTCACTGTTTCCCCATCTATTTCCCATGAAGTGATGGGACCGGATGCCATGATCTTCATTTTCTGAATGTTGAGTTTTAAGCCAACTTTTTCACTTTCCACTTTCACTTTCGTCAAGAGGCTTTTGAGTTCCTCTTCACTTTCTGCCATAAGGGTGGTGTCATCTGCATATCTGAGGTTATTGATATTTCTCCCGGCAATCTTGATTCCAGCTTGTGTTTGTTCCAGTCCAGCGTTTCTCATGATGCACTCTGCATATAAGTTAAATAAGCAGGGTGACAATATACAGCCTTGACGTACTCCTTTTCCTATTTGGAACCAGTCTGTTGTTCCATGTCCAGTTCTAACTGTTGCTTCCTGACAGACGCAATTAATGTTAAAGCTGAGTCTTACATTAACTAAATACAAGCAGCTCTCCAACAGCGAAAGCAAAGGAAGCGTCTGCAGATAATCCTGGACACACCGGTCTTCCGAGGTTAGGGGATGACTCCGGACTCTGAGCTTTAGTAGGTCCATGGTGGCCTCCTGGAAGTGCCTGAAGCTTCGGGAGGGCGGTGGGAAAGCTCCGTGGGACAGAGGTGGTTGGGCAGAGACCGGCGGGAACTCCAGGATGCCTGTGCCCACGTGAATCGTTCTGGTCAGAATAGACAGTGCAGCAGAGCAGCCCAGGGGGGTGAGACGATGCTCGGAGGGAAGCACCTGGGACGGCTGCGTGTCCCTCGAAGGCCGAGGCTCAGAGCGGAGCTCACACCAAGGCTGCGCAGGGCGAGGGTGCAAGACTCCCACAGGCCACGCCCCCAGACGGATCCCGGGGAAGGAGTCCCCAGAACTCTGCCGAGGGTCCCGCAGGGCGCGCCCCCAGACGGATCCCCGGGAAGGAGCCCCCCTGAACTCTGAGCGGGACGCAGATGCGGAGTCAACACTCAGTGAGAAACCTGGGGTTAGAGACACTGGGGGGTGGTGGCTAAAAAGTGGGTATGTGTGTGTGTGTAACCGAATCACTTTGCTGCACACCTAAAACACAACGTTGTACATCAACCGTACCCCAATAAACTGAAAAAGAGGGACTTATTCTGAAAGTTCTCATCAGCAGCAAACTGTTACTGAGCAGAGCACTGAGAACAAAAATTCACATGGAAAGTGTAATTTTTTCCTATTTTTCTTTCCTCAACCCAACCCAATTCAGAAGCTGCACAGCACACCCAGAGTAGAGTCAGTGCTGTTAAGATGTTTGTACTGAAGATGTGAGTTTGTTCCAGTGAGACGGGTGGATGAGGGCACATGGGGCAGAGCGTGAATCCCAGGTTTGCTTGTGTAGGGCTGCACCCACGAGAAACACGATTAATGCAGAGAATTATGCGAAGCTGGACCCAGACGCCCAGAAAGACAGGGTGTACACATGTGCGAAGCTGGACCCAGACGCCCAGGAAGACAGGGTGTACACATGTGCGAAGCTGGACCCAGACGCCCAGGAAGACAGGGTGTACACATGTGCGAAGCTGGACCCAGACGCCCAGGAAGACAGGGTGTACACATGTGCGAAGCTGGACCCAGACACCCAGAAAGACAGGGTGTACAAACGCACGAAGTTGGACCCAGACACCCAGGAAGACGGGGTACACATGTGCGAAGCTGGACCCTGACGCCCAGGAAGATAGGGTGTACACATGTGTGAAGCTGGACACAGACGCCCAGGAAGACAGGGTGTACACATGTGTGAAGCTGGACCCAGATGCCCAGAAAGACACAGAACGTACACATGCACACACTTCACACGTCTGTCAGCGACCCGGTTCACAGCGTGTGTGATGAGCAGCACACATAATGCCAATCTGTCAGGTTCCAGAGAATTCTCCTTCCATCGCTTCATCATAACTCACGAGCCGTGGCCTTTCCTGTGTTCACTTCCCCAGCCAGGCTGCAGGAGTTGTTCAAGGTAAAGGGCCCTGTTTATCGTACTGTTTGTTTCATAGTCATTCTAACATGTGTCAGATCAGCGAGGTCCCTGCTGCAGGGTCAGTGATGACGCTTCTGAATGCTGCTCCCCAAGCCCACATTCCCCATGGGTCCAGGGGTTTGCAACGATTCTGCACAGCGTGGTGTTTCGGGAGAACACATAAACTGCCTCTGACAAAACTGTCACGGACATTCCTGTTTGAATGTTTCATCTTCCCCTGTGAAGATGAAAACACTCATGATGATCAAATTGATTTATGCTGTCACAGAAGTAACCGCCTGCAGAACAGCTCTGGTTTGGAGATCAGGGTGCCGATGGCAGCCTGAATGGACTCTGGCTCCTGGGAGAGGGTGGGCGCTGGTGCTCCCACCCTTCACTGCTGGCCTTTCCTGCGCGAGCCTTGCAGCCAGAAGCCTCCTAGAAGGGGAGGCCAACCCGAGCCAGGGCCACGGAAGACACGGCCTCTCTCCTCTCCCTGCTTCTGCACGGAGGAAGGGCCTGCTCTGAGCACGGCAGCACAAAGGGTGGTGGGAATGCGGGCCTGGGAAGGTGTCGACGAGTTTCGACATCATCTGCCCCAAACCTCGCCTGCACATCTGAACAGCCCGGGAAGCTTTTAACAATTACCAAGATCCAAGCCCCACCGGAGAGATTCTGATTCAGCACTTCCGATCCTGGTGCTTTTTAGGCTCTCCAGGTGATTCCAGGTATAGCCAAGGAATGAGAAGTTCTTTGGACTTATTTGAGCTAATAACCTGTTCCTATTTGGATCAGTTTGAGTCAAGGATTTCCATTATATTCAACTGAAAGCATCCTAAATAATGACACCTCACTGGAATGAAATGCAAAGCCCGGCCCTGAAACAGTCTTTACATTTATCAGTCCATCTCAGAAATTCAAATCTCACTTCCTGGCAAAAAGAATTTGGCCTGCTCATTTATTTGGAAAAAAAAAAAAAAAAAAGAATCTTGTACTGACCCAACCTTCAACCTTAATTTGGAGACTTTCATCAAGGGTATCAAAAAAGGAGTTCAGTCATAATAGAGCCTACGGATGGGTGACTGATTATAGATACTGAGAGAAACTCAACATCCATTCATCCTGGGCGGCAAAGAGCTATTAATAGTCTAGCTGGATGATACTGAAGTTTGCTATCTAGAGATGAATTTAAGACGTCTATAAATGTTAGCATTATTATCTAGTGGTTCCTTGCCAGTTTCATTCTTATTTTCTTCAATTTCATTTTCCAAAGTATTGCTCTTAGTGTTTCACAGAGTATGTATCTTTACATGATGATGGATGGGTAAGACATGCGTGTGGAGTACGCAGACATGCTCCAGCCCCAGAGACTGTCCAGTCTAGACTGAGCACCTCCTGAGGGGAAGCAGTGTCACAGTTCATTCTGGGCTGACTGGGGCACGACTGTGCGCTGGCACCTCGGTCAGGTTCTGGACTGTGTGGTGGTGGGTGTGTGTGTGGGATGCAGGGCGGGTTAATGGTATCGATTACCAGCTCCTTCCACTGCCTTGTTAGTGGAATCCTTGAGATAAGTGAGGGCACCCGTGAAGGAACCCAGGCACGCACGGCAAGCTTTCACGGCCTTGTTGACAATTCTGTCCTAGCTGTGGATGGCCTCCCAGAGGAGGGCCTCCCGGAGGGCAGAGGGCCACCTGTCAGCCATCCTAGATGCTAGTCTGAGAGCCTGCACTGTTGTGGGGAAAAGGTATTGTCAGAATGGGTTTATTTAGTAAGAGAACCTCAAGCTCACCTCCCGTCACGAGCACACCAAAATCACAACTAACTGCTGAGCTATTATCAATAAAAAGACTGAACTACCAACAAAGATACTCTACATCCAAAGGCATAGAGAGGAAATCATGACAAGACGGCAGGAGGGGCACTTGAGGTACAACCAAAGCCTGCATTAGCTGGGCGGGGGACCCAGACCCGGGAGTGGGTGGGTGAGACTGCAGCGACTGCAGACCCAGGAGTGAGTGTGCGGAGTCCCAGGCCGGGCTCCAGCCTGCGGACCAGCGTCCGGAGGAGGCGCCCCCGGAGCCCTTGGCTCTGAAGGGCAGAGGGGCTTGAATGCAAGAGCTCCACAGGGCTGGGGAAGCAGACTTGGCTCTTGGAGGGTGCCCACAGAGATCCCGGACCTGAGCAGCAACCTCATAAGGGCCTGGGGCAGACCTGGCTGCTCGTCTTGGGGGGTCCCTGGGGGAGGAGGTGGGGGCTGGCAGCAGCTGTGACTTCGCTGGGGACAGACAAGTGGGGGGCAGACACATAGGGGAGTATTCACTCTCACGGACTCCTGTTGGAGGCTGATGTCTTGCTCAGTGGGTGAGCACCAAGGGCTGGCCTCACCCTGCAGCCTGAAGGCTCCAGGGCCAGGACCCCTCAGGCCAAATAACCACCAGGGCAGGGACATGGCCCTGCCCTTCAGCAGACAGGCTGCCTGCTAAGTCTCCCCTAAACACGGCAGGCCTTGCCCACCAGAAGGCTAGGACCCAGCTCCACCCAGCGTGGGCAGGCACTGGTCCCTCCCCCGGAAGCCTGCAGGAAGCTCTAGACCAGCTTCACCTACCAGGGGCCAGACTCCAGGAGGAAGGAAACCATAGCCCCACAGCACGCAGACCCAGTCCACCAGCCAAGGCCAGACACTCCCCCGTGACCAGCTGGCCCTGGTCCTCAGATGAATGGGGGGAGCACGGCTGGGACTCAGGGCATCCCCGACAGACGGCCATGTCCGCTGGCTCAGGGAAGCTAACCGCCCTCCTACAGACATAAGGATGCCAGTGTAAATCGACACAGAATCACACAAAGGGAAACTGACACAGAATGAGGTGTGGAAGGAATGTATTCTAGATGAAGGACAAGATACAAGTCTTAGAGCAGAGCAGCAAGAACGTAAGGGTGAAAGCACAGTTGGGAGATATGACCAGGGAAGCCGGGAGTCAGTCTAGTCCACGAACAGACAGCAGGGGTGAGGGAAGGGTGCCCCTTCCATAACCAGTTTTCCAGTTGAAACATGTTTCTTCATTCTTTTCTCTCCCTTTCCAACGGAGCCCATAACTTTTTAGAATTTAATGGAAAGCTAGTTTGTTCATGGCTCATTATCATCATGCTTTCAGATACTGCTCTTCAAGTTTCTACCAACTGACCTAAGTAACTTTGGAAAATGCTGTTTGACTAGAATTGATAAGGCTATAGTCGCAACTGTATTAAGTTGGTGACAATTCCCAGGGAAAGGAGGGCTGGGTTTGCCATCATCTTAAAAACACAGGAAGTGTGGGAACTGGGTTATATTATCCTCTGGAGATCCATGTGGTCGAGGCTTTGTAAATCCTTCAGCCACACTGTCATGTCCTGACTGAGAGTGGTCTTGGTGGTTGCTATTTTTCACGTATTTAAAAGCTTGCTCGTGATCAATTGCACTTCACAAGCAAACACCTCAGATGAAGGTCAAGTGTATATGAGCAAATTTTATTAATCTAATCAAAGTTATGACAAAGTAATCAGATGCATTTGTAATGACAGACATGCTTATGAAGAGGCTTAATAAGGCATGAACCGTGAACCCTCTGGGTAAGATTATGTTTATTATTACTTTTATGGTCAAATGAGTTTGTTTTTCTTCCCTCATTAGTTACTGTGTCAATGCTAGCAAGTTTTCCCAATCCCATCTGTATTTTTTTATCATCACTGCCACAAAATGCAAAGATGCTGAATTTTTCAACACTGATAACCTTCTCCTGGGGACCCTTTACTAACCCATGCTGTGAGGAGCACTGTGCTGTGCTTAGTCGCTCAGTCGTGTCTGACTCTGTGCGACCCCATGGACTATAGCCTCCAGGCTCCTCTGTCCATGGGATTCTTCAGGCAAGAATACTGGAGTGGGTTGCCATGCCCTCCTCCAGGGGATCTTCTCAACCCAGGGTTTGAACCCGGGTCTCCCACTTTGCAGACGGACTCTGCCGTCTTGAGCCACCAGGGAAGAATACAGGAGTGGGTAATCTATCCCTCCTCCAAGGGATCTTCTTGACCCAGGAATTGAACTAGGGTCTCCTGCACTGCAGGCAGACTCTTTACCAGCTGAGCTACCAGGGACGCCCTTTCTAACCTAAAACATGCTTTTAACTTAACTAGGAAAAAAGTCACCTCCTTTGGGTACAGGACTTGGTGAGTGGATACTCCCTCTGGGCAGAGAAATGAACCGCCCCCAACTCAGGCCACTGCTGGGTGGGTGAGCCGCCCCTCGCCCGCAGCAGGGCTCTGGGAGCGGTGCCTGGGCTACATGGGTGATGCCCGTCTCTGCTCCTCCCTCCCCTGAGAGAGGCACAGGCTCCCTGGTGCCCACCCCAGTCACGAATGCCTGACACGTGGGCACCTGGGAGCAGAAGACTTGGGGGAGACAGCAGGGCTCAGGGAAGAGGAGTCCAGCCTCTAGGCACAACAGCTCTGACATGGTGGTGGTGGTGTTCAGTTGCTCAGTCCTGTCCGACTCTCTGCGACCCCATGGACTGCAGCACACCAGGCTTCCCTGCCCATCATCAACTCCTGGAATTTACTCAAACTCATGTCCACTGAGTTGGTAATGCCATCCAACCATCTCATCCTCTGTTGTCCCCTTCTCCTCCTGCCCCCAATCTTTCCCAGCATCAGGGTCTTTTCCAATGAGTCAGCTCTTGCTGACTCATGAGGAATAACCAAAAAGGTGTGACTTGCCCTCAAGGTTTCATGGCAAGGGGAAGACCACCTGACAGACCCTCGCTTTGCTCAGCAGGCCTAGAATTCCTGCGACAGGAGCACAACCTTCCCTTCTGGAAGCAGAGCCCAATGGATGACAAATACAGCTTCCTGGAAAAGTTAAACCGAGGTGTCTCAAATAAAAGATGAGATGCTAGGAGCAGGAGACTTAGGTGATGTCAGGGTGGAGAGAGGCCCACCCGAGAGCCCCCTCAGTTCAGCCTCTGGCCCAGGCTGACGGCCATCAGCCCAGGACCGCGAGAAGCCCTCACTTTTTTCCACGCCATGCACATGTGGATGGTAGGGCAACGTGGCATTAAAAGATGAAATCAATGTCACGTTTCAAGAAAGGTCATCGGAAGGAAGCAAAGGCTGTCAATGACACATTTAATTTAGGATAATTCAAACCCACAGGAATTTCTGGCCAGGGATTCTAAATATCTCTAACTGCTTCACTGGAGCTCTCCCCAGACCATCGTCTTTGCCTCCAGGGCAGTGATCGGCATCCTGGTCTTGATGGAGATTATGAGGCTGAAGACAAATGAAGGAGGAAGAAGACCCAGCATGAGGAGACGAGTGTCTCATCTGCCCCCAAAGGGCACCCTCTTTAAAGCCTTAAAAAGGGCATTAAGTCAAGGCTCAGCATTCTACTCCCTGTGGTTCTGTTTTCAGAGGCTCCTCAGAGTTTTTCGTTAAAAGTAAATTTATTGATGCACAAAGATGTGAAAAGTTGGTTATAAAACCTGTTTAACTAAAGTTAAACTTACACTGCCAGCATCTAGACTGTCGACAACAAAGTGCTCTTTAGGACACTTCCTCCGAGGCTCACGCTTCTTTGCAGTAAACTCCCGTGGACTGGGTAAGGCAAAAAGATGGGAGACAGAGGAGGGGACACTCCTCCAAAGATGCACGATCCATCTTCCCTGACCCTGAGCAGATACACTGGCGGAAGACTTGCGACATGAGCACGCTTTATATAGCACCAAATGACAAACTAAATATGGATCCAATACATGAGTTCGTTTTGGCTTTAAATTAAGATTCTATTCTGAGACTTAAAAGAAGTTGGAAAAACTGACGTTTAAGTTCATTTCAATAAACTACCTTAAATGGGAATGTATTTTAAATAGGATTGTACTTTAATCTATTTATCATTGGTATTCAGTTCAGTTCAATCGCTCAGTCGTGTCTGACTCTTTGTGACTCCATGAATCACAGCACACCAGGCCTCCCTGTCCATCACCAATTCCCGGAGTTCACTCAAACTCACATCCATCGAGTCAGTGATGCCTTCCAGCCATCTCATCCTCTGTCGTCCCCTTCTCCTCCTGCCCCTAATCCCTCCCAGCATCAGAGTCTTTTCCAATGAGTCAACTCTTCACATGAGGTGGCCAAAGTACTGGAGTTTCAGCTTTAGCATCATTCCTTCCAAAGAACACCCAGGACTGATCTCCTTTAGAATGGACTGGTTGGATCTCCTTGCAGTCCAAGGGACTCTCAAGAGTCTTCTCCAACACCACAGTTCAAAAGCATCAATTCTTTGCCACTCAGCTTTCTTTATAGTCCAACTCGCACATCCATACATGACCACTGGAAAAACCATAGCCTTGACTAGACGGACCTTTGTTGGCAAAGTAATGTCTCTGCTTTTTAATATGCTATCTAGGTTGGTCTCACTGATTAAATAATGAGAGATTACAATGACATATTAATTGAAAAAAAAAACCCTGATAATTAGATACACTCTAGATGCCAGTTTTCAATTCCATCCAGAAAGCCATAAAAAAATCCATGATCAGTACTGTCCACATAATACACCTTCTTGGGAAGACAGATATATTACACTCACTGACTGAAGAGCAAATCTGGTAACTAGGAAAACTCTGACTACTGGGAGGGCCACTGCTCAATCTCTGTCTTCCAATTACCAGTCCAACTCAGGCTGCCTAAAAACCCACAATTAAAACACCACTGAATGTGGTCCACTGGATAAGGCAGTGGCAAACCACTTCAGTATTCTTGCCTTGAGAACCCCATGAGCAGTATGAAAAGGCAAAATGATAGGATACTGAAAGAGGAACTCCCCAGGTCAGTAGGTGCCCAATATGCTACTGGAGATCAGTGGAGAAATAACTCCAGAAAGAATGAATGGATGGAGCCAAAGCAAAACCAATACCCAGCTGTGGATGTGACTGGTGACAGAAGCCAGGTCCGATGCTGTGAAGAGCAATATTGCATAGGAACCTGGAATGTCAGGTCCATGAATCAAGGCAAATTGGAAGTGGTCAAACAGGAGATGGCAAGAGTGAACGTCGACATTCTAGGAATCAGTGAAATAAAATGGACTGGAATGGGTGAATTTAACTCAGATGACCATTATATCTACTACTGCAGGCAGGAATGTCTCAGTAGAAATGGAGTGGCCATCATGGTCAACAAAAGAGTCCAAAATGCAGTACTTGGATGTAATCTCAAAAACGACAGAATCATCTCTGTTCGTTTCCAAGGCAAACCATTCAATATCACAGTAATCCAAGTCTATGCCCCAACCAGTAACACTGAAGAAGCTGAAGTTGAATGGTTCTATGAAGACCTACAAGACCTTTTAGAACTAACACCCTAAAAAGATGTCCTTTTCATTATAGGGGACTGGAATGCAAAAGTAGGAAGTCAAGAAACACCTGGAGTAACAGGCAAATTTGGCCCTGGAATATGGAATGAAGCAGGGAGAACACTGATAGAGTTGTGCCAAGAAAATGCACTGGTCATAACAAACACCCTCTTCCAACAACACAAGAGAAGACTATACATGGACATCACCAGATGGTCAACACCGAAATCAGACTGATTATATTTTTTGCAGCCAAAGATGGAGAAGCTCTATACAGTCAGCAAAAACAAGACCAGGAGCTGACTGTGGCTCAGACCATGAACTCCTTATTGCCAAATTCAGACTGAAATTGAAGAAAGTAGGGAAAACCACTAGACCATTCAGGTATGACCTAAATCAAATCCCTTCTGATTATACAGTGGAAGTGAGAAATAGATTTAAGGGCCTATATCTGATCGAGAGAGTACCTGATGAACTATGGAATGAGGTTTGTGACATTGTACAGGAGACAGGGATCAAGACCATTTCTATGGAAAAGAAATGCAAAAAAGCAAAATGGTCGTCTGGGGATGCCTTACAAATAGCTGTGAAAAGAAGAGAAGCGAAAAGCAAAGGAGAAAAGGAAAGATATAAACATCTGAATGCAGAGTTCCAAAGAATAGCAAGAAGAGATAAGAAAGCCTTCTTCAGCGATCAATGCAAAGAAATAGAGGAAAACAACAGAATGGGAAAGACTAGGGATCTCTTCAAGAACATCAGAGATACCAAAGGAACATTTCATACAAAGATGGGCTCGATAAAGGACAGAAATGGTATGGACCTAACAGAAGCAGAAGATATTAAGAAGAGGTGGCAAGAATACACAGAAGAACTGTACAAAAAAGATCTTCACGACCCAGATAATCACGATGGTGTGATCACTCACCTAGAGCCAGACATCCTGGAATGTGAAGTCAAGTGGGCCTTAGAAAGCATCACTACGAACAAAGCTAGTGGAGGTGATGGAATTCCAGTTGAGCTATTCCAAATCCTGAAAGATGATGCCGTGAAAGTGCTGCACTCAATATGCCAGCAAATTGGGAAAACTCAGCAGTGGCCACAGGACTAGAAAAGGTCAGTTTTCATTCCAATCCCAAAGAAAAGCAATGCCAAAGAATGCTCAAACTACCACACAATTGCACTCATCTCACACGCTAGTAAAGTAATGCTCAAAATTCTCTAAGCCAGGCTTCAGCAATATATGAACCGTGAACTTCCTGATATTTAAGCTGGTTTTAGAAAAGGCAGAGGAACCAGAGATCAAATTGCCAACATCTGCTGGATCATGGAAAAAGCAAGAGAGTTCCAGAAAAGCATCTATTTCTGCTTTATTAACTATGCCAAAGCCTCTGACTGTGTGGATCACAATAAACTGTGGAAAATTCTGAAAGAGATGGGAATACCAGACCACCTGATCTGCCTCTTGAGAAATCTGTATGCAGGTCAGGAAGCAACAGTTAGAACTGGACATGGAACAACAGACTGGTTCCAAATAGGAAAAGGAGTTCGTCAAGGCTGTATATTGTCACCCTGTTTATTTAACTTATATGCAGAGTACATCATGAGAAACGCTAGACTGGAACAAACACAAGCTGGAATCAAGATTGCCGGGAGAAATATCAATAACCTCAGATATGCAGATGACACCACCCTTATGGCAGAAAGTGAAGAGGAACTCAAAAGCCTCTTGATGAAAGTGAAAGTGGAGAGTGAAAAAGTTGGCTTAAAACTCAACATTCAGAAAACGAAGATCATGGCATGTGATCCCACCACTTCATGGGAAAGAGATGGGCAAACAGTGGAAACAGTGTCAGACTTTACTTTTCTGGGCTCCAAAATCACTACAGATGGTGACTGCAGCCATGAAATTAAAAGACGCTTACTCCTTGGAAGGAAAGTTATGACCAACCTAGATGGCATATTCAAAAGCAGAGACATTACTTTGCCAACAAAGGTTCGTCTAGTCAAGGCTATGGTTTTTCCTGTGGTCATGTATGGATGTGACAGTTGGACTGTGAAGAAGGCTGAGTGCCGAAGAACTGATGCTTTTGAACTGTGGTGTTGGAGAAGATTCTTGAGAGTCCCTTGGACTGCAAGGAGATCCAACCAGTCCATTCTGAAGGAGATCAGCCCTAGGATTTCTTTGGAAGGAATGATGCTAAAGCTGAAACTCCAGTACTTTGGCCGCCTCATGTGAAGAGTTGACTCATTGGAAAAGACTCTGATGGTGGGAGGGATTGGGGGCAGGAGGAAAAGGGGACGAGGATGAGATGGCTAGATGGCATCACTGACTCGATGGACGTGAGTCTGAGTGAACTCCGGGAGTTGGTGATGGACAGGGAGGCCTGGCACGCTGCGATTCATGGGGTCGCAAGGAGTCGGACATGACCGAGCGACTGATCTGATCTAATCTGACAACTGGCAGTGCTTTAGGGAAGGAGTCGATAAACCATTTTGGCAATTAATACTTCAGGGGTAATGCATTCATCAACAGTGTCTTGGCACCAGTCTCCACCACCTTTCCACACTGCCAGGGGCTTCTCTAATCTTTTCCCTGTGCTGACTGGCTTAAGGAATGGGTTAAGAAGCTGCAGTACATATATACACAATGGAGTATTACTGAGCCATTAGAAAGCAGGAAATAGTGCCATTTGCAGCAACATGGACGGACCTAGCGAGTGTCATACTGAGTGAAGTGAGTCAGAGCGAGAAGGAGAAGCGTCATAGGACATCCCTTATATGTGGAATCTAAAAGGAAACGATACAAATGAACTGACTTAGAAAACAGACTGGGACTCACAGACTTAAGAGAGTGAACTTACGGTTGGGGGGACGGGATAGCTAGGGAATGTGGGAAGGGCATGTGCACACTGCTGCATTCCACATGGATGACCACAGGGTCCTACTGTACAGCACACGGAACTCTGCTCAACGGTACGCGGCAGCCTGGATAGGAGGGGCGTTTGGGGAAGAAGGGGCACATGTATGTGTATGGCTGAACCCCTTCCCTGTTCATCTGAAATGATCACAGAACTGTTAATCAGCTATACCCCAATACAAAACAAAGTTTTAAAAAAACAAAAACCATAGTGGGCCTGGGATTGAACTCTGGCAGCCACTGAGGTGGGAGGGAGAGCCTGCTGCGGAACTTGCAAACAGACTTCTCTGAGTGAGGCTTAGGGATGGCAGGGCAGCTGGCAGGTTCGGTGGCAGCCTTCCTGAGCACAGTGACGGGGCAGACAGGGGACCAGCCGATCCACTGAGGGGCAGTGCGGGGAGCTTCTGGGACCAGGACCGAGCCCTCCAACACCAGGCCTCCCTCTCTGGAGACTCTTGCTATCTGAGACAATGAGCAACAGATTTCTGCATTTGAGACAGCACTTCCTCTCCTTTTTACCAAAAGCAACTTGGCACAGACCCAACCATCTTACACTGTCAGAGGGGGTGAGGAGGAGAGAGCAGCTCTGCACACAGCCGCCTGCCTGTCCATCGTGCCCCCACCCCCTTCTCTCCTCGGAAGTCATGGGGTCTGCAGGTAGGGGAAGAAGGAATGTGCGGCTGTGGTTCAAGTCTAATCTCTCACGTGAAGCTGGTCCAGACCAACAAAGCCCACGGTGGTCTCTCTTCTGAGCCCATCTTCCGTGCTGTCTTCACTGTTCACGGTACTGACGCACCTAGGGCCTCTGTCACTGATGAGTCTTATTTTTATTTACTTTATGGTTTCTAACGTGTTCTCCCCTCCCCACTCTCACTGTAAGCATCCTCAGTGAGACTGCTCTCTTGTCTCTGTCATCTGGGTATGCCTTAAATTTCACTTTCTAGAACATGACCGGGGTAGATCAGTGATGTTCAGGGTACCTGTACTTCCAGAAGTATGAGCCTGCTTTCAAATCTGTTTTCACTCATCTGACGCTTTTTGTTATTTTGCGGTGATAAAGAAGAGATCAGTGAATATTATAAAAATAAATTCGCTAAGTATGACAAAAGCATGTCTTCCAACTGCCGCAGGCGATGACGGATGCGTGCGGGCCACAAAGGCACAGCGTGGCCCCGGGGTGCGGTCAGCCCACAGGCCGCAGACGGCTCATCACACTCCCGTTTTTATGCAGGACTTTCGGCACAGCGTGGCCCCAGGGGTGCGCTCAGCCCGCAGGCCGCGGACAGCTCGTCACACACCCCGGGGTGCGGTCAGCCCACGGGCAGCGGACAGCTCGTCACACTCCCCGGGGTGTGGTCAGCCCGTGGGCCGCGGACGGCTCTCACACTCCCGTTTTTATGCAGGACTTTCGGCTCAGATAATTTTGATTTCCTGTGGTTTAGAGAGGACTCTGAACCATTTATCAGCTTAGATCTTTGGAGACTGGTATGTAATTATCACAAAGCACAGCACAATGTCTTGCAGTTCATCAGGAATTTAGAAAAGATCATTTAATTGGCTAATGTGCTTAAATATTAGAACTTATTCACCTACACAAATCCATTTTAGAGTCTTTCTTATATTCTCTATTCTTTAACCTCAGCAAAGATATTCTTGGAAAACGACTTGGCAACAATCATAGAACATGACTAATGGTGCTAAAACAAGTAAAAATTTATTTAGCAGTCGGATGAATGACCAACTAAAATAGATTTCTAGAAAACTAAGTATTGAATGTCATTTATATTACCACACAAAATAAAGCATGAAAACTTTAGTATCAAAACTGCCAATTTCCTCAAGACTAAAAAATCAGAGCTTTTTTAGTCTTGAGGAAAAATTATATCACGTGGATAGAATTGTGACCTAAAGACTTCCAGGAAGCAAAGCAGAGGGAAAATCATTTCCCTGAATAAACACCAACCTTCAGAATATACTACTACTGATAAAGAAGTAAGGTCAGTTCTTAAACTTCTTACTGGTTTGTTGTGCACATTTCAGAAAAGTACTATAATAATGTCTTTTATAAATAAATGGCAAAAAGCTTAATTTGTTACCTCTCTATAGACTTAGCTGAGTTTTGTGTTCTTTTATTATGCAACCAGACCAGAGGTATTAACAGGAGTACATTTAAAGAAGGTAGCCTATGGATTACAAAAAGTCTTTCTATAATACATAAAAAGGCAGTAATGAGAGGAAATAAGTTCTATGACCTAATACATGATTCTTGTTCAAAATACCTCGTACTTATATTGATGATGAAGAAAAATCGATTCCCAATGACTAGATCACAGACATCGTAAGTGGATTTCACCACTCTAAGTTGACAGCTACCACCAGGTTACCTTTGTTATAATGTCCGTTTTCAACTGCTACTTCAGCCTTTTGTTAGCTGACATCAGTAATTTATCAACCCTGGGGTGCTTTAAGAGATCAACTGAGTCTTGAAATCTGAAAGGCATCATGCAGTTTATGGCTCCAGGGACCCAAAGCAACAGATGTCTTTGCTTCAATTTCTGGCCACTTGCTGTGAGAGAAACTGGTGGTGGATGATGATGTTACTGAAAAATTATTCTGAACTTTTCTGAGGACATGGAACATCCCTGCATCACACCACATGGGGCTGGAAATGAAAGCAAAGGATGGGAGGCGTCTCATCACAGCTCCAGTGTCACTGGGACCACTCTGGCGGTAGCACTTGGCTCCCCCGGGAGAGCGAGTCTCAGCTCTGGACCTGAACGTGTCCAGCCGTGCTTGGGCCAGAAGTGACTCAGCTCACTGTGCCAGGAGGCAAGATGAGGAAGGGCTCGCAGCCACAGGCCTGCCGCTGCCGTCCCCAGCTCCCAGGACAGAGTGGGCCAAGGGGCAGACAGATCACACCATGCAGTCCTGGCCGGTGCCTACAGTGGGCACAGCTGGATTAGAGAGCTCGGACTACAGTCATTATTTCCTAAAATTATAACCTTTTACTTGGAAAACGATGGGCTTTCTCTTGAAAATTTGTCCACCCCCAACAAGTTAAGAAAGACATTAAATTTTGAATAATAAAGGCGGCATTCTGTTTCTGGGTTCACAGCAGATCTCTACAGACAGCTAGACTTACTCAGTCTCTATTTTTGCTCAACTTCTCAGTTTTAAGTTACAGCCGCACCATAAAGGAAAAGTCATTAATTGGTGTTGCAGCCTAACCCATATGCAACCAGAACAGGACGGAACGCAGATCCAACACGTCTCCATATGCCTCCTCACTTCTGAGTCCTCACCCCCGCTCTTTAGAGACATGCTCTTTGTGCAGGCAGACAGCTCCTCTTCTAATCTATTATGCCAAAACATTCTATTTTTGTTGTAATTTTTATCATTTTTAATCTAAGCTACATATGTAACACTTTGAAGACTCAAATGGCTCTACAAGGCTTGTTATGAAAAATAGTTCACACAGCCCCACCCTCCACTTCCTGCTCTCCGCAAGCAACCACTTTCAATTCTTTTCACTGTTTTTTTCCCTCACTTTTATAGCTCTAGCTTATGTTGCCACGTCCTGATTTTTCTAGACAGGACTGACTGCTCACTGATTTCCAAGATGGAAGATGAAGACGCAGCTCTGACCACCACCACCCCCTCCTCCCCAGGCAAAGGTCCCACCCACCTTCTCCTGGGGCTTGATCGTGATAACCATCAACACCTACATGACAGGGTGCATATAAGCTCCTGGCCTGGCTGAGTGACAGGGTTCATCAATACCTTTCTGTCTTTTCTGTACACTCTTGGTTTTTCTTTGGAGTTACCATTGTCCTGGATTTCAATGGTTTCATTTTTATAACAGAGATGGCGATGGCACCCCACTCCAGTACTCTTGCCTGGAAAATCCCACGGATGGCAGAGCCTGGTGGGCTGCAGTCCATGAGGTCGAGAAGAGTTGGACACGACTGAGCGACTTCACTTTCACTTTTCACTTTCATGCATTGGGAAGGAAATGGCAACCCACTCCATGTTCTTGCCCGGAGAATCCCAAATTCAAACTTAAAACTCACCTTTAGCTGTGCAAATTTCTAAATTTGTTCAAGCATACTAGTCATTCCTCCAACTTCATCTTATTTAGAGAAAACTTTCTGGAACCTTCTGACTTGCTCCAATCCGGGCTGGCAGTGCTCTTCGGATCTGCTGCCCAGCGTGCTCCACGTGCTCTGAGGATTCCCTACATTGCCCTTCTGAAGAGTTCTGTCAGACGTTCTGCCCCCGCTCTCGAGTGTCCCCTGTCCTTGGTGTCTGTCAGACGCTCTACCCCTGGTTCTCGAGTGTTCTCTGTCCTCGGTGACTGTCAGATGCTCTGCCCCTGGTTCTCGAGTGTCCCCTGTCCTTGGTGTCTGTCAGACGCTCTGCCCTGCTCTCGAGTGTCCTCTGTCCTCGGTGATTGTCAGACGCTCTACTCCTGGTTCTCGAGTGTTCTCTGTCCTCGGTGACTGTCAGATGCTCTACCCCTGGTTTCTCGAGTGTTCTCTGTCATCGGTGACTGTCAGACGCTCTGCCCTGCTCTCGAGTGTTCTCTGTCCTCGGTGTCTGTCAGACGCTCTGCCCCCTGCTCTCGAGCGTCTCTCTCCTTGGTGCCTGTCAGACGCTCTGCCCCTGGTTCTCGAGTGTTCTCTGTCCTCGGTGTCTGTCCTCTTTTTGTGGGGCATGTCTTCCAGGGGATTCTGAGAATGGGTGCACAGGAATACACTTGTTTGATTTTGCTTGTCTGAAAGTCGCTGTATTCTACCCTCACACTTAATCAGCTTGTTGGGGGACTGATTCTAGGTTGGAAGCAACCTCGTCTCAGAACTTTGAAGGAATTCCTCCACTGCCTTACTTCTGGTGTTGCACGACAAAATCTGTAGCAATTTTGATTCCCGATCCTTTGTTGGAAATCTTTCTTTTTCCCCGATTCTGTGTGTCTGTGGGATATCTCTTTGTCCCCAGAGTTCCGGCGGCTCTATAGCAGGCTATGGTGACCTCCTCCAGGATGACTCACACCATGAGCTGCGCCTCCCAGGATGGCGGCTGCGGAGCCCCTGTGCCTGTGGCAAGGCTGCCGCTGGTCACGCCTCCGCAGGGACCGCCCCCCTCACTTGCAGGCGGGCCTGCCTCAGGCTCCTGAGGCTCCCACAGCTCCTTTCCCGGGTCTGCGCATGCAGAAGGTTCTGTTTGTGCCCTCCAAGCATCTCTGGCAGGTATGAGGTTTTCTTTCATTTATAAGGTAATGCTCAAAATTCTTCAAGCTAGGCTTCACAGTACATGAACCAAGAGTTTCCAGATGTACAAGCTAGATTTAGAAAGGCAAAGGAACTAGAGATCAAATTGCTAACATCTGCTGGAACACAGAAAAAGTAAGGGAATTCCAGAAAAACATCTACTTCTGCCTTCACTGACTATGCTAATTAAAGTCTTTGACTGTATGGATCAAAACAAACTGTGGAAAATTCTTAAAGAGACGGGAATACCAGACCAACTTACCTGTCTCCTGAGAAACCTGTATGCAGGTCAAAAAGCACGAGTTAGAACCAGACATGGGAAAACAGGCTGGTTCAGAAGCAGGAAAGGAGTACATCAAGGCTGATATTGTCACCCTGCTCATTTAACTTATATGCAGACTACATCATGAGAAATGCCGGGCTGGATGAAGCACAAGCTGGAATCGAGATTGCCAGGAGAAATATCAATAACCTCAGATATGCAGATGATACCACCCTTATGACAGAAAGTGAAGAGGAACTAAAAAGCCTCTTGATGAAGGTGAATCAGGAGAGTGAAAGAGCTGGCTTAAAACTCAACATTCTAAAAATGAAGATCATGGCATCCGGTCCCATCACATCATGGAAAATAGATGGTGAAACAGTGACAGACTTTACTTTTTGGGCTCCAAAATCACTGCAGATGGTGACTGCAGCCATGAAATTAAAAGACACTTGCTCCTTGGAAGAAAAGTTATGACCAACCTAGACAGCATATTAAAAACCAGAGACATTACTTTGCCGACAAAGGTCCCCATAGCCAAAGCTATGGTTTTTCCAGTATTCGTGTATGGGTATGAGAGCAGGACCATAAGGGCAGCTGAATGCAGAAGAACTGATTCTTTTGAACTGTGGAGTTGTAGAAGACTCCTGAGAGTCCCTTGGAGAGTAAGGAGAACCAACCAGTCAATCCTAAAGGAGATCAACCCTGAATATTCACTGGAAAGGCTGATGCTAAAGCTGAAGCTCCAATACTCTGGCCATCTGATGAAAAGAGCCAACTCAGCGGAAAAGACCCTGATGCTGGGAAAGATTGAAGACAGGAGAATAAGGGGACAACAGAGGATGAGATGGCTGCATGGCATCACTGACTCGATGGACAGGAGTCTGAGTGAACTCTGGGAGTTGGTGATGGACAGGGAGGCCTGGCATGCTGCGGTTCATGGGGTCAGACACAACTGAGTGATTGAACCATAACATGTCTTCAGCTCCGCCTTCACCCTGCTCCTAAGTTCCCACTGTTCCTGAGCTTCTAGAGGGTTTTACCATCTCACTCAAGATGCTTCTTGGTTTTTCCCTACTGTTGCCTTACCATTCAGCTTTCTTAGGCTGCTGCATTAGCTTCCACTTAACATCTGCTTTCCAAGTAACAAAATCTTGTTGCTGTTGCTTTCTCTACTGTTTCTTATTCCTGGAGGGTTTATCTCTAATGACTTTAACTGTCTTGGAGTGGAGTTTAGGAGGGAGCAGAGCTAACTGCTTGCATTAAAGCTGCCACCGTCAAATGAAAGTTCTGTGCTGCTCTTGTGCACATCAGAGGAGCCCCCCTCCCCGTGAGTGTGCGCTGACGTCTCCCCTTCAGAGCGCAAAGGATGCTGTTCAAACTGCAGACGAGGTGGCCGAGGCCCCAGGAAGCTGCGCGTCCCACAGTCACATGGAGAGACACCACACTGTTACCGTGTCCATGAGCCATGAGTAATCACCCCTCAGACGTTTACAGCCCCCCATCTCAGCAGCCTTACTGTGCCGTCTCAGCACCCTTTCAGCCACATCCAGACCCCTTTCTGTAAGGCCTCACATTTACATCCTCTTCCAGTGGGCAGTGGAATTCTTCATATTAGAATATCATGTTGAATTAGCTATAAAATGTGATAAGTATTTTAGTTCTCGTGAAGGTGACTTAAATTTTTTTAGAAACCAGATTTTTTTTAGGTAGTTGATATGTACTAGCTATATGATTTGGAGTAATGCATACAAATGGCATTGGTGGCTATCAACACAACATAAACAGCTTGGTCTGTTTAAAGTATCTTATTCTATGGTTTGTTATAATGATAATCGTTACATTTTAGAAGACAACACAGGCTTTGGCAAAAAAGGAGAAAAGAATGAAAATTTAGGATTCATCTTACTTTAAATTGCTACTATATCACCTTGTCCCCAACCCAGTATAATACAGACGACAGCCTTAAAATATTACTAAATTATAATAATCAAAATATTTTTGATGAAATATTTCATTTTAGTCCATAATGATTTTAAGAACTTTATAAAACTAGGCATTAAAAGAGGCTTTCACAAATGAGGCATTTTAGAGGAAAATGAAGAATAAAAAGAAAACTGTCCTTAAAATACTCACAGATTCTCTCCTGCCCATAGTTTTGCTGTGTGAGCGCGATCGGGAGATGTTGCTGAAAAAGGAATCCTTCTTAGCAGCAGATGAAGGTGGGGAGCCAGTGAACTCTCTCCCTCCAGGCAAACTCTCAATGCTCGGAGAGGAACTGATGTTTTTAGAACTTTGTCCTAGAAGAAAAATTCAGTAGCAATAATGAAACACCAGACGCTTTCACTGCTACTGAATTTACTGCTTGTAATAAATGATCAATATTATGATGCTTCTTTATGCACACCATCAACATAATGACTCCATGGAGTATTAAGATGCATGCATTTTTATGTATCAGAATAGCTGTCCATTTTTTAAAACAATGAAGGACTGCTAGAGTTTTCTATAAATTATTTATACTACAATGGTCTGAGTGTGTACATATATTAAAAAAATGAAAAAAAAATCCAATTTCAGAAATCATGGATTAAATGACTGGATTCTTCCTTACTAATGTTATCACCCTTAATAATAGAAAGTGAAAGTGAAAGTCACTCAGTTGTGTCCGACTCTTTTCGACCCCATGGACTATACAGGCCATGGAATTCTCCAGGTCAGAATACTGGAGTGGGTAGCCTTTCCCTTCTCCAGGGCATCTTCCCAACCCAGGGATTGAACCCAGGTCTCCCGCACTGCAGGTGGATTCTTTACCAGCTGAGCCACTAGGGAAGTCCAAGAATACTGGAGTGGGTAGCCTATCCTTTCTCCAGTGGATCTTGAGTTTCCTGCTTTGCAGGGGGATTCTTTACCAACTCAGCTATCAGGGAAGCCCTTCTATTATTAAGCCCTTCTTAATAATAAGAAACAATGATGTGGTGATTATATTATTAATAAATTGAAAAAAAAAATCCTCCACTGGTTTTTCTAAAAGCCTCTTTCATTTTCATTGATTGCAAAACAGGGACACTGCTACCCCCAAGCCAAGGGAGCAGCATCTGGAGAGGGACAGGATGTGGGCTCACATAGCCGTCCATGTCCAGACTGGTCCCCGCATTGCAGTGAGGCATCTGTGACTCCCGAAGGGCCTTCCCCACAGGCTCCGGGGCGGAGAGGCTCCCAGACAGGAGCACGGGCCCAGAAAGTCCTGCTGGGCTGGAGGACAAGTGCAACCAGAGCCACGCAGGGCTTGTGGGCCCCACGGGGACACTTCCGGAAGGCTGTGACGGGGACTTACGGGCCTGGCACAGCGCCGGGCGTGCACTCACTCCTTCATTCGTTCATTCACCCACAGTAACCAAGGGCCTAATGATGAGCACCAGGCACTCAGGGGCACAAAAACACAGTAGGAACTAAACCGGCAGAAATCCCACTCCCCAAGGTGCTCAGTTTCTACTGAGGGGAGACAGACATATACATTCAAAACATATGTATGATTTTACATGGCATCACATGGCAGAAAACATGGTGGGCACAAATAAAGCAGAAAAGGGGACTGAGAGTGTCTGACGAAGGTGTGGAGTTTGCAGCAGGATGGTCAGGAAAGGCATCACCGAGATCTGAGGTGCAGGACTTTTGGGCAAAAACTCAGAGAAGGGAAAATACCAGCTTTGCAGATAATACGAGGGCCAGCAGGTACCAAGGCCCCAAGCAGGCCCCAGTGGTTTGGAGGATCAGCAGAGTAGCCAGTGTGGCTAAAGCTAAGCCTGGGGAGTGGGCTGAGGTCTGGGAGCCAGCAGGGCATCCGGCAGTGGGGGATCTGTAGAGTTTTGATGACTTTTACTCTGAGAAGGGAAGCCAGTGGAAGCAGCTAGAGGACTTGGGCAGGGGCATGACATGACTTGACTTAATTTTCAAAAGATACCTCTGACAGGTGTGTTGGGAACAGTTTAGGAATGGGAAAGAGCCAAAAAAAACAAAAAAGAAGGCGGGGGCGGGGGGGACAATTTTGCCACTGAAAAAATCCAAGTCAGCCAACTGATCGTAGCTTGGTGGTGAGAAGTGGTCAGATTCTACACAAAGCTGACTAGATTTACTGACAGATCCATCAAGGGTATGAGAGGAAGGGAGGGATCAAGTGTAACTGCAAGTGCTCTAACGTTAGACGGTGACGAGAGCTGAGTGCCTCCCATCCCAATGTCCAGATTTGTTTTCTTGTCAGTTTTTTTTTTTTTTTTTTTAAGTGACTTCCCTAAACTAATTCTGTAAAGTCTATATTCCTTGCTTTGCGTGCTCCTGAAGTCTTTGCTCGGTTAGCTAAGTGGTCAGGTAAGGGGCAGGAATTCCCTTTCCTTAAACTCCTTGAACCAGCATCTGAGCCCTGCCGGGAGCTCTGGGCCTGCGTTCAGGCAGTTTGCGGTCCACACCCAGTCTTCTTTCTTGTCTATGCAGAGACTCAAGTTCATCTGACAGACTGAGTTTCTTAGGTCATCCCTGGGCTTGTGCACAGTCCTGCATGTGTGTGGCCTTCTAAGTTCCTAGGAACATCCTGGCGCTTTCCACACCCTCAGTGGACAGCCCATTCTTTAGATTTCCCTTCTGGGTCTCTTGCTAGCCTCTGGTTTGCCTGTTAAGCTTCTGGTCAGTCTCAGGTTTGCACCGTTTCTGCCTTGGGCAGCTGTGATGTTCAGTAAGGACCACTGACTATTTCTGATGGATGTTCTGTGGATAGGGTTTCTCTCTAAGTGAGTTCTGATCAAAGTCAAATAAAGACAAGCCCTAAGAACAAGATTTTTTTGCGGGAGCTGCTGAAACTAGTGACCATTTACTGCGGATGGGACTTTTGGGGTATTCTAGATTCCTTCTTTTTCCCCAGTGGTTGCAAGGCTGCTGGTCAAGAAAGGCTATGGCAGATCTGGGTGCCAACAGGGAAGTTAAAATGGTACAAAGCATGCTATTATTACTGAGGTTGAGCCATTTTTTTCTTGAATAGATGCTCCTCACGTTGACCCAGTCCTTTAACTGTTAGAGTTCTGAACAAGTTGACTTTGGCGTTTCTGCTGTTACTGCTGTTTTATTTGTGGAGAAACAGATTTTTCAGAGGTCCTTCTTCCATTATTCCAAAAGACCACCCCTCTGTAACTTACTTTTTGGACTTACTTGGTCATAAAAATTTACCTTTGATTTGTATAAAAATCAGCCTTACCCTTTTTAAGGAATGTGAAGAGAAAAAATTCGTAGTGTTCCTAAATACTTAGCGATTTTCTAATTTTCCACCTTTGCAAACAAAATGACAACACTCTAGAGAGGTGCATCTTTAGATAGAGTTAATTATTTCTATAAGATAAATTTATATATGTAAAACTGCTATGTCTAATGGCATGTACATTCCAATTTAGATAAACAGTTCCAAATTGCTTTCTCCTAGGGTTTTAACATGGGCTTCCTGGAAAGCTCAAATGACAGAGATAAAGAATCTGCCCACAATGCAGACCTGCGTTCAATCCCTGGGTCCTGAATATCCCCTGGAGAAGGGCATGGCAACCCACTCCAGAGAAGCCTGGTGAGCTACAGTCCTTGGACTCACAAAGAGTCCACGACTGAGCGACCAATACACACACATGCAGGATTTTAACATAAATATATGTGTATATGTCTATACCTAAGTGTAAAAGTAGGAGAAGGCGATGGTACCCTACTCCAGTACTCTTGCCTGAAGACTCCTGTGGACGGAGGAGCCTGGTGGGCTGCAGTCCATGGGGTCGCAAAGAGTCGGACACGACTGGCGACTTCACTTTCACTTTTCACTTTCATGCATTGGAGAAGGAAATGGCAACCCACTCCAGTGTTCTTGCCTGGAGAATCCCAGGGACGGGGGAGCCTGGTGGGCTGCTGTCTATGGGGTCGCACGGAGTCGGACACGACTGAAGCGACTTAGCAGCAGTAGCAGCAGCAAGCGTAAAAGTAACATGATGCATTAAATTTTTATTTGTTTGGTTAATCTGATGGAAGGAGGGCTTCATTATGTTAGTTAAGGTTTCTTGGTAACTAGTGAGGGTGAATATCTTAAAAAAAAAACACTCTCAACATATTAATCTAGGCCATCTTCTGAAGGTCCTATGTGAATTGTCTCTGTTAGTTTTATTTTAAAAAAAGGTCTTAATGGAGTTCTTCTTAAATTCTGGAACATAGCCCCTTTGTATGTATGTGTGTGTGTCTACATTTTCTTTTTGGATTCTGTTTTCAGGGTCCTGCAAGGAAGGCATTTCTTACCCAAGATGGTAAAGTGGGAAACAATTTAAGCAGGTGCTATAAACCTAGGCTTTTCTTCTTCCTTTTATGAGTCTTTTCTCTTTGTTCCTTGGAACTGCACTCCTTGAGAAGCTTTTATTGCCTTGGGGTGGCGGAAGATACAGCTAAAACAGAAGGAATGTTTGCTCAGCTTTGAGTTTTAAATTACTTCTACAAGTCCACAGACAAAAAGGAATCTAAGAAATCAGAGCATTTTGATTCACAAGAACATGTCTTTTTCACAAAATGAAATGACAAACTTTCCACCTTTTCCTAAGTTTATACAACCAAATTTATCCATCCTTCAAAATTTGGGTCATTCACCTATAACATCTGCTGGTGCCGGTGACTTTTTGAAGTTATTACTGTAACGGCTCTTTTAGACGTTTTTCTACATTAATTCCTCCATTAAAGTTTCCTACTTCTTCCTGGGTCAAATTTAAGAATTCATACCTTCCCCCACAAAGCCATGGCAGGTGGAATAAAGCCTATGCCCTTAATGTCTGGGGTCTGTAAGTGTGCTAGTTTACAGGGCAGAAGAAGCGCTGTAGGCGTGACTTAAGAGTCTGAGCTGGGAAGAGTGACCTGGGTGGCCATGTGGGTTAGTGTGGACAGGGGTCCTTACAGTGAAACAAAAGCAGAGATGTGACTACGGAAAATGAGGCGGCTGAGGACAGAGAGAGCTGACCTGCTGGTGCTGGCTGTGAAGATGGAGAAAGGGAAACGAGGCAGTGTGGATCCTTGCGGGCTGGGAATGGCGTCCACTGACAGCCAGTGGGGAAATGGGGACCCCGGCTCTACAGTCACTAGGAACTGAATACTGCCGACAGCACAAACGATTCTCCCCCAAAGGCCCCCTGATGCCTCGGCTTTATCTTGGCGAGACTGAAGTCAGACCTCTCATCTCCAGAGTTGTTAAATAAGTGGGAAATTCTCATTATTACTCCTTCTTCTTTTAAAAAATTATACTCTATTTTGGAGAAGGCAATGGCAAGCCACTCCAGTACTCTTGCCTAGAAAATCCCATGGATGGAGGAGCCTGGTGAGCTACAGTCCATGGGGTCGCCAAGAGTCGGTCTCAACTAAACGACTTCACTTTCACTTTTCACTTCCACGCAATGGAGAAGGAAATGGCAACCCACTCCAGTGTTCTTGCCTGGAGAATCCCAGGGACGGCAGAGCCTGGTGGGCTGCTGTCTATGGGGTCGCACAGAGTCGGACACAACTGAAGTGACTTTGCAGCAGCAGCAGCAGCAGCATACTCTATTTATGATCTCTAGATGGCAGAGGAACCATCTTTATATGTCGAGGAACCAGAGACCAAATTGCCAACATCCGTTGGCTCATAGAAAAAGCAGGAGAATTTCAGGAAAACATCTGTTTCTGCTTCACTGACTAGGCTAAAGCTTTTGAGTGTGTGTATCACAACAAACTGTGGAAAATTCTGAGAGATGGGAATACCAGACCATCTTACCTGCCTCCTGTGAAACCTGTATTCAGGTCAAGAAACAACACTTAGAACCGGACATGGAACAACAGACTGGTTCCAGATAGGAAAAGGAGTACGTCAAGGCTGTATATTGTCACCCTGCTTATTTAACTTCTATGCAGAGTGCATCATGAGAAACGCTGGTCTGGAGGAGGCACAAGCTGGAATCAAGATTGCCGGGAGAAATATCAATAACCTCAGATATGCAGATGACACCACCCTTATGGCAGAAAGTGAAGAACTAAAGAGCCTCTTGATGAAAGTTAAAGAGGAGAGTGAGAAAGTTGGCTTAAAGCTCAACATTCAGAAAACAAAGATCATAGCACCTGGTCCCATCACTTCATGGCAAATAGATGGGGAAACAATGGAAACAGTGGCTGACTTTATTTTCTTGGACTCCAACATCACTGCAGATGGTGACTGCAGCCACAAAATTAAAAGATTCTTGCTCCTTCGAAGAAAAGTTATGACCCACCTACATAACATATTAAAAAGCAGAGACATTACTTTGCCAACAAAGATCCGTCTAGTCAAAGCTATGGCTTTTCCAATAGTCATGTACAGATGTGAGAGTTGGACCATAAAGAAGGCTGAACACCAAAGAACTGATGCTTTTGAACTGTGGTGTTGGAGAAGACTCTTGAGAATCCCTTGGACTGCAAGGAGCTCCAACCAGTCCATCCTAAAGGAAATCAGTCCTGAATAGTCACTGGAAGGACTGATGCTGAAGCTGAAGCTGAAGCTGCAATACTCTGGCCACCTGATTTGAAGAGCTGACTCATTAGAAAAGACCCTGATGCTGGGAAAGATTGAAGGCAGGAGGAGAAGGGGACGACAGAGGATGAAATGGTTGGATGGCATCACTGGACATGAGTTTGGGTGGACTCTGGGAGATGGTGAAGGACAGGGAAGCCTGGGTGCTGCAGTCCATGGGGTTGCAAAGAGTCGGACACGACTGAGCGACTGAATAGTAACAATGATCTCTAGCATCTCATCATTTAGCATGATAGTTCAGATTCCAAGTTATGTTAAAATACCAGGTAGATTCATTTACATTTATTATACTCCTGCAAAAACTTAGAATTTTGTGGACTACAACAACTCCCTCCTCCCAATTTATCTTCCAAAAAAAAAAAAAAATAGTTGTAAGCAATTATGTATATCAAATCTTATAAAATTTTAGTTTTTTTGATTAGTCTGAAAATAAGGTAGGGGTATCTCTATCTGTCAGGCATTTATAATATAAAGTAAAGTTCCATCAAATCTGCTTGGAAAATTTTCCATTTAAAAGAAATTACAAACATTATTGGGTTTCCCAGGTGGCACAGTGTTAAAGAACCAGTCTGCCAATGCAGGATAGATGGTAGGGAAGCACGTTCAAACCCCTGGTTGGGAAGATCCCCTGGAGGAGGAAATAGTAACCCATTACAGTATTCTTGCCTGGAAAATTCCATGGACAGAGAAGCCTGGCAGCTACAGTCCATGGGGTGGCAAAAAGTCAAGACATGATGCCTGCGTGCGCACACACACACACACACACATTATCAAGGGGAAAAAAGTCTTAAGTGATCCCTATTATAGAAATCAACTGTTTCCATGTTGAAATTATAATAAAATCAAGAAAACTCGGATTTTAGATTTTATCTGTCCTATAGCCATGCACCATCCCTAAACCTTTACTATATGCATACTTCCCTAGTCTGGCTACCCAAAGAAGAAATCAGAAAATTAAAATACACCTCAGCAGAGTGATGTTTACAAAACGTTAGTCCATGCACATGTATGGACCTTTACACTCTATATCATTTGATCCTAGTGACATTATGAGAAAACTGAGGCTTACAGAGTTTAATCGATTCTATGCCCAGGAAATAGTGCTTACATATACAGCTAGCAGTATCATACAGTTTGTCCAAACTTAGAGACTAAACCAACACGTTATTGCATTTCTGTATCAGAGAGGGTGACTCTAAGGAGCCACTTGATTTGGGGAGTGGCTGAGGCCTGTCTACTCTTGTTAGGATATATACACATTTTGAAATGCTTTTTCCTGGAAACACAAATGGATAGTCAGGTCTCTTGTATTCAATTAGAGTGCTCCTGCTTACATTACAGACCAGATTTCAGGAAGGGCAGGGGCTGCGCCCGTCACAGCTTCTCCTGTTGGGTGGTACATGGCAGGGTGACAGTCAACCTCTGCTGATGTTCCACGTGGAAGACCATCAGGGCAATGACTGCACTGCCGCTGCTCGGCAGAAACAGCCCAAGCCACATGTGTCGTTTGAATTTCCTAGTATCCACAGTTAAACACTAAAGACAAGTAAAACTAATTTAAATAATTTTTTTACTTCACCAAACATCCAAAGTATGATCATTCCAACATGTCATCAAAATAAAACAACTGAGATATTTCACACTTGTTTTTTCAAACTAAGTCTTGAAAACCCAGTGCACACCCGTTGCAGTGCTCCAAGGCCCCATGTAGTGAACAGATACCACACTGGACAGCCCAGGTGTAATCCACTTAGCAGTCTAAATTTCCAAATTTTTTCACATGTAGACTGTTACATAGAATAACCATCGTAACAAAATAAGATAATGACATACCTAGGCGAAATCTTTTGATTACCTGCTTTAATAAATCAGCTTATCAGTCATTTACTGTGTGGGAATATGTATCCAGTTATCCAATCCAGAAAGGATTTGGAAGTTCTGTTCTCCGTAAGTTTCTTCTGTAGCTTTTATTCTGCCTGGCCAACTATCGTTTCAGAGATAACGTTAAGTCAGCTCTTTTCAGAATTTATCTCAGAATGAACAAATTCCAAACTGGTGGTAGTATTAATAAAGTACTATGTGGCATGTATCGCATATAAAAACTGTACTAAAATACATTTCTCCTCTGTTACAGAAACTGGCTAACGTTTCTGTACCCTGTGAGAATGGAAACATTTAGACCTCAAGAAGCTGGAGTCACCAGCACGTGAGACGGAAGGAAGGGCCTTCAGCCCCTCCGCCCTTTCCAGGCCTAGCACACAGGCTCAGGACAACGTCGGGGCACGGATGAGACGTTTCTCCAGCCAGGCCTCGCCGGACAGATCCCGGCTGAGGAGTCCGCGTCAACAGGCCTGCAGCCCGTAAGCTGCACGGCGTTCTAACTGACAGGACCAACGCTCGTCTGTGTGGGCGCCGGGGCCCGAGGCTCCCTCACCACGTGTGCGGGCGCCGGGGCCCGAGGACAGGAGGCTCGCTGTCCCTCAGCGGGCGCCAGGGCCTGAGGCTCCCTCACCACGTGTGCCGGCGCCGGGGCCTGAGGCTCGCTGTCCGTTCCTTGGGCGCCGGGGCCTGACGCTCACGCCTGGAGGCACACTGTTCACCACGCAGAGCTGGGCAGGACTCCAGCGGGACTGAGGCACGTTTTCTCTCAGATACCGACGGCCCCTGTGGCTTCCTCTCTGCAGACAGCCCCAGCTGAAAAGAACTGCTCTGCCAACAGCATGCCCCTTCCCCGGGAACAGCTGCACCCGGGGCTGGTTTGGGCTGACAGAGGCCCGGGCTGGTCCCCTCTCACGACGGCCTCTGAGCGCTGTCCTGGCCTCAGGGGTCCCAGCAGCAACGGCAGGGAGTCCACCCCCTCCCGAAGCTCAAGGCTGCTGCTTTGACTCCTCGTGGATTCAGTGCGCTCCTTAGGGCACACCCCCAAAAGCGTCCTACGAAGCTCTGAAGTCCTGACCCAGAACGGCTTTTCATAATTATACGGTAAGTCACTCTTGAATATACTAAATAGTCTCAAGCCACAGCAGGCATGCGCAGTCTTTCCTTCAAACATCGGGGAACAAGCCCTGTGCGGGCTGACGGTAGGAAATGTGTCTAGAAAGTCTGCCGGCCCCGAGGACGGACCCACAGGAGCTCCTGAAACACCAGCTCAGGAGACATGAGGCCTCGCACACACACCGACTAACCTACAACCCCCGCCAACGAAAGCACTGAGGAGGGACCACCTGATCCTGTCTCAGGCCATCAGACTGGGAGCTACATCTTTAGAGTTGGGGGTGGTGATTCAGGGAAGGTCAGTTTTCTGCAGGAAACACAGTATTTTGGAGGCAGACTACTGGGCACACCTCGATGAGACAAAGCCTGATGGGCCCCTCGGGGCTCCCTGCCACCCGCGTGCTGGGGAGGAGGGGCGCAGGCCCAGGGGACGGGAGCACACACATTCCTTTCAGAAGCTGCTGGCACCCTCAGTGTGGGCTCTGTCCTCCCGGTCATCCGGCTCTGGGGCAAGGAGGGACGGAGGGAAGGTGGGGTGAGGACAGGGCAGCTGGGCCCAGCAGAGCGTGTCCTCAGGCAGGGGCCTGGCCGCTCCGGTCAGCAGCCCTGTGGGACTGCAGGGACATGGGCTCAGGATGACCGGAGCTAGGCTGGACGAGGCGCCTCCTGCGCTGGGCCCATGAGAGATCTCAGGGCTTCAGCTAAAGCTGGGGCGGTCGTGGGCGACACACGAGTGGCTTGCCAAGTAGAATCCCTCAGATCCACACCTGCTGAGCTGGACACAGCTGGGGTCCAGTCTGACTTGGCTGCTGTCTAGCCATGGGGCCCCTCAAGTCCCTGACCCTCCATAGGCCACAGTCTCCTCCTTGGGGAAGTGAGCCCTTCACGTGTGCTGGGTGCCCACGGCAGACACGTGGGAAGGGCTCAGCGTGGTCTGAGCGTCTGCGACGGACTCAGCACACGCAGACCATCCGCAGCACACCGGGCACCCCCGACCCAGCACAGGCGGGCATGGGCTGCCCCCCAGCCTCAGACCCACTCTCCTGAATGGGCCCATGGCCACCATGGCCACCTGCTCGGGGGGCGCCCACAGACCTGGGCTAACGGGCTCTGAGCACAGGCCGCTCTGAAACATTCAATAAATGTTCTGGGTCCCACAGGCTATGTGTCGATGGAGCTTATCTGTCAAGAGCCAAGTTCACTGAAGGAGCTGCTCCAGCATTAGTGGGGACCCCGATTACAGGGTGGCTGGGGAGAGGAGAGGAGAGGAGGGAGGGACGCACGTGAAGCTCCTATGATGCCCCATGCGTGATATTCTCGTGAGCTTTCTCTCACTAAACTCAACAGGAAACAAGAACATGAGCGGTATTCCTAAATGGCCGGGCAGAACCCCATGAACCTGAGACCAGCTGGGGATCTGGACACAGGACACCCAAGGCAACACATTCAGGAGGCTGGGAATTCTAGGGGTCGCGGGTGGGAAGCCCGGCTCAGAGGATAGGGAAGGGCAAGGCCTCCAGGAAGCCCAGCGCTATGGTCACAGAAAGGGGGTCGCCTGGACGTCCCACGGTGACCCTGGAGCACACAGGACGCAACTGGTCCCTGCCTGGTGACACAGTACGACCTCACAGACCTGAGCGACAGACGGAAGAGGGCTCTGGTCTGCTCCTCAAAAACCACGTTGGTGCCGCAGGAGGGCAAAGGACCTGCAGAGCCTGCAACCCACCCGGTTCCAGCCCGGCCAGAGACGCCGGACGCGGTCCCAGCCAGGGCTGGTGTGCCAAAGTGCAAACGTGGGGTTCAGATCGTCAGGACATATTATTAAGACAAGACAGAGGCGTTGAGTTGTTTCCTTCATACGGCTCACTCTGACAGCCTGAGAGGCACTTGAGGATGGCACACAGTGACCCCACCACCATAACTGCCCGAGCAGGCGGCCCCCTCCAGTCCTGACGACGGACAGGCGTGGGGTGCCGCCCCCCACCCCTGAAGCAGCTGTCCCTTTTCTCTCTCTACAGATAAGAGGCGGCCCCCTCCAGTCCTCACGATGGACTGGCATGGGGTGCCGCCCACCACCCCTGAAGCAGCTGTCCCTTCTCTCTCTACCGATCAGAGGCAGCACCCTCCAGTCCTTACGATGGGACAGGTGTGGGGTACTGCCCCTGACCCAGCTGTCCCTTCTCTCTCTCTACAGATGAGAGGAGGCCCCCTCCAGTCCTCACGACGGACAGGCGTGGGGGGTACTGCGCCCCCCCCCCCCCACCCCGCCAGAGCAGCTGTCCCTTCTCTCTCTCTTTATAGATAAGAGGTCAAGCAGCCTCTGTGGGGCATCCAGCAAGGCAGTGACTAAGGCCGGATTCCAACCCAGGCCTGACTCCAGAGCCCATGCTGAGCACAGATTCATCACCCTGCTCCCCTAGAAAGGGCTGTAGCAAATGCGACTTCAAATGAAAGAAACGTGGAATGAGGTCTTCTGGTGGCAAAGGGCTAACTCTGACCTTGTTCTCTATCCAACAACTCATTCATTGTCTTTGGAGTAAGTCTTCCCAAAAAAGAGGCATGTTCTGGTTAATTGATGAGTCTCCTTACTTTGTTTTACATATTCTGTATTCCTCTGTCTTCTTAAAGCGATTACTTAGAAGGCAGTGGAACTGCTTGTTCTGCTTCAGGACTCTCGTTTTTCAACAGCACCCAGAGGGACTGATGCATGGCCATCTTCCAGGACAGCCTCTAGGCTCTGCAGTCCTTCCTGGGGGCAGGAGCAGGCTCTCCGTCCTGTTGCGCTACGTCCTGCCTGAGCGGCTCTGGCCTTCCTCTTCTCTGTCCCAGCCACTTACTGCTTGTCACCTGCACGGCACAGGTTCTGCTTTTATCATGAGGGTCCACAGTGAAGTCATCTCCAGACATGAACTGTTAGCATATTAACGTGAGGTATGTGTTACCCCTTAGATTAAAATATTTTTTCTTTCTCCTAGAAGGAGTCATAAGAAACTTAACAATGGATACCTGTAGTGAAATGGGCTGGCAAAAGGAAGTGCGAGGAGAAAAAGAAGCTGTTTCTTTTTTCCCTTTAGTTAACTGGGACTGTCTAATGTTACGTGCACTTTAGTTTTACATTAACAGTGGTTAAGTGGGAAGAGAGAATTTTTATCCTTTTCAACCTTGTTTTATTAAACAAACAAACCCCTATGTTCACAGCAGCACTATTTACAATAGCCAAGACATGGAAACAACCTAAAATGTCCATCCACGGATGAAGGGATAAGGAAGATGTGATACATACATACAATGGAATGCCCCAGATAGCCACGATGGAGTGGTCACTCACCTAGAGCCAGACACCCTGGAGTGCAAAGTCAAGGGGGCCTTAGGAAGCATCACTACGAACAAAGCTAGTAGAGGTGATGGAATTCCAGCTGAGCTATTTCACATCCTAAAAGACGATGCTGTGAAAATGCTGCACTCAATATGTCAGCAAATATGGAAAACTCAGTAGTGGCCACAGGACTGGAAAAGGTCAGTTTTCATTCCAATCCCAAAGAAAGGCAATGCCAAAGAATGCTCAAACTACCACACAACTGTACTCATCTCACACGCTAACCAAGTCATGCTCAAAATTCTCCAAGCCAGGCTTCAACAGTATGTGAACCGTGAACTTCTGGATGTTCAAGCTGGATTTAGAAAAGCCAGAGGAAACCATAGTTCAAATTGCCAACATCTGTTGGACCATAAAAAAAGCAAGAGAGTTCCAGAAAAACATCTATTTCTGCTTTACTGACTGTGCCAAAGCCTTTGACTGTGTGGATCACAATAGACTGTGGAAAATTCTTCAAGAGATGGGAACACCAGACCACCTTACCTGTATCCTGAGATATCTGTATGCAGGTCAGGAAGCAACAGTTAAAACTGGACATGGAACCACAGACTGGTTCCAGATTGGGAAAGGAGTACGTCAAGGCTGTATATTGTCAGCCTGCTTATTTAAGTTATATGCAGAGTACATCATGAGAAACGCTGGGCTGGAAGAAGCACAAGCTAGAATCAAGATTGCCAGGAGAAATATCAATAACCTCAGATATGCAGATGACACCATCCTTATGGCTGAAAGCAAAGAGGAACTGAAGAGCCTTTTGATGTAGGTGCGAGAAGAGTGAAAAAGCTGGCTTAAAACTCAGCATTCAAAAAACTAAGATGGTGACATCTGCCATAAAAGTAACGAAATGATGCCATTTGCGGCAACATGGATGGACCTACAGATTATCAAGCTAAGCAAACTAAGTGAAGAGACAGTGAAGCCGCTCCGTCGTGTCCAACTCTGTGCGACCCCATGGACTGCAGCCTGCCAGGCTCCTCTGTCCATGGGATTTTCCAGGCAACAATACTGGAGTGGGCTGCCATTTCCTTCTCCAGGGGATCTTCCCAAACCAGGGATCCAATCCGGGTCTCCTGCAATGTAGGCAGATGCTTTTACCGTCTGAGCCACCAGGGAAGTACAAGCAAACTAAGTCAGAAATAAAAAGACAAACATCATATGACATTGCTTACATGTGGCATCTCAAATATGACACAAATGAAGTTATCTACAACACAGATACAGAGAACAAGCTTGTGGTTGCCAGCGTTGGGTGCAGGGGAGGGATGGATTGTGAGTTTGGATGAGCAGATGCAAACTATTATCTATAGGATGGATAAACAAGGCCCTATGGTACAGCACAGGGAACTATATTCAATATGCTGTGATAAACGACAATGGAAAAGGAAAAACCTGATAATATGCATAATGATAAACATGCATATACATTTATGTATATTTACTCATATCTGTAACATGAATCAGATCAGATCAGTCGCTCAGTCGCATCTGACTGTTTGCGACCCCATGAATCACAGCACGCCTGGCCTCCCTGTCCATCACCATCTCCCTGAGTTCACTTACACTCACGTCCATCGAGTCAGTGATGCCATCCAGCTATCTCATCCTCTGTCATTCCCTTCTCTTCCTGCCCCCAATCCCTCCCACCATCAGAGTCTTTTCCAATGAGTCAACTCTTCACATGAGGTGGCCAAAGTACTGGAGTTTCAGCTTTACCATCATTCCTTCCAAAGAAATCCTAGGGCTGATCTCCTTCAGAATGGACTGGTTGGATCTCCTTGCAGTCCAAGGGTCTCTCAAGAGTCTTCTCCAACACCACAGTTCAAAAGCATCAATTCTTCGGCACTCAGGTTTCTTCACAGTCCAACTCTCACATCCATACATGACCACTGGAAAAACCATAGCCTTGACTAGACGGACCTTTGTTGGCAAAGTAATGTCTCTGCTTTTTAATATGCTGTCTAGGTTGGTCATAACTTTCCTTCTGGGGAGTAAGCATCTTTTAATTTCATGAGTGCAGTCACCATCTGCAGTGATTTTGGAGCCCAAAAAAATAAAGTCTGACACTGTTTCCCCATATATTTCCCATGAAGTGATGGGACCAGATGCCATGATCTTAGTTTTCTGAATTTTAAGTTTATGAATTAATAATTCCTAAGTATCTCTCAAAAAAAGCTCCTGGGGGCATATGTGCTATTTCTTAAGATAATTTTGAAGAAAACTCTTTGAGTTAAGTCGACAAAAGAATAAACTCTCCTGTGGCATATCTTTTATGATTGCAACCTACACTGAGGAAAATAAAATGGATCTTTCCAACAATTTTCCAAAAATTATTTAATGGCCTGGATTGTGAGATATCGCTTCATATTTGTAATTTTCTTCAAAAATATAAAACCCATATAATTATTGTGTGTTAAAAGGCAACGATACAGATATAAGACCTCATGATAAAAAAAGACTACCTACAATTAAAGAATTATTGCACATATTGATATTTGCTCAATTTCTGCTTGAAAAATGCTCCACCGCTCTGAAAAAAGACACCGGGTAAAGTCCACATGATATTTTATCTCCCTGAAAAGTGTGTCTATTCTTGTGGGTCTGGAACCTCTGATGAGCTTCTCCAGCTTCTGGGATTACTGAGCCTCAAGAATCTCCCCAGCAGAGATTACTAGAAAGCTTTCTGTTGCCACCACTAACTATTTTGGGTCCTGTCTACCTCCCCTTGCTCTCTGACACTCTGCAGGAAGTGTGCTGGGTTGAGGCAAACCCACAGTGACCTCTCCAAACTGGGGCAGGGCTCGCCCCACTGCCCACTGCAGGTGAAAGCTGTTCACCTTGCCTCGTGTCTCATCAAGCCGCTGGACTCTTCCCTGTGAGACTGATACAGTCCTGCTGGGAACAGGGGCTCAGCAAAAGAGCTGGTTCTTGACCACGTGGACTTGCCCGAGTCATCTGAAGTACCCGTGATGCCCAGGCAGCTTGGCGAAGCGGGAGGGAAGGTCAAGGGACCAATGAAAACAGAGCCTGGCACACTGCAGGATTCAACAAGTACTCGCTGAGTGAGTGAGTGAGACGATTCTACTTCTCTAATGCAAGTCATCTGAACAAAATGCTGCCATCGCCTTCTTTAAGAGTCTGTTTAAAAAGGGATGCTGTTCACGTGTCTACTGGAAAACATGGACTGAGCAGGAGTGTAGAAGCAGAAGTCAGAACAGGAAGCAGCCTTTAGCTTTCTCTGTCCACACAGGTATAAACCCATCAGGCTTTCGCAGCCAGAGATACACTCTGCAGCAAACTCACCCTGCGATAACAGAACTCCTGTTAGACAGTTGCCTGGGGCGAACTCCCTGGCAGTCCGGTGGTTAGGACTTCATGCTTGTCACTGCCGTGGGCCCAGGTTCAATCCCTGGTCAAGAAACTAAGATCCTACAAGTTGTGTGGTGCAGCCAAAAAAAAAAAAAAAAGCTTTTAAGTTAACAAATTTAAGTCCTGTGAATTCTCACCAGGTCAGAAAATCACATCAACATCCAGGTAAGTGCAATAACTGACAAAGGGAAAGAAGAATCACTGATCTGCCTCTTGTACTGGCTACGCCACAGCACTGCATTAGTATTTAGGTCACTGAACAGAGTAAACAGCAGCTTTCACAGACTCTCAGAGCTCGAAAAGCCCTAAATGTCAGCAGGTTCAATTACCAGAACACAGCCAGAAACCCTACCAGGGAAATGCAGAACTATATACAGAAGCAAGACCACACCCCTCTGTCCCATGGTATGTTTGTTTAACACATTAAGTCAACACACTACTCATGTCCTAACCATGACATATTATTTTCTGTTATGCTATTAAAAAGTACAGATATTACAGAGACATGTCATTATTAGAACAGCAGTTTAATGCTAGCAGCATGACTGTGCGGATATTTTTAAGGAAGACATTATATGAATTTCTATTAATACTGTCCTCTTTTTAGTCTGAATTTGAATGGAGGATTCTTAAAGTTAGTCTAGCCTTCCATTTAATACAGAATTTCTCTCTACAGGATATTTTAAAAGATTATGTAATAAAAGATAAATGCAGCAACTTTAAATATTTATGTTTCTAAATTCCATAGGAGGTGCTGAATATGGATTACTATTGTTTTGTATTTCTTAAATAAACTTTTTCTAGATTTTGGACACATGGTTATGATATTTAAATAGTCTTTTTATTTTAGATCATTGCCAATTACTCTACATAGAGATTTGTCACGCTGAACTCTAATTCTGTTAAAAGTGAAGTGAAGTGAAAGTCGCTAAGTCGTGTCCAATTCTTTGCGACCCCATGGACTGTAGTCTACCACTCCCCTCCGTCCATGGGATTTTCTAGGCAAGGGTACTGGAGTGGGTTGCCATTTTCTTCTCCAGAGGATCTTCCCAACCCAGGGATCGAACCCAGGTCTGCCACACTGTAGGCAGATGCTTTGCCATCTGAGCCATCAGGGAAGTCCAATTCTGTTAAAATGACTCATAATACAAAGCCTGTACTTAGAAACAAATTTTGAAATCAAGTTGTAATTCTTCTCTGTAAAATATAATAAGTACTTCTGGCTAATACATACAATAATAAGCAGATACACAGCATCTAAGATGTCTAACCTCAGAACTAATCTGTCAAATCCTATCACAGAGCAACTTTGCAACTGAAAAACACCTCAGCATGAACTGTCAATTAAAATATGGTGTTAAAAGAACCACAAAATCTAGAGTGCCATCTACTGCAAGGAAAGAGACTGGTACAAACTCAATTAAAAAAATAATAAAAAACAGACTGTAGTCAGATTTGGTGCTAGCAAGGTATGACACGAGAGGGGACTTTCTGTCCTAAACAACAGTGCCACTCAGTGGCTGAGCAGTGCAGTGAGCTGACAGACGGCACGAATGGAGGGCGGCAAAAAGGAAAATGGAGTTTGGGAGGAGGCAATGAGACTGCAGGCAAAGAGATGCTGCGTTGCCATGGTAACTGTACCTGGGAGGTCAGTTAGGGTCTGGACAGGAACAGAAACCTGAGCATCGCTTCCTGTAACTACATCGCCTGGATTTCATAAGAAAAAATAATGAGATTTCATAAAGAGGAAATAAATTAACTTTTCGTTCATATTTATGCTATAATACTTTTTTACCTATCAACCTAGTTACTAAAAGTTCAGTGAATCAAACTATAACACAATCTTAGAAAAATTAATATAAAGTATTTCTTAAAGGAACTCATTTTTAAAGTGTTTCCTTAAAAGTGTTTGTGCCTGTTTTTCTTGAGGAAAAAAAAAAAGTTTCTACAGGTCTAAAGTACAGGAAACTAGCCATCAATCTGCTGAGCAGATTTCATTTTCCTACAAATAACAGCATGATTTTATATTGTCTTATTTAAAAATTATTTATCCAAAAGTATGTATGTATTTAATTAAGAAGTAGAGATGTTCCTTTAAAATCAATTTCTTCCTGTAACAGACAAAATTTATTTTTAACGAAACTTGAAACGAATTTCTTCAGTGATAAGATAAAGACCTAAACAAGTTCTGATTTCATATTAAGTACTGAAAAGATTTCATAAGTTACCACATGCACTTATAAATGTCAACATGTAAAAATAAATCTGTGAACGGCATACCCTTTAAACTTGATATACTTACTATAGGCAAGATTTCATTACAAATTGGACCTGTAGTAAATGCTTAAAATAAAGAAGTGCTCAAACTCAAAAAACATACAAAGGAAAAGGAGGGTAAGGGAGTGCATTCTCAAAATACAGGAAAGGAAAAGGAAAAGCTGAGAAGCACTTGAGGTGCAGGACCACTGAGAAGCAAGGTTTTGGGGTCTTTGATCTCCTTCCTGGGTGGCAGAGCTCACCACGGAGTAGAGCCACTGTCAGCCGAATGCCTTCCTGGACAGGTTAGCATCTGAAGCCTTATGCTATTTTGAGATTAACAAGCTGAAAAACAAGCCTTCGTAAAAGGCACCACATTTCCTATGTATGATAACACATAATTAACAGATCTGCTTTCCCTGTAGCTCCTACACAATAGCAAAAAAAAAAAAAAAAAATCAATTTTTGAATTATGTAACAACCTTCAGTGCCTTGACCACTGGCTACAATGATGATTTACAGCACAGACAGCTCATCTGGAAATTACTGGGTTGTAATTAGACCATTCCTATCAATTAACAGTACATGCATTTATATTCTCCCATAGCTGAAATAAAATCTATAAATAGGTACATACTCCAAATAACTGATAAACAACTTTTAGTGGGACTTCCCAGGTCCTGAATTTTCCTGATACAGTTAACTCTCTATTCACTGATAAGCAGTGTGCCTCATTTTCTGTACATTTGAAGATTTTCAAGTTTACGCTTGCTACTCATTTTACTCTGCAGCTTCTGGATCACCTATTAATGTATATTTAGAGACTGAAGCCAATTTTAATATTGATGTCACCTGGAAAATGCTGGAGGACCATCTGTGCTCCCTCCTTCCTTCAGGACCCCACCCCCAACATAGATACCCACGGCAGAATGCACTTCAAGTAACAGACATTTGGATGCTGGCTTTCTCACAGAACTCTTCCTCTATATGAGCAGGGATAATCGAGAGTTAACTAACCCATGAAAGCCATAAGGGTTTTGACTGCATAAACAACCACTTTTCGAAACAGCGTTCAAGTTTTCCTACAGAGTGCACTAAAAAGGCACGAAGCACAGGGCTGTCCCGAGATGGTCAGAAGCCTATCCCAGCGCGAGGCTTGGGAAGGAGTCCGCACTGTGCTCACCCGCTCCGGGGCCAGGGGACACACCTGCGGGTTCAGGTCAGCATCAGGGCACGGTAGGACACTTGCGGGAAACGCCCGCAGAAAGAACCGCCGCTGGAGGAGAGTTAACAAACACACCTTTCATCTAAGGAACCATAGGTTTTTAGAGCTGGCATGCTCCCCAGGGGTCAATTCAAACCCCTTATTTTCCAGGTGAGGAAAAGGGTCAGAAGTTTCAGGATTCTGCCTGTGGTTCACTGGAGAGCAAATGAATGATCAACCTACCCGCACTTCTACTGGTACAAACTGCTCTCTTCACCTTTTGGTCTATTTTATTAAAACCTTTATTCAGGGAGGGGCCCTGACAGACCAAGCGATCTTTAATATGAAGGTAGAGAAGCCTTCTGTAGGTTGACATGAGAAGAATAAACCAAAAATGAAAGGAAGAGCTGCCAAACAAGATCACTTCCGTTTCGCACAGGGATGGGTTACGGAATGCCCCAGCGATGCTCCTGTTCCAAATGCTCTGCTTAAGTGCTCTGTTGCTTCCCTATAACTGGGGACTTAGTTTTCATCAATTGTTCAGTCCTCATGTACTTCCTTTCTCACTCACTGTGATATTAATACTTGACATTTCCTTAGAGACACAACTTTATATTTCTATAGTCATTTGGCTTGGTTCCTCAGAAAATTTAAGCTACGGCATTAAGAGATTCTCTGACTCATTTGCCTGCCATCAGTTAGAATTACTACTAACTATGGCTTGTTATCAAAGCAATATTGAAATCATATTTGTTTAGAACAATAAAACAGTACAATTAAGAAATATATAAAATAACATTCATTTCCATCCTGGAAGTGGGCATGTCTCCTGGCATTAAAATACATTTACAATATGTTAAGGATTTGAAGTCTCCTTTTCTTTAAATCATGTGTGATAGCTCTACATTAAAAAGAGAAGAGTGTAATAATATTAAAAGATGTTCTTATGTAAGGTAAATGGAATATTCTAATAGAAATTTAAACAGCAATCATATAAAGTCTAATACTTCATATAGGCAACGACAGATAAGTGTAACTAATAGAAGCACACTTATTGAACACACACAGTTTGTTTTCTGTCACTGGCATATAAAGTCCATTTAACTTAAGTTTACCAGTTTAAATACCAGTAATTAAAATTTTGATAACGTTGGATGCAATCGTCTTAAAGTATATGGAACATGGGTTAATATTTAATATTTAACGATTCAATATATTATTGTTACTGTCAACACCGAGTGTTGGGTACTGAACTTGGCTATAATCCAAGGGATTCCTTTACAACGTGGATGAGGCAGGGGTCAAGAGGGTATCTGCTCTGACACTAAATGGCCACAGACTCCAGGCTTTGTGAGGCCTCAGGACTGATTTCTGTAGATTTTCTGCCATCATGTTAGTATCTCGTGCTTCTGGAATACAGACAGCAGAGCCTCACAGCTAAAAATAAATGTAGCCGTTTCTAACTGGCTATGAGTTGGGTTACTTGATTCACACTTCTTTGGAGGTAAGTGGAAAATATGAGAAAACGGTTCTCGGTAGGAACCCGAAAGGCTCTCTTACGAATACAACGAGCAGGGTGAGGTGCTGGGAAGCCACCGAAGTGGAGGGCGCCTCCCAGAGCTCCGGCGGCAGGAGACCGCCGGCACAGCGCGGAGTCGCGCACACCGAGAGCCCGTCTCACGCTCTCCGCCTCTCCCAGCGCACCAACGCAGACACGAGCCCTGGCTGCCCGAGACATCCTGTCTGCCCCTTCCCCTGTTCGGGGCTCTGCTTCGTGCTCCTCGATGGTACAGCAGCTGGGAGAGGGATGCAAGCCTGGTGACCTGCTTTCTCCGAACCAACCGCAGGGGTGAAAGCTGGGACCAGCAGAGCCCAAGGGTCCCACGCCCGGCCCTTGCCAACGCTCTCCTAGCCAGAGGCATCACTGCACAGTCGGCAGAGACCTCGGTCTACAGGCCTCAAGCTCTCTGCTGTGACAAGTTCTCTCTGCTGTTCACACCACGCTCTGTGGGCGTGACCACGACTCAAATGCAAGCACACTGAGGCAGAAATGTTAAGAAAGTACTTTAACAAATTGGCTCATAAAAAGGTCTTAAGAAGAGTATAGTATCTGAAATTCCCATTTACAAACAATCTAACATGTTTTACAGTTGAGTTTTGCGTTAGTTCCTCCTCCTAGGATGGTGGTTCCTCGAAGTCTGGTGAGAAGGCCCAGGTTCTAGTATCCTCCCTTACCTTTGTTCAGCTGCACGGGCATACTTTCCGATTTCATCAGCCTCTGCTGCTGCTGCTGCAGAGCGTGCCTGGGGGCCTCCGCCAAGGTCCTGGTGGGAGCTGCCGCCGGGGAGGGGGCGCCGGCACCGCCCGCTGCCACGGGGCCGCCTGCACCGCCTGGGGCTGCTGCGGGAGAAATCAGCTTCCTTCCGAAGTTAATCAGGCTGTTCGAGACCTTATTTATATTTAGGGGAGCGCCTTTGGCATTGGTCCTGTAAAAAAAAAAAAAACGTGGAGACACATTATTTAAATTAGAGAACAACTCTGTTCTCTAGTATCAGAGTATCACATGTTCTGTTGATGCAAAGACATAGTTTACATGCTTTGAAAAGGGCCATTTACGAGATCAGGTACACACAGTGAGGTATGGAAACTTAAAAGTGACCACAGAACAGTCCAACTGCAAGACTTTTGAAGATGTGGCTTGTGGAATTTTTTTTTTCACTCCTTTATTCAACAGGCCCTAACGGTGGCGGCGCCGCCACTCTACAGCACAGCTCCCCCTGGAGGGCCCAGGCAGGAAGTGCGTCCGTCACATGCCATGGAAGGAGGCGGTGACGGACGCCTGCGACGCGGGCTCCGAAGGGGCGGTCAGGGCTGGGCGAGCCCGGGTGGCCGCAAAGGGGAGCGAGGGGAGAACAGGTCTCCCCCAAGGCCGCATCTCCCCCGATTCTGCAACAGCAGCGTCTCTGACAGCTGTGCAGCCAGCTCACAGTGCATCATGGGTCGGGCCCCCAGACCCAACCGAGTCTGCCCTCCCCCCGCCGCCCTCCTCCACACCCCCTTCCCGCGACCCTGCGTCCCCTTCCCAAAACACCACATGTTTTGCTGGTCTGCCCGGTGTATGTCCGCCTTCTTCACTCCCCAGTGCAACAAAATGCCATGGAGACAAGGACGCTGGTCTCCATCCCGCCGCTGCCAACACACACCACGCGTTCCGCCTACACTTGTTAAAAGGCAGACGGACCCTTCTCACCCGGCCCGGCCACCGCTCGCCGCCCACAGGCAGGGTCCCCGCGGCTCGGCCCTCTGGAGGCGGCTGCTCCCAGAGCCCCCGTCCCACCTCGTGCTGGCTCCTCTCTGCTGTGTCTTCCATGAGCACACCACCTGCTGCGCGTGCACTCGTGCACACAGGTTTGCAGCCCTTCTCCTCTGAACGCTCATTCCTTCCTGGTCTCGCCCTCCTCACAAAGTGTCTCATGAGCTTTCTGTGCTTCAGTCTGGCCCACTTGGTCTGGCTATGGTCCCTTGCTCTCAGCCCACCCCTGGGGTCACAGTGACTGCGCTGCAGGGCCCAAGGGCCACCCTCACCTCGCCGCTCAGCACTCAGCCCCCCTCCACGCTCCCCTCCGGCTCACACAGGCCTCTCCTGGCGACCGGGGTTTGCCAGTGCCGATGCTCAGCCTGGCAGAGAGAGGACACCAAGTCAACATCTGTTAAAATGAATGATTACTTCCCAAATGAGTCACCGGCTTTAAGTATCTCGGGGCTATTATCTGGAAGACCAGTTAGACTATTTTACTTGTGGGATGTTGTCCATGTCAATATTAGTATGTAATCCAATCATTAATAGAAGCCTATTTTCTCACATTTAGCTTTGTTTTCACAAAAGTAGGAAACTGGAAATCAATTCTGAGAGATCCACTTGTCACGATTTTAGTCACCTTAAATTTTGCCATCATTTCCTTTTCTCAGATCTACCTGGCAGCACATACATGGTAATTCTCCTGCGTTTTATGTGACAGCTGTGTCCGTGCCTTTACTAGCTGCTGTTCAGTCGCTGTGTGGTGTCTGACTCTTTGTGGCCCCTTGACTGCAGCGTGCCAGGCTTCCCTGTCCTCCACTGTCTCCCCGAGTTTGCTCAGACTCATTTCCATTGAGTTCGCAAGGCTACCTAACCATCTCATCCTCTGTCACCACCTTCACCTTCTGCCTTGCCCTCAGTCTTTCCCAGCATCAGGGTCTTGTAGATAGAGCTCTCAGTAGAGCAAAAAACTGTAAAGAACAATATTGCATGGGAACATGGAATGTTACGTCCATGAATCAAGGCAAATTGGAAGTGCTCAAACAGGAGATGGCAAGAGTGAACATCAACATTTGAGGAATTTGTGAACTAAAAGGGACTGGAATGGGGGAATTTAACTCAGATGACCAATATATACTACTGTGGGAAAGAATCCCTTAGAAGAAATGGAGTAGCCATCATAGTCAACAAAGAGGCTGAAATGCAGTACTTGGATGCAATCTCAAAAGTGACAGAATGATCTCTGTTCATTTCCAAGGCCAACCATTCAATATCACAGTAATCCAAGTCTATGCCCTGACCACTAATGCTGGAGAAGCTGAAGTCGAACGGTTCTATGAAGACCTACAAGACCTTTTAGAACTAACATCCAAAAAAGATGTCCTTTTCATTATAGGGGACTGGGATGTAAAAGCAGGAAGTCAAGAGACCTGTGGAGTAAGTTTGGCCTTGGAGTACAGAATGAAGCAGGGCAAGGGCTCATAGAGTTTTGCCAAGAGAATGCACTGGTCATAGCAAACACCCTCTTCCAACAACACAAGAGAAGACTCTACACATGGACATCACCAGATGGTCAATACCAAAATCAGATTGATTATATTCTTTGCAGCCAAAGATGGAGAAGCTCTATACAGTCAGCAAAAGCAAGACTGGGAGCTGTGGCTCAGATCATGAACTCCTTATTGCCAAATTCAGACTTAAACTGAAGAAAGCAGCAAAAATCTCTAGACCATCCTAGTATGACCTAAATCAAATCCCTTATGATTATACAGTGGAAGTGACAAATAGGTTCAAGGGATTAGACCTGATAGACAGATTGCCTGAAGGACTATGGACAGAGGTTCATGACACTGTATAGAAGGCAGGGATCAAGACCATCCCCAAGAAAAAGAAATGCAAAAAGGCAAAATGGTTGTCCGAAGAGGCCTTACAAATAGCTGTGAAAAGAAAAGAAGCTAAAGGCAAAGGAGAAAAGGAAAGATATACCCATCTGAATGCAGAGTTCCAAAGAATAGCAAAGAGAGATAAGAAAGCTTCCTCAGTGATCAATGCAAAGAAATAGAGGAAAACAATAGAATGGGAAAGACTAGAGTTGTCTTCAAGAAAATTAAAGATACCAAGGGAACATTTCATGCAAAGATGGGCACAGTAAAGGACAGAAATGGTACAGCCCTAACAGAAGCAGAAGATATTAAGAAGAGGTGGCAAGAATACACAGAAGAACTATACAAAAAAGATCTTCACGACCCAGATAATCATGACGGTGTGATCACTCACCTAGAGCCAGACATCCTGGAATGTGAAGTCAAGTGGGCCTTAGGAAGCATCACTACAAACAGAGTGAGTGGAGGTGATGGAATTCCAGTTGAGCTATTTCAAATCCTAAAAGACGATGCTGTGAAAGTGTTATACTCAATATGCCAGCAAATATGGAAAACTCAGCAGTGGCCACAGGACTGGAAAAGGTCAGTTTTCATTCCAATCGCAAAGAAAGGCAACGCCAAAGAATGTTTAAACTACCGCACAATTGCAGTCATCTCACACGCTAGCAAAGTAATGCTCAAAATTCTCCAAGCCAGGCTTTAACAGTATGTGAACCATGAACTTCCAGAAGTTCAAGCTGGATTTAGAAAAGCCAGAGGAACCAGAGATTAAATTGACAATATCCGTTGGATCATCAAAAAAGCAAAACAGTTCCAGAAAAACATCTATTTCTGCTTTATTGACTATGCCAAAGCCTTTGACTGTGTAGATCACAACAAACCATGGAAAATTCTTAGAGAGATGGGAATACCAGACCACCTGACCTGCCTCCTGAGAATCTGTATGCAGGTGAAGAAGCAACAGTTAGAACTGGACATGGAACAACAGACTGGTTCCAAATTGGGAAAGGAGTACGCCAAAGCTGTATACTGTCACCCTGCTTATTTAACTTATATGCAGAGTACATCATGAGAAATGCTGGACTGGATGAAGCACAAGCTGGAATCAAGATGATACCACCCTTATGGCAGAAAGCAAAGAACTAAAGAGCCTCCTGATGAAAGTGAAGAAGAGAGTGAAAAAGTTGGCTTAAAACTCAACATTCAGAAAATTAAGATCATGGCATCCGGTCCCATAACTTCATGGCAAATAGATGGGGAAACAATGGAAACAGTGAGAGACTTCATTTTGAGGGGCTCCAAAATCATTGCAGATGGTGAGTGCAGCCATGAAATTAAAAGACTCTTGGTCCTCGGAAGAAAAGCTACGACCAAACTAGACAGCATATAAAAAAGCAGAGACATTACTTTGCCAACAAAGGTCCATCTTATCAAAGCTATGGTTTTTCCAGTAGTCATGTATGGATGTAAGAGTTGGACTATAAAGAAAGCTGAGTGCCAAAGAATTGATGCTTTTGAAGTGTGGTGTTGGAGAAGACTCTAGAGAGCCCCTTGGACTGCAAGGAGATCTGACCAGTCCGTCCTAAAGGAAATCAGTCCTGGGTGTTCACTGGAAGGGCTGATGCTGAAACTGAAACTCCAATAGTTTGTCCACCTGATAGGAAGAATTGAATCATTGGACAAGACTGTGATGCTGGAAAAGATTGAAGGCAGGAGAAGAAGGGAATGACAGAGGATGAGATGGCTGGATGGCATCACCGACTTGATGGACAGGAGTTTGAGTAAGCTCCGGGAGTTGGTGATGGACAGGGAGTTGACTGAGTGACTGAACTGAACTAGATAGATCTCTGAATAGATAAACTAGAAAGAGTTCTAAAACATAACTGATCCAGAGTTCTATAATAAAAATCGAAGAGCTCTATGCTGCTTCTTTCCATAAAGTCTTCTCTAATGATTCTAGCTATTATTACAGGCTAGGTACGGGAGACTTGGAATTCAGCTTTGTATAAAAAGAGCTATTGATTTATAACACAATTAAATGTGAAAAAATCCTTTTCCAAATGGTTTATTTTGCATTATTTCATCTTTAAAGAAATGAGCTATGTAATGTCCTTCCAAAAATTTTTGAAAATAGTGTTTCCTGATTGAGATAATGATAAATAGTGATGACCCACTGCTTGTAATTTTCAGCTGCTTCCTAAGGAAGTAAAGCCTTTCAACTGACAGACATTACAGCTTAGCAACAGGGAAGGCACTCAAACATGTTTATTGAGAAAAGGAATGAGCGACACGTAGAGCACGCATAAATTGCGGACTCAGAAGGCCTTCGCCTCTGGCACGACATTGCACTCAGCGGCCTGTGTGCAGCCCCTTCTCTTCAGTGGTGGAGGAAGAAGAGCTATTACGATATTGAGGTTCCACTGCATTTTCGTTTCGCTTGTCTGCAAGTCGAGATTCATAATTCACAGATATGAAGAAGTTATAATGTTGTTACCCTTTTTTATAAACAAAAATGTACTAGTCGAATTCCCATATTGCCAGTTCTAAAATTTATATGTTGATAAAAGTGCTAAGATGCTGCTAGCGCGTTATCAAGAGACTACGGTTAATGCATCTTCATTACTACTAGTAACCGGGGAACATATAGATCAAGCTCATGCTGGGCCATCTTTCATCTGAATAGCTCTGGAAAGGGGATGAGCCTGTTATCCTTTTTTGTATAGTTTTTGTTTTTAACCAATTTCCCCTCATCCAGTACCCAGAGCTTCTAGAAGAGTATTTTATTTTGAAAACAACTATTGAAGGTGACTCTGTATTTTCAGATAGAAACAATCTTAACCAAGGTACTTCTAGGGCAAGCATGCTGAGCACCTTGTCCACTGTCCATTTGTTTCAGGCATGACAATGTTTATGAGAATGTTAGCTAAGACAGGGCTTAAATATTAGCAACAGCCTTCTTCCCAAGATGTACTAAGCAATCTGCAATAAGCACTGAAGTGAAGTGGAGTGAAGTGAAGTCGTTCAGTAGTGTCCAACTCTTTGTGACCCCATGGACTGTAGCCTACTGCGCTCCTCTGTCCACAGGATTTTCCAGGCAATAATACTGGAATGGGTTGCAATTTCCTTCTCCAGCAATAAGCACTACTGGCTATTAAATCACATGTCCTAAGTGAATGAAAATTAATGCAGCTGTCAAGAGAGCTGATGGACAGTGAGGACTGGACTAGACTGGAATAAAGACGAGACCAGTGTATATAGAGGCTAAGAGGGCTTTGAAGTTACCAAGACAGTGAATATCAAATCTAATGCGTGCCTAGTTCTATGTAATTTCAGTACTGTTGTTCACTACACACTATAATTAAAATAGTACCATGTAAAGGAATAGCTTCAAAGCTGATCCAAGAATTTACTTTTGGCACAAGCTTCTTCAACAGGTTAAATCAGTAGCAACAGAGGCATTTTTGGGAAGATCCACGAATCCTTCAAAACACCTGTACCAGAACCTGGCCTGGCTTCATGGTTGGGCCCCTTTTATTGAGTTTCTGGAACTCTGGAAATGGTGACTCTTGCTGCCTCTTTTTACCAACTCAATCTCTTAGAGCCTGGCTTTGTAACCTGCATTCCATTTACTGAAAGAACTCCTAAGTTCTCCAGTGCCTTTTTACTACCAGGATCATGAGCTTTTCTCATTAACCTTCTAAAAGTTTTCTAAAGCTTTTTTTGTTTTAAAAGTACTGTCTCTGTAAAAAGTCTTCACAACCTTTCCTTCCTGGTATCCACATCTTGACACCACCCTGATTTATTTTCTTCTTACCTAGAGGTTTATTTTTTAAGTCTAACATTAAGTATCACTCCTTTTGTAATAAAATTTTGTTAGATGCTTGCTTATATTTTTGTCAAAAGAGTGAGTTTTAAACTGATTTTTAATTATTTTCATCTACGTCCCCAAAGGTTGAATGCTTGGTTCATCCATCCATTCATTCATTTTTCTTTTTTTCCCAATAAAAGCACTTAAAGCTATATATTTGGATCTGATTAAAGCAACAGCATCATAGATTTTCCTCCAATTTTAAATAGTCTGTTGATTCAATTGTTATTTACATATATTTAAAATTGTAGCTAGTTGGGTTTATTTATTTATTTTTTTTAATTTAATTTTATTTTTAAACTTTACAATATTGGTTTATTTTGTTTATCACTCATTTTGTTCTGTTAAATGAAAACAGAAACAAATACCTGAATAATGGAAATAAGAAAATACTCTGATTTTTTCAAAGGAATTGTGGAAACCAAACTTAAATAAGCTGCTTTATACAAATATTTTTACTAATTACTTGGAAATGGTTAAATTTATTATCTGGTTCACTAAAAACAAGTTGTTCTAAGAAAACTTTATTTCTTAAGATCAATGAAACTAAAAGCTGTTTCTTTGGGAAGACTGAAAAAAATTGATAAACCTTTAGCCAGATTCCTCAAGAAAAAAAGGGAGAGGACTCAGATCAATAAAACTAGAAATGAAAAGGGAGAAGTTACAATTGTTACCGCAGAAATACAAAGGATCATAAGAGACTATTACAAGCACCTGCATACCAATAACGGAGAAGGCAATGGCACCCCACTCCAGTACTCTTGCCTGGAAAATCCCATGGATGGAGGAGCCTGGTGGGCTGCAGTCCATGGGGTTGCTAAGAGTCGGGCACGACTGAGCGACTTCACTTTCACTTTTCACTTTCATGCAATGGAGAAGGAAATGGCAACCCACTCCAGTGTTCTTGCCTGGAGAATCCCAGGGACCGCGGAGCCTGGTGCCATCTATGGGGTCGCACAGAGTCGGACATGACTGAAGCGACTTAGCAGCAGCAGCAGCAGCATACCAATAAAATGGACAACTTGGAAGAAATGGACAAATTCTTAGAAAGGTAAAACCTTTCAAGACTGAACCAGGAAGAAACAGAAAATATGAACAGACCAATCACAAGCAATGAAATTGAAACTGTGATTAAAAATCTTTCAACAAACATAAGTCCCAAACCAGATGGCTTCACAGGTGAATTCTATCAAACATTTAGAGAAAAGCCAACATCATCCTTCTCAAACTCTTCCAAAATTGCAGGGAGAGGAACACTTTCAAGCTCATTCTATGAGGCCACCATCACTGTGATACTAAAACCAGACAAAGATATCAAAAAATAGAAAATTACAGGACGGTATCATTGATGAATATAGGTGCAAAAATCCTCAACAAAATATGAGCACACAGAATCCAACAACACATTAAGAGGACCATACACCATGATCAAATAGGGTGCAAGTATTCTTCAATACACGCAAACCAATCAGCATAGGACACCATGGCAACAGACTGAAGAGTAACAGCCATCTGATCATCTCAATAGATTCAGGAAAAGCTTTTGGCAAAATTAAACACTGATTTATGATAAAAACTCTCCAGAAAGCAGGCATGGAGGGACCCTGCTGCTGCTGCTGCTGCTAAGTCGCTTCAGTCGTGTCCGACTCTGTGGGACCCCAGAGACGGCAGCCCACCAGGCTCCCCTGTCCCTGGGATTCTCCAGGCAAGAACACTGGAGTGGGTTGCCATTTCCTTCTCCGATGCATGAAAGTGAAAAGTGAAAGTGAAGTTGCTCAGTTGTGTCCGACTCTTAGCGACCTCATGGACTGCAGCCTACCAGGCTCCTCTGTTCATGGGATTTTCCAGGAAGAGTACTGGAGTGGGGTGCCATTGCCTTCTCCGATGGGGGGACCCTACCTCAACATAATAAAGGCCATAAACCACAAGCCCACAGCAAACATCCTTCTCAACGGTGACAAACGGCGTTTCCTCTGAGACAACATTGTCCACTCTTGCCATTCTTATTCAGCATAGTTTTGGAAGTCCTTGCCACAGAAATCAGAGAAGAAAAGGAAACAAAAAGAATTCATATTGTAAAAGAAGTAAAACTACCACTGTCTACAGATGACGTGATATGTACGACACAGAGACAACCCTAAACTTGCCACCAGAAAATGACTGGAGTTAAACGACGACTCTGGCAAAGCAGCAGGATGCGAAACCAATGCACAGAAATCTCTTGCAGGCCTATACACTGACAATGAAAGATCTGAAAGACAAATTAAGGAAACAACCCCGTTTACCACTGCAACAGAAGAATGAAACACCTACAAACAAACCTATCTAAGGAGGCAAAAACCTGTACACGGAAAACTGTATGATACTGATGTAAGAAATCGAAGACGACACAAGCAAATGGGGAGAGATACACCGTGTTCGTGGACTGGAAGAATCAACACTGTGGAAGCCAGGATACCATCGAAAGCAATCTACAGATTCAGTGCAATCCCTCTCACATCACCAACAGAAATATCCACAGAATTAGAACAAAAAACTGTATAATTTGTATGGAAATACAAAAGATTTCAAATAGCCAAAGCAATCTTGACAAAGAAAAATGGAGCTGGAGGAATCAGGCTCTGACTTCAGACTATACTACATAAATACAGTAATCAAGACAGTATGGCACTCATACAAAAACAGAAATATAGATCGATGGAACAGGAGAGAAAGTCCAGAGATAAACTCAGACACCCATGTTCACCTAATCTTTGACAAAAGAGGCAGGGATATACAATGAAGAAAAGATAAGTCTCTTCAATAAGTGGTGCTGAGAAAACTGGTCAGCATTACGTAAAAAGTGAAATTAAAACACTCCCTAACATCATACACAAAAACAAACTCAAAATGGATCACAGACCTAAATGTAAGGCCAGACACAACAAACCTCTTAGAGGAAAACACAGGCAGAAGACTATCTGACATTTGTTGTTGTTCAGTCGCTAAGTCTTGTCTGACTCTTTGTGACCCACAGACTGCAGCATGCCAAGCTTCCCTGTCCTTACTATCTCCTGGAGGTTACTCAAACTCATGGCCACTGAGTCAGTAATATCATCCAACAAACTCATATTCTTTTGCCCTCTTCTCTTCCTGATTTAAAATTTTCCCAGAATCAGAGAATTTTTGCATCAGTCAGCTCTTTGCATCAGGTTCAGTTCAGTTCAGTTCAGTTCAGTTCAGTTCAGTCACTCAGTCCTGTCCGACTCTTTCCGACTCCATGAACCACAGCACATCAGGCCTCCCTGTCCATCACCAACTCCTGGAGTCCACCCAAACACATGTCCATTGAATTGGTGATGCCATCCAACCATCTTATCCTCTGTCCTCCCCTTCTCCTCCTGCCCTCAATCTTTCCCAGCATCAGGGTCTTTTCCAAAGAGTCAACTCTTTGCATGAGGTGGTCAAAGTATTGGAGTTTCAGTTTCAGCGTCAGTCCTTCCAATGAACACCCAAGACTGATCTCCTTTAGGATGGACTGGTTGGATCTCCTTGCAGTCCAAGAGACTCTCAAGAGTCTTCTCCAACACCACACTTCAAAAGCATCAATTCTTCGGTGCTCAGCTTTCTTTACAGTCCAACTCTCACATCCACACATGACCACTGGTCATGACTAGACGGACCTTTGTTGACAGAGTAACGTCTCTGCTTTTTAATATGCTGCCTAGGTTAGTCATAACTTTCCTTCCAGGGAGCAAGCATCTTAATTTCATGGCTGCAGTCACTGTCTACAGTGATTTTGGAGCCCCCCAAAATAAAGTCAGCCACTGTTTCCATTGTTTCCCTATCTATTTGCCATGAACTGATGGGACCAGATGCCATGATCTTAGTTTTTTGAATGTAGAGTTTTAAGCCAGCTTTTTCACTCTCCTCTTTCATCTTCATTAAGAGGCTCTTTAGTTCCTCTTCACTTTCTGCCACTAGAGTGGTGTCATCTGCATATCTCAGGTTGTTGGTATTTCTCCCAGCAATCTTGATTCCAGCTTGTGATTCATCCAGCTCAGGATTTCGCATGATGTGCTCTGCATAGAAGTTAAATAAGCAGGGTGACAATATATAGTTTTGTTATACTCCTTTCCCAATTTTGAACCAGTCTGTTGTTCTATGTCCAGTTCTAACTGTTGCTTTCTGACCTGCATACAGGCTTCTCAGAAAGCAGGTAAAGTGGTCTGGTATTTCCATTTCTGTAAGAATTTTCCAGTTTGCTGTGATCCACACAGTCAAAGGGTTTAGCATTGTCAATAAAGCAGAAGTAGATGTTTTTCTGGAATTCCCTTGCTTTTTCTATGATTCAATGGATGTTGGCAATTCCATCTCTGGTTCCTCTGCCTTTTCTAAACCCAGCTGGTACATCTGGAAGTTCTGAAGAATGTCGATCATTACCTTGCCAGCTAACATGTAAAATGAGTGAAACTGTATGGTAGTTTGAACATTCTTTGGCATTGCCCTTCTTTGGGATTGGAATGAAAACTGACCTTTTCCAGTCCTGGGGCCACTGCTGAGTTTTCCAAGTTTGTTGGCATACTCAGTGCAACACTTTCACAACATCATTTTTTAGGATTTGAAATAGCTCAACTGGAGTTCCATCACTTCCACTACCTCTGTTTGTAGTAATGCTTCCTAAGGTCCACTTGACTTCATACTACAGGATGTCTGGTTCTAGGTGAATGACCACACCATCATGGCTATCTGGGTCATTAAGACTTTTTTGGTACAGTTCTTCTGTGTATTGTTGCCCCCTCTTCTCAATATCTTCTGTTTCTGTTAGGTTCTTACTGTTTCTGTACTTTCTTGAGCCCATCTTTGCATGAAATGTTTCCTTGGTATCTCTAATTTTCTTGAAGAAATCTCTAATCTTTCCCATTCTATTATTTTCCTCTAATTCTTTGCATTGTTCATTTAAGAAGCCTTTCATATCTGTCCTTGTTATTGTTTGGAACTTTGCATTCAGTTGGGTATATCTTTCCCTTTCTCCTTTGCCTTTCAAGTTGACATAAATGGCAGCAAAATCTTTTTTGACCCACCTCAAAAAGTAATGAAAAACAAAAATAAACAAATGGGACATAATTAAACTTAAAAAAGCTTTTGAACAGCAAAGGAAATTATAAACAAGACAAGAAGAGAACCCTTAGAATGGAAGAAAATAGATGTAAACAAAGTAACTGACAAAGTCATCTCCAAAATATATAAATAGCTCACGTAGCTCTATATCAAAAGCAAACAACCCAATCAATATACGGGCCAGTGACCCAAACAGACATTTCACCAGAGAAGACACACAGAAGGCCAGCACACACCTGAAAGGGTGCTCACTACCACCAGTCATTAGAAAAGTGAAGATCAAAGCTACAGTGAGGAGCCACCTCATACTGGTCAGAACGGCGGTCGTCAAAAAGTCTACAAACAACAAATGTCAGAGAAGGCGGGAAGAAAAGGGAATTCTACACTGTTGGTGGGAATGCAAATTGGTACAGCCACTATGGAGAACAGTTTGGAGGTTCATCAAAAAACTAACAGAACTACCATATGATCCAGCAATCCCATTGCTGGGCATGTAACCAGAGAATATCATAATTCAAAATGATACATGTACCCCAATTTCACAGCAGCACGATTTAGAACAGCCAGGACACGGGAGCAACCTGAATGTCCATCAACAGATAAAGAAGAGGTGGATACATATGTACAGTGGGATATTACTCAGTCATAAAGAGGACCAAAACTGTGCCATTTGCCCAGACAGACCTACAGTCTGTCATACCGAGTGAAGTAAGTCATAAAGAGAAAACATTGCATAACATGACTTACGTGTGGAATCCAGAAAAGTGATACAGGTGAACTTATTTGCAAAGCAGAAACAGAGCCACAGACATAGAGAACAAGCTTAGGGATACCAGGCGGGGAAGGGGAGGTGGGATGAACCGGGAGACTGGGACTGATACAAATACGCTGAGTGCATGCGTGTGTGCTGGGCTGCTTCTGTTGTGAGCGACTCTTTGCCACCCAATGACTGCAGCCTGCCGGGCTCTTCTGTCCATGGGATTCTCCAGGCAAGAGTACTGGAGTGGGTGTCTTCTGCTCCTCCTGCACTGCAGGCAGAGCCTTTACCCACGGAGACACTTGGGAAGCCCACATACACACTCCTGTGTATAAAACAGATAACGAATAGAGACCGGCTGTGGAGCACAGGAACGCTGCTCAGTGCCCTGTGCTGACCTAACGGAGAGCGGAATCTTAAAAGAGGGGGTACATATAACTGATTCACTTTGTTGTACAGCAGAAACTAACACAATATTGTAAAGCAACTATACTCCAATAAAAATTAATTTAAAAAATAAGACAACTTTATTTCTCGTTTGAAGTGCTGACCTCTATTAGATTTTATCAAGGTGTCAGTGAGTACAATACACACTTAGTTGTACCTGAACAACTGCATCTCGTGTGCACTGCTGAATCTTCTGGCACTCCTCAGACAATTCAGAGACCTGTTCACCAGTGCTTTTTTTAAATTGAAGGTCATGTAATTTGGGAAGAGTCACTTTGCCTGTTGTCTGGGCCTTCACTTCCTCATCTTTAAACCAAGGGGTCTGAGGTGTATGACACTGTGCTGCTTTTGGACAGAAAACCCTCGAGTTTCATGACTTGAAGAAAGAGAACATGTGCTTGTGAATGTGAGACAAAAGCTGCAGAGCCGCCCACTGTATCAGATAAAGCAATCAAAGTTTAAAATACTCTCAACTGGGCAGCATGAGAAATAAGTGAGAGATAAAATTTAATGGAGATTAAAAAAAGCGTATGCACTTAGGTTAAAATGTTTTACAACTGCACACTATACATAGAATAGTGAGGTGTGGATTAACACTAATTCATATTAAAACAAAACAAAAAACAACCAAACTCCCAAGCGTGAATGCTTTGGTCTGGTCCCCAAGGTTGATCTGAGCCTATGCTGATGTTGGAGAAAAATAAAATTCTGGGGCTGCATTAATTCTAGGCAAGTGAACTTCTAGTTTCCAGTCCAGCATGTAAGAATTTTGGAAGTTTCTACTCTGTCCTAACAACAAATAAAAAGTTGAACAAACTGAAAAAAAAAAAAAAAAAAATCAACTTTTTCATAGCTCTTTAAAAGAAGTGAGGTCAAAGGGCAAACTGCTACTCCCAGATTGGAGAGAGTGACAGGTGAATACAGAGCATCATGACCTCCCAGAGCGGAAACCCACAGGAACCAGCGCTGGGACAGGAAGCTGGAACTGCAGCTGAACTGCTAGAGGCTCTGTATGGACAAACCCGGAAGTTACAATCTCCAAGGGGGACCCAGTCACAGGCTCAGTGGCCAACCTAGACTTACGTCAGCTTTACATCCTGGACTTCTGCCAGGCTCTCATGAGAAAGTGTGCTCGGACAGGGGTAGAGGGAAAGGAACTGTCTGAAATACACCAGAGCATGTTGTTCTCAATGGTCTGCCCTCAGGAGAAACACTGAATCAGAGTCTAACCTGCTGGGAATTGTTCAGAGTCTAACTGACCTGGGGGAAGGGAAGTACCTAATCCTAGCCCTCTCCAGCCTTCCTGTCCTACCCTAAGGTGTCATGTGTTAAATTCAGAGCCCAGAGGCCCTGGCTCACTACAGGACTGAGACCTACTCATAGCACAGCATACTAAAAAGCAGAGACATCATTTTGCCGACAAAGGTCCGTCTAGTCAAAGCTACGTTTTTTACAGTAGTCATGTATGGATGTGAGAGCTGGACTATAAAGAAAGCTGAGTGCTAAAGAACTGATGCTTTTGAAGTGTGGTGTTGGAGAAGACTCTTGAGAGTCCCTTGGACTGCGAGGAGATCAAACCAGTCAATCCTAAAGGAAATCAGTCCTGAATATTCATTGGAAGGACTGATGCTGAAGCTGAAACTCCAATACTTTGGCCACTTGATGCGAAGAGCTGACTCACTGGAAAAGACCCTGATGCTGGGAAAGATTGAAGGTGGGAGGAGAAGGGGATGACAGAGGATGACGATGGTTGGATGGCATCACCGACTCAATGGACATGAGTTTGAGTAAGCTCCAGGAGTTGGTGATGGACAGGGAGGCCTGGCATGCTGCAGTCCATGGGGTCGCAAAGAGTCGGACACGACTGAGCGACTGAACTGAATTAACCATAGGAGTACAGAATGCTTCCTCTCTCCTCCACATCTTATCACATTACTAAAGGCCTATTTTTGGAGTTCTTTTACCCAGTACAACATGCTCAAGTATCCAAAATAAATAAAGAAAAGATTCACTCAAAAAGCAAGAAGCAAAAAACCATAGTTCGAAGAGAGAGCAAGCAAAGCATCAGAACCAGACTCAGATATAGCAGGGATACTGGAACGATCAAATGATCAGACTGGAAATTTAAAATAACTATGATTAAAATGTCTCTTTGCGACCCCATGGACTATAGCCTACCAGGTTCTTCCATCCAAGGGATTTTCCAGGCAAGAATAATGGAGTGGGCTGCCATTTCCTTCTTCAGGAGATCTTCCCAACCCAGGGATTGAACCCGGGTCTCCTGCACTGTAGGCAGAAGCTTTACCGTCTGAGCCACCAGGGACGGTGATTAAAATGTTAAGAACTCTAATGAGTAAAGTAGACAGCAGGCAAGAACAAATAGGAAATATAAGCAGACAGGAGGAAATTCTAAAGAAAAAAAAAGAAATGATAGAGATAAAAAATACTGTAACATTAAGAATGTCTTAGATGGGCTTATTATTGATGGACATGGCTGAGGAAAGAATCTCTGAGGTTGAGGACATTTCAATAGAAACTCTCCAAATCGAAAAGCAAATAGAAAAAAGACAGAAAAAGCAGAAGAGAATATCCAAGAACTGGAGGACAACTGTAAATGGTCTAACAGCCACACACTGGGAACAGCAGAAGGAGAAAAAAGAAAGGGAGAGAAGAAGCATTTGAAACAACAATGGCTATGAGTGTTCCCAAAGTAATGTCAGACAACCAACCAAAGATCCAGAAAGCTCAGAGAACATCAAGCAATAGAAATGCCAAAAAAATTATACTTAGTCATATCATTTTTAAACTACAGAAAATCACAGGAAAAAAAAAAAAAAAAAACCTGAAAAAAGCCAGAGGGGGAAAAAACAGCTTACATATAAAGGAACAAAAATAAAAACCACATTCAAATTCTCCTCAGAAACCATGCATGCAGGAGAGAGTGCGGTGAATAAAATGTTTAGAGAAAAAACCAGCGACGTAGAATTCTGTACCCTGTAAAACATCCCTCAAAAGTAAATGTGGTATTTGTATGTATAAATTGCTTCTGATAGTAAACATATTACTATTTGCTGGTAAATGAAGTATATGACTAGGAATAGGTGAGTGTCTGTGCTGTAGGAGGTAACTGGACAAGTATGGCACACAGTTTTGGTGATGCATGAATTTCTGGCAGAATTGAGTTTTGTCTATAAAACGGAGCAGAACAGTAGGGAGACACGCCGATTATGACGGAAGAGGAACGGCTAACGAGGCCGGGGCACAAGTCCACCGACAGAGGAGAGCTGCCGGGAGCAAAAGCAGCGCTTCTGCACGCGGCTTTGAAAACGAGACGAGGTACAAAAGTTACAGAAAGTCACAGGAGACAGAGGGCTATGACCCAGGAAATCCTTCCTAATGATTTAACAGGCTCCACTTAAAATGTAAGCACTCCATTTCTGGAACTGTCTAAGCAGAGCTTAGGAAATCGTGTTCAGACAAGGAGGCTTGCTGGCCGGGGCGAGAGGCAGAGTTCAAGGAGAGCCCCTTCTGCCTCTGTTGACGGCAGGTGCTGGGCTGGGCCAGCCGCCCCCTACATCGCAGTCACTATCCTGCCAAGACGCAAGGCGAGGGCCCTTGTGGGATGGTGACCGGACCCAACTCGAGCTCGGAGGCCTCCCTGGCTGCCCTGCCTCCTGTTTCCACCCTCGGTCTCCATTCTTTTTGCCCTTCCTTCCACCTCTAGGATCACCTTTCCACTGAGACTTTTCTCCCTTCTTTTCCTTTCCTTCCATCAAAATCTCCTTTCTATCATTTTCTCATCTCATTCTACCCACACTTTTTTCCATCAAAAAAAAATATATAACTTAGTTTAAAATTACCTTCTTAAGTGCAAGTTGTTGGAAAAAGTAAATATAAACACATGATTTTGGCTTTAGGATAGAAATGATACTCTCTTTGCATCTCTATAATTTCCTAGCCTGCCGTTGTTGACCTACCCAGGATTATGATTCTTATTTACTTCTTTCATGCTTATTATATACATCTACTTTTTATTTAAATATTTAAAACAGTTTTCATGGTTGAAAAATAATACTTTTCAAGATGATTCTAACATTTGAGCTAACGTTTAGGATGTACTCATAAATTCTCTAAGTTAAAGGTTTCAAATTCTATAAAACAAAGTAGTTTCCAACTTTCTTAATTCTTTACCTTTAATGTTGAGTGTATCAAACTTGCTTCAATGAAGGACATCTATACTTAATTCTAATTTGTTTGCCATATCTTGAGGTTTCTGCTATCTCAGAAAATGAACTCTCTCCATATACCATGAAACTCAAGATTTTATAGGTCTTTATAAAAACTACATGATAAAAATTAGCTTGCTATTACTCATTCCTTAGGAATCTGACTTTCAGGTGAAACATGTTTCCTTTCAGCTGTACAGATGACGATTATTTTGCGTGTGGCATGTAAGTCCTTGTTACTGTGATGGGAAGCAAAAGAAGTGCTTGTCAGGGCCAGAAAAGTTGACCCCGTAAGAGGGTGGACATAAGCTAGACTGTGGGGCTCAGCTAACTGGGTCTGAATATAATTGAGAATATTTAATGTAACAAATAAATTAGCAATTGTGCATAGACCGTGGTTATATAAAAATCATGAGATAACTCCCTAAGACCTATCTGCAGGGATGAAATTCGAGGTTTCTATTCCAGGACAGTCATTTTCAACTAATTTATATTCTGACCCAGTGTCTGAGAGGGATACAAATCTCTCCCGTGAACCATGGCCCACAGGAGTTTCTGGTCTAGGGAAACACAGCAGAACGGAAGAGGATACGATCTTGAGCTGCCACCTGTTGGGGAGCTTTGCCCTGTCTCCTGTCTACCTTCTCTGAGAGTCACTATGTATCTTCACACTTGAAAAAAAATCACATGCAGCTATACTTAAACATATATCAATAATCAACTTTTAAGAGTTCTAAGGAAAAAAGGTACGTTTTAAGAAACTTTCCTTCAAGTTTTAATGAAAGGGAGTCAATAAATATAAACAAATGTATGAAGCCATGTAAAATTCCAAGAAAAAAGTTACATTAAAAAAAAAGTGCAGCCTGGACGTCCCTGGTGGTGCAGTGGATAAGAACATGCCAGCTGATGCAGGGGACAAGGCTTCAGGCGGGTCTGGGAAGATTCCACGTGCTGGGGAGCGCCTAGGCCGTGCGTCACACCACTGAGGCGCGCTCTGGAGTCTGCACGCAGCAACTGCGGCCCGCGCCCAGTGCCTGTGCTCCCCAGCAAGAGCGGCCAGTGCTCCAGAAGCCCTCGTGCCACAGCCAAGAGCAGCCCTGCTCAATGCAACTAGAGGAGGCTCCCAAGGCAACAAGCGTCCAGTGCAGCCAAAACAAAGTGCAGCCCCAGGCAGGGGCAGGCTACACGCAGGAAAACAGACAAAGTACAGCCCCAGGCAGGGGCAGGCTACACGCAGAACAGACAAAGTGCAGTCCTAGGCAGGGGTGGCTACACGCAGGAAAACAGACAAAGTGCAGCCCCAGGCAGGGGCGGCTACACGCAGGAGAACAGACAAAGTGCAGTCCCAGGCAGGGGCGGCTACACGCAGGAGAACAGAGGAGCTTATTTTCTCTCAAATGGAAAACAACCTATAAGACCTGCACTCTTAAAAACTATGCAACAGAATGGAGAGAATGTGAAGACTGAATGAAGAGACAGTCCATGGTCATGGATCTACTAAAGTTTCGGTTCTTTCCAAACTGATCTACAGATTCAATGTAATTCCAATCAAATCCCAATAATTTTTAGAGAAATTGACATGTAGATTCTACAATTTATATGGAAATGCAGAGAACCAAGAATAGCCAAAATAATAAAAAAAAGAAAATCAAGACTTGCTGTGACGCCACATAATGAAGCAAGTGTGGTACTAGCGAAAGCAGAGCGTGCCCAGAAACAGACTTGTATCTTCATGGTCAATGGATTCTCAGCCAGGGACCCAGTTTAATTCAATGAAGAAAGGAGAGGATTTCACATAACTGGTATCCAACCGCTGGATACTTGTATCGAAAAGCATGGACCTCGGTTTTTACCTCTCCCCACACACTCTGATTTGACACGGACCACAGATCTAATACAACTGTTAGCACCACACCAGTTTTGAGAAGAGTACAGAGTACCTCTGGAACTTTCAGGGTTAACTCATCGTGCCTGGGCTCCCCAAAGCCTGCACACTGCAGGACCCGCCCTGCAGGGACAAGTGGGAGGGAACCTCTAGCCCTTGGAATGTCTGTCTGATAACCCTGTCTTTGTAGACCCGGGACCTTGAACCACAGCAAGCAGTGCGCACTAACAATGGGAATCAGGCTAAAAGTCTGTTTCTGTTTCCTCCTGGGCCCTGCCACACGGCCTCCATCTGACCAGGGGCCTAGAGACAGACAGCTAATGTCACCACAGGGCTGCTCCCTGCCTGCACGACTGACCTCCAACAGAACCCCGAGGGGACCAAGTGCTGGGGAACGTCCCGAGGCAGCACTTCCTGCGCGCAGCCCTGCAAGGACCAGGCGGACTTAAGCACTCCACTGAGGGGAAACTCACACCTGGCCCCTCCTGGACTGCGACTTACACTGCTGCCTGCGCATCTGTAAACCAGGCGCCGCTGCCCTCAGGCCGTCACGCCACAGCCTCCCTGCCCGTGAGCGCTGAGGGACTCCACATGGGCACCGCAGGCCCTCAGGCCGTCACGTCACAGCCTCCCTGCCCGTGAGCGCTGAGGGACTCCGTGTGGGCACCGCAGGCCCTCAGGCCGTCACGCCACAGCCTCCCTGCCCGTGAGCGCTGAGGGACTCCGCGTGGGCACCGCAGGCCCTCAGGCCGTCACGCCACAGCCTCCCTGCCCGTGAGCGCTGAGGGACTCCGCGTGGGCACCGCAGGCCCTCAGGCCGTCACGCCACAGCCTCCCTGCCCGTGAGCGCTGAGGGACTCCGCGTGGGCACCGCAGGCCCTCAGGCCGTCATGCCACAGCCTCCCTGCCCGTGAGCGCTGAGGGACTCCGCGTGGGCACCGCAGGCCCTCAGGCCGTCACGCCACAGCCTCCCTGCCCGTGAGCGCTGAGGGACTCCGCGTGGGCACCGCAGGCCCTCAGGCCGTCACGCCACAGCCTCCCTGCCCGTGAGCGCTGAGGGACTCCGCGTGGGCACCGCAGGCCCTCAGGCCGTCATGCCACAGCCTCCCTGCCCGTGAGCGCTGAGGGACTCCGCGTGGGCACCGCAGGCCCTCAGGCCGTCACGCCACAGCCTCCCTGAAGGCCGTCACGCCACAGCCTCCCTGCCCGTGAGCACTGAGGGACTCCGCGTGGGCACCGCAGGCCCTCAGGCCGTCACGCCACAGCCTCCCTGCCCGTGAGCGCTGAGGGGCTCCGCGTGGGCACCGGAGGCCCTCAGGCCGTCACGTCACAGCCTCCCTGCCCGTGAGTGCTGAGGGACTCCGAGTGGGCACCGGAGGCCCCGACCAGCCGCCCGCCGCTGCAGCCGCCGAGTGGAGCACCCGAGGGCCCCAGACAGCGAGGCGCAGGTCCAAGGGGGGACTGCGGCGAGCGCACGCAGAAAGCACTACGCCCCTTCACGTGAGACCCTTGGTTTCCTTTAATTAACAGCCATCTTTCAATGCTGACTACCCAGCCTTCGCTGCACAAACTCCTGTGTAACCTGGCTTCCCACTGCGCCTTTGGGTCAGGCCCTCGGAGCAAGCTGATAGTCCTGTCTTGGACTTGAAGTCCTCAGAAAGTCTGCCAAGTAAAACACGACTCTCAACTTTCTAGGCTGCTCATTTTCAGTCAACAACACAAGCTTTTTTCCTTTCTTGATTTTAATCTGTGTCCTTTTGCCATAATACACTATAAACGTGGGTATAGCAGCTTTTCTGAATTCTGTGAGTCCTTCAAGTGAACCAGTGAAGCCAAGCATGGTCTTCAGGATCCTGAACAAAGGAGACTTAGATGGATCTTAGGAGATTTCATAGATAAGAAAACAAAATGCACCAGCCATAAAGGAAAAAAACTGAAAGAAGAAATGTCACTGAAATGAAAGTTTTCTGCTCATTAAAAGGCATCATTAAGAAAACGAACACGCAAGCTCCACGCTGGGGGATAATATCTGCAGTACATTTATCAGACAAAGGCTCCTACCCAAAACATATACAGAATCCTCACAAATCAAGAATAAAAAAGACAAACAACCCATTAAAGACAGGCAGACAACTGGGACAGTCCAAAAAGGAATCACCAACATGCTATGAAAAGACGCTCAGGAAAATGTAAATTAAAACACAATGAGATACCGTTTCATACCAACTACAATAGACAAAATCAGAAAGACTGACAGTAGCAAATGCTGGTGAATATGAAGAGCAGTTAAAGCTCCCAAATATTGCTGGTGAGCATGGAGAAAGGTATAACTACTTGGTGAAACAGTTCTCAGTTTCTTATAAAGTTAAACATACATCCATCCTATGCATGCTAAGTCGCTTCAGTCGTGTCCAACTCTGTGTGACCCCATGGACTGCAGCCCGCCGAGCTCCTCTGTCCATGGGATTCTCCAGGCAGGAGTACTAGAATGGGTTGCCATTTCCTTCTCCAGGGGATCTTCCCAACCCAGGGATCAAACCCAGGTCTCCCAGAATTGCAGGCAGATTCTTTAGCAACCGAGCCTGAGTAATTTAATTTCTAAGTGTTTATCCAAGGGAAACATAAACATATATCCACCAAAACCAACAATAACAAATGAAAACATCAAAACACTTGTACAAGAACGTTCATAGCAGTCCTGCTCAGAACGCTCCACATCTGGAAATAACCCCCTATCCATCAATAACAGAATAAACAATTTGTGGTACATCATATAGTGGAATACAGCCCAAGAAGAGAAGGAAACTACTGGTATACGTAAAACAATATGCACGAAGTGCAAGCACACTAATCTGAATGAAAAAAAGTGCATACTATGTGTCTCTATTCATGGCAAGACCAAGAAAAGGGGAAACTCTCAAAACAAGGGAGCAGAAATCAAAAGTGGTTGCTTCGGGATGAGGAGTTGGGTATGACCGTAACGGGACCGGGGGGGACTCTAGGTGACAGGAATGTTCACTCCAGATATGCTGTCTTAGATGGCGGTTACAAGACATGGGTCGGGGAGATCCCCTGGAGGGGGAAATGGCAGGCACCCCAGTATTCCTGCCTGAGAATCCCATGGACAGAGGCGCCCGGCAGGCTACAGTCCACACAGTCGCAGAGGGCTGGACACAACTGAGCCTGCATGCAGAGGGGTAGTGTACACAGCTATCCAAACTCATCAGACTGAACACTTAGGATCTGTGTCTTATGTACAAATTATACTTACATTTTTTAAGAAAGGAGAAAGATTTATTTACTCTGCCCGAAAAAGGAGATAGTGTTACCAATTTACCTAAATTGGTTAGGAATTAACAACTCTCTTTGATACAAGAGAAAGAGCATTTCAGACATAGAAGTGTTTATAACACAAACTCCTATTTGAGCATAAAAATATCACAAAATTACATTTATATAGAAATCAGTGTCCTTTGAAATTCTGATTAGCCAATTAACTACTAATGGACTATAACCATGGACTTCTTGGCTTCATGACTCGGGAAATATTATTAGCATATTATTTCTTTACCATATTTTAGCAATAAAATACTTCAGAGTAAATATAATAAAGCCTCATTTAAAAATTCTTGTGGACCATATAATATGGAAATTAGCTAGAAGAATTTTATAATGCCTTTTAGGTATTCAAAGCAGTATTTATTTATTCAGTCATTAAACTACTGAGTACTAGACACAGTGCCAGGCACCGTGCTGGGCCCTGGGAATACGAGGGCTCCGTCCCCGACATCAGCGTGGCTATTCTATACATGAAACCAGAAAGTGCTCACTCATTTCACCCACGTTGGAACACGCTCTCCACGCCAGGTAACGAGGAGACAACAGGGACACAGGCAGAGGCGGCCCCTGCCCTTGCAAGTCGGATTCGAGTATAAGAAGACTGTTGGAAGAAGGTCGAGCTTTCTGGGAGGACGTGCTTAGTAGGCCAGGCCTTGAGAAGAAGACTCCTAAATTAAAAGACGCTTACTCCTTGGAAGGAAAGTTATGACCAACCTAGATAGCATCTTGAGACATTACTTTGCCAACAAAGATCCGTCTGTCTAGTCAAGGCTATGGTTTTTCCAGTGGTCATGTATGGATGTGAGAATTGGACTGTGAAGAAGGCTGAGCGCCGAAGAATTGATGTTTCTGAACTGTGGTGTTGGAGAAGACTCTTCAGAGTCCCTTGGACTGCAAGGAGATCCAACCAGTCCATTCTGAAGGAGATCAGCCCTGGGACTTCTTTGGAAGGAATGATGCTAAAGCTGAAACTCCAGTACTTTGGCCACCTCATGCGAAGAGTTGACTCAATGGAAAAGACTCTGATGCTGGGAGGGACTGGGGGCAGGAGGAGAAGGGGACGACAGAGGATGAGATGGCTGGATGGCATCACTGACTCGATGGACGTGAGTCTGAGTGCACTCTGGGAGTTGGTGATGGACAGGGAGGCCTGGCGTGCTGCGATTCATGGGGTCGCAAAGAGTCGGACGCAACTAAGCGACTGAACTGAACTGAACTGAAGCAGAGGCAGACTCTGATTCTGAGAAGAGATGGAGAATCACTGGGCACCAGGCATTCTTGGGGTAAAAATGGACAGGACACTGCCGCGCCCTCGTCACCTGGAGCCCAGTGGCGGAAGGTGGGGAACGTCTGCAGAGCCCAGCAGAGGCTCCCTTACTGGAAAGCGTTTGTCTGCAGAGCCTGGCTTCCTGCTGGATCCCATGCAGGCATCCAGACAGGGGGCCTTTTGGGAAGGGCCTACATCCCGATCTCTAACTCGGGCATCTTTCATTACTGACGCCAATTAGGTTGTTGCAGCTGTGACACAGGGCAGAGGAGAGCTGGGGGTGTCAGCACGGAGGATGCTCTTGCTGGTCTGGAACCCAGCTTGGCTTCTTCCATCTCTACCAAGGCCTCACTCAATCAACTTAAGTAAATTAGAAGACCTCCAGTCGTGGAGCTGCGTAAAAAGGGCCACTGGATAAAGAGGCACGTGGCTTGAGGCCCTGCTGCCAGCTCAGGTGTGGATGTTTCAGCACCTCTGCAAGAGCAGAGAAACTACACACTTTAAGAAACTGTGTGTGGCACTTTCAAAACAGAAAATCTGTGAGTGTTCTGGAATGTAGAAGGTGTGTGATTTTACTCTTACTCTAAGAGATTGCAATAGTTAAAAACTATGAAATTCTGTTCCATGAATACTCAATTGGGCACTTCAGAAGTCACAAATTCCTAAATAAATCAGATGGGTCTTTCTGAAGACTGGTCACAATTTAGATGTGCTTATTTTTTATTTATAGAAGTAATTTATGGTTATTTAAGGACAAAATTGGAGCAGGATTTGAGTGTTAATTTGTTGTTCTGAGCTCAAAAGTTGAATGAATAAGGAAATGTCAATTCCCATTTTTAAAAAGAAATGTGCAGCTAAGTAAAATCAGAGCACAGTGAATGCTACCCACACACGTAATGGAAAATCTATCACGAAAATACCTAGGCACTTGCTGTTAAAGACTTAATTACAGCAATCCATGGTAAGGCAGAGAAGAGAAATCAGGCTTCTTGATTTCTAGAGATATTCTTATCCATGAAATCACATGTCATCTTGCATCCTCATCTCTCATTTGGATAAGCAGCACAAACAGAAGTCCACTGCCGTGGACTGCGTCCAGACGTGGCACGGATTAGCTCCCTGCCCTCCAGGTACCTGTCTGCCCTTGCCTGTCCTCCACTCACGCATCACTGCCGGGGGTTCCCCCATGAAGATCGCCTTCACTCTGGATCAGCCCCACAGCCTGTCTTGCTGCTCAGTGACAGCCCCGATGCAGGAACTCTTTAATAGCCTCTAAACAGCTAAGAAACTAGTTGTAAGGCTACGGTTTAAAGGTCCAGCCTGGTAAAAACATCTTGGGCATTAAATAGCTAAAGGGGTCTTTGCCAAGGGTTTCACAATAGTTTTCACAATAGGTTTCACAATAGCTACAATAGTTTTTTCATCCTAGATAAAGTAATGGTACAATAAACCAACTTCTAAAGAATGTGGTAGTTATAAGGGTTACATATAGACTTGGGAGTATTCTGTAGCAAGATGATCAAGTTTCTTTCAACTTACATTCCCTAAACCAGTGACTACGGGTATCCATGCTCCTTCTGGGTTGGTCACTCATTCACTCACTCATTCAAGTCACCTTATTGAGGCATTTCAGACCTACAGTGGCTGTGTCTTCTTAATGTGCACAGCTTGGCGTGTTTAGAGGTAAGCATGCATCTGCAAAGCCATCACCACAATCTATGACATAAACGTACCCCCACCCCTTAACGTTTCCTCCTACCCTCTATATTTATTATGGCTATTTTACTTTTTGTGATAAGAACACTTAAAATAAGATTTACTCTCTTAGCAAATCTTAGGTACATAACAGTATCATTAACTATGGGCCTAGACTGTACAGTAGGTGTCTAGGACTTACTCATCTCTGCCTCATTTATTAAACGCTGGGCTGGAAGAAGCACAAGCTGGAATCAAGATTGCCAGGAGAAATATCAATAACCTCAGATATGCAGATGACACCACCCTTATGGCAGAAAGTGAAGAAGAACTCAAAAGCCTCTTGATGAAAGTGAAAGTAGAGAGTGAAAAAGTTGGCTTAAAGCTCAACATTCAGAAAACGAAGATCATGGCATCCGGTCCCACCACTTCATGGGAAATAGATGGGGAAACAGTGAAAACAGTGTCAGACTTTAGTTTTCTGGGCTCCAAAATCACTACAGATGGTGACTGCAGCCATGAAATTAAAAGACGCTTACTCCTTGGAAGGAAAGTCATGACCAACCTAGATGGCATATTCAAAAGCAGAGACATTACTTTGCCAACAAAGGTCCGTCTAGTCAAGGCTGTGGTTTTTCCTGTGGTCATGTATGGATGTGAGAGTTGGACTGTGAAGAAGGCTGAGTGCGGAAGAATTGATGCTTTTGAACTGTGCTGTTGGAGAAGACTCTTGAGAGTCCCTTGGACTGCAAGGAGATCCAGCCAGTCCATTCTGAAGGAGATCAGCCCTGGGATTTCTTTGGAAGGAATGATGCTAAAGCTGAAACTCCAGTACTTTGGCCACCTCATGGGAAGAGTTGACTCATTGGAAAAGACTCTGATGCTGGAAGGGATTGAGGGCAGGAGGAGAGGGGGACGACAGAGTATGAGATGGCTGGATGGCATCACTGACTCGATGGACGTGAGTCTGAGTGAACTCCGGGAGTTGGTGATGGACAGGGAGGCCTGGTGTGCTGCGATTCACGGGGTCGCAGAGTCGGACACGACTGAGTGACTGATCTGATCTGATCTGTCTCATTTATTATTAACCTGCTATTTTGAAAGGTGAAAAATGGTACTTCACAGGTCTTTTAATTTGCATTTCTGTGACTAATTATGAGTTTGACCAGCCTTTTGAGGTTTATTGCTGTTCGCAATCCTTCTTTTGTTGAGTCCATACTATATTCAGGGCTCTATTTAAGGTGCTGAGGATACAAGACAATAAAACATTCAGAATTTATATTTCAATGTGAGAAACAATAAAAACACACAAAAAGTAGAATAAAAAGCTAAAAATACCATTTCAGGTGGTAAGAACTGCTATTAAAAAACCCCACAAAAACAAAAGCAGTAACAAAGGAAAATAAAAGGAGTCAAGGGGTCCGTTACTTTAGACACAGCGGTCAAGGAGGGGCTCCCTGAAGCGGCGGGGTCTGAGCAGAGAGAAACGTCAGGCGCAGTGCGGGTTCTCAGGAAAGAGCCCCGGCCTGCGGAGAGCAAGCTCAAAGCTCCTGAAGGGGGCTGACGGGGAACTGGGGGGACGGTTAGCGGGCCGGGGTGGCCGGAGTCCAGTGAGCCGGGTCGGGGTGCAGACGGGGGTGCACAGACAGGAGCCGGGTTTCGCAGGGCCTCCCTGCAGCACTGCACGGTGCTGGACCTGAGGCCAGGCGTGCTGGGAAGCCACTGAGGGCTCTGAGCGGAAGAGCAGAAGATGGGACCTGCACCAGAGACGAGTGAGGAGGCCGTTGGGGGAGACTGGAAGGACACACGACTCAGTGTTGGCAGGGCAGAGAGAGCAAAGGGGCTGTTTCAGGACACAGTTTGAGCAGGCATTGCTGATGGACCTGATGTGATGTCTCAGAGAGAGAGGAGCCCAGGGCGTTCTAAGGCTGGATCAGGTCAAGACATTCACGGTTACCGAGGAACACTGCAGGGTAACAGGTGTGTGGAGGTGAAACCAAGAGTTCAGTGCAATCAAGCAAGCCCGGAGTTCAAGGAAGGAAGTCAGGCTGAAGACACAAACGAAGGGCCCTTCAGTCACAAATGGAACCTACGCCGGGAACCGGGCTGAGGTCCTCTGGGCAGAGAAGAGCATAGCAGGAGGCGGGACGGCTCCTGAGTCAGGATCGTGATTTGTTACTGAACTGTGCAAGTTTCCACACATTCATGATATTATAGTTAGTCAGTCATTTCTTTTACAAATATTTTCCCAATTTTCTGTTTGTTTTTGATTCATTTTTTAAAAACATTTCTGACATATCTGTTCAGAAACAATTGTGCAATAAAATCCATAGGTCCTTCCCTTTGTGACTTCTTCCATGACTTTCAAGGATAAAAAGTCAAGTAACTAGAAGTCAGACAGACACTTGGGTTTTATTTCTGTTTGCTTGTTTGAGTGAACTCCGATTAATTCAGAATTTGTTTTGGTGTGTGTTGAAGTTATAAGTTGATATCTTTTCAAAAGATTTGTCAAGTTTCCCAACACCATCTTTAAACTTCAACTTGTCTGTGATGTTTTCACACGCTACACTTCACTTGGTCACTTTCAGTTTCAGGCTTTGAAACTGTCATGGTGATGATGAGAAAGCTGCCATCTAGTCTTTACAATGATACTGCATATAGGAATCTCAATGTGCTTACAAGAAAATACATAAAACAGAACCAACAATTTTGAGAAGAATGCAGGGACAGAAAGCTAAATGGAAGATAAAACATGAAGGGGAAAAAGAAAGGGTACAGTCTATTTCCTTCTTTGAAAAAGAAGAAAAGGAGATGTTGAAAAATGCAAAAAAAAAAAAAAAAAAAGAATCATGTATACACAACAGCTATCAACTTCCTCACACTAGCAAGGATTATCCCAGGCGCCCTCAGTGGGTAAGACAAGCGACCTGCCTGCAGGGGCTTAGACCTCAGTGTGGAGACTGGGGAGAGAGATGATACATATGTATATGGCTTCAGTGAGAAATGAATGCTACGGGAATACAACAACGCGGAGCAATCAGGTAGAGGGATCAAAGGAGGTGAAGACAAAACAGAGACGGAGAGAGGCTTGTGTGAACGCGCAGATGGACAATGGGCACAGAAAAAGATGTGAAATGCAAATCAAAACTACAATGAGATATCATCTCACACCGGTCAGAATGGCCATTATCAAAAAAGTCTACAAACCGTACATGCTGAAGAGGGTGTGGGGCAACGGAGCCCCCACGCACCGTGGGTGGGGATGCACACTGGTGCCACCACCGAGGAAAACAGTACGGAGGTTCCTCAAAGAACTAAAAGCAGAGCTCCCACACGGCCCAGCAACCCCGCTGCTGGGCGTCGCACAGACACACGCACCCTGTGTGCACAGAAGCACGACTTACAGCGGCTAAGGCTCGGACACAACTCAAATGCCCAGCGACAGATGGATGGGTAAAGATGTGGTCCATGGATACTGAGGATGCTATCCAGTCATACCAAGAAGCAAATAATTGCCATTTGTGGCAACATGATGGACCTAGAGATTATCATACTAAGCCAAGTAAGTCAGAGAAAGATATTCTGAATGACATCACTTGGATGTGGCCTCTAGAATACGACGCGGTGGTGGTGGTGGAGGCGCTCAGTCGTGTCCGACTCTTGCGACCCCGTGGACTGCAGCCCGTCAGGCTCTTCTGTGGGATTTTCCAGGCAAGGATACTGGAGTGGGTTGCCATTTCCTTCTCCAGGAAATATGACATAAATGAACGTATTTACAAAACAGAACAGACTCACAGACAGAGAGAGCAGATCTGCGTTTGCCAAGGTGGGGCGGGGGCGGGTGGGAGGCGTGGACTGTGAGTTTGCAATGAGCAGATGCAAACTCATCTACAGGATGACAGACAGCAAGGTCCTGGTGTGCAGCACAGGGAGCCGTTTTCAACATCCTGTGATAAACCACAGTGGAAAAGAACAGAAGAAGGATGCATGTATGCATGACTGAGTAGCTCTGCTGGACAGAGAAATGAACGCAACACTGTAAATCAACCATACCTCAATACGGTCTTAAAGAGAGAAAGAGGCTTGTGTGAGATGATGTTCGCGCTGAAGCCACAGAGAAAGACGGAGGTGGGAGGGGAACAGGGAAGGCCCTGGCAAGCTCCAGTGGGAGGAAGGAGACAGGGAGGGGCAGGGGAGAGGAGCAGACTGCTGAGCCTTTGGGAGTTTCAGTGGGAGTGCGGTACGCTCTGCCGTAAACCGAGAATTAGGTCCTGTGAAAACTCACCTGGGGGCCAGGGTGGTGCACAGCGGGTGTGGGGTGGAGCCCAGGGGCCAGAGGGGACTCCAGCTAGGAAGAGTCTGCATGAAGAAAGGACCTCACACACACTTTAAAGAGCATATCCAGCCTCCATGCTTGACACGAGAGGAAGGAAACACAAATGGCTAGACGGTAAGACTCCTGAGGGCAGGGATTTTTCTCCGGTTTGTCCACTCTCTGCAAGGCAGTCTGGCACCAGAAAAATGTGTGAAACTAAATGAACAAAAGTGACTATAGGGAATGAACCTTTTATCTGTGAAAGAAAAATCAGATGGACAAATAGAAAAGCGCTTCAGGCCTTCCCTGGTGGTCCAGTGGCTAAGAATCTGCCTTGCAGCGCAAGAGACGCTGGTTTGATCCCTGGTCTGGAAAGATCCCACATGCCACAGAGCGACTAAGCCCAGGCGCCACAAGTACCGAGCCAGCGCTCTGGAGCCCGCGGGCCACAGCTTCTGACGCCTCCGAGCCCCGAGCCCGTGCTCTACAGCAGGAGAAGTGACTGCGACGGAAGCCCGAGCACTGCACCTACAGAGCAGCCCCACTCACTGTCGCCAGAGAGAGCCAGTGCCTGCCATGGAGACCCAGCACGGCAAAACCAGAGCTCCCGAGAGCCTCGCGGGCTGCAGAACTGCTCTCATAATCACAGAGCCCATCAGAGCAAGGGGCAGACTTCAGACAAGGACACGGGATTTAAAAATACTGCAGGTTTAAATATAGCTGTCTTGTTATAAAATCCTTCTCATCCCTTGGACTATGAGTTTCAATGTGTCAGGAATTATGTCTTTTTTTTTTTTTTTTTTAACTCGAAGTAAGAGAAGAACATATCATGTAAGTATACTCCATCTATGTATACTTAGGTTGCTGAACTTCTGAAGAAAAGCTAGCAACAGTCAAAATGCTTAAGGAAGAAAATTTGGACAACTTGCAGCATTTATCATGACTAACATTTCAGTCTTTCAGAGTAAACTTCGAAATTAAGTTCTAATTTGAGATGGTTCTGGTTTGACAAGTCAACTCTTGAGACATCTGAGTATGGTATTATGAAAGAACAAAACTCTTCATCAACCCTTTATGCAAGTGTGAATTTCTTTTAAAAGTAGGATTTTAATGATTTTTTATTCCTACAGTGACCCTTAAAGTTTCTATGTATGTAATCACAAATGCACACATAAGATGCATTTATAAGCTTATTGTGCAGCTCTAAAGACAGTTGGGAAACCCAATTTTAATTTTGTTACTGAAATAATTTAAACATATATTATAGAACTGCCTCTTTTCAATCAACAGAAAGGATCTAGAAAGAGATTATACATGTAGGCACAATTTATTTTAGGTTTATTAGTGTTAGAAAAATGAAGTTGCCAAAATTCAATCTGTAACGCATACTCTGGTATTTATTTAATTTTTATGACCACTGACATCAACATACATCCTTTTCTCACACCTCAAAGAAAAACTCAGATAATTTATTTAACAGAGATTCATTACATGAATTAACCACTGATATGCTAAAAACTGGAAAATTATTTTCAGCAAATGCATAAAATTTCCTGACAATCTCCAAGAATATCTTAGTGACTTAGAACTTCCATCAGAGAAACAGGACTTACCGGCTTTTATTCATGAGGTCTGCTCCTCGGGCTTTGTAATAATCCAAATTTGGATGGAATTGATAAGTCACTGGTCTTGGATTTCTCTATAAAAAAAAAAGCAATAAGTTAAAATGTATAAAATTATATAATTTGTATATTAAGACAAAAAGTGATGAAACAATTACTTTTATACTCTTAAAGAAAAAAATACATATAATAATCATGTTTAATAATTAATGTGCTTGGGTATTTTTTCCTTTGTTGAAGTTTTGCCCTAACTTATCTTTGTCTGATTAAACACTAAAATTACTTAATACATTTTACTCTAACCTGTCTCAGGTCACACTGATTTATTTCTTTCATTAGATTTCTTTTCAGTAATTTTGATCAGTTTCAACATGCCTTTCCAAAATACAATCAGATAAAATTACAACAAAACTGAGGTATTATGTAAGATGTAACACCAGTACAATCTACTCTTAGGGCTAGGAGACAACAACTGCCGTTAAGAAAGCTACATTTTGAAGAAGAGCAAAAACCAGTTTTTGACAACCAGGATGCTAGCCACGCCCACTAGATGGCACCCTGAGTCTTTCTTCTTCGAAAACCAATGTGTTGTTCTGGAATTCGGCAATTCTTTTCAAGTTAGCAGTTTCTATGTCATCTGTTCTTATACACGAGTGGAATAAGTGCCCAGGGAGTGGACATATTATCAGGGTACCACCACAATATGAAAGCCAACTGACCAATGCGCATTTTTATAGAAGCAGCAATACACTGCACTTTCTGGCATTTAATATTATTTATAAACTTGCAGAGATATTCTTGAATCATTAGGTTGGGTGTGTCTATTTAAACAGGTTGCTGTTATTTAATGTGTCTATAATTTGTAAGTATCAAGTTCCTCAGGCAAATAAAAATTAATCAAATATACTTCTATAAAAACACACTTTTATAAAAATGTAACACATTAATAGTATAACCTGAATATCATCATCTCTAAAAGGTTAAACTACATATTTTTCATTAAGAAGTTTTTTAAAACAAGTAAATGTGATCCAGTGTTTACCTAAACATGTAACTCAAATTAATAATTCAGACCTTGAAACAGCACGCCCTGTCCTTTGAGAGAACCAACTAGACACAGAAAGGCTGAATTTTATTTTAATAGAAAATTATCAACATGCTTTCATATCAGTCCTTGGAGACATAACCCCAAGGCACAGATATACTTTCATGTAGGCGGGGACATAATTGCTAAGGTTAAACAGTTTGAAATTCATCAGCTAACAAGCTGCGTCTTAAGGCCGTGATGGACCTTTTCTTTTTCTGCTGAAAAGAGAGTATTTACACAGCTCAACCCTTTCATATCTCTTCCAAGTCAGCCCTAATCATCTGACAAAAATGACAATCCCTTGATTTAGCTCCAGCTACTACTCCACTGGTTTGGTATTCAACACAGTTCTACAATAATCAAATCTGAATTGCCTTGATGAAGATAACTGATGCTTCCATGACTACCATACTATTAAGTCTCACAGTGCAACTTCTCGCTCTCTAGGAATTACATAGGTTTCCTCGTGGTAGCTGATGACAACCTGGACCCAAGCATAATGGGAAAACGAAACAGAGGTCAAAACCACTGGCAGATTGACAGTGCTTTCATGATTTATTTTTAAAATTAACTTTCCTAAGACTATCACTCATGACCAATTTTGCTCCTTATTCTCAGTACTTGGAAACATTTTGTTTTTGCTACTATAAAAGGCTTTTCTTCTCTGACTTTCAACAAATTAATAAAGGATTCTGTTACTTTTTGCTAGAAAACAATGAAAGAAGGGGAGGCACTGTGCAGTTTCTTGAAATATCTTTATAAAGAAATGACAAGCAATTCAAGACATGAAGTGCTGATCTACCTAAGCACTTAAAGCCATTATTAGGAATAATGGTCTAACTTGAACATATGAATGAGGCTCAAGTATTGCTTTCACTAAGGTCTATTTAAATTCCTAGGAGACTCACTAGTATCAATTGGAGAGGCAGCTTAAAGTGACACAGCACAGGGATAGAAAAAAAAAAAAGAATGAAAAGATGATGTTGAAAAACAGTATTTAAAATGGAAGAAAATAAAATTAGAGGTTACAGTTGAAAGTTATTCAACAGGATTTTCTCTCTGTTGTTACTAAAACATAAGTAGGCACACACACGGATGTCCTAGACCAGCACAGTCCCACAGAAGCATAATGCGGGTCACAAACGCAAGCTTCATATGTAATGTAAAGTTTCTAGCGAGCCACATAAAAAAAGAGAAAAAAAACCAGAGTGAAATGACATATAATAATATTTTGTTTCATTTGACTTATCTAAAATGTTGACACTAAAAACATGTAATCAGTATAAAAACGGAGACATTTTACGTGCTTTCTTTTGTATGAAGTGTTTGAAATCCAGCATATATTTCAGATGGCACACCTGAGTTTGGACCAGCCACACCTGAAGGGCTCAATGGCCACAAAGACTGCAGCCTCTAATGAACAGAACGGAACCAAACATCTGATATGTAAGGAAGGCAACGTGTGGCTACAGAAATCACATATATAGACACATATTTATAAAAGGCACATACTTTTATACAGTAAGATGCAGTACTGACAGTTCTTTAATTCACCTATAATTCTTCTCTTTTAACACATTATTGACTGAAAGATTTTTGCAGAAAGGAATACCTGTGGCTGGCGATTTGTTAAGTGAATCTCGAAATGTCTCAGGTCAATAATGATTGGGTAACAAAAGACGTATTAATATGTCTCTGGTCAATAATGAATTAATTCAGTTACTTTTGTCTCTTCTGAATATGGTTTCTACAAAGTTAAGAAATTTTAGAGCAGTATCTTCTCACTCAACTATGTACCAACATAAGAGGTGGGATAAGATTACATGAGCAGAAGTCTAACCTTATGCAGTGGAATCATTTTAAAAGTAAGAAGATGTTTGTCTCTCTTGTTTCAAAGAATTTTTTTCCAAACCGAATTTAATAGAAATATAACAGCTTTTAATTCTTACGTTTATAGATCTGGAATTTCCTCTAACATTTAAGAGCCACTGGAATTCTACACACATAAAACTCTTCATGTAAGAAAGACCAGGCCCCACGACAGGTGTGAGATCTCATTGCTCAGGACACACGATGGCGACAACTTTAACCTGGTATGTCTTTGGCAAAGGATTGGGACAATGAGCAATTATTTTAAACCCATTTCAGACTGTCAAGATTTCAAGTATTATAAGCTTTTCCAAGCCAATGTACATTAACAAAACAAAACAACAACAAAAACACCCCACCACTCTTGGGGGGGACTTTTTGTCAGAAGGAAAAATGGTAACCCTAACTTATATTGTCTGTGTACAGAGACACACTAATTACGTTTCATGACCTGAGAGGTTGGCGTAACTACACGTGCAAATGCAGAAGTCACAGACTGAACTCACCCTGGGCTTACTGGGCCTTTCCTGGACCAACCTGGACGGACTTGAAATAAATCTTCCACAAGATGGCAGCTAATTAACTTCGTAAGTGCCATCCCCTCCTCTGTTAACAAGCTACTGGAGCTCTTCTGAAGGCTTCTCTTCAGCATCGTGAAAGTGAAGTCGCTCAGTCGTGTCCGACTCTTTGCGACCCAGTGGACTGCAGCCCACCAGGCTCCTCTGTCCCTGGGATTCTCCAGGCAAGAACACTGGAGTGGGTTGCCATTTCCTTCTCCGAATGGTAGTACACGAATACTGAACTGCTAACCTGCACTAAGTACAACTAACCACAAGAAGCACACTTAACCACAAGAAGAAATGTGACAATTTTCTGAGCCTGGTGAAATCAAACTCACCCACAAAGGTCACGACAGACAGAACATTCTAGCTTGACCCCTAACTCTGGTCCCTCACCTGTGGTTGACAATCTCATTTTGCACCGTTAACGGGAACTCCAGAAGGAAGAGTCCGAGGGACTCATCCCGCTTGAACAACGCAGTGCCTTTCAAAGGCCTGGCGCTGACAACACATGGAGAACTGAGCAGAGCAGAGGCGGCCCAGGCCCAGTGACCCCGGCTGTGATGAACGCACCAGCAGGGAGTGAAGAAGGCTCAAGTTCTACGTGAAACACGCAGGGACTGCGGCAGACCCGGCGTCTGCGTGAGGGGCTCAGGCTGCTTGGTGGCGGAGGTGAGGGGTCGTGGGTCAGGGAGGTTCGAGTCCACTCCACCCACGCCTGCCTGTGGAGGACTCACACCCCCGGTGCTGATTTCCTCATCTGCAAAACTGCGGAAAGGGTTAAACGGGGCACCGGACATAACGTGCGGCACAGTGGTGGGCACTTCGGAAAAGCTCCAGAAAATGGAAGCTAGAATTCCCTTCTGATACCACTGAACGCTGATGAGCAGAATGTTGACAGCAGATCTGATAGTTTGATGACTTAAAATCCACGGTGGCCAACTGGTAGAGAAAGCAGTGTTCCATCCTTCTGATACCCATACAGAAACTTAGGGCAGGGTTTACCAAACGTTCCATTTGTTTTAGAAAAGTAACACATATTTAGGAACATATATTGTACACATTGGGCCTCATATGTGTGGAGAAAATGTCTTACAAATCAGGAGTGTGTATACACATACCAGTTTTTAAAAACTGTAAACCACATTCTATTAAAGCACAGTTGTTTGCCAGCTAATGAGGTTAAAAAAATCAAACGGATTTCCTACAATACGTCCAAATTATTATTGATTACAGTTTTTACATTAAACTAAACTGATAAAGTTCCTGTAGCACTTGCCTAATAGAAAAGGTTGATTTATATTTACAATGTAAATACAATGTCTGTTTGGCATGAAGAAAATGCTTGACAAATGAAGAATTACTTAGTTTTCTTTTCCCTGATATCTTGCTACCAACTCTTAATTTTTAGCATGCCAGATTAGAAAAGGGGAAAAATAAGGCTCAGAAGGAGAAACAGCACTGTAAAAATATGTCGAGCGTTTCTCTTTGATGAAAAATGAGACTCTTATTTTAGTGAATATGTTATTGCCTCAATGCTGGGGGAAAAGCAACCGTCATTAGAAAAACGAATTGCTCAGCTGTTTATAAGCAAAAAGCTCTGGGGGAATTTCTCAGGACCCCAAAGGCAAAGCATTGCAGGGTTATGCTAACATATGTTGCAGGTGTTTTAGGGGAGACAGGTGGGCAAAGCTCAGCCCTGGAAGAGGAGTCAGTTTAACACGCTGGAGCTGAAGCGAGGCAGCCTGCACGCGTGCGAGTGCACGGGCCGCCGTGGCGCCAGTGAACTGGCGCTGCAAAAGCCCTAGAATAACGTTCTGGTTAGTGCCAAGCATGCAGGGCTCCCTCTTGTAGTTTTATACAAAACAAACACTGCCAGTTACTGTTTCTTTTTTTTTCCAACTAAAGGTATTTTAAACCTGGAACAAAGAACGGCCTGAAATAGCGATAATTACCCCAAAAAGATAAGGATGAAGTATTGTTGCCTTTATTTAAACAAATATTCCTAAGGAGACAGTTTGTTGTGATATCCCCTCTTCGGTTCGCTAGGCAACATTAGATTTATCATAATTCTCCTAAAGCCTAAGATATTTCTATATTAAAATGCTAATTTTGTATTTTCTTTTGCCTGTAATTAAAGCTGGGGAGATTTGTGATCTGATATTCACTGATTGCTAGAGGCTCCACGAAGGTCTCAGCATTTCTGCTGCTTACCGCCACACACGGCCCTCTTCATCACAACCAGAGTAACACAGAGGGTCACAAAGGCAGACGTTACAGTCCTAAGTGCTCACAGAATTCCCTTAAGATAGATAAACAAATAATAAGTGGTCTTATGTAGATATTGCTATCAAATCTAGACTTGTGTTTTATTTCCTTCATCATTTACCCAAGAGTCGGTTTTCTTTTCGTATTACTCGCTACTGAGACAATACTGACCTTACTGCATATGCACGTATGTATAATAGTATATCAGCCATACCTACCTTATCTAAACCATTTTTCCTTTTTTTGAACAACCCATACCGTGAATTAAACGCCAAATGCTTATAAGTTCATAAAACACTGGATTCCCAAAAGTAAAATCTAGTTTAATTTTTTTTATAATATTCAAAAATCTAAAATGTGGATACAACACATACGTCAAGTTAACACAGATTTTTTTTTTTTTTTTAAAGAAAACACACCTTCTCAATAGGGCTGTAAATCAGAATTTCATCTCAGGATCAGAATTAAAATGACCCCTGGCTTGTATACTAACAGTTCCTATGTCTTTTGATAAGAAATATATATTGCAGATATTAGGTATTAAGAATCTTTGGGCAATTGACAGAAAAATTTAGGTACTTTCAATCTATGCATCTACAGATTAAAACAAAAACAATGTTAAGGCCTTAAAAATAAAAAGGAAGCAAAACCGTGAACTGGTGAGGACACAGACAAAAGCTCTGAGGCCGTGCCAGCCTCTGTGACGTGCTGGATGAGCCCGTTCCCTGAGGTCACAGCCACACGCCCAGCACAGCAAGCCCAGACCTCAGATGCACAGGGGCGCCGAGACCACCCGAGCACTATGCTCCACAGTAGCCTCCGACAGCCAACAGACCCAAGACAAATACCGTCTTTTCCTTCTTCCAATGCATTTACAGTTTGAATTTAGCATGGAGACCAAGGCCAGATTCGGAGAAGGCGATGGCACCCCACTCCAGTACTCTTGCCTGGAAAATCCCATGGATGGAGGAGTCTGGTGGGCTATAGTCCATGGGGTCGATAAGAGTCAGACATGACTGAGCGACTTCACTTTCACTTTTCACTTTCACGCAATGGAGAAAGAAATGGCAACCCACTCCAGTGTTCTTGCCTGGAGAATCCCAGGGACAGAGGAGCCTGGTGGGCTGCCGTCTATGGGGTCGCACAGAGTCGGGCACGACTGAAGCGACTTAGCAGCAGCAGCACAAGACCAGATTAACATACCCCCCAATATAAATACATAAATAACTATGGAAAGAGGTTCACATTTACCCATTTTCTTTGTGACTGACACTGGACCTCAAGATCCTCCAGTTGGTGAGCTCAGTTCTGAACTCTTCACCTTTTTCCTTCCCTGACTGTGAGCAGAGTAGGGCAGGAGCATGACTTCACTGGTTCAGAAACATGGAACCCCATTTATCTTTTCCAGATAGTGAAGGTTCCCAACAGAAACGGAAAGAGGAAATATCAAAAAAAAAAAAAAATCCCTAAATATTCCAATTTGGGAAAGAGACTTTAAGGAACTAAAATCTCGGATATAAAAATTGCCCTCGTAAGTTTTTATTTTTAGAAGTGCTAAAATAAGTTTAAACAAATTATCATCAAAACGAAGCAATTTACAAATGGTTTTAGGAGTTCTGAATCCTCAAGAGTAAGTCTATGTGACCCCATAGGACTGAGAACCCGGATTTGAGAAATCTGACCCCACCTGCCTTCCCTTTCCTGCCCGCTATCTTCACCGCCAAGGAAACGAAAGCTGAGCTGCCACACACGGAGGCCTGGCAGGAGAAAGCCTTGCACAGCATGCTTCTCATGCAATTTTGGGAGTCACTTCAATGAAAAAACATCCTGCAATTAAAAATCTCATTATATAAATACACTCTTACTATGGTCATTCACTTACACTCTTTTTTTCTGATACTTTCTAGGATAACAATGAAGTATATATATTGAATTTTGAAACGTCCAAGTAAAGAACTCAGAAACCAAACATAACTTACAGATTAGAGTTTATTTTCCTGAGTGAGGCCAATCTCAACTTGAGAAAGTATGTCAAATTAAACCCAGAAACACCAAGAAAAGGCCCTACAGATGGACTCTTCTTGCCCTCTTGATTTGTTTTATTCTAGATTTCATTGTCACTATAAAAACACTGACATCAGGTGTTAATTTCTTTAAAGAGTGGAAAATGTCATAGAAGTAGTCCCTCTTTAATCAGCACATTTGATACAGCCCAGCAGGAAAAGCAAAGGCCCCTGAGGCAGCCGCTCAAGTAGTATCTCTGCTGCGTGGCTGCTGTGCAGTCGCCAAGTCGTGTCTGCCTATCTGATCCCATGGACGGCAGCATGGGCTTCCCTGTCCCTCACCATCTCCCGGAGTTTTCCCAAGTTCATGCCCACTGAGTTGGTGATGCCATCCAACCGTCTCACCCTCTGTCTCCCTCTTCTCCTCTGTCTTCAGGCTTTCCCAACATCAGGGTCTTTTCCAGGGAGGAGGCTGTTTGCTTCAGCCTGTCCATGCCAGGGGCTCTTGATCACTTTGAGCCATGAACTACTCTGCCTTCTGGTGAAGACTTTGGTCCCCTTTTCAGAATAATGTTTTTAAACACATAAGAGAATACATAGGATTATAAAGGAAAAACAATTATACTGAAATACAGTAACTGAAATGTGGAACAAATTTGTAACACGGCATGTGCGTACACTGTCATGTCTGACTCTCTGCGACCCCATGGACTGTAGCCCACCAGGCTCCTGTCCTGGGAATTTTCCAAGCAAGAATACAGGAGGGGGTTGCCATTTCCTACTTCAGGGGATCTTCCTGACCCAGGGATTGAACCCGTGCCTCCTGTGCCTACTTACTGCACCACTAGTACCATCTGAGAAGCCCCTGTGATATTCTAAAATGTGCTTTTAAATTATTAAATAAGATATACATCTAATTTGATCATGGCTATAAAAGCAGTGATGAATACAAATGGTATTTTTACCAATATTTTAAAAAAGGAATTGTTTGCAGAAATCAACAAAGATGATCTTAAAATTCATATGGAAATGCAAGTGACTCAGGTTGGCTGATTTCAAAACACACCACAAAGTTACAATAATCAGGATAGTAAGGCACTAGCATTAAGGGCAGACCTATAGATCGACGGAACACAACTGGGAGTCCAGAAATAAACCCTCACGCTTATGGTTAATTTTTGACAAAGAGGCAAGACAATTCAATGGAGCACAGAACAAGCTTTTCCAACAAACACAACTAATGCCCAAATGGAAAAGAATGAATCTGAATCCCTGTCTCACACCACAGAATATCACCTCAAAGTAGATCACAGACCTAAATGCAACAGTTAAAACTATCAAACTTTTAGAATGAAACACAGGAGTAAATGTGTTTGTGATCTTGGGTTAGGAAATGATTTCCTAGAAATGACAACAAAAGTGTAAGTGATAAAAGACAATGTTGATAAGTTAGGCTTCATCAAACTTAAAACTGTTTGTGCTTCAAAGGACACCGTTAAGAAAGGGAAAAGATGATTTACAGATGAGAGAAAATACTTGCAAACCATGTCATATGAGAATCTTGTATCTAGAATATATTAACAACTCTCACAACTCTTAATAAAATGACAACCTGATTAAACATGGACAAAGGATCCAAAGAGCCATTACTCAAAAAAGGACATGAAAAGATGCTCAGCATAATTAGTTGTCAAGGAAATGCAAACCAAAACCACAATAAGATACCACTTCACACCCCTTCAAATGGCTATAATAAAAAAGACAGGTATAACAACTGCTGGTAAGTATGCTGAGAAATGTGAACCCTCCTTCATACATTGTTGATGGGAATGTAAAATGGTGTAGCCACTTTGCAAAACAGCTTTTGACAATTCCTCAAAATGTTGGATGTAGAGTAAGTAACCATATGAGCCAGCAATTCTACTTCAGGAGAGATTAAAAAACAAAAAAAAAAAACACCAAAAAAACCCCTTGCATGGGAAATGTGCATAGCAGCATTATTTATAATAGCTACAGAGTGGAAACAATCCAAATGTCTACCAAGTGACTAATGGATAAACAAAATGTGGTATATCCATAATGGAATATTAACTGGCAATAAAAACAAAGTATCACTACATGCTCCAACATAGACAGACCCCAAAAACTAGGCTAATTAAGGAAGCCAGCCCCCACCCCCGCCAAACACTGCGTGATTCCGTGTACACAGAACATCTAGAACAGGCAAGTCCACAGGGGCGGGAATCAGACAAGTGGCTGCCTAGGGTGGGGTGGAGAGAGTTTTAAGTGGAGGCAGAAAACTAGGGTATGACTGATAAGGGTTCTTTAGGGAATTATGACCATGTTCTAAGGCTACAGAACTCTGTAAATATAGTAGAAATCATTGACCTGTATGCTTTAAATGAGTGCATTTTTATTGTATGTAAACTACATCTTAACCTGTTAAAAACAAAAAATATGATATGCACTGGTAAATGAATACACAAATACACACACACACACACATTTTTTCCTGGAAGGAGAAATGGATGGATGCATACGAAGGGGGACTGGATAGAGACTTTTATTTTCTTCTGAACTGAGTATATAGTTGATTTATGGGCTGCCCTGATTGCTCAGCCAGTAAAGAATCTACCTGCAACGCAGGAGACTCAGGTTTGACTCCTGGGTCGGGAAGATCCCCTGCCGAAGGGAATGGCAACCTACTCCAGTATTTTTGCCTGGAGAAATCCATGGACAGAGGAGGCTGTCAGGTACAGTCCATGGGGTCGCAAAGAGTAGGACACGACTGAGCGACTAACATGCCCAGCTGATTTACTACATTCTGTTAGTCTCAGGTGGACGGCAAAGCAATGCAGTTACACACATACACGTGTGCGTACATACACACATGTGTGTTCTTTTTCAGGTTCTTTTCCATTATAGGCTATGATAAGATAGTGAATACAGCTGACTATCTTTGCGGTTTACCTATTCCACATATAACAGTGTGTATCTGTTAATCTCAAACTCCAAGTTTATCCCTCTCCCTCCCAAAGATTTTGTTTTTGTTGTTGTTGTTCAGCTGCTCACTCATGTCTGACACTTTGCGACCCCATGGACTGCAGCCCGCCAGGCTTCCCTGTCCTTCACAGTGTCCTGGAATTTGCTGGAACACATGTCCACTGAGTCGGTCATGCCATTCAACCTTGTCATCCTCTTCTCCTCCTGCCTTCTATCTTTTCAAGCATCAGGGTCTTTTCCAACGAGTCGGCTCTTCACATCAGGTGGCCCAAGTACTGGAGCTTCAGCATCAGTCCTTCCAATGAATACTCAGGGTGATTTCCTTTAGGATTGACTGGTTTGACTCCCTGAAGCCCAAGGGACTTTCTTCTCCAGCCACACAAGGCATCAGTTCTTCGGTGCACTGTTTTCTTTATGATCCAACTCTCACATCTGTGCTAAGTCACTTCAGTCGTGTCCAACTCTTTGCAACCCTATGGACTACAGCCCGCCAGGCTCCTCCCTCCATGGGATTCTCCAGGCAAGAATACTGGACTGGGTTGCCATGCCCTCCTCCAGGGGATCTTCCCAACCCAGGGATCGAACCTGTGACTCTCAAGTCTCCTGCACTGGTGGGTGGAGTCTTACCACCAGCACTGCCTGGGAAGCCCACCTCTCACGTCAGCTGGGCGTATGGCGATGCCAATACAACACTGTAACGCAATCAGCCTCCAAGTAAAATAAACAAATGTATATTAAAAAAACCATGGCTTTGACTACATGAAACTTCTTCAGCAAAGTGATGTCTCTGCTTTTTAATATGCTGACTAGGTTTGTCATAGCTTTCCTTCCAAGGAGCGAGCGTCTTTTAATTTCATGGCTGCAGTCACCAACCATCTGCAGTGATTTTGGAGCCCAAGAAAATAAAGTCTCTCACTGTTTCCATTGTTTCCCCATCTATTTGCCATGAAGTGATGGGACCAGATACCATGATCTTAGTTTTCTGAATGTTGACTTTTAAGCCAACTTTTTCACTCTCCTCTTTCGCTTTAATCACGAGGCTCTTTAATTCCTCTTCACTTTCTGCCATTAGGGCAGTGTCATCTGCCTACTTGAGGTTATTGATATTTTCCCCAGCAATCTTGATTCCAGCTTGTGCTTCATCCAGCCTGGCATTTTGCATAATGTACTCTGCATAGATGTTAAATAAGCACGGTGACAACATACAGCCTTGTTGTACTCCTTTCCCAATTTGGAACCAGTCTGTTGTTCCATGTCTGGTTCTAACTTTTGCTTCTTGATCTGCATACAGATTTCTCAGGAGGCAGGTCTAATATTCCCATTTCTTTAGGAATTTTCCACAGTTTATAGTGACTCACACAGTCAAAGGCTTCAGCACAGTCAATGACGCAGAAATTTTTGTGGGATTCTCTTGCTTTTTCCTGTGATCCAGTGGATGTTGGCTGGTTCCTCTGCCTTTTCTAAATTCAGCTTGGCCATCTGGAAGTTCTCGGCTGACACACTGTTGAAGCCTGATTTGGGGGATTTTGAGCGTTACCCTGCTAGCGCGTGAGTTTGTACTTCGCACTTCTCTTACACTGCTGTCATTTTCATAGCATGCAGCGTGTCACCCCACCCCCATCTGACCACCAACGGGAGTTATCTCCACCATGAGCTTACTGGCAGGGATCAATTCTGATTTCTTATTTATACTGCTGCTGCTGCTGCTGCTAAGTCGCTTCAGTCGTGTCCGACTCTGTGCGACCCCACAGACGGCAGCCCACCAGGCTCCCCCATCCCTGGGATTCTCCAGGCAAGAACATCAGAGTGGGGTGCCATTGCTTTCACCAATGCATGAAAGTGAAAAGTGAAAGGGAAGTCGCTCAGTCGTGTCCGACTCTTCGTGACCCCATGAACTGCAGCCCATCAGGCTCCTCCGTCCATGGGACTTTGCAGGCAAGAGTACTGGAGTGCGTTGCCATTGCCTTCTCTATCTTATTTATACTACTTTGCACTAAACCAAAGTAAAGCTTAATTCTTTAGTTATGCTTTATATAAATAAGATAAAAATATTTTATATTCTTCTCAGCTTAGATTTTGTACTCTAAAATAATTACATCACCTAAGTCGTAGATTAAACAGACATGAAGGACAGCTCCTGATTCTGGCTGAACTTGCTACTCTTAGCAAAAGTCTGTCCAGACAGCATTATGCTGACTTTGTTTAGCCTACCTCTATGAGCTCATGCAGGACTCACTCTTTTCATAGAGGCCTTTGAAGATCTGGAAGGTGAGATGCCCTAAGGCTGACCTTTGAAGGTCATCCAGAAGCTTTAAATGGCACCAACTGCAAGATTTCACTACACACACACACACACACACACACACACACACACGCCCCAAAAGGGAATCTTACAGATCTGTCAGTAACTCTTTGCGATTTTGTGATCTCTGAAATATACTCTCAATTTCAATTATCTTGTCCGAATCTTTCAATACTCATCTCTCCACAAAACTCCTAAGCCTCAATTTCTGGCATTAATATTTCAAACCGCTTATTAGAACCCCAGGCTTCTCTGATAGCTCAGTTGGTAAAGAATCCACCTGCAATGCAGGAGACCTCAGTTCAATTCCTGGGTCAGGAAGATCTGCTGGAGAAGGGAGGCTACCCACTCCAGTATTCTTGGGCTTCCCTGGTGGCTCAGCTGGTAAAGAAGCTGCCCACAATGTGGGAGACCTGGGTTCCATCCCTGGGTTGGGAAGATCCCCTGGAGAAGGGAAAGGTTACCCACTCCAGTATTCTGGTCCGGAGAATTCCATGGACTGTATAGTCCATGGGGTCACAAAGAGTTGGGACGTGACTGAGCGACTTTCACTCTATCAGAACCCTAGACCTAGGACATAAAACATCTGGGCTGAGCAGGTTATATCATTCTGCCTCCCAGGACGCCTGTGGCAAGACCCCACAGCTCTATGACCAGGACCCTCACTGTGGTTCAGAACTGTCTTGATTTTTGCCTTGACTATATCAAGTCTCTGATCTTGTGCCCACTGATACACATAATACCACCTCAATGACCTTCGAAAAATAAAGGTCTGAGTTTTTTTTTTTTTTTTTTCTTTCTTCTCTTAGTTCTGAATCAAGTCTCAATTGCCAAAGTTCCAATTTCTCAGCAAGACATCAAGGACCACCATGATCTCCATGATCCAGCCCTAAAATATATCTCATATTAGCTGAAAGTGAAAGTCATTCAGTCATGTCTGATTTTTTGCGACCCCATGGACTATACGGTTCATGGGATTCTCCAGGCCAGAATACTGGAGTGGGTAGCCTTTCCCTTCTCCAGGGGATCTTCCCAACCCAGGGATCAAACTCGGGTCTCCCGCATTGCAGGCAGATTCTTTACTAGGTGAGCCACATGGGAAGCCCAAGAATATCACCTACCAGGTACTTAATGTTTCACTTGCCATCATCTCTGAACATTCCGCAAATCTCCAGACTTGAGGTAAACTTTTTCCTTGGGTTAGGGTGTCTACGCATTATTCTTTGCTTCCCAGAATCCTTCTCATTCTTAGTCAAATACACCTCCTACGTGAAGCCTTTCGTAAACTCTGTTGTAAATCTCCATGTCCCCCTGCTGCCTCTATCCCATCAGCCTGCTGATTTTGAGTCTGTTCTGCATTTACTTCACCATGCCCTGCAGGACGGTCACCTGTGTACACGTCTGCCTTCCACGCGGAGCGGAAGTTCTCCGAGGGCCGGGTCAAGACCAGGTCTCTCTTCATAGCTTCTCTGCGTGGTACACGGTGTGTGCTCAGTGATCACCTATGAACTAGATGAGCTGGAGAGCTCATCAGAGCTCAGCTTTTACAGAAAGCGCTGCAGAGAAGGAGGGCAAGATCCGCCTGACCTGCACCTATGCATGACTAACGGCTCAGGGAGAAGCCGCCTAAGTCCTTCCCTCAGGGTGAGGCCAATGGTGCTGCCATCACAGGCCTTTGAGAAAGACGCTCCGGAAGGGCTCACTGGCAACTGAGGGCGATCTCATGCTGCTGGGAGTTCCTGCGGATGAACAAAGTCCCAACTCGCTAAGTCCACTGTCCTGATCCATGTCATGACCAAATTCAGGTCATCTTTCTTTCCAGGAAAACGGAAAGAAGCCCAGTGAGCAGTCCCAGGGGCAGCCTGTTTTCGCAGGGAGGCCCAGCTCAGTAAGCAGGTTGCACAGGGGTTGCCCAGGACGACGTGACTACCTGTTTGATGACTTACTTCACAAAGGAGCAGCTGGTTGAGTGGCTGCGGAGGGCACCTGCTTCATAAAGCAAAGCACAGGCAATATAATTAACTTTTCCTAACTGAGCTCAACTCCTTGTAGGCAGGAGGTTGTCTGCTTTGTTTGGTTTCTGTGGTTTTGATATTGTTTGCCTGAATCTTCATAGGAGTTTCATTAGGAAGGTGAGAATCTGGATGCCATTTTATAACCAAGAAGTGTGATTTCAGCTGGATGAGAAGGAAGGTTGTGAAGGTGCCCGTAGGAAAAGGGCAGCAATGGCAATCCCAGTAGAAGGAAGACCACACAGCTGTGGTGAAGACAGTGTGGAAAGATAAACATTCTTCTGGCTCCACCCGGCCAGCCACCCACCAATCGACAGATCCTCCTATGCAGATACTTCCTGTGTCAGGGGCTACGCTGGGTACCGGGAGGACAACGGGAACACAGCAGTCTCGATTCCACCCGAAGGGGCAAGAGGGTGGAATGATGAAATAATCACACACGTCGGTGTAAGACGGTGTCCGTGCCTAGCGCTTAGGAAAGGCAGTACAGGGTGCTAGGGAGGAGCCTAACGGGGACTTGCTTCATCAGGAGGGCTTCCCGGCGGCACTGGCAGTGGAACAGCAAACAGGAGGGAGGGGAGGGCTTGCGCGGAACGCGGACGCGCTGTGGAGAGGCTCACAGAGAAGCAGCGCAGCGGTGTGGAGTTGGTTCTCGCCAGCCATAGACTGGGGCTTCCTTTTCTGCGCGGCGCTGTTTAATGATCAGTGACGCCCGGAACCTTCACAGCTTGCCTTTCTGTCCTTGTTGTTCAATCATAAAAGTCGTGTCCGACTCAGCGACCCCACGGGCCGCAGATGCCAGGCTTCCCTGTCCTTGACTATCTCCCGGAGTTTGCGCAAACTCATGTTATCTATATCTGTACACCTACATAAAAAGCAACTGATAATTTTATCTTTTAAAGGTTATTTACTTATTTATAGCCATACCACACAGCTTACAGGGTCTCAGTTCCGACCAGCCATCAGGTCTTAGGCCCTGGAAGTGGAAGCGCCAAGTCCTAACCACCGGACAGCCAGGGAGTACAAAAATTAAAAAAAAAGAGAACATCAACATGTAATGATACGTTAAATTATTTAGGAAGCTTACTATGTAAATGGAAACAAAACTAAGAGGCTCAGGAACACTAAATTTAGGGGGAGAAAATCCACAGTTTTTAGACAGACCCTCAAATGGAGTTCTGCCTGTTCGGCCTTGCTTCTTCCTCTTGAGAAAGCACACAGACCATCAGCCATCACTTACTGACGCCAGACCATCCATGCACTGTACAAGCACTATCTCACATTCACAGGACTTTCACAACAAGCTCAGCACCACTGTATAGGTAAAAAGACTGGTTAGAATGGTTTGTATTTTGGCCAAAGTCATGAAGACAGTAAGGCTGCGGTCAGGGACTAAATCTATTTCCATCTTCAAACCTCTTCTGCCTACATATATCCACAGCTGCTGTCGTTTACATAAGAGCTCATCAAAGTATGAAGGACACTGTTAATTAACCCTTAGTTTCCTTTTTGGGTTAAATAATCATAAGAAACGCTGGGCTGGAGAAAGCACAAGCTGGAATCAAGACTGCCCGGAGAAATATTAATAACCTCAGATATGCAGATGACACCACCCTTATGGCAGAAAGTGAAGAAGAACTAAAGAGCCTCTTGATGAAAGTGAAAGAGGAGAGTGAAAAAGTTGGCTTAAGCTCAACATTCAGAAAACTAAGATCATGGCATCCGGTCCCATCACTTCATGGCAAATAGATGGGGAAACAGTGGCTGACTTTATTTTTATGGGCTCCAAAATCACTGCAGATGGTGACTGCAGCCATGAAATTAAAAGATGCTTACTCCTTGGAAGGCAAGTTACGACCAACCTAGACAGCATATTAAAAAGCAGAGACATTACTTTGCCATCAAAGGTTCATCTAGTCAAGGCTATGGTTTTCCCAGTGGTCATGTATGGATGTGAGAGTTGGACTATAAAGAAAGCTGAGTGCCGAAGAACTGATGCTTTTGAAATGTGGTGTTGGAGAAGATTCTTGAGAGTCCCTTGGACAGCAAGGAGATCCAACTAGTCCATCCTAAAGGAAATCAGTCCTGGGTGTTCATTGGAAGGACTGATGTTGAAGCTGAAACTCCAATACTTTGGCCACCTGATAGGAGGAGCTGACTTATTTGAAAAGACCCTGATGCTGGGAAAGATTGAGGGCAGGAGGAGAAGGGGATGACAGAGGATGAGATGGTTGGATGGCATCGCTGACTCGATGGACATGGGTTGGGTGGACTCCGGGAGTTGGTGATGGACAGGGAGGCCTGGCGTGCTGTGGTCCATGGGGTCGCAAAGAGTTGGACACGACTGAGCGACTGAACTAAACTGAATCATAGTCCCAGGTGCAAAGAGCTAACCATGCTTTAAGTGTTATCTATGTTTCTTTTAAATAATCAGTTTACATTTTCAAATAATATTTCACAATTTTTCACATCTCAAAATTAGGAATGAAAAATTGGGCATATTACTTTATTAAGGGCTTCCCTGGTGGTGCAGAGGTTAAAGCGTCTGCCTGCAATGTGGGAGACCTGGGTTCAATCCCTGGGTCAGGGAGATCCCCTGGAGAAGGAAATGGCAACCCACTCCAGTATTCTTGCCTGGAGAATCCCATGGACAGAGGAGCTTGGTGGGCTACAGTCCATGGGTCGCAGAGTCAGACACGACTGAGTGACTTCACTTTCACTTTATTAAGGGTCTGGTTGAGAAATGACACATTATCTATGCATTTGAAAACAATTTAACCTTTGTTATCAGCAACACAAGTTGCTGACTATTTTCACCCTTAGAGTCCACACTATCCTTTTTAAATTTTGCAATCATTTACAATCTTTTTGCTTCTCTTTTGTTTTTCTTAATATCACTGTTTCAGTCTGAAAGGATACTTTTATTTCCCCTTGAATACTCACCCTAAACATCTTAGTAACTTTCAACTTTCAAGGCTGTTTATTTTTATTTCAGTTGATCTCTCTACAACATCTGTCACTAACCATTTCCCGTCCTTGGGATTATCGACACACAGGTAATTATACTGCCTAATAATTCTGTCTTCTCAACTGGTATACATCTACAGTGGGACACTACTCAGCCATGAAAAAAAAGAAGAAATCTTGGGACAACACAGAACGCCCCTGAGGGCACTATGCACAGTGACATACGTTAAAGGGGAAAAGAGCAGTCCTGTACAACCTCGCTTATCCCTGCTGCTGCTGCTGCTGCTGCTGCCAAGTCGCTTCAGTCGTGTCCGACTCTGTGCGACCCCATAGACGGCAGCCCACCAGGCTCCCCCGTTCCTGGGATTCTCCAGGCAAGAACACTGGAGTGGGTTGCCATTTCCTTCTCCAGCGCATGAAAGTGAAAAGTGAAAGTGAAGTCACTCAGCCGTGTCTGACCCTCAGCAACCCCATGGACTGCAGCCCACCACGCTCCTCTGTCCATGGGATTTTCCTAGAGCGTAACAAAAAAACCCAAGATAAATGAACAAACAAAAGCAAACAGGATGCAGAGAACAGGGCAGTGGGCACCAGAGGAGACGGGTCGGGGCGGAGAAGTGAGGAGAGGGCTAACTGTGGGGACGGGGGACAGAGACTGAAGTCTTGGCAGTGCGCACGCCACAGCTTACACGGAGGCAGAAATCTAATGTGGTGCACGTGAGACATGGTGGAGACCAAGGCCACAGCAGTTAAAGAGTGCTCTCAAAACCCTACATGGACCCTGCTTCCCCAGCCTGTCCACGTTCCGAGTCGCCCCCACCTGGCGTCCTCTGTCCTGACCCTCACACCCTATGATTCCCTTCCAGTTCTCCTCTGATGCCCCAACACGCCATTCCTGAGTCACTCACATTCCCTCAGCTACGGTTCATACCTGTCTTCCAAGTAGCTAAATCTATCTCGGGCCAGATCTCTCCTTTGAGTCCTCGACACATTCCCAGTTGCCTTCTGCAGTCTCTTCCTGGAGATCCACAACCTGCTCAACAGCAACTCATTATCCAACCTTCTTACACCCAAATATTCTCACAAACTCGCTCATCTATACATTTCCCACAAACTCAGTCAGTAAGTGGATACCTTGGAAACACAGCTAGCGGCTCACTGCCCAGAGCTCTGGGCCCACTTACCAAGACTCTGCTGATGCTTTCCTCAATCACTCTCTAGATTTTCTGTTTTCAAGATGCTCATACATATATCTTATTTTTAAAATAGGAAGGAAGAAATGAAAAATACAGATATATTATCAAAATACAGATATATTATCTATGTTCTTTTATTTTCCTATTTAAAAAAAGAGTGGTTGGTATAAAATGACTGTAATTTTAAATACACACACACACACACAAATATTAAACCCTACAGTGGAACCCTTTAGGGCATCAAACTGTTTTACCTCTGTGATAATGAAATCACTTCTCTCGTGTTTAACTGAAAGTCAATTGCTTTTGAATGCGTAAGTCCTAAATATATTCTGAAATTTTAGTTTTTGTTCAGTGCTATTTCAAATATTGCTTCCTATGTATGTCACTTAGTCTCTAGAACTCAAATGGAAGGAAGTTCAAGTAAGAGAGCTTAAATAAGACGTTACTAATTAAGTAAATTAAGTAGTTGGATCTCAAGTTAATAGCTGCTACTCTTGTCAGTGGGTCCTTTTTAGTGGAATGTATAATAGATACATTAAGTTAGAACCTTTATGAGAAAGTCTGACAGGAATTCTTCAGATACTGGCTAGAAAAATAAGGGTAAAGGGTTTACCTCTTTCCTGAGTTCATGAAAAACAACTCTAAGCATTCCTGACATTTTTCTGCTTTCTTCAAATTTTCTTACTTTGGTGCTGTTCCCACAAAGACAGCTCAAACCAAGTAGGCATCATACAGCGTCTACAAGTGCAATAATCTGAAGTACTCTCTATTTCGGCTGCTGTAGTGAGAAAGGGGAGTTGTGAATCAGCACTTCCATCACAAGAGGAACTTCAAGAAAAGGTCGTGCATGCTGCTGAACTGCTTTAGTCCTGTCCAACTCTTTGCGACCCCGTGGACTGTAGCCCGCCAGGCTCCTCTGTCCATGGCATTCTCCAGGTAGGAATACTGGAGTGGGTTGCCATGCCCTCCTCCAGGGGATCTTTCCAACCCAGGGACAGGGAACCTGCATCTCTTACATCTAATATGCACTGGCAGGCAGGTTCTTTACCACTAGTACCACCGGGGAAGCCCCCACAACAGGCCAGAAAGAATCAAATCACCACCAGCACCACCTGTGACTCAATGACGGTCAGATGCAGGGCTTACCGTCCCACGCAACAGCATCAACTCTTCTCTCATTACGCTTTAAAGAAGCGCTGCAGAGGAGAAGCCTGAGGAAGCTCCTCTGCCGATTTTACGATTAGCCTCTGTACGCAAAACCACGCTCCCTTTCTTTCCCCAAACCTGCTCTCAGGACTGAGGAGCAGCAAAGAAGAGGCGGAACTGAAACCATGTACAGCGGTGTCCCATACTCAAGGGGTCCGTGTCCCTGACCTTGGAGGTAACAGGTCTTTAGTCTCCCAGGCCCACCCTGAGTCTCAAAAGGCTGACGCAAAGAGTTAATGATGGAATGTGAAGACATAAAGAACAGCTCTTAGGGTGGGGAACTGGCAACAGCAGCAGAGTCAGGAGACGCAAGTGCAAGCCTGACACGCGTTCCTAAGTTGCTTTCACAGGAAGCAGAGCTCTCCAGATGAAAACTGACCATGAGCACACAGACTCTAGGCTGGCTGAAACCAGGCTGATGCTGCTTGAAACCTTGCCTTAACGCCAGTCAATCTGAGAACTACATAACATGACCCCACACCCTGCCGCCCAGCCTCACCCTGTCTTTAAAGTCTCTTCCGGAAAGCCATCACGTGGTCTGAGGCATCAGGGGGATCTTCTGGGCACGGGCTGCCCGTCCTGCTTGCTTGGAGCCCTGCAGGAAGTGCTGCGTGTTCTTTCACCACAGCCTGCTGTCGGCAGTTCGGCTGTGTCGAGCAGGCAAGCATTTGGTTCAGTAATCAACTAGTCTTCTCATCTGTCGGGAGGTCAATGTGCTAGACAACCCTGGAAGGTCAAAGCTGAAACAGCAGAGCTGGCAGATGCCCCAAGAATTGGGTGATCCTGAGATAGCCTCACCGCTGACCTAAAGTGGATTGTCACTTGTATGAAAGTTACAAACCTAGTGTGCTAAAGCATGGGAACACGGTAACTAACTGTAACACACTGCAATTTAACACACTCCAACAACGAAGCAGTGTGACCACTGAGGCAGGCGCACACGGCACTCTCCAAAAGAAACGTCAAGAAGGAAAGCTGTCCCAGGTGACTTCTTCCTGCTCCTTAGCTCTCACTCATCAACATCCGTGTGTGCACCGCTCCCCGCCTTCTGCGTCTCACCCCGTCGCTCTCGCCCGTGAGCCGGCGCTCCTGACGGCTTTACTTTCATCCCTACGTTATCGTCCCCCACTTGGGCAGCAGCTGCTGCTGATGTATGGTTGATGGAAAAAAACAAAGGTCAATCTCACTGTAGAACAGTAATTATTATTACTTTTATATACTTTCCCCATCCATCTCACTGGGTTTAATATTAATACTTTCTGAACCTAGAGGCTGGATTTGGCAAACCAATTAACAACAGACCAATTTTCCAACTCAGTATTTAGACCATGAACAAACGAAGATTCAAGGAAACAAGTTCCCCTCAGGAAGAAAGGGAAATGGGGAGTGTGGGAATGGTGAGCGAGGCGGGCGAGGCGGCAGACAGCGCCTGACTAGCAGCAGGGGGCCGCAGGCACTGGGGCGGCTATGCCGAGGGGCTGTGAGTGACCTGGGGCATTTCATCCCACCCTCACCCAGCCTGAGGAGGAGACGCGGGTGTGATTACATGATCCCAAGTCCCAACAACCTCTAAAGAAATTACAGGATACACAGCATTCCTATAACTGAATGGAATGCCTTTTTCATCAGCAGCTATCATATAGAAAAAGCGCGTGACGAATGCAAGTTACGAGAAAAAGCAAGAGTACCAGGGTGGAGCAGGCCTGCTTGTCAGTGGAATCAACGGTCCAGAATTCAGCAAAGCATCAGGTTAACCAGAGGGACACAGGAGGGCACCTCCATTCACAGGACAGGGGGTAGGCCACCCTGCAGCCTGCCCAATGGCCCTGCTCAAGGACGCGCGGGGGAGCCCAGACCTGTGCGCCCAGAGCCAGTCCTGCTCTCTCAATGGTCAGGCATCAGGATCGACTGGATCTGCTTTCTGGAGACACTTGTCTAGAGCAGGCGTCTCTCAACTTTGATTATGCCTTTGCTACCTAAAATCAAGGGGCTTTACATGTAACACTGTCTATTTATTTACAAATCATATGCATGTACCACTTGCAGTTATCTGTTATGTACATTAGAAAATATATGCACAAGTTTTTACATGAGATAAAATATATTTAATTTTATAATAGTATACTTATTATATTCTGTTGCTCTTCCTAAAAGTCTATTTACAATGGTAGGAATGTGATTGACTAAGCTTCTTTACTTGGTTAAATGCTTTGCAACAGTCAGAGAAGGCTACTTCACAAAGAGATACAGGTCTGAATGAAGGCAGGCCATTGTTGGTGCCCTTGTTAAAGTACGGTATTTATTTTGGTACTCATCAATGATGCCAAGGGTTTTGTTAAAATTTGGCTACTAAAACTCCTGTCTTCTTTAATATTAATCAGCTTGTATTAGTCAGGGTACTCCGCAGAAAAAGAACCAGGAGGATACACATAGATATAGAAGAGATTTTATTATTGGCTCATGTGATTATGGAGGTGAAATATGCTGAAATAGACCACTGGGAAACTTCAGAACCAGGAACACCAGTGGTGTAATGCAGTTCATGCTCCAAGGTCTGAGAAGGGGGACAAGTAAGCAGGGAGAGGGACATGGAGGAGGTTGAAGGGGGAGTGATGATGGGTCAGACGCTGGAGGGCCACGAACCCGGCGCTCAGGTGTACGAGAAGGGCATCCCGGCTCAAGGACGCCCTTCCTTGGCGTTTCCTTCTCCCGGAGCCCTCAAGGGCCTGGACGCGCCTGTGTGCACTCTTTGGGAGAATCTTCTTGACCTGGTCTAGCGATCCGGGGCTCAGCACTTCCAGGAACAGCCTCACAGACACAGAAGGGGTGTCTGACCAGCTATCTTTGCATCCCAGTCAAGTCAACACCTAGCATTAGTCGTCACCCTGCTCTCCTTTTTATTCAATCTTATTTCTGGCTGTGCTGGTCTCCACTGCTGCACGGGCTTTCCCTCTGGCTGAGGCGCGTGGGGCTGCTCTCCTGTTGCTGGTGCGCAGGCTCCTCACTGGAGCGGCTTCTCTTGCCATGTGCGGCCTCAGCAGCGCAGCTCCTGGTTCCAGGGCGCAGGCTGGGCACCTGTGGCACACGAGCTCGGTGGCTCCATGGCACATGGGATCCCCCGGGTCAAGGACTGAACCCCCATCTCCTATACTGGCAGGCGGATTCCTTGCCACTGAGCCACCAGGGAAGCCCCATTCAGCTCTTCTTAAAATTTACTTGGAAGATGTCACATTTCTCTATTTAAATAAAAAAAATGGGTTCAAACCTGACTTTCTCTCTTCATTTTGAAGATTCGAAAGCAAGTTAGAAAATCCTTTCCATACCTTTTAGTGTAGTTTGAGAGATGTAAATAAGTGATACATTTAAATTGTTTTTGGCCAGAACATCACAAATAGATGAAACTTCCAAATATACAGTTTCAAACTGTCCAGTAGCACGAGTTTCTCTGATAAAGCTCTTTATTTTCACTCATTATTAAAATGTCATCATTACCTCGAAGAGACAAATTGTTTATTCAAAAATATTTGCATGGTTCCTTAATACTGACAGTTACCTGTCATCACATTAGAGGTAAGCAATTTTGAAGTATGTTTTTCAAACAGAAGTTATGTTGGGCAACTGTTATTAGCAGAAGATATGGGGCAAACCCACAATAGATGTTCATGGCCCCAACATCTTTTTAACACCGGAATAAATATGGCATTAAGAAACTGTCATCTGCATGACCCTGTAACCGGGCACATGGAGCAGTTAATGGCAGGCAGCGGTCACTCTGTGGCCTTGTGGGGAGGGCCTCCCCCCTCAGCAGACCCGACAGGTGGTGGGAGGCCAGTGACACCAGGGCTGCCTGAGGCCACAATGCTGATCTACACACCACAAGGCAAAGCTTGGTTTCGCTTTCTTCTGCAGAAAGATGCAAATAAGCAGAAGCCCCACTCCTTTCTTCCTCTTCCTCTGATGCCCACTGTGTAGGCACCGTGCACAGATGCACTCCATTTCTGAAAGCACTGGCTCGGCTTTCAGGTTGGGCAGTAGCTTTTCTCTTAAGGTCATGTTTATTTCTTCAAGTATCATCTGAGACCAGGCGATTTCAGAACAGTTACGGACAGAGACTTCTGGACCCTACGGCAGACTGTTCACGTTGCGGTTGTGAGGGGTCTGCCTGTGCACAGGCTCCTGGCGGTGCCTGTCTGGCACGCCTGTTAAGATCCACCGTTACCTGCAGACTCTGTGCCCTGTCTCCCTGACTTACTGCATCCCCAGTACTGGCAGTCAACGCCTGCTAAATGTCACTGTCATGGAGACCATAGTTTCTCCTCAGTCACCCTTCTTCCCTTCCTTTATTATTGTCAGTATTTTGGTAAGAATATAAAGCAGACTAAAAGCACTGCCTCCACGGAGGTGATGTATTGTCAGAGGAAGACAGAAAAATCTTTACAGCGGAACATGACAGATAAGTGAACTACTGATTGTGACAGAAGGTGATGACTGCCGCGATCCGGGTGCGCGGGCCGTGAGGAGCGGGCACCGGCGGTCTGCGGGTGACGGGCCTAGGGCTCGCCGAGGGGACACGCGTGTCAGTGAGGACTCACAGGAGGGCGGGGAACCAGGCAAGTGGGTCTTACTCCTCTCACTGGCCACACCGCCTGTTCATCCTTCCTTACAGGTTTCAACCAAGACGTCTGGGGAATTCTGGAACTTTGGATATTACTGGTACACAGTGGGAGCTCGGCAGTTCTGGCTGAATTTATAAAAGTAGCATTTTGAAGAAGGAAACAATGTGGAGAAATGAACCAGAGGCTCCTCTTCAAAACGCGGACAATTGCCCAAGGAAATTAAGGAGCATTCCAAATCACAGGAAGACACTGAGGAACAGTCACTCAGGACATGTGAGAGCCTTATTCACACGGCAAATGCAGTCAGGCCCCCCAACAGCCCCCAGGCCTCTGCCGGGGCCCGGGAAGTGGGGGTTCTGGCACGGGTGGGTGGGGGTGCCGCTCCAAGGTCATGCGAGCAGCTCAGAACCCACCTGCAGCACAGAAACCAACTCATATCCCAGGATGGAGCCACGGAAGTGCTTGAACTGGGAAAAATAAACTGAAAAGTTCCCCATGATAAAATATTCTGTGGTTTTGTTTTGGATTTGTGTTCAAATTATTGAAATAAAACAGTAAATCGATTATGATTATGCAGTTAACTACTTGAGTGTATTGACTTCTATAAATTCAATACATTTAACGCTTTAAATCAGCTATAAGATGTCTGCGTGCTCACTTGTGCCCAACTCTTTGTGACCCTTTGGATTACAGCCCGCCAGGCTCCTCTGTCCAGGAGAAATTTCAGGCAAGACTACTGGAGTAGGCTTCCATTTCCTCCTCCAGGAGATTTTTGTGACCCAGGGATCAAACCCACGCCTCCTGCATTGCAGGAGGATTTTTTTACCGCTGAGGCACTAGGGGAAGCCCGATAGGATGTTCACTGTTAATATACGTAAGGAGTAAATGGCGTATTTACTGTGGTTACGACTGTTTAGATTAAAAAGAATTATGCTCTTTTTTTCTAGTGTCAGTTTTAATTTCTATTGTGTCCTTTTGTTATACTTTGTGATTTATAACTTTCAATTTCTTTCAACTATAACATTAGGATGACAAAGAACTCAAAGTAGCACCTTTTCCTTCTGAACAAGGCACTCAATATACAAGAAGAAAAATAAGTGATTAGCTAGGTTCTCTGCACTTAGAACTGGAAACGACCTTTAGAGATTATAGGCTAGTTACGGTCTTGCCAGTCCACCTAGAATCTGACCTAAGGCTGCACGACGGGCCGGGCCTTCTCTGACTGTGTGAGGGCAGGTCAGCGGTGAGGCGGGGCGGCCACTGCCCCTTGCCCGTGGGGCAGGGCACAGACACCTCCCTGCGACCTGCTGTAACACTTTCACACTGTCCATTTGTGGCCTCACTGCCTTTCTAAGCTGACATGCATAGGATTAACAGCTTTGAAAGCTATTAAGAAGGTTTATAAATATTTATTTATAAAATAAATATGTCTCTGTAAAAGCCAAGATTTTGCCTTTACTTGTAAAACAGCAACTATAAAGCAGAGAACTGGTTTATAAATTTTGTTTCGTGTATTGTTAATGAGAACAGAATTAACCATGGATTTTAGTCTCTTCTTTACTTATTTGAGAAAAAGTAAATCACCATGATAATTGGTCTTTCAGTAAAGAAACTCTTTCCTCTAAAACATTCAGAGCACTCTTCACCACAGAGTTTCACAGCTCTCTTTGGCCACCCACACAAAAAAAAAAAATCAGTGAACTTTTCAAGAGTGACTTTAAAGATGTAAACAAACGTTGCTTATTTTGAGCAAATGTTGTTACGACAAGCCACACTTTAGCCAATAAATCTTGCAAAAATCACTGGAAAAAAGTACTTTTCACATCAACTTTTTACTTAAACATAAAACATTTACTTATGTTAAATAACAGCACAGAAGTTGAAACGTTATATAAATTAATGCCTAATAAACTACCACCAAATAGGATATCCTACACATGTGATGTATTTAAAAAAATTAGTGCCTGAAGATTCCATAAACAAAGAAAACTACAGACCAATTCCACTGATGAACATAGATGTAAAAATTCTCAACAAAATACTAGCAATTCAATTAACAATACATTATAAGGATCATACACCATGATTAGGTGCGATTTACCCCAGGAATGCAAGGATTTTTCAATATCTACAAATCAATTAGCATGATAACCACATTAACAAACTGAAGAATAAAAACCATATGATGATCTTAATAGATACAGAAAAAGTTATTGATGAAATTTCAACATTTATGATAAAAAGTCTCTAAGAAGTGTGCACAGTGGGAACCTACGTCAACATAACGCAAGTCCTATACGCCAAACCCACGGCTGACGTCACATGCAGTGGTGCAGGCTGAAAGCATTTCCTCTAAGATGACGCAAGTCCTGTATGCCAAACCCACGGCTGACACCACACTCAGTGGTGCAGGCTGAAAGCATTTCCTCTAAGATGACGCAAGTCCTGTACGCCAAACCCACGGCTGACACCACACTCAGTGGTGCAGGCTGAAAGCATTTCCTCTAAGATGATGCAAGTCCTGTACGCCAAACCCACGGCTGACACCACACTCAGTGGTGCAGGCTGAAAGCATTTCCTCTAAGATGACGCAAGTCCTGTACGCCAAACCCACGGCTGACACCACACTCAGTGGTGCAGGCTGAAAGCATTTCCTCTAAGATAACACAAGTCCTGTATGCCAAACCCACGGCTGACACCACACGCAGTGGTGCAGGCTGAAAGCATTTCCTCTAAGATCAGGAACCAGGCAAGGATGTCCAGTTTTGCCACTTTTATTCAACATAATTTTGGAAGCGGCAAAATTCACTTATTGCTGCTAGCCACAGCAATACGAGGGAAAAAAAGGAATCCAAATGGGAAAAGAAGTAAGACTGTCACTGTTTGCAGATGATATGATATTGTACATAGAAAATCCTAAAGACACTACCAGAGAACTACGAGCTCATCAATGAATCTGGTTAAGCTGCAGGACACAGAATTATGCTGCATTTCTACACACTAACAAGGAATGATCAAAAACAGAGATTAAGGAAACAATCCCTCTTAACGTCACATCAAAAAGAATAAAATACTAAGGAATAAACCTCCTTAAGGAGGCAGAAGACTTGTACTCTGAAAACTGTAAGACACTGATGAAAGAAGTCAAACTTGACAGAAACAGATGGAGAGATGCACCAATGCTTGGACTGTAAGAATCAATCTTTTCAAAACGACTGTACTACCCAATGCAGTCTATAGGCTCAGTGCAATCCCAACCAAATTACCAATGGCATTTGTCACAGAACTATAACCCCAAATTTAAAAAATTGTTATGGAAACAAAAAACCTCAAACACCCAAAGCAATCTTGAGAAAGAAAATGGAGCTGGAGGACTCAGGTTCTTTAAATTCCGAACATATTACAAAGCTGCAATAAAAACAGCATGGTACTGGCACAAAACCAAATACAAGTGCAATAGGACAGAAAGTCCAGAGATAAACGCATACACCTGGGTCAACTAATCTATGACAAAGGAGACAAGAAGAGACAATAGAGAAAAGACAGTCTCTTTGATAAGCAGTGCTTGGAAAACTAGACCACCTGTAAAAATAAGTGAAATTAGGACATTCTCAATGCACAAAAATAAACTTAAAATGGATTAAAGACCTAAATGTAAGACTGAATACTATAAAACTCCTAGAGGAGAACATAGATAGAACACTCTGATGTAAATTACAGCAATATGTTTTTGGATCCATCTCCTAGAGTAATGGAAAGGAGAACAAAAATAAACAAACGGAACCTAATTAAACTTAAAAGCTTTTGCATAGCAAAGGGATGGAGAAGGCAATGGCACCCCACTCCAGTACTCTTGCCTGGAAAATCCCATGGATGGAGGAGCCTGGTGGGCTGCAGTCCATGGGGTCGCTGAGGGTTGGACACGACTGAGTGACTTCACTTTCACTTTTCACTTCCATGCAATGGAGAAGGAAATGGCAACCCACTCCAGTGTTCTTGCCTGGAGAATCCCAGGGATGGGGCAGCCTGGTGGGCTGCCATCTATGGGGTCACACAGGGTCAGACACGACTGAAGTGACTTAGCATAGCATAGCATAGCAAAGGGAACCACAAACAAAATAAATGACAATCTACAGAATGAAAGAAAATATTTGCAAACAATGCAACCCATAAGGAATTAATCTCCAAAATATACAAACAGCTCACAGAGCTCAACATCAAAAGACTAAAAAACTCAATCAACAAATGGGCAGATCTAAATAGATATTTCTCCAAAGAAGGCATCCACAGAGCCAAGAGGCACACGAAAAGATGCTTGACACTGCTAAATGTCAGAGAAAAGCGTGTTAAAACTACAAGGAGGTATCACCTCACACAGCTCAGAAGAGCCGTCATCAAAAAGTCTACAAATAATAAACTCTGGAGAGAGTATGGAGAAAAAGGAACCCTTCCACACTGTTGGTGGGAATGTAAATTGGTGTAGCCACTATAGAGAACAGCAGGAAGTTTCCTTAAAAAACTAAAAACAGAGCTACTGTGTGATTCAGCAATCCCACTCCTGGGCATACATTCGGAGAAAGCTGTAATCTGAAAAGAAATATATACTCCAATGTTCACAGCAGTACTCTGTATAAGAATCAAGACATGGAAACAACCTACACGTGTTCAAAGATGAATGTATAAAGAAGACGCGGAACACATATAACTACAGAGTAACACTCAGCCACAAAAAGCCCGAAATATGCCTCTCGCAGCACCATGGATGGACCTACAGATGACCACACTGCATGAAGTAAGACACAGAAAGACAAACACGATATTGCTTATGAGTGCAATCTAAAACTTATACAAATGAACTTACTTACAAAGCACAGACTCACAGACGTAGAAAACAAACCTATGGTTATCAAAGGAGAAAGGGAAGAGGAGTTGTTCAGTTCAGTTCAGTTGCTCAGTCGTGTCCAACTCTTTGCAACCTCATGGACTACAGCACGCCAGGGCTCCCTGTCCGTCACCAACTCCCGGAGGTTGCTCAAACTCATGTCCATCGAGTCGGTGATGCCTTCCAACCATCTCATCCTCTGTTGCTCACTTCTCATCCTGCCTTCAATCTTTCCTAGCATCAGGGTCTTTTCAACTGGGTCAGTTCTTCACATCAGGTAACCAAAGTATTGGAGTTTTAGCTTCAGCATCTGTCCTTCCAATGAATATTCAGGACTGATCTCCTTTAGGATGGACTGGTTGGATCTCCTTGCAGTCCAAGGGACTCTCAAGAGTCTTCTCCAACACCACAGTTCAAAACCATCAATTCTTCGGCACTCAGCTTTCTTTATAGACCAACTCTCACACCCATACATGACTACTGGAAAAACCATAGCTTTGACTAGACGGACCTTTGTCAGCAAATTAATGGCTCTGCTTTTTAGTATGCTGTCTAGGTTGGTCATAGCTTTTCTTCTAAGGAGCAAGTGTCTTTTAATTTCATGGCTGCAGTCACCATCTGCAGTGATTTTGGAGCCCAAAAATATAAAGTCAGTCACTGTTTTCATTGTTTCCCCATCTATTTGCCAGGAAGTGATAGGACTGGATGCCATGATCTTTGTTTTTTGAATGCTGAGCTTTAAGCCAGCTTTTTCATTCTCATCAAGAGGCTCTTCAGTTCTTCTTCACTTTCTGCATTAAGGGTGGTGTCATCTGCATATCTAAGGTTATTGATTCTTCTCCTGGAAATCTTGATTCCTGCTTATGCTTCATACATCCTGTTATTTTGCATGATGTACTCTGCATATAAGTTAAATAAGCAGGGTGACAATATACAGCCTTGACGTACTCCTTTCCCAATTTGGAACCAGTCCATTGTTCCATATCTGGTTCTAACTGTTGCTTCCTGAACTGCATATAGGTTTCTCAAGAGGCAGGTCAGGTGGTCTGGTATTCCCATCTCTTTCAGAATTTTCCACGGTTTATTGTGATCCACACAGCCAAAGGCTTTGGCATAGTTAATAAAGCAGAAATAGATGTTTTTTTGTGGAACTCTTTCTTTTTCCATGATCCAGCGGATGTTGGCAATTTGATCTCTGGTTCCTTTGCCTTTTCTAAAACCAGCTTGAACATCTGGAAGTTCATGGTTCACATATTGCTGAAGCCTGGCTTGGAGAACTTTGAGCATTACTTGACTAGTGTGTGAGATGAGTGCAATTGTGCAGTAGTTTGAGCATTCTTTAGCATTGCCTTTCTTTGGGATTGGAATGAAAACTGACCTTTTCCAGTCCTGTGGCCACTGCTGAGTTTTCCAAATTTGCTGGCATATTGAGTGCAGCACCTTCACAGGATCATCATTCAGGATTTGGAATAGCTCAACTGGAATTCCATCACCTCCATTAGCTTTGTTCATAGTGATGCTTCCTAAGGCCCACTTGACTTCACATTCCAGGATGTCTGGCTCTAGGTGAATGATCACACCATCGTGATTATCTTGGTCATGAAGATTTTTTTGGACAGTTCTTCTGTGTATTCTTGCCACCTCTTCTTAATATCTTCTGCTTCTGTTAGGTCCATACCATTTCTGTCCTCTATTGAGCCCATCTTTTCATGAAATGTTCCCTTGGTATATCTAATTTTCTTGAAGAGATCTCTAGTCTTTCCCATTCTGTTGTTTTCCTCTATTTCTTTGCATTGATTGCTGAGGAAGGCTTTCTTATCTCTCCTTGCTATTCTTTGGAACTCTGCATTCAGATGCTCATATCTTTCCTTTTCTCCATTGCTTTTCACTTCTCTTCGTTTCACAGCTATTTGTAAGGCCTCCCCAGACAGCCATTTTGCTTTTTTGCATTTCTTTTCCATGGGGATGGTCTTGATCCCTGTCTCCTGTACAATGTCATGAACCTCAGTCCATAGTTCATCAGGCACTCTATCTATCAGATCTAGGCCCTTAAATCTATTTCTCACTTCCACTCTATAATCATAAGGGATTTGATTTAGGTTATACCTGAATGGTCTAGTGGTTTTCCTTGCTTTCTTCAATTTAAGTCTGAATTTGGCAATAAGGAGTTCATGATCTGAGCCACAGTCTGCTCCCGGTCTTGTTTTTGCTGAGAGTATAGAGCTTCTCCATCTTTGGCAAAGAATATAATCAATCTGATTTCAGTGTTGACCATCTGGTGATGTCCATGTGTAGAGTCTTCTCTCGTGTTGTTGGAAGAGGGTGTTTGCTATCACCAGTCCGTTCTCTTGGCAAAATTCTATTAGCCTTTGCCCTGCTTTATTCTGTATTCCAAGGTCAAATTTGCCTGTTAACACACGTGTTTCTTGACTTCCTACTTTTGCAATCCAGTCCCCTATAATGAAAAGGACATCTTTTTGGGGTGTCAGTTCTAAAAGGTCTTGGAGGTCTTCATAGAACCGTTCAACTTCAGCTTCTTCAGTGTTACTGGTTGGGGCATAAACTTGGCTGCTGCTGCTGCTGCGTCGTTTCAGTCGTGTCCGACTCTGTGCGACCCCATAGACGGCAGCCAACCAGGCTTCCCCTCCCTGGGATTCTCCAGGCAAGAACACTGGAGTGGGTTGCCATTTCCTTCTCCAATGCATGAAAGTGAAAAGTGAAAGTGAAGTCGCTCAGTCGTGTCCGACTCTAGGGACCCCATGAACTGCAGCCTACCAGGCTCCTCCATCCATGGGATTTTCTAGGCAAAAGTACTGGAGTGGGGTGCCACTTGGAAACGAACACAGATCATTCTGTCATTTTTGAGACTGCATCCAAGTACTGCATTTCGGACTCTTTTGTTGACCATGATGGCTACTCCATTTATTCTAAGGGATTCCTGCCCACAGTAGTAGATATAATGGTCTTCTGAGTTAAATCCACCCATTCCAGTCCATTTTAGTTCGCTGAATCCTAGATTGTCGACATTCACTCTTGCCATCTCCTGTTTGACCACTTCCAATTTGCCTTGATTCATGGACCTGACATTCCAGGTTACTATGCAATATTGCTCTTTACAGCATCAGACCTTGCTTCTATGACCAGTAACATCTGCAACTGGGTATTGTTTTTGCTTTGACTCCATCCCTTCGTTCTTTCTGGAGTTATTTCTCCACTGATCTCCAGTAGCATACTGGGCACCTACTGACCTGGGGAGTTCTTTCAGTATCCTATCATTTTGCCTTTTCAGTGTAGAGGTTTGAATAAATGGGTGTGTTTTCCTGGAGGTCTGAATAAATGAACGTGTTTTACCAAGGGGTGAGGAGCTCCTTTAAGAAGAGTTTTTGGCACTTCTGCCTGAGAGCAAGAGTCGTCTATGATAAGGGGTCTTAACCATCAGGCAGAGCCGTCAGGAGCCCAGCGTCTTTCTGGAGCTTCTCGCAGCCCCTAGGGCCCAGCCGTGTCTCAGGCAGGCCCGGGAGTTTCGCTGGCCTTCTGGCTCCACTAACCGTCCAAGCTCCTTCCTCCCGTGGCGTCTGTGTTTGCTGTTCCCTTTCTTGGAGGCGCCTTTCCCTGCTCTTTGGCTGCACAGTTCCTTCCTCTCCAACAGTTCTCACCTGAAATGGTACCTCCTGAGAGAGAGCCTTTAGACCAACCCACGGAGGTCTTCATCTAGTCAGATTCTTCCCCCTCTTCTCACTTTAAGGATGACATCCTATTCGCACCTTCTGTAACACGCGACAAACTGAGCACTTTCTCTGCTTGCCTGTTATGGGAAGGGCTGCTGCTCTTTCCTTTCTCCGTCCACCTTCAATGTCGCCCGCAGCTGAGCAGTGCCCGTGCAGGGCGACACGCGGTGAAGATCTGCTGAATGACAGACTCACAATACTTTTAGAAAACGAATCCAGAATTATTAAAGGCCCTAGGAAACCCTTAATAAGTTTAGAGAAACACATAATTCTGCTTTATGAAATGTCTGAACATAATAAATAACCAACTCAAATACTGGCTCAATAAAGATATTTTGATTACTCTTTTATAGATTTTTGAAAACCACTATTTACTCAGAAGTAAAACTTGAGGATTTTAAGGTTAGTCTATTTCAAAAAGTCTATATTTCTGATTGAATGTGAAAACATAACTGAGGAATCACCAATACCTAAATATTAACTACAGTAAACATTCAGCTGGTTAAAATCTAGTGATAAAAAGAGCAATATAGAGTCATGTGTAGATACAAAGAAAAAAACACCTGCTTTTGGTCACTGAGAGAGAAAACACACAGAAATACGACTCTTCAAGAAAGGCAGATTTCAGGGAACGGCTTCAGCTCTTAGAGGGGAAAAAGGACGACAAAACCAGAAGTAACACATTCTTTCTATAACAAAATCACACAAAGAGTATCCTAGGAAATCTGAACAGAACCTTCGACAAGAACATTAGAAAAAGTAGATAAATGGACAATGTGCACTCTCAAAGAGTCAGTGTGTGTGGTTTTAGGTCCTTCCGCGTTCAGAGAAGAAGACATTATAATGGCATTGCCAGAGTGAAGCATCTTCTATCATCATCACCAGGCTTGAATCCACTTATCGTTTCAATTCTGATATATGACATTTTAGTAAAATGACATTTGACATTAAAAAAAAAAGTTGCATGTACAGTGAGGGTTTTGGAATTAAAAAAATAAAAATCTATTACCGGCATAAAATCTGAGTATTTGGATTTTATAATTTAAAAAGCAAAGTCTAACATAAATCCAAACAAAAGCCAAATCAGAACTGGCCAAGCCCAAGAACATTGTACACTATGTTTTATAGGAAGTTTTTGTGTACAAGAATGACAACAGAATTAAGTTATCTTATTTCTAGCAGTTTTCTCCCATAAACAGTAACAGTCACTGCTAAAAGAGATGCTTGCGAACTTACCAGAAATAATTTTTTGACAACATTCTAGTTTTCAAACGGCTGTCAAATTTTTACGGAATAATCTACAGTGTTAATCAATGTACTGTATTTCATCTGTAATAAGTCTTTGTGATAAGGTTAGCACTCAACATACAACACAAATAAGAGAGGACCAAAAAATGAAAATGACTTTGCTTATGTTTCCGTATTAGAATTTTATTTGCTGAAGGGTAAAAGCAGATTTGCAAAATTCACAGTTAACTTAAAACAATAGTTTTAAACCTTTTATTCCGAGCCTTTACTGCCTTCAGGAAGGAAAGAACATCTGGTTATTTAAGGAACACAATATGCTCACATTCTCTATGACTTTTGTTTCTAATTGGGTTTTTAAATTTTTTTTGGAATTTGAACAACTAGTTAGAACAATGTTTTTAATCCCTTCATATTTTTCAGATTGCCCTCCTTCCATCCCCCACTTCATTTAGTGGATTGCTTTTGGAAATCTGCTCAGTGATTCTAACATAACAAAAGACAGGAAACCACGCATCCAGAGTGTGGTCTGAAGAGCCAAGAACAGAAACCGCAGGGTAAGGGGAACGGAGGAGAGGGCGCTACAGACATCTGATGCCCAGTCTCTTCACACATTTGACCACACTGCAAGTAGTTCCTGGGTCACTTACAAACACCTCCGTTTCACTTACTACAGATGCACATAAACACCTACTACTATAAATAAAAGAATCTACATGAGAAGTATCAGTAACTAAGACTCTACCATTTTTAAGACTAATACAAGCTACATGTCTCCGGCAGGAAGGAGGCTGAAAGACCTGGCTGGGTTCTGCCCCTTGATCTGCTGCTGACAAGCTGCACGGCCTTGCATACGCCCTCAGCTCCACTCTCATCCTCAGCTCGCACACAGAAGGAGAAGGTGGTCAGACTTTCTTGGTTCTTTGCAGTTCTGGAATTCTCACAGTCTAAGTGAAATATACTGACTGGATTCTTTGTTGTGTCTGCTTTGTTCCATGGTATCTGAGGGTAGTAACAGGTTTTCAAATAATTCTGTCTGATAGCAAACTAAGGAACTCGATGTCCTTTAACTTTAGACTTAGGGTCTCTTCACTGTCTTGATAAAAATGGCAGCTGACAAATATACCACTGACCAGGGTTTCTGTGGAATGTGGATATGGTGAAGGGAGGTGAAAACAGGTGAGCTGAGATCCACCCAGACTAGAGTCAGCATTCAATTTACCACTGTTTTCTTAAGAGCAACCACTGCAGGACACAAGGCTAAAGCTGTCAAATGAGAGGATCATGAGGAGAGATAACTGATAAAAGATACAAGCAAATCGCTAACCTATGATTCAGCGATTACGCAAATCGCTAAACTAAGGTGCTGAGGGCACTCAAAGGGAAAACACCTGCTTATCTGAGCCTGGAAGGCCTTCCTGGAGAAGGGAGAGCAGATGCTCAGACTCTCAGGACGGGGTGAGCAGAAGCAGGGCCTGGAACCGCTCTAGCTGGTCTGCACGCCTGCAGGCAGCTTGGCCCGGGGAAAGCCACATGGCCTTAATCCCTCTGCACTGAAAAAGCAAGAGGAGAGATAACCCGCTCTGCCCAACACGGAGCTTGGAGTGAGGACCAAACCAAGCGTGGCAAAGGGCTTGGAGGCGTGGAGGAGCATGAGCCTGTGGTTAGCGTCCAGGCCCCTCACCTCAGTCTGCTGGGATGAGACGGAGTTTCCCAGCAAGGCCTACATCTGATGGAGAACAAGAAACAGCCCAGTGTCTCGGGCCCTACTACCGTCTGCCTACATCTGATGGAGAACAAGAAACAGCCCAGTGTCTCGGGCCCTACTACCGTCTGTCCTCAACTGAGCAGTCTCCACTGGGACTGAGGGCTAGCGGGAGGACGAGGCGCTCCTCTGAAGGCTGACGATGAACCAGGGAGGCCCGGAGCTGCGTGTTCATTCCTGTCTTACTGTGTCTGTCAGCAGCGCTAAGCACAACGGCCTCGTGAAGCTGGGACATGGGGAGCAAACTCCCGCCCTTCAAACCTCTTCTTTGCACTAGCTTACAGAGATCTGCCTCTGTGTATATACTCACTCTGATTTAAGTGTTCCATTGCTGCTAATACACAGGAAACATCAAAAGCACTCTGATGTCTGGATTTTCAGAGGATGAGGTGGGGTACTAGCAACACCTGTTCCTCCTCTCTTTATTCCCTCCCAGGAGATCAGTCCTGGGTGTTCACTGGAAGGACTGATGCTGAAGCTGAAACTCCAATACTTCGGCCACCTCATGCGAAGAGTTGACTCATTGGAAAAGACCCTGATGCCGGGAGGGATTGGGGGTAGGAGGAGAAGGGGACGACAGAGGATGAGATGGCTGGATGGCATCACCAACTCGATGCACATGAGTTTGGGAGTTGGTGATGGACAGGGAGGCCTGCTGCTGCTACTGCTAAGTCGCTTCAGTTGTGTCCAACTCTGTGCGATCCCATAGATGGCAGCCCACCAGGCTCCCCCGTCCCTGGGATTCTCCAGGCAAGAACACTGGAGTGGGTTGCCATTTCCTTCTCCAATGCATGAAAGTGAAAAATGAAAGTGAAGTTGCTCAGTCGTGTCCGACTCTTAGCGACCCCATGGCCTGCAGCCTTCCAGGCTCCTCTGCCCATGGGATTTTCCAGGCAAGAGTACTGGAGTGGGGTGCCAGTGCCTTCTCCAACAGGGAGGCCTGGCGTGCTGCAATTCATGGGGTCACAAGCAGTCGGACACGACTGAGTGACTGAACTGAACTGAACTGTCCAAGGCCTCCTCTATGAGTTCATAATTGACATGAGCTACATATCTGCTTGGGGAGTTTTAGAATATATGCGTAACTTTTGTTTTTTTTCCACTTGTGTCTTCGATCTTATTATATCATTAGAAGTCAGTTCTTTATGGTCAAAGGCTGCTCTGCATGGGTGGGTTATCAGAAGCAAAGTTATTCAACACAAGAGAAGACCAAGACTCAGGAAGCGTGGATTTCACCAGATGACAGGATGTGTGGTAGGAGAGTCAAGACTTGAACCGGTGTCCGGACTCCTAGCTCAGGCTCCTGGTTAGACCCAGGACCCCGCCCTGCAACAGACCTCCAGTCGGCACCAGTGCCGAGTGACGTCAGTTATCATTTGACCCGCACTCATAAAGTCGGTGGGCCAGCATTACATACGCTCAGCTCAACTCCCGCCTTGCTGGGCTGGCCAACTGAAACCCCCTTAAAATGTTGCGGCTGTCTTTATTTTCCCTCACAGACGTCACCACGCCGTGACTGGGTTCTCAAAAGCTTTTTCAACATGACCCCATGCCCAGCTTCTCATGTCTCAGAAATACCAGTTTAAGGTCCTAACTTTTGGATACTTACCTTGATTGTTTTTACTTGGTAAGACCCTGAATGTAAAAGTGAGGAATACTGTTTTTTAGATACCTTTTTATGCTATTTTTTTTTTTCTCTTAAACCTTACAGAAGAATTTAATGCTTGTAGAACTGGTTTCATTATTCTCTCTCTCTTCTTCTCTCTCTCTATATGTGTGTGTATACACACACTCCGGGCCGTAGCTGCGGATCTAGTTCCCTGAGTAGGGATTGAACCCGAGCACCCTGCACTGCACTGCAGTCTTATCCACTGGGCCACAAGGGGAGGTCCGTCTACCACCTTCTTGAGCTCAAAAGCATTCTAAAATCACAGATTCTGCTAATAACATTGATTAGTTTAGTATTAGAATTCTGCAACTGTAAGCGTAAATGGTTTCTAGGAAGGACAACCATAGCTAGGAAAAAACAAGATGGATGGTTTACGTAACAGATTCATTTCTCCTTTCAATTAAACCAAACAAATCACACAAATGGATAATTCAAATGGCTATTTTAGCAATTTCTGTCCCACTCTGTATGACTGATAATTCCCAGTGCTGAGCAGGCAGAATTTACCATAAGTCTGTAGATCAAAACTCAGATACCTCATTGACCAGCAACTTCATTCTTTACTCCTTTTATAGATATGCCACTAATCTTGGCTATTTCATATTAAAAATATATACTTCTACAGCCTACATACACATAAAAAATATGGGACTTTATGTTTTTCATAGTCTGACTCCTAAACCTTACCAGAAAAAAGATAAGCTACCTATGTATCAGAGAATTGATGGATTATGTTTCTGATACATAATGAAATTTTGTGCAGGAGAAATGATATAAAAATTGTGCATTTCTGAGAATGCACATAGGCATTAATAGGCACATCAGAAATAGGCACAAGAAAAACAAAAATTTTAAACCAAGCTCAAAGGTTGAGGTCAACAACTGAGGCAAGGACAGAAATGTCTCAGAATCAGGATCACGGTGGATTCGGAGGCCCACATCGATCAGACAGCGCCCTGGCAGCGGACCCGCAGACAGACTGACTCAGACAGTTGCACCGCGGCCAGCAGGACTGCAGGGGCCCTGCCAGAGAGCCAAGGGCCGGGTTACCACCCGCCGCCCGGCACCGAGGCCTCCTGTCCCAGGCTGCCTCTCTCAGGCTCCATCCAGTATTTCTGTTTGGCTCTGAAGCATCAAGGAGTCACAGTTTTGTTTTTTTTTTTAGATCACTTAATGTTCTTATTTTCAAGAAATATAACATTAGTTGTAAAAGAACCCACTTTTTCTCTGGAGTATAAAGAAAATTTTGGTGACTTAAGTGCAAAATTTAGATCTTTCCTTCATTAGGTTACTCTTAACCCACATAATAAATATACATTCATAATATGAAATAACTTAGTATTTCATTACATTATAAACTCTTAGAAAACGGGTGTTTTTTTTAGAGCTCTGATGTCTTGGTCTTCACATGATCCTCAAGGTTCTACTAGGGTCAGTTTTGGCTCCGTGTGGGAAGCTGATGGTCACCAAGTACGGTTCCCAGCAGAAGCGGGTACTCAGCCATGTCCTGGGTTCCCAAGGGAGCAGGCAGGCAGGAGGCCCTTCTGAGTGACAACAGAGCGCGCTCCCACCTCTCAGCCGGCGTCCTCTAAGTCTGCCCGCTGAGCTGCTCGCCCACCAGGCACGGGAGTGTTGGCTTGCGACTCTAAGGCAAATTCTTTCAGCAGGTGATTCATCTGCCACTACGCAAATTTTACATCACGAATCCTTAGAGTCATGAGGAGATGCCAATTTTTCATCCCACTTAACCCTGTGCACATCCCGCTTGGGAAGCTTACCTTCGGGTCCCGAAGGAACAGAGCCTTAAGAATCAGTGAGTGAACGTCCCCGATGAGTGGGTAATGCATCAGAAGGCCAAGACAGGTCTGGTAGTTACTGGAGATCACTAAATAGAAGGGAAAAAGTAACTGAGAAGCAATCCTGTTTCAGGTATCTGTACCAGTAAGAGAAACAAAATAACAACTTAGGTTCAAAGCAGGTAAATCAATAACTCAGCTCGTTTGGATAAAGGGAAGCTGGAGAAGGGATCACTGCCCAGTGGCCTCCGGAGCTGCATACTGTGCCACGCACACACTCCAGCACGCAGGCCCCAGCCTCAGGGCGGTGCTGGACGGAAGAAGCCGAGGTGTGTGCGTGCAAACGCGCCATTTTTATGGCTGTATTTAAATGTCTCTACTTCGCTGCTTGGAAATAAGGAGCAAAAATCTCACGAATGGGAAAGGACCAGTTTAAAATTCTCATAAAGTATTATTTACCACGATTATTATACTTCGCAACTTATATATATTCCATTTATTTTCTGTATATATAAATATTACACAGTTCAAAATTAAAAAGAATATAATTTCTTCAAATTATTTGTTTTTCTAAAGATAACAAGGGATTTAGCAAAGATATCTATGCAGCATTTTCTTGCAGGAAAAGTGTCAAAATCATCACGGAGAAGCCTATGTTCCTTAGACCGACATTTAGGCTTTTTCCCCACATCAAGCTAATCATGGCCGTGGTTATTAGGCAGCCTTTTCCGCCAGTCTGTGTAAGCCGCTCCGTTCCTTGGCCACCCATCTGCCACTGCTGCTACCGCTGTGCCCGTCGGCGACGCTGGTTTCGGGAGCCAGGCTGACGGCCTCCGCAGCACGACTATGAACAAACTTTACAGCTGCAACTTCCTGTGGTTGCAACTGAATCCTTTTTATTAATCAGAATGGTTAGTTGAAAAATATTCCACAAGAAAACAACTGTAATTCACCAGAAACAATACAAGTCACAAAACGATGTTTTATGATCAGAAATACCCTGGGTTCCTAGACTTCCTTTTCTCCTTCTTCTGTGGGAAACATCATTCCTTGCGACAGCTTCCCACCCCTCCCTCGTTCCATGAACATTACGGAGAAAGGAGACAGGACCAGGCAAAATGAATAATTATAATCTATGGAAGGAGCCACTTTATCATCTTCATTTCCATCGCTGATCTGACAGCTTGTAATTTCATGCATCTGCTTTCATTTGTAAAGTACTCACTTATCCGACCCTTTCTGTGTCTGCTCAGACTCTTCTTTCCTTAGTTGTTCATTTTATCATGTTCATACTCAGTTACCTGTTGTCTTTTTTACTGTAGAATTAAAAAACCTAGGATATTCAGAACAGTATAACATTTTCATGTATAGTTTTCTTTGTGATCAAACAAATCAATAAAACTTGGATAATCGATTCGTTTTACAACTCATATATTTTCCCAAATGCTATGATTATATATTAGTCACTGGCCCTAGAATCATTGTGTGTTTTGTGAGACAGGCAGGAGAGTTTAATGGAAATGGTTCTGGGCTCAGGATTCAAAGACAGGGCTCTCCTCCTGGGACTCCACTTGAAGACCTCCCGTAACACTGCCGGGAGAGTGAGTGACATGATCTAAGGGACTGATTTACAGCAGCTGCTCAAAACTTGTTGGGAGCAACCTCTCTGAGCTCAAGTTTAGTCATTTAGAAAACAACTTTCTGATTTAAAAGAAATTTACCTGCCTACCTCACTCATTCCAACAGTCATCTATTGACTACCTCATCCATGACTGGCCCTATGTTGGGAGGGTAAGCAGAGAGGAACAAAACACCGTCCTCCCCCTGAAGAAAGCAAAAGCACAGCAGGGCTGATGCCTAACACAGGGAGCTGTGACTGCCGTCACCTCTAAGGCAAGACTGGCCTGCGGACACCTTCTTCATTAGGCACTATCCCGAAAACCTCACCTACATATGTGATTCCCACGGCAGTCTAACGACAAGGATACAGTTATTATCCCTGTCTACACAGCCATGAAATTAAAAGATGCTTACTCCTTGGAAGGAAAGTTATGACTAACCTAGATAGCATATTCAAAAGCAGAGACATTACTTTACCAACAAAGGTCTGTCTAGTCAAGGCTATGGTTTTTCCAGTGGTCATGTATGGATGGGAGAGTTGGACTGTGAAGAAGGCTGAGGGCTGAAGAATTGATGCTTTTGAACTGTGGTGTTGGAGAAGACTCTTGAGAGTCCCTTGGATTGCAAGAAGATCCAACCAGTCCATTTTGAAGGAGATCAGCCCTGGGATTTCTTTGGAAGGAATGATGCTACAGCTGAAACTCCAGTACTTTGGCCACCTCATGCGAAGAGTTGACTCATTGGAAAAGACTCTGATGGTGGGAGGGATTGGGGGCAGGAGGAGAAGGGGACGACAGAGGATGAGATGGCTGAATGGCATCACTGATTCGATGGACGTGAGTCTGAGTGAACTCCGGGAGTTGGTGATGGACAGGGAGGCCTGGTGTGCTGCGATTCATGGGGTCACAAAGAGTGGGACACGACTGAGTGACTGAACTGAACTGAACTGAACGGATGAGGAAACTGATCCTTGGAGATGTTAAATCACCTGTCTGGATCACACGGTGATTTGGTGCTGAACCAAGATTTGCAATTCAGAAGTCTAGTGGAAGACTCAGGGTTTTACTTTGAAAGGCCATTGTTTTGAAAATCAAAGACACAACCGATGCAAATAATCACTGAAAACAGAAAAGTCAACTAATATTAGTACTCTTGTGTGCTGTGCTGTGCTTAGTCGCTCAGTCATGTCCATCTCTTTGCGAACCTATGGTCTGTAGCCCACCAGGCTTCTCTCTTTACGGGATTCTCCAGGCAAAAATACTAGAGTGGGTAGTCTTTCCCTTCTCTAGGGGATCTTTCCAACCCAGGGATCGAACCCAGGTCTCCCTCATTGCAGGCAGATTCTTTATCGTCTGAGCCACCAGGGAAGCCCAAGAATACTGGAGTGGGTAGTCTATCCTTTGTCCATGGGATCTTCCCAACCCAGAATCAAATTGGGGTCTCCTGCATTGCAGGCAGATTCTTTACCAGTTGAGCTACCAGGGAAGCCCACAGTAAGTGTAAATAGCTTGGAAGATCCGCATAACCCAGTCTCTAAAGCATCTTGACACAGGCACTTGTTTGGAGGAACCAAGGCAACAGTCCTATGTTATTACAACTTGAGAAAACTTGAAACTATGAGAAGTTATACGTTTTACAAATACAAATACATAAAATAAGGATGGTAAATAATGTATTAACATTCTTCTTGCATAACAAATGAGGGCACAAAGGCTCTTCCTCCCATTTCTCCCATCCATCCACCTATCCATCCGTCCACTGAATGTAACGAATGCTACCTCAGCAGTTACTAACTCCCGGGCCAGGCAGCAGCACTAGGGACGTGGTGGAGAATGAGTCTGAATTCTGAAAGGTGGCAGAACATGCTACCCTGAAGTATGGCTGTAGGTATTTCAGGACGTGCCACCCCACAGTAGGCCACTCTGGGATACTGATTATTTTGAGCTATAGGCACTTGGAATCAGCAAGCGCAGGGAGAGGCTTTCTCTGAACTCCCCTTACCGTTAACTCCCATAAATGCTAGAAAAGGAACTCAGCTGTCACAAGTCCATCCAGACAAACTCTGTCACAAAGATACTTTCCATTTATTCTTCTCAGGGTCAATTCATCTGTCCTAAAATTCATTTCAGTTCAGTTGCTCAGTCGTGTCCGACTCTTTGCGACCCCACCAAGCCTCCCTGTCCATCACCAACTTCCAGAGTTCACTCAAACTCACGTCCATTGAGTCGGTGATGCCATCCAGCCATCTCATCCTCTGTCGTCCCCTTCTCCTCCTGCCCCCAATCCCTCCCAGCATCAGTCTTTTCCAATGAGTCAACTCTTCGAATCAGGTGGCCAAAGTATTGGAGTTTCAGCTTTAGCATCATTCCTTCCAAAGAACACCCAGGACTGATCTTTAGAATGGACTGGTTGGATCTTCTTGTAGTCCAAGGGACTCTCAAGAGTCTTCTCCAACACCACAGTTCAAAAGCATCAATTCTTTGGTGCTCAGCTTTCTTCACAGTCCAACTCTCACATCCAGACATGACCACTGGAAAAACTATAATTCATTTACTCTCCCCTAAGAAGCTACACTCCCCTCTCCTGTCTCTATTAAGTTGATATTTAATCCTGAAATCCAAAGCCATCTCTTTGAGGGTCGCTGATTATCCCCCGGGTATCTCCCATATACACGTGACATGTATGTGTTAATCAACTTTCTTGTCTATCTTTTGTAACTTTTGTTAAAAGAATCCCAGAGTAAAACCTAAACGGGCAGAGGTTAAGTTTCCCCTCCCTCCTGTCCCCTGCTTTCAGATAATGACATCTCCAATTTACTAATGAAAACTTGTATTTCCAGAGCATTTTTCATTTGTAATTATGTCCCAGAACTGTTGAATAACTGAGGCCAATTTAGCATATGTAAAAGAGAAAAATGCAAGTTTTTAACAAGAATAATAGAAATCTGATAGAATGAAATTTTAGTTTTGATCTTTATAGTAAACTTTTCCTGAACCTGAAAAACCCATCCACCACACTGTTCCTTCTCCAGTGTTAATTCAACCAGAGCAGGACAATGACACAAGCAAAAGACTGAAAAAAAAAAAAAAAAAGATGAAACTTTGCTATGTACCTGCAATTGCAACTAAGGATGTATGTGCTTTACTGAGATGATCACATTCTTCGACTTATGAATGTGGTATATATTGCATGGACTGATTTGCAGATCCTGGAACACCCTTGTACCCCTGGGATAAGCCCCTTTTGACCACGGGGCATGGTCCCTGTAGCGCGCGTGAGACTGGCCTGCCAGGGCTCTGCTGCACTCTTGCCTCCGTGTTCATCAGTGATGCTGGCCTGTAATTTTTTGGCGGGATCTTCCTCTGGTTCTGGTATCAAGGTGAGGGTGGTCTCATAGAGTGAGCTTGGGAGCATTCCCTCTTCTGCAGGGTTTTGAAATAGTTTCAGAAGGACAGGTGCTAACTCTTCTCTAAATGTTTGCATATGCACACAAGGATGCACATGCTTTAAGAAAAAACGACCGAAGCCACACACTGAAGAGCTTCTTTACGGAAGGCTAAGACAAAGGTGAGCGGTATCTAGGAAAACCTATGGAATTTGAAATTGGATGATCTAGATTAGATCTACATCAGAATGGTGGCTGGTCATTTACTGTGTGTGAATCTAGGCAAGCAACGTAACTTCACGAAACCTTTATTCCTCTCATTTATAAATAGTGCTTACCCTACCTGCAGGGCTTCCAACAGAACGGCAGGGATGTGAGGTCGTGTGCTTCCTCATCTGGCTTATCTACTGCTAAATAAACAGGACTTCCTTCACCCTCGTGGCTCAGCTGGTAAAGAATTCGCCTGCAATGCAGGAGACCCCGGTTCGATTCCTGGGTTGAGAAGATCCCCTGGAAAAGGGATAGGCTACCCGCTCCAGTATTCTTGGGCTTCCCTTGTGGCTCAGCTGGTAAAGAATCTGCCTGCAATGCGAGAGACCTGGGTTTGAACCTTGGCTTGGGAAGATCCCCTGGAGAAGGGAAAGGCTACCCACTCCAGTATCCTGGCATGGAGAATTCCATGGACTGTATAGTCCATGGGGTCTCAAAAAGTCAGACACAACTGAGCAACTTTCACTTTTACTTTTCACCTGAAGCAGAACTGACTTGGCTGCCTCTACCTTTAAATGGCCTACAACTATTCTGGAATGGTTCTATGAGAGCTGGTTTAAATAGTTTCTCCGTAGTAACAAACAAAAAAATAATGGAGACTGTTAACTTACATATAAGTCGAAGTTAACTGTACTTATAACTGAAAAATTTTGAAGTGAAAGATATTCAAATTATTTAATTTCACATTTAGATGTACCTTCCCAAGATAACAAGATGGGCTAAGAACTACTATTTCTAAATTTTTTAAGTCATAAGCACAAACAATGTGCCTGGAAACTTGCCATGTGCAACTACACCCCAGCCCTGAAACTCAATCCTCCACCCATACCCACATTACTCATCTCACACTCCTGAAGTTATATCAAAGTTTTTGGTTAGAAAATTTTTTTGTTTTCATTTTTATAGTACATCATAATTACTCTTTTTTCTTCTATAGCCTCTTTTCTTTCCTGTAGTTTATAACTGCCTGCCTTTACATTTGCTTTGTTATGTATATATCTGTGTGCTTAGTCACTCAGTCTGTCTAGTGAAAACTATGCTTTTTCCAGTGGTCATGTATGGATGTGAGGTTGGACTGTGAAGAAAGCTGAGTGCCAAAGAATTGATGCTTTTGAACTGTGGTGTTGGAGAAGACTCTTGAGAGTCCCTTAGACTGCAAGGAGATCCAACCAGTCCATCCTAAAGGAAATCAGTCCTGAGTGTTCCTTGGAAGGACTGATGCTGAGCTGAAACTCTAATACTCTGGCCACCTGAAGCAAAGAACTGACTCAATGGAAAAGACCCTGATGCTAGGAAAGATTGAAGGCGGGAGGAGAAGGGGATGACAGAGGATGAGATGGTTGGATGGCATCACCAACTCGATGGACGTTGAGTTTGAGTGAACTCCAGGAGTTGGTGATGGACAGGGAGGCCTGTGTGCTGCAGTCCATGGGGTTGGAGTCGCAAAGAGTTGGACACAACTGAGTGACTGAACTGAACTAAGTCAGTCATGTCCAACACTTTGTGATCCCATGGACTGTAGACAGGCTCCTCTGTCCATGGTACTAGAGTGGGTTGCCATGCCCTTCTCCAGGGCATCTTCCAGACCCAGGGATCGAACCCTGGTCTCCCGCACCACAGACGGATTGTTTGCCATCTGAGCCACCAGGGTAGCCCTGGCTACTGGATAAATGCTGGTTAGAAGAATGTATGTGAGGCCTCTCCATCCTCGTGGACACAGAACCAGGTAGCCGCCATGTCTGAGGGGGACAGTCATCATACTCTCAGGAGTCTGTCGCTTGTGCTAGTCAACAAGTTGTAAAGTTTGGAGGCTTCTGTCCTCACAAACTCACTGTGATGTGAGACAGTGAACTTCTAGAATGAAAGAGGCTGCAGTCTGGCAGCTTGTGAGCTACATCCAGCTGGAGAACTGTTTAGCAGTATTTAAAAAAATTTTGATCAGTTCCTGATATTTAAAAATGAGAATGCTCCTCAGGAAAATGTGGATTTCATAAAAATCTTAGGAGCTGGTAACCCTGGTCTGGCATTCCCGCGTGGCAACAAGCAGCCGATGCTGCACGGGCGTGCCCTTCGCAGGGGGCTTGGCCCTTCACTCTGCTAGGGCTCTCACTGCTCCCAGCGGTCGGACGCCACTTGTGACTGACTGTATACAGCCATGTACACACAGTTAAGATGAAGTTAACTCCCACAGTCATATACACCTCCTCTGTTCTGTCAGTCTGGCTTTTCTCCTGAGGAGACTGCTCGCGAGGTCCTGGGTCTGCCCCCGCTCTGAGGACACCCTCGCCTCCTGCCTGTGCGGTGCTCCTCCTGCCTGTGCGATGCTCCTGTTTCCCAGAGCGCTGAGCCGCGCCCCGCTCTGAGGACGCCCTTTGCCTCCTGCCTGTGCGGTGCTCCTGTCCCCAGAGCGCTGAGCCGCGCCCTGCTCTGAGGACGCCCTTCGCCTCCTGCCTGTGCGGTGCTCCTGTCCCCAGAGCGCTGAGCCGCGTCTTTCTTGCTTCATGCCCTCAGTTTGCTGGAGCACATCCCTCCAAAGGCTCTGTGCTCCTGAGATGAACTTTTTAAAACTTCTGTTTGAAAGATGTGGACATTAGTTAACAGTCTGGTTAGGCAGAATCCTCTAGGTTGGGAATATTCTTCCCTCAGGATGTTGGTACCACTGCTGTAGAGTTTCTTGGTTTCCAGCTGGAAAGCCTGAGACCACTTCAATTCCTAATCCCTTCTGCGATCGTGTTCTCTTCTCCTCCCCCACATCTTGCTCTGTAAACTGATGATGAATGCCTTGGTGTGCATCTGTTTTCATATGTAACGGGCCCTTTCAATCTAGAAACTCCTGTTCTTTTGTTCAACTAGAAATTTCTCTTTGTATCTTTGATGATTTTCTCGTTTCTACTCTTCATTTTGAGTTTGTTATTCCTTTTTTTTTTTTTTAAAAGAAATCACCTTAGCTAGATGTTGGATCTCCTGGCCTGGTCCTCTTAATTTTCTTTATTTTCTGTTTCATGTACTTCTTTCTGAGACACTTTTCCACTTTTATATTCCAGACATCTATTTTTATGATATTTTAATTTTAAATTAATTTTTCCTTTGAATTATGTATTTCCTAGATCTCTGAGAAGTGTTCTCCCTACTGCAAAGGCTCTGTGGCCTGCAAATTGGTCTCTTCCTGGCTGTGTTTTTCAGATCTCTGCTTCCATTTGGAAGCTCTCCTCAAATGCGTTGTGTCTGGGGCTCCCTGCTCCTGTGTAGGAGTGGCGAAGTATAAAGGTGTCTTGAAGCCAGCTGTGTGTGCACAGGCGGGTGGGTCTGTGAATGCTGATGACCAAGGCCACTCAGGTCATCCCTGAGCCTCTTCTCTTGTGCTAACTAGATTCCTTCAGAGAACATTCTCCCAAACTCTTCCTAGAGGGAGACAAACTGGCTTCAATGTCCTGAGAAAGAAGGCCAGCGGTTCAAGGTCACTGAAATTCCCTGGGGCCCTGGCTAAGACCCCCTTCACTACACTGTCCACAGAGGGCAAATCCTGAAGGCTGGAGATCTGCATGTCTGCTTCTTAGACTTTTAACCAGTTCTTATTTTTCAGTCTTAACTCTTTCCCTCCTCCTGCCAACTTCTAGAAGTACCTAGCACTGCTAATTTCCACACTTTTAGAAATTTTACGGGTTATTTCCTGGCTTCCGCCATGATCAATTTTGAATTTCCCTTTCCTGGACATGCTAAGTCAGTTATCACTCACCCATCTGTTTCTCTACTTCCAAAACCGCCATAATTTTCTTCCTAATTCTCTGCATCCTATGGGTTTATGCTATTTCAATAGGGTCTCAGGAGCAAAGAAGGCAAATGCAGGATCTTAACATAAACATCTCATATCTGATATCCCTGTCATTTTAATGACACTTCTACTGAGCATCTGGGCAAGCGAACTGAAGTAAAAGAAGAATCGAGGTGGGGAGGCACCTGCGTGGAGAACTGGGGAACTAAGCAACTGGGAGGCAGAGATCACCATCTTCCTTTCTCTCTGCATCAGAGAGCATGGCCCCCGTCACCCTGCAGGACTGTGTACATTCTCCTTTGGTAGCAGCACAGGGACATGGAAGCTTGAGTAATTCTGGGTAAGAGTCCAGTGATGCATGCAATTTTGCTGGCTTTTGCCCATAAAAGGTGTCCTAGAGTTCCTGAATCCACCTGTCATATTGCTTTCTAGGGCAAGAGAAAACTGTGGAATAGGAGTAAGTGCGTGGAAGGTAAAGATTATGGTACCAGGATATAAGACCACCTCTTTAGTTTCATACAAGGCCAGAATGGGGTATCAATTTTGAACATGGAATAGAATTTGACTAGGAAATTGATTCTCCCTTCATATCTCTATTCCTAGAGCTGTATAAATTATTTTGAGGCAAAAAATAGACATTAAAAAGACAATGTGACACAGGAGAATGCCCCAAATCCAAAACACTGACACCATCGATGCTAGATCGATGCAGAACAAGAATTTTCCTGCCTTGCTGCTGGGGATGCAAAGTGGTACAGCCATTCTGGAAGACAGCCATGTGTCTTCCAGGCAAGAAGCAGGACAGAACAGTTAACTTTGTGTTTCCAACCTGACCGGCCTAAAGCATGCCCAGATAGCTGGTAAAACGTAATTTCTGGGTGTGCTGTGAGTGTGCGGCTGGGAGAGATGAGCCCTGGACTCAGCAGACTGAGTAAAGAGATCCAGCGTCGCCAGGAAGGGGGCATCATCCTGTGTGCAGGGAGCCTGATGGAACGACAAGCAAAGAAGGTGGGCTCCTTCTCTCCTGGAGCTGGGAGGTCCATTTCTCCTGCCCCCAATACTGAGCTCCGGCATCTCAGGCCTTGGGATCCTGGCATTTACATCACCAGCCGCCTGCTTCTCAGGCCTTCAGATTTGGGCTGAATTATGCTGGGAGAAATATCAATAACCTCGGATATGCAGATGACACCACCCTTATGGCAGAAAGTGAAGAGGAACTAAAAAGCCTCTTGATGAAAGTTAAAGTGGAGAGTGAAAAAGTTGGCTTAAAGCTCAACATTCAGAAAACGAAGATCATGGTATCTGGTCCCACCACTTCATGGGAAATAGATGGGGAAACAGTGGAAACAGTGTCAGACTTTATTTTTCTGGGCTCCAAAATCACTACAGATGGTGACTGCAGCCATGAAATTAAAAGACGCTTACTCCTTGGAAGGAAAGTTATGACCAACCTAGATAGCATATTCAAAAGCAGAGACATTACTTTGCCAACAAAGGTTCGTCTAGTCAAGGCTATGGTTTTTCCTGTGGTCATGTATGGATGTGAGAGTTGGACTGTGAAGAAGGCTGAGCGCCGAAGAACTGATGCTTTTCAACTGTGGTGTTGGAGAAGACTCTTGAGAGTCCCTTGGACTGCAAGGAGATCCAGCCAGTCCATTCTGAAGGAGATCAGCCCTGGGATTTCTTTGGAAGGAATGATGCTAAAGCTGAAACTCCAGTACTTTGGCCACCTGATGCGAAGAGTTGACTCATTGGAAAAGACTCTGATGCTGGAAGGGATTGGGGACAAGAGGAGAAGGGGATGACAGAGGATGAGATGGCTAGATGGCATCACTGACTTGATGGAGGTGAGTCTGAGTGAACTCCGGGAGTTGGTGATGGACAGGGAGGCCTGGCGTGCTGTGATTCATGGGGTCGCAAAGAGTTGGACACAACTGAGTGACTGATCTGATCTGATCTGATGCCACTGGCCTTCCCGGTTCCCAGCTCGCAGATGGCGGACTGTGGGGCTTCCAGGCCTCAATAACTGTGTCAGTCAACTCCTGTAAGGAGTCTCCTCTTATGTCTCTCTCTCTCTCTCTCTTTCTCTCTCTCTCTATATCTCTCTCTCTCTCTCTCTCTCTCTTCTACTGGTTCTTTTTCTCTGAAGAACCCTGAAAGCAAAGGCTTCCACTGACAGGCCTCATGGGGCAAACTGCCCTCCCCACAGCCGCCTGTTGCCGAGCCGGTAAACTGGACTCCCCGAGAGTTGCTGCAGTCAGGGTCTCGTGCCAATGCTCTGGTTATGGCCTTCCGCGCATTTCTGTTACGTCTCCTCAGCTGAGGCACTGGGCAGTGGTCCTCTGCAGATGCCTCTGCCAGGATCTCCTGATGGTCGCAGGGGAGGAAACCACGGAGACCCTTCGCCCCCAGTGACTGAGCACCCAGTACTCTTCCACCCCTGGCCTCTCCGCCTCCCCAGTGGGGTCCTGGCTTAGAAGGGAGAAGGGGCTGAAGCTGTGGAGCAGGGAGGGCCTTTAGGGCAGGGAAGTACTCTGCGTCCTGCTACAGTGGTGGCCACACCCACTCAAAGTCCAGCGCCAAGAACGGCCTGAGGGTAATGCCAGCCTTCGGGCGTTTGTGATGAGTCCGTGGCACGACGGGCCTGCTCTGGCGAGGGGTGTGGGCAGCACAGTGGGCTCTGTGTGCAGGTGAGTGTGTAAGGGATGCTCTCTGTATTTTCCACTCAATTTTGCAGCGAGCTGAAAAAGTCTCTAAAAAATAAAGTCTGTTTTATTAAAAAATCTAAACAAACAAAAAAAGACAATATGTTATTTTGGTATATCAACCTATGTTAGTGAAATACAGAAGATTTAAAAACTATTATAAAACACAAAGTAATACAAACGATACATTTATAATCCAAAGGGTACGTTGATATCTACACCTGAGATGGTCAATATTTACTGTTTGAACAGGAAGAGAGTTGACTGTCAGGAGTTGCTTCAACATCCCTTCAAAAATAAGATCCCAACTTGTGCTTTGGTACAAACTCTGAGGTACAACATTGTGATCTGGGGGAGTCTTTACTTCTAGTTCCCAAAGGCTTCCACTGAAAAGCTTTACAAGCTTTTCCAGAAAAGACAAAATATATTCAATTTGTGGTTCAAATAAAGTGCATTTTGACATCAGTATAATGTTGAACATGCTTTTAACGAGAAAACAGAGAAACAGAAATTCTAGGGTAGGACAGATGGAAAGACTGGCAGATAGACAGATAACGGCTGAGGAGGAAGGGGAGACCTAAAATGAAATAAAAAGAAGCAATATTTTAAACCACGAAGAGGACATAACTGTCAGTCCAGGCTGGGCCAGGAAATGACTGAGGAGACAGCTACAGAAGGATTACAGTGCTGGCTGAGAACGAGGCAGGGAGTGGGCTCCAGCGTCAAGAGGAGACTTTTCCATTTACAAAGTGTTCAGGCAGAGAGCTAATTAAGAGAGACAATAAACATTGTGAGATACTTTCTGGTTAGCAAAGTTTACTGCTAAATGGATTTGATTATAGTGTTTTAGCTATTAATACCGTTTACAGGACAAATAAAAGGTTATGTTACTTTATAAATTAAAGAAAACGTTTTCCTTTGACACTAGTAAAAATAAAATAAAATTTAAATCAATAAAAGATTCAGAAAATTTTAGAATTTAAAAGTAGACAATGCTTCCTTTAAAAAAGCCAAGCTGAAAAGAGCTCCCGGCGCCTGTCCTCCTAGCAATGGCGGCACCAGGATCCACGCCCCCACCCCGGACTCGAGAGCGCCCTCCCGTGGAGGCCACCGATGCCACTGGCTGAGCAGAGGCAGCGGCAGATGCCTCCAGGGGCAGGCAAGAACCTTAACGTCGGCCTTGGTCCTGAGGAGCTGATGAGTTGAGAAGCCGGGATTTCTCCACGCCGTGAATCCCATCTCTCCCAAGTGGCACAGGCGTGCGCACAGGAAGAAGAGAAGGACAATGGAAGTGTACTGAGTGGCCCTGATTGAAATCTCACAGGACTGCAAAAGTGGGAGGTAGGTCAGAGGGGGCCGAAATAATCCAGAAGGGTGGAGGGAAAAGCTTCTTTGTCCCAAGTGTGAAAGGAGAAGCAAGATCTAGGGAGGTGAGGCCAGGAGAAGGAGGGGACCAATTGAAAAAAAAAAAAGTGTGATGGAAGCTGCTGCTGCTAAGTCGCTTCAGTCGTGTCTGACTCTATGTGACCCGACGGACAGCAGCTCAGCAGGCTCCCCTGTCCACAGGGTTCTCCAGGTAAGAATACTGGAGTGGGTTGCCATTTCCCTCTCCAGTGATGAGAGCAGGGCTGTTTTAAACTATTATAGGAGTAATGATTCATGATTACATTTCCTTATTCCTCACCTTTACATCTGCATGTAATCTTAATCCACATAATTCAGCCAACAACCCACAAGGCACTTCTTGTAGCATGTAAGAAAGTAAAAACGATCAAAATATTTGGGAACAATCTATTTATAATAATTCTACTATGCATCTTTGGTAAAGCAAAAATTTTGTTTGAAGAACAGCCATTTGACATCATTTCAAAGCTTAAATTTTAAATTCTCTGCAGGTGATATTCACATTGCTTTTTTTCTCAATGTGAAATTTTACTTTTACTTAATAAAATCAGGGTAGGGTCTGAGACAAGGAAATGGTGATGTGAGGACCAGCCTGCCTAAACACGGAGGCTGGGCTCCATCTCTGAGGCCTCATAAAGAACATGTTGGTTCTAAGATTTATCTAGAATTTGTTAAGTGGTTGTATTATATTTCTCTAACGTTCAAAGAGAATGAAAGCTTTGTTCAAGGTGAATAAAGAAACTTAATACTTTTGTTAAAAATTAAATATGAGATGCTGATGGTGAAATGTGTAGAAAGAGCACTAAGCAAGGACGCCGAGATCTAAGCCCGCAGACCGAGTGGGACTGTTTTCAACCCCTTGACTGTCAAGGGCACCGGATTAACTTGCTAGGGCCGCTTAACTAAGTACTGGACGGTATGGAACGACAGAAGCCCACTAACAGGGCCAGAGTCCGGAAGTCCAAATCAAGACGGGCAGGGCCCTGTCCCGCTCATATCCACGGGGAGGAACCTCCCTGCCTCTTTCGGCCTCCTGTGTTGGCGGGGTGCGCTCCTCCTGAGGGCTCCCGGGGAAAATCTCTGCAGGGCCTTTCTCACAGCCTCTGGCAGCAGCCGGAAGTCCTTGCCCCTCCTTGGCATGCGTCACGTCAATCTCTGTCCTGCCTTCGTAGGCGTTATTCTGCCGGGAATGCTCACACTGCCTCCTCTCTGTGCGTCTCCGTGTCCATCACCTTCTTACCAGGACGCCAGTCCTCAGTCCCGCCTGATCCAGTGGGAGCGCATCTTAACCGATCCTGTCTGCAACCACCCATCTCCAAGCAAGGTCACCCTCTGGAGTGCTAGGGGTTAGGGCTGCTAGCACATCTCTGCGGGGATAAAATTCAGTCCGTAATTCAGTCAGGCCTCAATACCTGAGCTTGTAAAGTCAGGGCTGGGACTAGATGCAGTGCATCTTCACTGGTGTGTGTGTGTGTGTGTGTGTGTGTGTGTCTGTGTGTGTGTGTGTGTGTGTGTGTGTGTGTGTGACACGTTCCTTTGAGAAGATGAGGAGGCATCTGCATTGGTGTGTGTGTGTGTGTGACAGTTCCTTTGAGAAGATGAGGAGGCATCTTCAGTGGTGTGTGTGTGTGTGTGTGTGACATGCTCCTTTGAGAAGATGAGGAAGGCTAGACACCCTTGACTCAGAGAAGCACACGCCTAATCGATATTCTGCACAGCATCAGGTGGTCACAGGCCCTCCCCAGCCCCGCTGAACCCAGGAGGCGCGGGCCTCGACGAGGCAGCGCCGTCACTGAAGGTCTTTTAGTTTCTCCAAGAGCAACACCGAGCTACAAACACAGCGCCTACGGCTCCCAAAGACACGTGAGACGCCCAGAGCCTCGCACGCTGCTGCTCCCTTCTAAGGTTCTGGTGAGTGAGCTTGGGAATGGCTGGGTGCAGAGGAGCAACCGCACCCGGTGCCCTGGGCGGGGCGTCACGAGTCAGAACCCCCCAGAGGGGAGGAAACCCGGAGCTGGCGATCCATCTGGAATGCTTGGTGGCCCTGACTCCACCTCCCCAGGTTCGGACCCTCCCGGGACTCAGCACCGCCCCCTCTGCCCGCGCTGGCCGCATCCGGCTCCATGTCGCCCTCTGGCTGCTCTTCTCGGTCCTTCTCTCTGAAGGACGATGCCGCTCCCTTTGGTCCTCACTCTCCCAGCCACAGCTGCTCCCGCAACCTCCGGAGGACGGCCAGGGTGCGGGGCTCCAAACCACTGCTTCCCCCAGTCTATGAGAGACCCGCATCTCCGGAGGTCCCGCCACGTCTCCACTTCCAGCTTGCCCCTTCCTCACTGTCACGGATATACCACATGGCCGGCAAACAGCAGGCACTCAATAAATCCTGGTTGGCTGGCTGAGGCATTAAATAAACGAGCAATGCTCTTCTGCACTGATCTGACAGCTCCTTGCCAGGTGCACCGTGCTGCTTCTACACTGCTTCTTACCATGGTTCTCTACAAAGTGTCCCTGGAGGCCCAAACCAGAATCGCAGCTCCCTCCCAATCCTCCCAATCCCAGCATCTCCTCCGTGTGCCCTTCACAGACTGACCGTGGTCACACCCCGACCTGCTCCATGCCCTCCTGTCTGCCTACCCCCTCTGGTGCTTTATCTCCGTACGCCCCCTGAAATCCTCTGAGGCTCTGATGGCCACCCTCTGGTGGGTTTGGCTCTGACAGTTTTACACTCCCGGTAGTGCTCTGAGGCTCCGAGGTCCTGGTGGTCCTTCCCGGCCTGCCTCCCTCTCTCCCTCCTAACCTGCTCCCTGACAGCGCACTCGGCACCCCCACCCCCTTGCCTCCCTGCAGTTGGGTGCGCACCTGGCATGACACCTGGATCGCTGTTCGCCTCTGCGCACCCTGCCCCTCAAGCATTGCGGGTGCCACTGCCCAGGGTGCCCTACAGGCTCCCTGACAGCTCAGGGGGCTTGTGCTAGTTCCTGGGCAGCCGCCCCCCACACCTCCCGGTCCCAGCCCTGCCCCACCCTGCTCACACAGACAGCGGGTTTCATCCTTTATCAGGCACTGAGTGACCCTGCCAGCCACTGTCTCCTAGAAACTGGTACCTCCTTGGACAGGACTCCTGATTTCATGCCACTGCCTCTAGGCCCTTGTTTCTTCAATTATTTCCCCCAAAAAATATGTGTCAGGAGGATTACTATGCACTGGGTCCAGTTCTACATGCTGGGATACGGAGGCCCACCAAGACAGACAAAACCCCGTTGCTCACTGGGGAGTGGAGGAGTCGGTTTTCAGAACCAGTGATAAACAATGAAACTTTCAACAACATAAATCTTCACGGAACAGGACTGAAATACCAGCGCTGATCTCTGAAGGAGAAGCTCAGACTGGCTTGAGAAGCACCCTCTCTGCCAGCTCTCCACACCTCTGGGAGCTGGGACCGTCTCCCTCTATGGGCAGCCATCAAACCTTCCTTGCCCTCCACTGACCTCTAACTGCGACTATCCTCTTCCCTTCCCTGTGGACTTTTTTAAAGACGACTCTGCTTGTGCTATCTGCACACTCTTTTTCATTTAGCTAATTTTAGTTGAAAACTTAATATGTACATGAGATAAAAGGAATGTAGAAGAGGCTACTGCAGTTCTGAGCTGTCCAGTTACTCACCAACCTACCATGAGCCAGCTTTTGCTCCCCCAGTCCATGGAACTCACTTTGGCAAAGGTCTCCAATGACTGTTCCTCCGTCCACAGGTGGACTTGCCCGGCCTTACCTGACTCTGCCCCAGCACTCCTGACCCGGTACGTACCTTACTCTACAGAACAGTTTTGAGATGTTACAACACAAGCTCTTCCTTTCCTACTGCTGCTACTGCTAAGTCACTTCAGTCGTGTCCAACTCTGTGCGACCCCATAGACGGCAGCCCACTAGGCTCCCCCGTCCCTGGGATTCTCCTGGCAAGAACACTGGAGTGGGTTGCCATTTCCTTCTCCAATGCATGAAAGTGAAGTCGCTCAGTCGTGTCCGACCCTAAGCGACCCCATGGACTGCAGCCTTCCAGGCTCCTCCATCCATGGGATTTTCCAGGCAAGAGTACTGGAGTGGGTGCCATGTGCCTCTTAAAAATACTGATATGAAACACCTTTACCCATTTTCCTCCTTCTGTGAGCACCCACCTTAGGTAAACTGACCATGTAATTCCTATGATCTGTATGGGGTACCTTTGAGAGTGAAAGAAGGCAGTGTTAATAATTATTACTCTTCAATAGTGAGTGTATAGAACTAAGACTGTTCCATACAGACTGTGAATATATGGTTCCTCTATTCTCCTGGGAGATCACATCTACTTGTTGTCATTATAACAAACATCATTTGCAAAAATAAATCTGTAGCCTTGATACGGACAGTGAATTTTATTTTCCAATCCTCAGATATTGATTTCCAAAGTGCATGCATGCTAAGTTGCTTCAGTCATGTCCAACTCTTTGCAACTCCATGGACTGTAGCCCGCCAGGCTCCTCTGCCCATAATTTCGCAGGCAAGAATACTGGAGTGGGTTGCCATTGCCTTCTCCAGAGGATCTTCCTGACCCAGGGATTGAACCCATGCCTTTTATGTCTCCTGCATCTGTAGGCAGGTTCTTTACCACTAGCACCACCTAGGAAGCCCCGATTTCTTACAGATCTCTCAAATTCAGCATAGCCGAAACACAGTCATATCCGTTCTGAAAACCTGCTAATCCTCATCTTTCCTTTCCAGGTCAGACAGACAACCCGGGCGCTCGTCTCTCCCAGCTGGGGCCCACTGTGCACTTCCAGTTCTCCCTCACCCGTTTGGATCCCCCCGGACCCTGCTCATAACCTTTCATCGGATTTCCTCACTCCAGTCCCGTCTGCCTCTAGTCTGCTCCACACTGCAGCCAGAGGAGCCTGAGACCGCCCCTTTCAGTGGCTTCCTGTCACCGCCAGGGTCAGGATTCTCATCAGGATCCTGTCCTTGCCTTCCTCACTCTCACAACCTGCGCGTCACTCTCCCTTTGCACTCTCAGGAAACCAGGCAGCTTGTGAAAACACACACACGCACAACCCCCCATGAAGCCGCCTCTCCCGAGCTTCTCCGTTCATGCTGCAGACCCCTCATCTCACTCACCTACAGCATTTTCCCCGGTCACATGGTCTGCCCAGAGGGGAGCCTGGGGCCTCTCCTGACCTCTCCTGCTGCCTTCATGCCTCCACCGCAGGACCAGAAACCTCAGTCTTCAACTAACCACGTTCTCCTGGCCTTTGTCCCACTAGTCCCTGCTGTCACTGGGCCTACCAGTTAGTGTTTCCTCCCAGTTGGTGAACTTCCTGAGGACAGGGGCAGTGCCCCGTAAATACTTCCAAGTAGTCATCCTATTTTTAGGAGATCTCACCCATTGTTATGGATTTAAACAAGCAAATTAAAATGACTAGGACTTTATATTTAAATAAGCAACTTCATTACCCCTACTTTTTTCACTTGTGTCTAGTGTTCTATAAGGTCTTAAAAAGACAAGGGTTTCAGCTGTCCCAAATCGCCAAGTTTTCTGAAATTAATTTTTAAAAGCAGGTCTTAGGATAGGAAACACAGTGATTAAAATTATGGTTGTGATGTACAAGAGTTAAGGAAAGAGTAAGTATTTAGTTAAGACTACAGAAAATCAGAATAGATTCCAATAGTTGTCTGGCTTGAAAAATTCTGTGAAAATATTATCCAGAAGTAATTTTTTAAATAAAGGAGGCTTCTCATTCCTTTTGTTTTTCATGTAGTCTGTTCAGTCACCCGTTCAGTCGTTCGTGTCCGACTCTTTGTGACCCCATGGACTACAGCACGCCAGGCCTCCCTGTCCATCACCAACTCGTGGAGCTTACTCAAACTCACGTCCAGAGAGTCGGTGATGCCATCCAACCATCTCATCCTCTGTCGTCCCCTTCTCCTCCTGCCCTCAATCTTTCCCAGCATCAGGGTCTTTTCCAATGAGTCGGTTCTTTGCATCAGGTGGACAAGTACTGGAGCTTCAGCTTCAGCATCAGCCCTTCCAGTGAGCACCCAGGGCTGGTGTCCTTGTTTTTCATTACTTACACTTTATAAAAACCATACTATTTTTCAGCACGAGATAGCATTAAATATCCTAAAATCTATCTAAACATTCTCCTCTACTTCCCAGATTATTTCCTCTTATGATTTCCACGTTCTTACTCAGAAAAAAAGAATTTTCTACTTTGTATGTCAAAACCCAAACTATTTGACCTTCAAGGCACAGAATAAAATTACAAGTTTTGGATAAAATGTGGTGCTCCTGTCATTTACTCATTCAAGTAATTTGGGAGGAATTTTAAAAGTATAACCTAGAATTTAAAGAATATTATTAGTTTTACCAGAGGGATAACAACAGCATCTGGCACAACCGAAATCTAATGAATAAATAGAGAACCACACAGTAATTTACCAGTCAAGGTTATGAATGGCTTCAAACAGTTTATGTTCTTCTGACAAAGCCCCACTCTTACAGTAGTTCTTTATTTCCTACTTCATCATCGCTCTGTGCAAACATTCCTAATTACATTTTGGCTTACCAATCTGGTTTTGTGAACTCTTCCTTTTGAAAAGGAAAACAATTTGAAGTATTCTGAAATTTAAAACATACTCTGTTTTCTCTTCAAGCTGAGGATTATTGGACTGTTCCAAAGGGGCAGGCCCAGGTTTTCCAGCTAGGCAAGCACCCGAAGGTAGATCCTATGAGACAGGAATACATCTGCCACTGGGCACTCCCCTGAGAAATACATCTGGTCAAAATTTAACTAAGAAGTTAGAGTATCTTTAAATGCAATATTTATTTTTTATTGGCAAGTTGTTGATACTATAAAAACAGCTCTCATCTTCTGATAAATATTCTTGAATACTCTCTACCTGTCAGAAGGTGGAGCTCTAAACATATCTGAAACACTGGCTTTTTCTATGTATGCTTCACAAATGTGTGTGATGACGAGATCAAAGCAGGAGGAAAAGTCTTTAGAAAAACGGTTCTGAAGAATATTCCTATTCTCTCAGGATAAAATTACCCACATCCGATACATACATGTTAACTCATAAAAATATACTTAGTATGTTCCTCTGAAACTTCCAATATACTGCCTATGATAAAAATGTAGGCATGGTAATTCAAAATAAAAGATAAAGTACATTTAAGAGACACACTTTACAAACTCAGGACCGCCGAACTGCACGCTGGCACGGCCATTAGCACTTACAAGCATCTCGGATGTAGAGCAACATGGCCACGAAGACGTAGTCAACCAAAGTCAGGGTGAGGCCGTCGGCGAACAGGGCGTCCCAGACCACCAGGAGGTCCTGCAGCGGGAACTCTCGGCCGAACAGCAGCCGCACCCACCGTCTGTGGGAAACAAAAGCCGAATTCAGGGGGCAGTACTGTTGAGAGCAATATAAAGAGGAATCATCTTCTCCTGTAGCTATGAAAAAATCATAATTTTTAACTGATCACACCAAGCAAATATTATATATAAAATTATAAAACAGTAAAGTCCAAGTGTTAGGCTTTCAAATGCATTCTGTAATTTTATAATGAGGCCACACTCATTAAACTTTATTCCTATAGGTATACGACACAAGTACAATATTTGAAAAGGGTAGAAATCTTTAGTATGCATTAGAAATCATAAATCTCAAAAAGGCAAGGAGAATAATGAATGTAGTCTGATAGTTACCTCATTTGTAAGGTTATGAATTAAATAATAATGTTCCAAAATTTTGTATCACTAATGACTTTTGTTAACTAGACTTTTTCAAGTGGTCATATGACAAATTACTATAGTCAAACAGAAAACTGCATTCTGACATGTCACTCCTATGTAAAAATATTCATTTTAAAATTAAATGTGAAAAAAAAGACAGATGTTTTTTGTCAAGCGTAGACAGTTATCTCAAATGAAACATATAATGATACTTGATTTTTAACTTCAGAATAACTTATCAAGGAGGTTATCTTTCTAGGGGTATTATTTCAAAACACAGTCACTTCTATGGCCAGGAGAATGGACACGGATGCTTCACAGCAGACATGAGAAGCTAACAAGAATATCAAACAAGGTCTGTCTGTAACTATATATCATAAATAGTAACACTTCAGACTTTGAGCAAATGCTAGGCCATTGATATCTATCTTTTTTTTTAATGAGGAAAAATGCTTTATTTATTTATTTTTTTATTCTTCTTTTATTTCTAAATTTTTAAAAGAAAATCCATCCTGAACCCTCCTCCCTCCCCATAATTCTCGTAAGAAAATTAAAACAATTCACTTGATATATTTTTATCCATTTACTTCTAATTTTATATGCAAGGCTATAATTCCTTTACTCAAGCCTTTCTCTAGGTGCTTAAGCTAGAAATCTATGTGATTCTATCACACAACAAAGACTCAAAAATTCTAAATTTCTAGTACCAAGAAACAGCATAGAATAGGGGACATTCTTTAAAAATTAGTTCAGAGATATTACCTCTTTGCAAAATTCAAAACCAAATATAACCATCTGTGAGGTTAAAGTGAGGCCAAAAAAAAAAAACAATCAGATACTACTTTTTTCAGGGAGTATTACATTTAAGGAGGAATCAAAAAGCTGTGACAAAATAGTGTATAATAACACATACGTATCACAGTTTATTAAGAACCATATGATCAAATACTTGAATTCCTTTATTCATATTACCAAATTAATCAACAGAAAAATTAAATTATATTTTCAACTACATCTTAAATTATGTTACTCAATTTTTCAGGAAGGAAATTTAATGCCTTAGTGACATCAGCATTTAAAAAACGGTACAGAATTGCTTACAATTTTTATCTACCTTTTGACTCTCACCCCACTGTTAGTATGAAGGTTGCTAACACAAAATGTGTATGTGTATTCTGTCTAGTATGCCTATGTTTATGTGGCTTAGAATAAAACAGTATTTCTACACACACTTCTAATTCTTTTAAATTACAAATGCTAATATTTACTATTTTAAGAAGTACCAAAATATCCCTAAATTACACAGGTTGCTCTTAATTAAAAACAATTGCTTTTGCAAAGAGTGTTGGTGGAACCAATGGGCAAAGAATGGGCAAAGCAAAAAACGCCTAGATTAAACCATATGGTGGGCCTGTTTAAAGGGACCTTTAAACTGATAACTGTAGCAGCGAAATTCCGTGATTAAAATCATTTAGAGCCCGTCGTTCAGTTACCCACTGACACAACTGAAGAAAAGCCCACCAGTGAAACAGACCGATGAGGACCTCACGTGGAACACGGCGGCCACAGCTGGTGACAGGGGGTTGTACAATTGAGATTTGCTGAGAGAACGAACTTAAAGGCTCTCACCAATAATGGTAATAATAAAGATAAACATGTGAGGTGATGGCTGTGTTAATTCCGTTTCACAACATGCACCTACATCAAATCACAATGATGTATGCTACATACCTACAACTGTATTTGTCAATTATATCTCAGTACAATTGGAAATAGAAGTAAATAAATAAACGAGAATTATCTTGGTTTGATGGATAGGTAAATTTTGGCACTTTGAAAATTACATATTCTGACATTGAAGTGATTCCTGGTTTCAAATCCAGATGCCAGCATGAAACTCACCAACAACGTAATCCTAGGCCCTGAACCTACCCCCTTCCTGCCTGGAACCGACTTCCATGCTTCTCTTATTTGAATAAGCCCATGGTAACTCCTGCTGCAATTTCCCCAGAGACACTGCTTCTGTGAGGCCTAATGTGGAGGGACCTTTTTTTCTGTGTGTTTTTCCTGTTATCTCCTACTGAAAGTAAAATGCCTTTTGAAAAAAAGGTGATGTATCATATTACAAAAAACATCATTTGTCAAAAAAAAAAAAAAAAAAGAACTAACAAAGGTTAATACACACCACAAAAATGCAATGCCATGTTTCCCCCTGTTCCTTAAACTTCAAATTCCTCTCATTTTCTCAGGGACAATCACATCTTTGGTTTCATCACGGATAATGCAGAGAAGACAAAGGAGCCTACTTCTCAGAAATAATATATAGTCTTACTATTTTTATGACAAAATGTTCAGTTACTGCCCAAACCTCCTGTCTTGTCATGTGCCTGCCGTTCTGGGTTGCACTAGCCTCGCTTTGGAACCCACTCTGCTGCGACACACGTGGGCAGCTGCCACCGCAGTGTGGTCGGGCAGGGAGCTCAGACACCCAGCAGGCAACAGTGAATAACACACCTTCAAAACCACAGCACACAAGTCTTCAGTGCTTCTATATTTAATGTGGAATCTGTGATGTGCCACTTTATAAATGTTTTACATTGCTTTATTTTTTAAGTTTCACCTTGCCAAGTACACTGGTGAATAATTCCAGGGCAAGGACCATATTCGGTGTATGTGTGTGTATGAGAGAGACAGACAAACGCAGAGAGAGCTAGAGAGCTCTTTGTAAGAGAACATTTTGCTTAGTGATTTACATGTTCACCAAGATCTTTGTTAAACTCACTGTAATGCCACCTGTCACGCTACCTAGAAGCAAAGGTGTAGCTAAACTGGAAATATAGGCACCGATCTTGTTAGTGGCAGCATAAAAATAATTCAGGAAGTGGGGGAAACCCGGAAACACAGAAGGAAAGAATTAATTAGTATATGCCTAGCATGTTTCTTTTATCAGGTTGGCCAAAAAATTTGTTCAGTTTTTCTGTACAATGTTATGAAAAATCCAAGGGAACATTTTGACCAAGCCACTTCCCTGGTGATGCAATGGTAAAGAATCTGCCTGCCAATGCAGGAGACACAGCTTTGATCCCTGGGTGGGAAGATTTCCTGGAGTAGGAAACGGCAACCCGCTCTAGTATTCTCGCCTGAAAAATTCCATGGACACAGGAATCTGGCAGGCTACATACAGTCCATGGGATCACAAAGAGCTGGACACGACTGAGCAACTAAGCACAATATATAAACTCTTAGTGGTTGTACATGTAAGGATATTAAATTAAAGCAAAATATAGTTTCCTCTATTTAATATGCACTTCTAGGAAAATTAAGGCCAAATTCTCAAAATATTTAAGAAGTCCTAGTATGACTAATGGAATGCTTTGGGAGCAACAATGATATTATCAATAATTTAATCACTTTTATCCCAACTAGATTTAGTTCATACATATATTCACCACACAAAACTTCCTGCGCTATTTTGGGCTTTCTTCATTGAGCTTAAAAGCCAAGAAAAAAAAATCTTTATGGAGTGAGTTACCAGTAGAAAGTATTTCAGTGTGCTTTTGTAGTCTTAGAAAGGAAAACGTACTCTAAGAAATGAGGTCTTGTAAAGAAGTCACTCCTAAAATTAACATGCTTTTATTGCAGTTAAAAATATTTAGCGAGAGTTTAAGTTACACTTAAGGGTAGCATTAAACTTTGTTTTAACTTCAGTTGAATTGCTTGATCCTATTAATCTTGAGTTATGTACATTACACCTACAGATTGCAATGCTCGTAACCATGTATGTTTTATCACTTGTGTTAATACAATAATTCATATTTTACCAGACTTACTTAGTAATTAAAATCTACACAAACCAAAAAGACCATCTGATGTATTAAATTTAATAATAAACCACCCGAAGACAGGACAGTCTCTATGTCTGTACTCATGCAACACTACTCTCATTTTTAAATTTCTGTGTAATTAAGCCGCTATTCCCTTGGGATCAGTAACTCCTGATGGTGTTATTGCTGAGTGAATGACCCATGGAAACACCAAGAAGAATACACTTTTTACTGATCAGCTTATGAAAATGACCAGTTTGATTGAGGTTTGGAAAAACAGCCTTGCTCCAACATGGCTGTGGTGGGTTATGTATGCAGAAAGCAATCAGTATACTAAATATTCAATTTTTTTTTTTATTCCGAGATATGGGTACAGCCACCTCAGAAGAACAAGTAAAATGGAAAATGTATATTCAATTTAATGTAACAAACATTATTAATAGGGCATCTTAAGTAACCTGTGATCATGAAATGATAGCACTGGATAAGCATCTAAGAACACAAAGGCACAGTTAGATTTTTGCTTAATGATATTAATCTTGTCTTTTGCTTTTGTTCACCTGGGCTTTTCAAAGGTAACAATTTTTAAATGACTAGTGGAGAAGGAACACAGAATCCAAATTTGGTGCTTGCATCAGAGAAAAACAAAAGTAAACCAAAAGGCCCGATCTTTGCGCCTGTCACCTCCTTGGCTGAACTTAGGCTCTTCTTCTATTGGGCTCCTCTGCACTCAGTACCTTTGAATTAATTTACCTAGAGTTTTCCTTTATGTCAACTCTGTGAAAGCAGTCTTAAAATCAGAATAAAATACTGAAGTTATTATAATTAGGGTCACAAGGCATTCTTATCTAACTTCTTTGGAGAGCGAAGGTACAAAAGATGGAAGACAAAACAAATAATTTTTCTTGTTTCCCATTTATTCTAACAGCTCTGCAGAATAAATTATTAGAAGATGCTTAGCCTCTTTGCTATTTTTTTTTAACCTAGTCAAATATATCAATTTGGTCTTCTTAAAAATATTTGGGATCTGCATACATTACAGAAACATCTGAATACTTCATGTCCATCAAACCCTACTGCAAAAACACAAGAAACTGTAACTTCAAATTAATTATTATCTTTAAAGAACTCAAATCTACTTTCTAAGTGCTCCTTGTAATACATGGTTGAACCAGCTTGAATTTGGCTTTCTGGGAAAACATGTTAAACCTAACTTAATCCCCACAGAATAAGTATGTGAACTGTTCAAAGTGTATTTCTGACTTTGGGGAAAATTCCCTGTTCCTTTCAGAGGGCAGCACACAGCCCTTTATTAAGGAAGGTTTCTGTTTCCAAAAATAAGTTCCTAATAATTATCACCACTTCTACTGTAATTTATTCTCTCTGGCAAGGGTTTGAAGCTGTTTTGTCAGAACAACTGCATTACACCCTTAGCAAAAATAGCCTGAATGGAAAGCAGAGCCTTGTGCATCCACGGTTTTCCAGGGGGACAAGATGCTCTGAAAGCGTGGGGCACAGAACGGCCACCGCGTGTCTACAGCCATGCTCACGTCCCTCTTTTAGAGGCAGACCTGCCATGTGGGTTACAAGCGTGGTGTTTCAAGGACTGCGGGCCTCTAGGATGTACGATTTACCAGCAAGCTCAGGTGAATCTACCGAAAGACGGTCACAGGCCAACATGGCTTTAGTTCTGAGGTGCGACTGAGTTCTCACTACTGTGCGCTGCGCCCGGGCTGCAGCTGGGTCCCCACTCTGACCCGAGCGGACCCGAGGTCAAGACCCGGAGATGCCCCCCTGCCCGGTCAGTCATTCGGGCTTCACTACAGGGGAGCCACTGGGCATCGAGAATGACTAGCAGGCCACGCTGACCTATAGACTACAGCATGAAGAGCTGACAGACGGCTGGTGGTCGCGCTGGAGTAATTCAATTTAGGCTCTGTGAGAACTAGTGTTATTTATACTGCAAACAAATTTTACTTCGAGTAAGTCTATCAACAGGCTTTGTTCTGTCACTATCTCCAGGAAAGGGCGTTATGAGCGAGTCAGTGTTCTAAAAGAGCATACCCAGGCTTCCTGAAGATAATTGCTCCTGTCCTTCCTAATATGAAACTCATTAAAAAACAAAACTTATGTGACTTCATTTTTTTGAAACTGCCATATACTGTTTCACACAGCAATAGAATCGGCCTCACTGAGTAAGTTTCCAATTTCCTCTGCTTATGCACTCATATACAGTGTATCGTTGGAGGAACTGATGTGAGGTATAACCCTAAGCTAGGAAATGTCAGGATCACTGGGACTCAGGAAGGAAGCTGGACCGCACACCTGCAGGCCGCTCACACGTCATGGAGAGAGTCACACTGAGCCCTTCCTCAGAGGCAGCACTGGTGACGGTTCCATGCGACGGCCTGCTGCTGCCAGGGAGCTGTGGACACCTTCTGGAGGGTGGTTTTCTTGGACCCTCTCTTCCTTTTCCCCCACCCCCACCCGACAAGGGGCACCAACCCTGCCTGGCCCCTCAGAGGTTAGGACAAGTGCAAGACTCAGGCCTGATGTTTGCAGATTCCATATCTATCAGGCTCCACAGTCACACTGACCACAGATAAAGGCACCAATAAAAAATCACAACTAAAGGGTTAGTTACGCCAGTTTGGTTTGGTTTCCCTTCTCTTTTTCTTCCCTTGTGGTCTTGTCCAGCAGATCACAAGCTCCGTGGGGCTATTTGGTGTTGGACAGAGTATGACAGAGTACAGGAGTCAATTAATGTTTATTAAAATAATACGGATTGGCACTGCTTTGGTGGCCCAGTGGTTAAGAATCCACCTTTCGAAGCAGGGGACGCAGGTTTGATCCCTGGGTGGGGATCTGAGACCCTAAAAGCTGCAGGGCAACTGAGCCTGGGTGCCCCAGCCAGGGAGCCGGAGCGCTTTAATGCTGAGCACTTCAGAGGCTGGGCTTCACCAGTGAACCCCACGTGCACAGCCAGAGAAAGCCCAATGCTGCAAGGAAGACCCCGTGCAGCCAAAAGCAAAAATAAAAACAAAACCAAAATTAACATGACTTGCCCTTTCCCAGGCCCACTCTTATTAACCAGGGATCTTCCCGATCTTGAGTTTGCATCAGTGATTGCTCACAGGTTTCCCAGCTCCTCATCAGACATTCCCCTGTGCTGCTCTCATCTCTGGAAGGATCCCTGGGAACACACACTAGTAGTGAGTGATCACACCTGTGAAGGAATCGCTCAAGGCCGTCTAAGCTTGCTGGGACGCTCTCCCCCTTCAGTTCCTAAACTCTGGCCCCCTGCCGGCCTGCACCTTGGATGCACCACAGCTGTGGCCTGTCGTCTGCTAGGACTCTGCCCTCAAAAGTGTGATCCCAGGACCAGACACATCACTGGGGAGCTTTCCGGAAAGGATGAAGACTCATAGGCGCCCAACACAGTGCTGCTGAATCACACTCTTCGTTTTGACAAGACTTCAGGAGATCTCTGTGTATTCTAAGCTTTGGGAGCCACAGACGAGGTGACCATTCTGGGCCTCCTATTCATTTTGCTGCCAGCTGTCAGCGCTCCTAGACCCGCAATGTGTTCCTGTGAAACACTGTGCTAGGAGGAGAGAAGAGGCGTAAACTGTCGGATTGCTCTTCTCATTAGAGTAATGGTCTCAAGCTTTAGCATGCATCAGACGTGCCTGGAGGGCTGAGTAAAACACACTGCTAGAACCCATGCTAAAAGTCTCAGATTCTGATTCTGAGACTTAGATGGGGCCTGATCATTTGCATTCTGAACCAGCTAGTTCCCTGGAGCTGCTGATGCGGCTGATGGCAGATCACAGTGTGAGAATCACTAGGTGAGGTTCTGGTTTTTGCTCCCACTCCCTGTTAGTCTGGGGTGGGGGTCTTCTAGTCAGTTTACCCAACAGGTGTGGTCACTGGACCCATGCCCACTAACCATCTAATGGCTGGGACAGGAAGCACACATAAGCCTAACCTCTCTTCACATTCCATCTCTATTAACATCTGTACCTCTTCCCCCAGAGAAAATTACTATATAAACATGATCCAATAAAAAGGGGAGACACAGACAATAGGGAGAGGGAGAAGGACTCCAGAAGGTTGGGAGAAACTGGGCCATTCTGATTTTTTTAAATTCCAAGTATACGAACAAAGCTAGTGGAGCTGATGGAATTCCTGTTGAGCTATTTCAAATCCTGAAAGATGATGCTGCGAAAGTGCTGCACTCAATATGCCAGCAAATTGGGAAAACTCAGCAGTTGCCACAGGACTGGAAAAGGTCAGTTTTCATTCCAGTCCCAAAGAAAGGCAATGCCAAAGAATGCTCAAACTACCACACAATTGTACTCATCTCACACGCTAGTAAAGTAATGCTCAAAATTCTCCAAGCCAGGCTTCAGCAATATGTGAACCATGAACTTCCAGATGTTTAAGCTGGTTTTAGAAAAGGCAGAGGAACCAGAGATCAAGTTGCCAACATCCGCTGGATCACTGAAAAAGCAAGAGAGTTCCAGAAAAACATCTATTTCTGCTTTACTGACTATGCCAAAGCCTTTGTATGGACCACAATCAACTGTGGAAAATTCTGAAAGAGATGGGCATACCATCTCTTTGGACCTGCCTCTTGAGAAACCTGTAGGTAGGTCAGGAAGGAACAGCTAGAACTGGACATGGAACAACAGACTGGTTCCAAATAGGGAAAGGAGTACGTCAAGGTTGTATATTGTCACCCTGCTTATTTAACTTATTTGCAGAGTACATCATGAGAAATGGTGGGCTGGAGGAAGCACAGGCTGGAATCAAGATTGCCGGGAGAAATATCAATAACCTCAGATATGCAGATGACACCACCCTTATGGAAGAAATGAAGAACTAAAGAGCCTCTTGATGAAAGTGAACGAGGGAGAGTGAAAAAGTTGGTTTAAAACTCAACATTCAGAAAACTAAGATCATGGCATCCAGTCCAACACTTCATGGCAAATGGATGGGAAAGAGTAGAAACAGTGGCTGACTTAATTTGGGGGGCTCCAAAATCACTACAGATGGTGACTGCAGCCATGAAGTTAAAAGACGCTTGCTCCTTGGAAGGAAAGTTATGACCAACCTAGATAGCATATTAAAAAGCAGAGACATTACTTTGGCAACAAAGGTCCGTATAGTCGAGGCTATGGTTTTTCCAGTGGTCATGTATGGATGTGAGAGTTGGACTATAAAGAAAGCTGAGTGCCGAAGAATTGATGCTTTTGAACTGTGGTGTTGGAAAGGACTCTTGAGAGTCCCTTGAACTGCAAGGGGATCCAACCAGTCCATCCTAAAAGGAAATCAGTCCTGAGTGTTCACTGGAAGGACTGATGTTGAAGCTGAAACTCTGATACTTTGGCCATCTGATGGGAAGGGCTGAATCATTGGAAAAGACCCTGATGCTGGGAAAGATTGAGGGCAGGAGTAGAAGGGGACGACAGAGGATGAGATGGTTGGATGGCATCACTGAGTCAATGGACATGGGTTTGGGTAAATTCTGGGAGTTGGTGATGGACAGGGAGGCCTGTTGTGCTGCGATTCATGGGGTTGCAAAGAGTCGGACATGACTGAGTGACTGGACTGAGCTGATATCACAAGATGAAGAAAGGCCAAAACAAGACATAAACACTGTGACAGTTTAACAGTAACATTTACAGGTCACAGTTTTTAAAATATAGATTTACTATGATGGTTACATACAACCTCAGTTGAAGGTGGAGTGAACACTCTAAGCGTGGGGTCCTCTGTGTCCAGTCCTCATCTGATGGCTCTCCCGAGTGCGCTCGTGATTGGCTCTAGGGAGGTGAGACAGCTGGGAGGTGGCAAGACCCGGGGGACCAGCTAAGTGCAGAGATACAGCCCATGGTGTGTGTGGGGGTATCCAGTGCACACGGGGGCAGAGCACCCCAATGCCAGCAGGACCCGAAAGGCTTTCTCCTCCTCCCCATGCAGAAGCCCTGCAATACTGGGGACCTGGCTGGATGGCCATCCATTTGGTGTTTTCTGTGCTACCTGTAATCCGTTCTTACCCTAAGGTTTGGTGCTCAGACGGATCTGTCTCTAAAATAAAACATGACTTTAGAATGTTCTACCTGGAAAAATAAAGCACTAAACTCCACGAGGTGTGCTCCCCAACGCTACTATTACCACCCACAATGTCCCCGTGCAAGAGACTTCAGGATAAGGGAGCTTCCCTGGAACCTCTCAAATCTCCATGCACAGTTGAAGCAAAGGAACAGCACCGAATGAGGACAGGCAGACGCTAGTTATTCAGAGCTTGCGATATCAAGGAATCAGCTACCATCACTTGCTTTCAGCAAAGGGTCAGAAGCAGTCAGCGCAGTGAGAAAGCTTCACAGTCACACAAAGAGAAGGCTTCACGTCTGCTGGACTGGAAGCTGGAAGGATGGCGGTGGGCTGACGAGAAGGGGAGAGTCCTCTGTGATTGATCCAGGGAGCATGCGAGCTTTCTCTAGTTGGTGCTGACTTGGCAGCAGGCAAAAATATGGGAGCTGGCAGTCCATGACCAAATCCTGACTGTTTCAGACTTATTTTGTTGTAAAGGTGGTGGCTTGGCTTCTCACACAGGTCAGCAATATCTTGTTCTAGACTGCCTGGCTATTTTCCACTTACACATTCAGTCTTTGTATACAAACGCCCAGCTGTTGGGCCTACGCCTGTGTCCAGTCTAGAACGAGCTACAGTTCCAGCTTCACGACAACCTTGTTTCCAAAGCCAGTCAAGATAGAGAGGCAGGGGCAACTGGTGTGCTGTTTGCCTCTTTACAAAATTTTATGAAAAGCACGAAATAGTGAAACAAATTCAATCCCCTATGTGATCAGAGAGAAGCTGTGGAGGCCTCTGAGGATTTAATCAAGTTTATGAACCCTCTCCTCTAAAATATACACACATCCACACACATACTCATGGGCAAGCCATTTCAGGAGTTCAGCTGATCCATGGACCTTAAATTAAGAAGTCATGCTCTATATTATCATTATTTCACTTTAGAGGCTTGTATTGCCATGGAAAGCTATATTCTACTGAAAGGAATACATAGCTTCTTTGCACCTATTTCAAAGCATCTCCTTGCATTTTAAAGGAATAGTATAGCTTCTTTCCTGAGAAGGGTTCCTGGATTAAGTGCCTGCCACTGAGGGGCTAATCTCCGTGGCTCAGCTGGTGAAAGAGCCTGTAACGTCAGCCCCATACTGGAAAAATGCCCACGGCTTGGCGGCACTCATCTCTGCTAAGCTGGGGGCAGGAGGACTGGGGAGGATGCCGTGGCCGCCGTTCACTGACTTCCCCTGCGGGCTCACCCCAGCCCTGATGAGACCGCAAGTCAGGTGACTATGAGAGACACTGAGAGCCTTCACTGAGCACGTGCTTCCTGAAGAACGTCAGCTGTGCAGCAGGTACTATGCTGGGCTCTGGACTCAGTGACATGCTGACAACTTTCCACCGTCAACATCCAAAGCAAACTCTGACTCCAAAGCCCCTTCAGCCTGGCTTTCCCACTGCCACCCTGCTTCACTGCCCCTCCCCACTGAGTGTCCCCATCACCCAGGCTGTGCTCAGGGAATCCCAACTAATGGCAACATTAGCACAATATAATTAGGAAGGTAAAAACAATTCAAAACACCACTGAATACATTTCAAAGCCAAGTATTAATTGCTTTTGGATTATCCACCATTTGGGATTACATGTGACCTGGTTCCCACCCATTAACGCAGGTGAGTGAGGAGAGGCATGTGTCTGAATGGGGCCCAGATGCGTTCAGGGGGGCAGGGCAGACTGCCGGATTCAGCAAGGGAGGAGGGCAGTCACACTCCCGCATCCGACCCAACTGTCCCGGTGACTCCCCGACCAGTGGAAGCAAAATGGCAACAGAGGAGGGCAGAGTGGGCGGCTCCACGTGACCCTAGCTCTCTCCTGACAGCTGAAGCTCAGTGTCCAAACAACTTCACAGGCACCTGTGTGCCTGTGCTTATGTCTTAAAGAAGAGGAATACACCCTTAGCAAAAAAAAAAAAAAAAGTTTTTTCTTACGCATAGAAGATGTTGTAATTTGTAACGATTATGGCAAATATCATGCCTTATATGACTTTTGATTTCTAGATGTACTATCAAATATATGATCTAAAAACGAGCCTTGAACTCTCCAAGAGCAATATTTCTTTGAGCGGCCTCTGAAATACATGTGGAAATGAATCACCTGTGGAGAAACTGCATGTTACAGAGACAGGGGTTACTCTGCTCACCCTGCAGTACAGAGTGACGGGTCTGAATGGGTGGGCAGGCAGCCACTTGTTACAGACGCCTCAGCAGAGGCCTGCGCACGCCCCAATCAGAAAGACTGCAGATGTATTCAGCTCCAAGCTCAGAGTTCCCTCTGAGGAAATTTCATATTTCCTATTTCATATTCCTCTTGAATTCTCCTCTTTAAGTCCAAAAAGGTATCTAACCCAGATTTATATTTTAAAACACCTCTGCACGTCTGTGTCCGAGTCACAAGATTCAGAATGCACGGTAACTACGTTTGCGACCATCCATGTGGTCATCGAGTTTTTCAGAGTGGAAGAAACGGAGCTTTCTGAAGGACTTATTTTGATAAATCATGATCAGCTATTTCATGAGTACTCCAGTTACAATACAGTGGTAATTACAGCTACAGGACCCTACAAGATTTAGAGTGCTTCCATTCAAGGAAACTCATTAAGGAAACTATAAAGAACTAAGGACTCACAAAGAAAAATTAATCGCCACTTTTGGTCAGCCGATTTTAGAAAGACTTATGAGGTCTAGGATTGTATATCGGCTCACGGAGAGAGCAGAAACTCAGTGAAGTCTAGCTTACTGAGGGCATCATGGTACATAATACGTTCATAAATTAATCTGCTCGTAAAGCAACTCAAATATGAAGCACAAAAACATCCCATAAAATACTTCAAATTTATTTTCATCAACAGCACTCATTTCGTTTCCACATCAGCTAGCAGCTACTGTGGCTGAGAGCTAGTCTGTGAAGCTACGAATCTCCAGTCTCCAAGGCGGAAATGCCACTCTGACCACAGCCTCCTATCTCACTGTGGTTTTCACTCCCAGAATTCCTCTATGTCCTGTAATTACAGCGAAAGCTATGTGGATTATTATTTTGCTTATTTTTAATGGCTTTTTTGCAAGGTGAAAAGTAACTTTAACGTGTATGAGACATACAGTGAGAAGTAATTTGCCTCTGAATCCACCCTTCCAAAGGTACCTCTTTTGTGTGTTTCCATAACACAGACACATTTTTAGGCACCTAGACACCTTCTAAAAACAGACATGGGGAGATACTATACCATGCATTTTAAAATCCAACATGATTGCTAAAATGGAAAATATTCTAAATCAGCATTTACAGAAATACTTTCTCCTGTTTTGTGACTGCACAGTATTCCACTGAGCACATGTATCATGATCCAACCCATTCTTTAATTTGGGTGCAGTTAAGACTCCCCGCTTTGTTATTACTCATGATACTGCACTGATTCCCACTCTACAGGTCTTTGTGCTTATATCTTGGAAAGAAGCAAACTGCTTACTTCATGCTGCTGTTGTTGAGTTGCTCAGTTGCGTCCGACTCTTTGCAACCCAATGGGCTGCAGCACGCCAGGCCTCCCTGTCCCTCATCATCACCCAAAGTTTGCCCAAGTTCATCTCCATTGCATCAGTGATGCCATCCAGCCAGCTCATCCTCTGACACTCTCTTCTCCTTCTGCCCGCAATCTTTCCCAGCACCAGGGACTTTTCCAATTAGTCAGCTGTTCGCATCAGGTGACCAAAATACGGGCACTTCAGCTTCCTTCCAATGAGTATTCAGGGTTGATTTCCCTTAAGACTGATTGGTTCGATCTCTTTGCTGCCCAAAGGACTCTCAGGAGTCTTCTCCAGCACCACAGTTGCTGCTGCTGCTGCTGAGTCGCTTCAGTCGTGTCCGACTCTGTGCGACCCCATAGACGGCAGCCCACCAGGCTCTCCCCGTCCCTGGAATTCTCCAGGTAAGAACACTACAATGGGTTGCCATTTACTTCTCCAATGCATGAAAGTTAGACGGCATCAAATCTTTGGCGTTCCGCCTTCTTTACGGTCCCGCTCTTGCAACCGTACCTGACCACTGGGAAGACCGTAGCCTTGACTACATGGGCCTTTGTTGGCAGAGTAATGTCTCTGCTTCTCAGCGTGCTGTCTAGGTTTGTCATCGCTTTCCTGCCAAGAAGCAGTCTTCTGATTTCATGGCTGTAGTCACCATTCACAGCGATTTTTAGAGCCCAAGAATAGGAAATCTGTCACTACTTCCACATTTTCCCCTTCTATCTGCCATGAAGTAATGGGCCAGATGCCATGATCTTAGTTTTCTGAATGTTGAGTCTTAAGCCGGCTCTTTCACTGTCTTCCTTCACCCTCATCAAGAGGCTCTTTAGTTCCTCTTGGCTTTCTGCCATTAGAGTGGTATCATTTGCATATCTGAGGTTCCTGGTGTTTCTCCCACCTGTCTTGACTCCAGCTTGTAACTCAATCATCCTGGCATTTCTCCTGATGTTCTCAGGGTATAGGTAAAATAAACAGGCTGACAGCAGACAGCCCTGTTGTACTCCTTTCTCGATCCTAAACCAGTTTTTCCTACAGGGTTCTAACTGTTGCTTCTTGATCTGCATACAGGTTTTTCAGGAGACAGGTAAGACGGTCTGGTATTCCCATCTCTTTAAGAGCTTTCCACAGTTTGTTATAATCCAAATAGTCAAAGGTTTTAACATAGTTAATAAAACAGAGATAGATGTTTTTATGAAATTCTCTTGCTTTCTCTATGATTAAGCGAATGTTGGCAGTTTGATCTCTGGTTTCTCTTTTTCTAAACCCAGCTTTGACATCTGGAAGCTCTTGATTAGTGTAATGCTGAAGCCCAGCATGCAAGATTTTAAGCATGACTTTGCTAGCGTGGGAGATGAATGCAACTATCCGATGGTTTGAACATTCTTTAGTACGACCCTTCTTGGGAACTGGGGTGAGGATTGACCTTTTCAGTCCTGTGGCCACTGCTGGGTCTTCCAGATTTGCTAACATATTGAGTGCAACACTGATAGCATCCTCCTTTACAGTAGCTCTACTTCACTTTGCCAACAAAGGTCCGTCTAGTCAAGGCTGTCGTTTTTCCAGTGGTCATGTATGGATGCGAGAATTGGACTATAAAGAAAGCTGAGCACTGAAGAATTGATGCTTATGAACTGTGGTGTTGGAGAAGACTCTTGAGAGTCCTTTGGACTGCAAGGAGATCCAACCAGTCCATCTTAAAGGAGATCAGTCCTGGGTGTTCATTGGAAGGACTGATGCTGAAGCAGAAACTCCAATACGTTGGCTACCTGATGTGAAGACCTGTCTCATTGGAAAAGACCCTGATGCTGGGAAAGATTGAAGGCAGGAGAAGGGGACGACAGAGGATGAGATGGTTGGATGGCATCACTGACTCAATGGACATGGGTTGGGGTGGACTCCGGGAGTTGGTGATGGACAGGGAGGCCTGACGTGCTGTGGTTCATGGGGTCGCAAAGAGTCGGACACAACTGAGCGACTGAACTGAACTGAACAACTCTTCTTCCCTTTCCCCTTTGGTAACCATAGGTTTGTTTTCTATGTCTTTCCTAGGAGAAGTCAAATTCTAGGCCATAAAACAGGTCTGAATAAATTTAAGAAGACTGAAATCAGATCAAGCATTCTATCTGACTACGATGCTATGAGACTAGAAATTTACTAAAAGGAATAAACCCTACAAACATGTGGAAACTAAATAGTGTGCTACTAAATAACCAGTGGGTCACTGAAGAAATTAAACTGGAGATTAAAAAAAAAAAAAAACACGAGGATACAAAAATCTAAGGAACACAACAAAAGCAGTTCTAAGAGGGAAGTTTATAGCCACACAGCCTTACTTCAGGAAAGAAAAAAAATCTCAAACAACCTAACCATACATCTATAGGAACTAGAAAAACAACCACACCCCAAATTTAGTATTAGAAAAGTCATAAAGAGACTTTAAAAACCTAGAAAACATCAATTAAGAGCTCATTCTTTGAAAAGATAAACAAAACTGATACACCTTAGGTCAAATTGATCGAGGAAAAAAAGAGAAAAATCAAATAAATAAAATCAGAAATATAAAAAGAGAAGTGAGAATTGTTATCATAGAAATAGAAAGCATAAGAGATTAACACATTGCACATGCTCCATGCTAAGCCGCTTCAGTTGTGTCTGATTCTTTGTGATCCTATAGACTGCAGCCTACCAGGCTCATCTGTTCATGAGATTCTCCAGGCAAGGTACTGGAGTGGGTTGCCATGCCCTCCTCCAGGGGATCTTCCCCACCCAGGGATTGAACCGGTGTCTTTTACATCTCCTGCACTGGCAGGCAGGTTCTTTACCACTAGCACCATCTGGAAACCCTAATATGACATTGTGTTTATGTTAAGTTTCTCAGTCATGTCGTACTCTTTGTGACCTCGTGGACCGTAGCCCACCAGACTCCTCTGTATATGGAAATCCCCAGGCCAGAGTACTGGAGTGGGTTGCCATTCCCTTCTCCATGGGATTGTCCCAACCCAGGGACTGAACGCAGGTCTCCTGCATTGCAGGCAGATTCTTTACCATCTGAGTCACCAGGGAAGCCCCTCTAATATGATATATGCTAATCAAATGGACAACCTAGAAAAAATGAAGGTATTCCCAGAAATATACAATATCCTGACTGAATCAGGAAGAAATAGAAAATATAACAGACCAATTACCAGAAATGAAAATGAATCAGTAATAGTAATTTAAAAACCTCCCAATAAATAAAAGTCCAGGACCAGATGGCATCACAGGTGAAGTGTACCAAATATTTCACAATGAGTTAATGCTTATCTGTCTCAAACTATTTCAAAAAGTTGAAGAGCAAGAACACTTCAGAACTCATTTTACAAGGTTAGTATTACCCTGAGACTGAAACCACAGAACTACGCCACACAATAAGACAATTAAAGGCCAATATCATTGATGAACATCAGTACAAAAGTCCTCAACAAAATATTAGCAAACTAAATGCAAGAGTACATGAAAAGGATTATATACTATGATCAAAAGGGATTTCTCCAAAGGATGCAAGGATAGTTCAATATCCACAAATCAATCAATGTGATACATCATATTAACAAACAAGAATAAAAATCATGATCATCTCAATAGATGTGGGAAAAGGTTTTGACAAAATTCAAATCCATTTACGACACAAATTCTCAATAAGACAGGTAAAAAGGGAATATACTTCAACATAATAAAGGCCATGTATGACAAACCTAGAGCTAACATCGTATGAAATAGTAAAAACTGAAAGCATTTTCTCTAAGGTAAAGAACAAGACAAGGGTACCAACTCCCACTACTTTTATTCAACAGACTATTTTTAAGTCCTAGCCACAGCAATCAGACAAGAAAATGAAATAGAAGGCTTTTTGCTCTTGGAAAGGAAGAAGTAAAGCTACCACTGTTTATAGATGACATGATATTATATATAGAAAATCCTCAAAATGCCACCAAAAGGCTATTAGAATAAATACAGTAAACTTGCAGAAAAAAATTAATATTCAGAAATCTATTCTGTCTATACACCAACATGAACTCTCAGAAAGAGAAATGAAGAAAAAAATCTAATTTACAATTGAATCAGTAAGAATAAAATATCTAAGAATGAATCTAACCAAGAAGGTAAAAGATCTATATTTGGAAAACTATAATACATTGATGAAAGAGATTGAAGACAACATAAACAGATGGAAAGATACACTGTGTTCATAGACTGGAAGAATTAATATTGTTAAAATGAACTCCCAACCCAAGGCAATCTACAGGTTCAATGCAATCCCTATCAAGACTAATGACCTTTCTTTACAGAACTAGAACAAAATTTCCAAAATTTGTATGGAAACACAGAAGACACCAAATAGCAGGAAAAAAAAAAAAAAAATTTGACGGAAAAAAAGCAAACGTGGAGGGATCATACTCCCTGATCTCAAAGCTACACTACCCAGCTACAGTAGTCACAGCAGGATAGTCACAGCGCAGATGCAGACACGCAGACCAGCAGAGCAGAGCGCTCAGAAGTGGACCTGTGCGTACACAGACGATTACGTCATGGCCAAGGAGGTAAGCAGAGCGCCCAGAAGTGGACCTGCGCTTACACAGACGATTACGTCATGGCCAAGGAGGTAAGCAGAGCGCCCAGAAGTGGACCTGCGCTTACACAGACGATTACGTCATGGCCAAGGAGGTAAGCAGAGCGCCCAGAAGTGGACCTGCGCTTACACGGATGATTACGTCATGGCCAAGGAGGCAAGCAGAGCGCTCAGAAGTGAACCTGCGCGTACACGGACGATTACGTCATGGCCAAGGAGGTAAGCAGAGCGCCCAGAAGTGGACCTGCGCTTACACGGACGATTACGTCATGGCCAAGGAGGTAAGCAGAGCGCTCAGAAGTGGACCTGTGCGTACACGGACGATTACGTCATGGCCAAGGAGGTAAGCAGAGCGCCCAGAAGTGGACCTGCGCGTACACGGACGATCACTGTATGACCAAGGCGGTAATGTGCACCCAAGAAAAGGACAGCCCCAATAAAGGGTACCAGGAAAAGCGTACAGCTGTATGCAAAAGAATCAACTGGACCACTCACACCATATGCAAAAGTAAACTCAAAATGGATTAAGGACTTAAAGGCAGTAATACAAAGGCAGCACACTGCTTGACATAAGTTTAGCAACACATGTTTAGATCTGTCTCTTTAGGCAAGGGAACCAAAAGCAAAAATAAACAAACGGGACTATATTAAACTAAAAAGCAAAATAAATAAATTAAAAAGCTTTTGCACCATGAAGAAAACTATTAACAAAACAAAAAAGTTACCTACTGAATGGAAAAAGGTATTTGCAAATGATATATATCGTGGTAAAGGGTTAATATCTAAAAATGGCAAAGGACTCATAAAACTACCAAAAAAACAAGCAACCTGATTAAAAAATGAGCAGAGAACTTGAATAGACGTTTTTTTTCTAAAAAAGACATACAGATGGCTAACAGGCACATGAAAAGGTGTTCAAGACCGCTAATCATCAGGAAAATGCAAATCAAAATCACGATGAGATATTACTTCACATCTGTAGAACGGCTATTATTAAAAAAAAAAAAAAAGGCAAGCAAATGGCTGCAAAGAAGTGAAGAAAAGGGCATCCTTGTGTGCTCTTGGTGGGGGTGTAACTTCACGCAGCCACCATGGAAAAACTGAGGAGGTTCCTCAAACGACTGAACTACCATATGATCCAAACATTCCTCTTTTAGGTATTTATCTGAAGAAAATGAAAACATTTATTCAAACTGACCTATGCACCCCAATGTTCATAGCAGTATTATCTACAACAGTCAAGATACAAAAGGAACCGAAGTGCCCAACAGCAGATAAATGGGCAAAGAAGATTCAGTATATATGTACACAGTGGAGTATTACTCAGTCATAAATAATGAAATATTGCCTTTCATGACAACAGAGGCAGACCCAGAGGTATTATGCTAAGGGAAATAAGCCAGATGAAGCAAGACGAATAACACATGCTCTAACTTATATATGGAATCTAAAAAGCAAAACAAATGCACAATCGAAACAGAAGGTCACAGACACAGGAAACGAACACAGGGCTACCAGGGGGGAGAGGCCAGCTGACGAGTGAACCAGGTGAAAGAAATCAAGAGGCACACGGCTTCAGTACAGAACAGATGCGTCACGGGGATGAGACGCACAGCAGGGGGAATCCAATCAATGCAGACAGCCTGTCGATGCCTGGTGACAGACGGTCACCAGCCTATCATGGTGGTCCTGTTGGAGTGCACAGAAGTACAGAATCACTATACCAAGCGCTGAGAACTCACATTGGGTCCTAGGTCAACTGCAGTTCAAAAACAAACTCACTGAAAAAGATATCGAATTTGTGGTTACCAAAGGTGGGGCTGAGGGAGGGAGAATTGGATGAAAGCAGTCAGAAGTACAAACTTCCAGCTAAAAGATAAATACGCAACAGGGATGTAAAGTACAACAACTAATATCACTAAAGTAAATGTTAAGGGTTCTCATCACAAGGACAAGTACTTTGCTTTTAGTTTGTATCTATGAGATGGTGCGTGTCCACTAAACTTACATTGTCTAATTATTGAATAAGGTGTGTAAGTGAAATCATTATACCATACACCTTAAAGTTATACAGTGCCATAATGAAAATAAATCTCAATAAAACTGGAAGTTAAAAGTCGAGAACCCAATATATGTCACCTTCTGCTATAAATGGTGACCTTATGGCAGTAATTCAGACAGACAAAAACCTCTCTCTCGATGGATCTTATCTGGTAGCGGAAAACTACTGCTAGTGCAAAATGACTACTATTTCAGCAGCTTCCTTGTTAAAAACCCTGTATTGCTTTACTATCACTACTCAGCTCTGCGGTGCGGCCATGTGCCGTCTCAGCCCCCTGACCAGGGTGAACCTGTTCCTCCTGAACTGGGCGCGAGGAGCCTTCTGCCAGGAGGCCCTTCAACAGCTTCTGAGCCGAGTTCCCTGCTTCTGCCCTTGTCTTCTGACAGCGCCTTCTCGTCTCTGACTGTAAGGTGACCCTTTCAAAAAGTCAGTCAGGTAACGCCATGCCTCTGCTCAAATTTCTCTCACAGCCCATCAACTAAAAGTAAAGGCCTACAAAATCACCAGGACTTAAATCCACCTTTCTTCTTGGTCAAGCTAGAGATCTACTCCATTCCCGTAACCATTTGTCTGTTTCCTGAAGCTCCTCTCCAGGTTAGGTGTCTCCCCTATGATTCTCACCCGGCTCACTGGACCTGCTCTCTCGGTTGCCCAAGCACAGACCAGAATACTCCCCAGCCACAGACCCCACGCCTGGGCCCCTGTGATAACACACATTTGGCCAGCTCCTCCCCTGCATGTCTAATGCTCCTTCCCCTCTTCACACACACTCTCTATACTGCTGAGCCTTCATCAAGTTTCTAAAGACTCTCTGCTAGAGAGAACTTTTTAAAAAATAAAACGCAATCTAGTCATTCTCAAATATTTATTAAAAACACCATATATACCAGGCCCTATTCCAGGTGCTGGGGACACAGCAATGAAGAAGACAGGTTCTTGCCTTCCTTGTGCTTACACTGCAATGGGAATGCAAACTAACAAATGTATAATAAATTGTAAGTGCTATTAAGAAAAACAAAGTGCATGAGGGGAATCAGGAACCACAGATGAAGTGAGGGACCAAATCACGGGGGCATCTTCGGGCGGGTGAGTGTTAATAATAAAGAGGCGGCAACAAGTGTAAAAGCACCATGGTAGGAACAAACCCAACTTTTTTAAAGGTGTGTTTGAAGAAGAGGATGCAGAGGTGAAGAGGAGGGGGCCACAGAGGATCACGTGGGCTACGGCAGGGAGGACTCTAGATACTGTTCCCACTGATGGTGCCTGAGAGTGAATGTCCGCATACTTGCAAAATATATACGTTCAATCCTAACACCCAACATGATGGTATTGGGAGGTGATGGCTCTGGGAAGAGAGCTGTCTTGACAAACGGGATAAATGTTCTGATAAAAAGAGACCTCACAGCTCGCTCCCCCTTCTGCCCTGTGAGGACACGGTGGAAGACAGACATCCATGAACAAGGGAGTGGGAATTCACCAAACACAGAACCGGTCCGCACTGTGACTGTCCAGATTTCTGATCTAGGAGAAGCAAATCCTGTGGTTTATAAGCTGCCCAGCCTACGGTACTCTATGTTAGAGAAGCCTGAGTGAACAGAGAGAGATTGAATGCTCTGGGAGGCTTCTGAGTAGGAAACTGTTAAAATTCTGTTTCTAATTAAAACAGATCACTCTTGCTGCTGTGCAGAGGAGAGGCTGTAGAGAGACCGCGTTGAAAACAAGGAAACCACTTAGGAGGCATTAGCAATAGTCTGGTGAAAGACGACCAGAGACCTCGGCTGCAGTGAGTCGGCCTGGTGGAGTCTGCAAACAAGCGGGGAGTTCTTGGATACATTTTAAGAGCCACTGTGATTTGCTGATGGATGCAGGATGAGAGGGAAAGAAAGAAATGCAGATGATTCATTCCCAGGCTTTAGGGGAGCAAGTGGGTGCATGTCGGTGACATTTTTATTTATAGACTGGAGAAGACAGCAGAGAAGTTTCAGGAGAAAGGTAAGAACGTAGCTTTGGACACAGCTTTCTGTATGAGGAGCTGACCTACCCGGGGTAACAAACAGGAAACAGGTGGAGAGGGGTTTATGCTCAAGCTTGGGTGTTCTATGTTTCTTTCTTATCCCTTCAGATTAAAGAGCGGAGAAGGCGATAGCACCCCACTCCAGTACTCTTGCCTGGAAAATCCCATGGATGGAGGAGCCTGGTGGGCTGCAGTACATGGGGTCGCAAAGAGTTGGACAGGACAGAGCGGCTTCACTTTCACTTTTCACTTCCATGCATTGGAGAAGGAAATGGCAACCCATTGCAGTGTTCTTGCCTGGAGAATCCCAGGGACAGGGGAGCCTGGTGGGCTGCCATCTATGGGGTCGCACAGAGTCGGACACGACTGAAGTGACTTAGCAGCAGCAGCAGATGAAACAGATGACAGCATCAGTTCGGTCCAGTGGCTCAGTCGTGTCCGACTCTCTGCGACCCCATGAATTGTAGCAGGCCAGGCCTCCCTGTTCAACACCAACTCCTGGAGTCCACCAAAACCTATGTTCATTGAGTCGGTGATGCCATCCAACAATCTCATCCTCTGTCATCCCCTTCTCCTCCTGCCCTCAATCTTTCCCAGCATCAGGGTCTTTTCCAATGAGTCAGCTCTTTGCATCAGGTGGCCAAAGTACTGGAGTTTCAGCTTCAACATCCAATGAACAGCCAGGACTGAATTCCTTTAGGATGGACTGGTTGGATCTCCTTGCAGTCCAAGGGACTCTCAAGAGTCTTCTCCAACACCACAGTTCAAAAGTATCAATTCTTCCACGCTCAGCTTTCCTTATAGTCCAACTCACACCCATACATGACCACTGGAAAAACCATAGCCTTGACTAGACGGACTTTTGTTGCCAAAGTAATGTCTCTGCTTTTTAATATGCTGTCTAGGTTGGTCATAACTTTCCTTCCAAGGAATAAGGGTCTTTTAATTTCATGGCTGCAATCACCATCTGCAGTGATTTGGGAGCCCAGAAAAATAAAGTCAGCCACTGTTTCCCCATCTATTTGCCATGAAGTGATGGGACCAGATGCCATGATCTTCGTTTTCTGAATGTTGAGCTTTAAGCCAACTTTTTCACTCTCCTCTTTCATCAAGAGGCTCTTTAGTTCTTCTTCCCTCTCTGCCATAAGGGTGGTGTCATCTGCATATGTGAGGTTATGACAGCATACTTAAATGCTAGTAACAATAGACAGCAGAGGGGGACTTACTGCAGCAGGAATGAATGGATGGAAGTGCAGGAACAAGTTCCTTGCGTAGGAGACAGTAGGACCTAGAGCCTGAGTACAGAGAGCAGGGCAGGCTTGGAGAGGAGCAGGGAGAGATGAGAGACTGACTCAGCTTAAAGAATGTGGGAACTTGAGCCCGCAAGCTCCCTTCTGGGTTCCCAGTGAGATAAATGGCAAAGGGTGGGGACATGGGGAGGCAGGGGTAGATGTTTAAGACACCAGGAACCGCAGGAGGGCCGCTCCACGGTGCTGAGGACTCACCTGAAGGGAGAAGGTGAGGTGAGGACGGTTGTTTTGTGCAGCAAGTTTCAGCTGCTCACTTACTCGCCCCGGTGGGGTCTGGGTCATGTTAGTGACAGAGGCAGAAAGGAACGAGGGTGCTGCAGGCAGACGCAGGGGAGTAACTGAAACGAGGGCAGAGGGACCGGGACACGGGCGCAAGAGGGACCGGGGACACGGGCGCAAGAGGGACCGGGGACACGGGCGCAAGAGGGACCGGGGACACGGGCGCAAGAGGGACCGGGGACACGGGCGCAAGAGGGACCGGGGACACGGGCGCAAGAGGGACCGGGACACGGGCGGAAGCAGACGATGGGGAGGCAGAGGGGTGAATGAACGGGAACCAGGCTGGATAGGACACGGGGGAGTGGAGGAGTGGAGACAAGGCACAGAGACGCACGGCTGAGGTGAGGGCTCTTCTGATGGTACAATTACTGCAAACGAGATTAGGGACACGACCGTCAGAGCAGGCAGCCGCAGGTAAGGTCGCCAAAGAACTGAAAAGCAGAAACGGGTAAGACCTGCCCCATAAATACGGACTTTCTGAGCCCCTGGGAAGTTAGAGAGGGTATTTTCTACTCATCATCCAAAGCAGCTTTACAAATTCCAATCGATGCTAATTCTTGGTGTCTGTATAGACGTTGGTGATTAATACAAACTACCATTTATTAAAGACACTTGTTCTGGATACCTCATGGAACTCATTTTCTTTTAAACCTACATCCATCCTCGAGGGGGTAACCATTATGCCTTCATTTAACAAATGAAGCACCTACAGAGCTATGAAAGTGGTGGGATCAGGAGTAAACTCTAGAACTGCCTACGCATAAAACTGAAGACTCTATTTCTTAATTGGCACCTTTAAGAAAAGCCTAATTCTTAAATATAATTTCATTTACAACAGTAAATACACCTTTCTTGTTCTAAGGATAAGGGGATCTGGTCTTTGATTTAAAGATCTACTAAATCCAAACACTGAGACCTTGGTAAGTCAGCTTTTGATGTAAATCTCTACATAACATAAAGGTTATGTTATGTTAACATAAAGGTTTTCATTTTTTATACAGAACTGTACCAAAAGGGTTTAGGAGAAGGGTTTTTCCTTTGTACCAAAGGGTTTTTCCTTTGAACACTTTGAGCTCTTCTGAGCTTGATATTGAAATGGATAATTAGAGCTGATAATTTTTTTTATTCCTTCCAAAGTGATCTGACTTTGTGTATTTAAAGCAAATGTTTCATTGAATCTTAGAGGAAAAGTGTGCAGATAAAATAAAGCACAGATAAGTCAGTCAACTTAGGAATAATACAAAAACCTTTATAAAATCAATTATCCATGTACCCTTTTAATCAAAATAAGATGACAGAGATTTGAATTTGGCCTAAGCCTTGAAATCTGAGTATATATACCCAAAAGATAAGAAAAGTAATTATTTCTTAAAAGATCATTTTGAAAATGGTGTATTAGTCAATTGCAATGGGTTGTATTACTAAGCATACATTGACAAGTTATGGCCTTATCTAACACGAGGCCCTGAGTAAGTTTAGTGCAGTGAGCAGCTCTACACTACGGTGAGAAGGACCCGTCTAGGACTCTACCTAGGAGGGCCACAATTCCCGGACTGAGAAAAACAGAAGAAAACGGACAGAAGTGCGGGAACAAGTTCCTTGTGTAGGAACTCCCTGATAATAACTGCTCTACTTTTTTTTTTAACCAGCAAAAAGTATTAATGCCCGCTTGAACATTTAACTATTTTAAATTATGTACACAAAAACTGAAGAGGCACGGGTCCGGCCTGGTCCAGTACAGCACCCACACAATGGTCTTTCAGAGGTCTACAAAAGCCAGTTTGGATTTTAAAGAACATCAAATTATGTTGGAGGATTTAAGTGATAATTTTCCCCAAAGACAACAAGAGTTCAGGTGTTTTCTAGACAGAAGAAAGCAAACGCCTATTCATACTTACTGGAAATCTTCTTTTGGCACATAATCTTCTCAGAAGAGTTTTACAAGCTGCTAGTAAAAGGTCCAAATAAGTGTTGTAACAAAGTAAGGCCTGTGCTGACTTCTTTTCTTATAGTCTATGCCCTTACTCCTATGCTGCTACTGCTAAGTCGCTTCAGTCGTGTCCGACTCTGTGCGACCCCACAGACGGCAGCCCATCAGGCTCCGTCCCTGGGATTCTCCAGGCAAGAACACTGGAGTGGGTTGCCATTTCCTTCTCCAATGCATGAAAGTGAAAAGTGAAAGGGAAGTTGTTCAGTCGTGTCCGACTCTTCGTGACCCCATGGACTACAGCTCACCAGGCTTCCCCATCCATGGGATTTTCCAGGCAAGAGTACTGGAGTGGGGTGCCACTGCCTTCTCTGACTCCTATGCTGATGAACAGTATAATACTTACAGATGTAGGTCAGTTTCCATCTTCAAAGAACTTCAACAGCATAGAGCCACAATTTTTCAAAGCTCACAATGTGTCAGGCATGGGGCTGATGGCATATACCCATTAACATGTTTAATCCCTTTAACAGCCAAATGATTTATTATTATTCTCATTTTACATTTCAGAAAACTATGGCTTAATGAATTTAAATAACTTGCCAGAGGTACTTAAGACCTGGAGAGGGGAGATTCAAGCCTAAAGCATGCGGGTTTAGCCTTGTAACAGTATGGGCAGTAAGTCACGTCCAGAAAACAGAGGAAAGAGTGTAGAAACAGGACAGCCACATGTTTCCACTTTTATGGAAACTACACTATGTTACTCAACCCATGAGAACTGCATTGGTTGCAAATAAGAAAAAAGCTAAACAGTGTCTTCAATACAAGATTTATTTTATTCTCTGGAGAGACAAGGCTGAAGTATGTGTTTGCTGGCTTTGGGTCTACTACAGCTTCAAGCTGTCAGTGCCACAGGCTCTGAAATTGTCTTTGGCGGTCACGCAAGGATGCAAAATGGCTGCTGATTGTACAGCCATCACATAGGAAAGAAAGAGAAAGTGACAAAAAGCATGAGGCCTACGTCAGGAAAGCAAATCTTTGAAATTAATCCCTATCAACTGGAGATTAACTATAATTGGTCAGAACTGTGTCACACTGTACACCTGAAGGCAGGTGCAGTATCATCCCTAAAATGAAAATATCCAACAAGCTCTAAAAAAGATTCATTTTAATAAGGAAGGAAAGGCAAATGGATATTAGGTGGATAAAAAGCACTATCTGCAACATTCAATAGTTGAGTTTCACACCAAATGAAGTACGTCTCACTTAATTTTGCAAGAGAGAAAATATACTTATTTTAGTTTTAAAGCACAAAGAAGGTGACCGGCCACCAAGAATCTAATCTGGCTTCATTTCTTCCTAAAGGAACTTAATTTAGTTCAGCTGTGCACATCTTCCCAACTTTATTCAGAATAAAGCTGACAGCATCCCTTGCTCTGGTGGTCAGTGGTTCTCAAACACAGAAGGCACCAAAATTAGATAGAAAGTTTAAAAAAACAGATGGTCGCGCTCCACCCCTAGAGTTTCTGATCCAGTGGGTCCAAGGTGGAGCCTGAGAATCTTCATTTCTAACAAGTTCCCAGGCAATGTTGACAATGGTGGTCCAGAGGCCACAGTTTAAGAACAACTGCGCTAAAGGCAGACTCCAATCAGTCGAAGGGAAACAGTATATGGTCAAGAATCTGCCCGCAATGCAAAAGACCTGAGTTCGATCCCTGGGACGGGAAGATCCCTTGGAGAAGAAATGGTTACCCACTCCAGTATTCTTGCCTGGAGAAATCCACAGACAGAGGAGCCTGACGGGGCACAGTCCACGAGGTCACAAAGCACCGGACACAACTGAGTGACTAATACTCTCACTACTTTTCAAACAATATATGATATTCTCCTTGGACACTGTTCTCAGCTTGGGGTAGGCACAGATCTAATTTGGAACATTTAGACTGAGAAGAATTATTGTTTTGTATTTGATGGAAGATTCATTCTGTCTTTCCTGCTAGGTTAGAACAAGGAAGGCTGTAGCTCATTTGTGATTACAAGAGAATGGACATTAAGAAACTGACAATGAGGTCAATAGAGAAAATACTTGAGTTCTCAACTGAGCCCCTAGAGTTGCAGTATCTCTAGACTTCAGCTGTGTGAAATAATTAAGTTCCTTAATGTTAGAGACAATCTGAGGTAGAAGGTTTACTATTAGCTTGCTGCCAAGTGCATCCTGATCGATACAAAGGATAAATCTGAAGCTTAAACGAAGAACACAATGACACCTTATTTAAAGCGAGACATGAATAAATAACATCTACATGTAACTCAAGCTTCGTTTTAGAACATTAACATACTAAACCATTAAACATTGGCCTAATGTTTTTGTAGTTGGTTGTTGTTCAGTCACTCAGTCGTGTCCAACTCTTTGCAGCCCCATGGACTGCAGCACACCAGGCTTCTCTGTCCTCCACCATCTCCCAGAGTTTGTTCAAATTCACATCCATTGAATCAGTGTTGCTATCTAACCATCTAATCCTCTACTGCCCCCTTCTCCTTTTGCCTTCAATCTTTCCTAGCATCAGGGCTTTACAAAGAGTCAGGTCTTCACATCAAGAGACCAAAGTATTGAAGCTTCACCATCAGTCCTACCTATGAATATTCATGGATGATTTCCTTTAGGATTGACTGGTTCGATCTCCCTGAAGCCCAAAGGACTCTCAAGAGTCTTCTACAACACCACAGTTCTAAAGCATCAATTCTTCAGCACTCAGCCTTCTTTATGGTCCAACTCTCACATCCATACATGACCACTGGAAAACCCACAGCTTTGACCATTGTCAGCAAAGTGATATCTCTGCTTTGTAATGTGCTGTCTAGGTTGGTCATAGCTTTCCTTCTAAGGAGCTAACGTCTTTTAATTTCATGGCTGCAGTCACTGTTCACAGTGATTTTGGAGCCCCCAAAAATAAAATCTATCCCCTTCTATTTGTCACAAAGTGATGGAACTGGGTGCCATGATCTTAGTCTTTTGAATGTTGAGTTTTAAGCCAGCTTTTCCAGTCTCCTCATTCGTCCTCATCAAGAGGCTCCTTAAGCTCCCCTTCACTTTCTCCCATTACAGCAGCATCATCTGCACATCTGAGGTTTCAGTATTTCTCCCGGCAATCTTGATTCCATCTTGTGATTCATCCAGCCCAGCATTTCTCATGATGTACTCTGCAGAGAAGTAAGCACTGTCACACTCTCTTCCCAATTTTCAACCCGTCAGTTGTTCCATGTAAGGTTCTAACTGTTGCTTCCTAACCGACATACAGGTTTCTCAAGAGACAGGTAAGTTGATCTGGTATTCTCATGTCTTAAAGAATTTTCCAGAGTTTGTTGTGATCCACACAGTCAAAGGCTTTAGTGTAGTCAATGAAGCAAAAGTAGATGGTTTTCTGGAATTCCTTTGCTTTCCTCTAAGATCCAACTAATGGCTGGTGATTGGATCTCTGGTGCCTCTGCCTTCTGCCTTTAATATTTTAATCTATACCAAAATTTTTATGATAAATGTTAGTACCAACATGAACAGTTTCATTGTTCCTTGTCAACCTCCTATCTAATGACTAGTAAAAAGACAAAGTAGGAGGAAGGAGTAAAAGATCTAAATTATTTTATCCACAAAGTGAGTATATAATCATTAACTGAATTGACTGAAAGAAAAAAAACTCAGATTTTTTGCTCTTATCCTAATGCAGTCTCGACTCTGTGCCTCTCATGCCATCCAGAGAGAGTGAAAGGAAGAAAAAATACAGAGAAGACTCATTTAAATCAAAGGAACTGGGTGACACATTGATTTTAACTTTGTGGAGTTCAGAGATCACTGAGGCAAAGATTTTTGGCCCCGGTAACCCTAAGGTTATACTGAAATAGTATTTCTAATTAGTTACTTTCATTTTGAGATTTGGGGAAGTACTTTTTCACCAAAGAAATATCCAAAGAATACCTCAAACTTTAAAAAAAAAATATGCAGTAAGACTTCTTTCTAGTTAAGGAATGCAACAGGACAGAAAGGGGCGAGGAAGAGAAAAACCGAGACGGCACAGGGTTCAAAGATACGACTTCTGGATTCAAAACCAGAGAAGCCCCAGAACAACAGACAGCTACTTTCCCTTCATCTGCTTGTCTAGATGCTTCACCACCAAGGAGTTGGTTATCATTAATCTTGTGTCTCTCCTGTCCAGTCACCTCCCCACAAAGCAAAGCAGCCTGAGAAGCTCTCTTAATTAGAGGGCTGTGCCACGGACAAATGAATTCTTGCTCCACTATTAAGATGAAGGCATGGAATTAGCTTATAAATGACTGAAGTGAGTATATTTCCATATTAGCCACGTGAAAATATAAGTTTCAATTGTGATATTAAAGATGGTAATATTTACTTCATCCATAATTGAAAGACACGCTCAAAATAATTCATTTTGGGAGCACTATTACATACTATTTGCCTGAAACAAATTATGCAAATACTTACATCTCGTAATTTATTCAATTGCTTTCTAATTCCTCATTTTCTTAACTAAATTAGCTAAAACGGGAAATATATGACCAAAAAATGAATGTCCATCATCCAAATTAGTGTACAATGCATTCATCTTTCAACTGTAAGATCCAAGCCGGGCAGACCTCTGTTCCCGCCTTAAAGGGACACTGCCTATTTAAAAGGACGCACGCGGGGCTGGGGGTCTTGCTTAGATATGCGTGCTTCTACAGAGGCTCGCACAAAACGCACCGACGGCAAGCAGTTAGCTCACTAACTAACCGAGGTATTTCTGAGGAAAAGAGGGCACTGAACGATGCAGCACTGCATGTGCGACGGTGGCTGTGTGAGGCGTCTCTGCAGAGCGTGCGGTGGAGACAAGCAAGACCTGTGCTGTTTCTAATTATTCCAATTATCACGGCACACTATGAAAACTTGATTAATAACACTGAAGATATTGTTGTGGCAATTAGCCATATGGTTGTGGGACTTTATTCTGTCACGATTTAGCCATTAGCATCTACTTATGTTTGTCAGAACAGTGCATCCGTGACAAGCTGAAGTTCCGCTCACCTTGCAGAGTCCCCTGTGAGCAACACTGGAGAACTGTTTATTCCTAGGAGCCTCTTGCCTGAGTAAATTTTTCATGTGGCATCCGGTCTGACTGGGGACAAATGTCAAATAGCTTATGTGACGACCCATCAAGCTAAGCTTTCTCTGAAAAGCCACTCAGTGACTGGTGTGTCAAAACAGACCACTTGAAGAGAAGAATCTGACCATTAGTAAGTGGTCATCTATGCTGCCCTTCATATTTCCATGGTTAGTAGACACTGATTATCACACACTGGCATCAGGTCCCTTCCGGTGTCCTGTGTAACTAGGACAGCAAAAAGGGGCTGTGTGTGCCCACACACATGCCACATCGCAGAAAACTGACCACCTATAGTATCCTGCATGACATCTGCAGTGAATTTACCTAAGAGAACTGAGGAGACAATCCTTTTAATCATGGATGAGGTCACCTTAAGGAAAAAAAGGCAAAGATGTTGGTCACTGCTTAATGTTAGAGAGGAAATGGGTGAGGGCCTTGGGTGAGGGCCTTGCAGCAGAGGCTAAAAGAATCAATTTTAAAGAAAAGAAACTTAAAATTTAAAATGGAATGCATTTTAATGTGAGAAGAACATTATCTATTTATTTACTATTAAAAAAATCAAGCTCTGAAATAGTTGCTAGCAACAGCAAATCTGCTGGTTGTTCCAGAAACTAGTGGGACGGTAACAGCTCCCACCATGCACTTCCTGACGGGCCCTGAGGGCAGCCCAGGACTCCCAGACGGAAGCTGGAGCTGTGGCACCTGCGGCGGCGGGGAAAGAACCTTCTATTTCCACAGCATGTGTGCATCCATCCACCCAGGGGCTGGATCACGACCAGAGGGGACCAGGCAGAAGACCCGGTTCTTGCCTGCAAACCTTCAGTTTGAGAAATTCACGATGAGCAATGATCAGAAAGTCTACACTCCTGGACATGAAAGCCACACCAGGGCAAACGGGCCTTTCAGGCAACGGAGGGTCTGAGACCCCCAAACAGCAAACCTGTGTTTAACGGAGGCAGGGAGCTGCAGTGCTGGGGCTCTAGATAAGCGAAGTCCAAGCTCCCTGGCCACGGCGCTAACACCTGACGGACGCAAGCAGATGGGGACGGCGAACGTCCAGCAAAGGAAAAATACAGGCCACGCTGTCACCATAACGGGAGCACAATGAGCTCCTGTTTCAGGTCAGGAAGCCGAGGATGAGGCATCCATCTGCCCAGAACTCGGGGGTGTTCTCCTTTGGAAGCCCCACACTCACCCAGAAGAGCTGAAAGGGCGATGGGAACATACCACTCCAGTGGAGGCGGAGTCAGCGACAGGCGTAACCAGTTTCTCTGCCAGGGATCTAAGCAATTTCATACAACAAAAATACTCCTGAAGTGAAGGTGTGCGTCTAACAGTGTTTCTCCTCGCAGTCATCCAGAGTGCCAGGACCCGTCCCCTGCTGCTTCTGTGCTAGTTTAATCAGTCACCACGGATCACCTCCTTACAGATCGACTCCTGGGCTACAAGCACAGGACTCTTCAACTTACAAGTCTCTGAAAATGTCACACTAATGTGTACAGAATTCTCGTGGTTTTGCACAGTGAGTATATATTATCATTTTAGTTTTAGACAAATGTGTAAAGATGTTCAATATTTTATCCATTATAAAACTGTATTTTCCCATAAGCTGTCTTAAGTAAAAATAAAATAACACTGGTTAACATTTATTTGAGTGATTATTGTGGTGACAGCTCTATATGTGAGCTGGTGTGTTCAGTCACTCAGGCGTGTCTGACTCTTTGTGACCCCACGGACTGTATGTAGCCTGCCAGGCTTCTCTGTTCATGCGATTTTCCAGGCAAGAATATTGGAGAAGGTTGCCATTTCCTTCTCCAGGGGATCTTCCCGAAACAGGGATCAAACCCAGGTCTCCTGAATTGCAGGTGGATTCATTACCGTCTGAGCCAGCAGGAGAAATCCTTATGGAACCCTTCATTCAACTCTGAATCTTTAAAGGAATTATGCCCATTCTGCAGATGAGAAACTGCAGCTTAGAGCTGCAGGCTGCTTTCCTAAGGTCACACAGAGCAAGTGGTGGAGTTGAGTTCATATTCTAAACCACTATCTTACAGTACCTTCCAATAAATGGTATATCAATGAAGACCTTTAAACCACCACGTTTACATGAAGCAAAGTGTCTGGGAAGATACTAAGAGAACGTTACAGATAATTGTAAAAGGAACATTCAAGCTGAAAACTGCAGTGCGTGCATGCTCAGTCACTTCAGTCGTGTCTGATTCTTTGTGACCCCACGGACCACAGCCTGCCAGGCTCCTCTCTGTCCATGGGATTTTCCCCGTAAGAACACTGGAGTGGGTGGCCATGCCTTCCTCCAGGGGATCTTCTATGAGCCAGGGATCGAACCCATGCCTTCTGCACTGCAGGTGGATTCAATACCACTGAGCCACTGGGAAAGGCCAAAAACCGCAGTAGGAAATCATAATACATTACTGTAAGAGATTAGAACAGGCAACTCAACTTGCTCCTGTCACAAAACGCATCATGGCACCCCCTTCTCCCTGCCACTCCTCTCTCTTCCTGTACCTGGGGGGGTAAACGGCACCTCGCCCTAAAGCTTCCTTCTCCCCGCCTCCAATGCCGGAGGACTGGGGTTCATCCTGCTCCGACTCGTGGACAGCCTTCACTCTGCAACTCCACTGCCAGACGCACACTGGCAGTGCACTGCCATCCTGGTCTGACGCTCCATCCGTTTTCCAATCTGTCTCCGTCCGCCATCCTATCAGGTGCATTCTGCTCCACAGGGATCTTTCTAGTAAGCAAGCCCGGTCAACTCTCCCTGCACTGTCATCTGATGAACACCTTCTGCAGTTTCCTGCTGAGACTCAGCTTTGACTACATGTTAGTCTTTCCTAACCGCAGGCTGAAAGCCATGCTGTCTTCACCAGCTCTACACACGACAGAAATGCTCCGCCTCTCCCAGATTTCCCAGGAACTTCTTCAAAACCTTGCTCTAACGTCTCTTCTTGCTCAGTCTGCCTCCTGGCGGCCATGAAGCCCAGATGACCATTCTTCCGAGCAACCAGCACATCTACCTTCCTCACTACACAAGTCTTTCAGATTCATGTGCGTTTACTTGTACATCTTCTTTTTTTATGATGAATTCCTTGAACTGTATTTCTAGAGTTACCACCAACACCTAACAAGTGTTCAGTTAAAGGTAAATGGGCTTCCCTGTGGCTTAGATGGTGGAGAATCTGCCTGTAATTCAGGAGACCTGGGTTCAATCCCTGGGTAGGAAAGATCTTCTGGAGGGCATGGCAACCCACTGTAGTATTCTTGCCTGGAGAATCCCATGGACAGGGGAGCCTGGCGGGCTGCAGTCCACGGGGTCACAAAGAGTCAGACAGGACTGAGCCACTAGTGCATTAAAAGTAAATGCTTGATCTGCATTTAAAACAATCGGTTTTATATGATTTTGTATGTATCGACTAATGTCAAAGATGTATTAAATTATCTTCCCTTATTACAAAAATAAAATGTATTTGTGTCAGAAAACCTAAAAAACCATTAGGAAAAGGATATAAAAAGTTAACCATAATCTCACAGCCCAGAAATAACTGTGGATTATGGCTTTCCAAATTTAATCTATGCACATTAAGATACAAACACATTTATTCCATGATAAAAATATGCTCATAATGTCAACAGATAGTTGTCTCTAAAGGGTGATTTAAAGTGACTACATAAGGTAACTATAGTCAGTATTTTGTAATAACCTGTAGGGAATGGAATCTGAAAAAATATATTTATAATCAAACCAATTTTTCTGTATACCTGAAACTAACACGACATTGTAAGTCAACCATACTTCAGTATGAAAAATGAAATTAAAAGATCTAAGTCCAAATTTTTAAAAATGAAATGGCTGAACAGTCTTCCATAGCGCACTCTTACCCACTGAGCCCATCCTCCATATTTAGGCACTTATAGAGATTTTTAGTATCATAAATAATAATCGCCAAAAAATCTTTAAAGCAAAATCTCTGTGTATCATTAATTACTGCTTTTGAATAGATGCCCAGTAATGGAACTAGAGCGTAGTTTATGTACAATTTAATGCATTTTGAAACAAGCTATCAAATTAAAGCATTCCATGAAACTTCCCCAACACAGGGTACAGTATTTTGGTTTTACCTTTGCAAAAACGACACATCCCTGTTGCTTTAATTAGAGCGGCCTTGATCACTGAGTTACATTTGTTACTACGTTTATTAGTAAATACACGCATATACACACACATACACATATCTAAATGTTTGTATCATTTGCTCACTTCACTGTTCAGTTGTTACCCTCTAATTATTTGTAAGAAATTTTAATATATTAATGTCATGAATCCTCTATAATATAAATACTGTTTGTAGTTTATTTGTCCTTGAGTTGATGGTTTTTCTCCCATACATTTAACATTTTTATTTTCTAAAACCACTCAATCTTGTTTATGGCTTTCTTGCTTTGAAATCATACATAGAAAGGTCGTCCCATATCCAAGAATACTTAACATATTCAATTATTTTTTCTATTTTTTTGCACTTTCACTTTTTATTTTTAAACCTTTACGGAATTAACTTCTGCATATGGACTGGCTTCCCAGGTGGTAAAAAGTTGTTCTTGAATCACGCAAAGACACGGGGATTCTTGGCCCCCGGATGAGAAGAATTCAATCCGGGGCCAGAGACGAGGCTTGATCACTCAGAGCTTTTGTGTAATAAAATTTTATTAAAGTATAAAGGAGATAAAGAAAGCTTCTGACATAGGCATCAGACGGGGGCAAAAAGAGTATCCCCCTGCTAGTCTTCAGCTGGATGTTACATAGTCACTAGCAGTCTGTTAATAAAAGAAAGGAATGTCTAAAAACTCAGAATGGCACCAGGCCCCTCACCAGTAGAAGTATTTTGGGATAATCTTGGCACCAACTGGTTCATCCTGGGCCATAAAATGATTAACTTGAATCTTGAAGAAGGGCAGATCAGATCAGACTAGTTGCTCAGTCGTGTCCGACTCTTTGAGACCCCATGAATCGCAGCACCCAGGCCTCCCTGTCCATCACCAACTCCCGGAGTTCACTCAGACTCACGTCCATTGAGTCAGTGATGCCATCCAGCCATCTCATCCTCTGTCGTCCCCTTTTCCTCCTGCCCCCAATCCCTCCCAGCATCAGAGTCTTTTCCAATGAGTCAACTCCTCGCATGAGGTGGCCAAAGTATTGGAGTTTCAGCTTTAGCATCATTCCTTCCAAAGAAATCCCAGGGCTGATCTCCTTTAGGATGGACTGGTTGGATCTCCATGCAGTCCAAGGAACTCTCACGAGTCTTCTCCAACACCACAGTTCAAAAGCTTCAATTCTTCCGTGCTCAGCCTTCTTCACAGTCCAACTCTCACATCCATACATGACCACAGGAAAAACCATAGCCTTAATTAGATGGACCTTTGTTGGCAAAGTAATGTCTCTGCTTTTTAATATACTGTCTAGGTTGGTCATAACTTTCCTTCCAAGGAGTAAGCGTCTTTTAATTCCATGGCTGCAGTCACCATCTGCAGTGATTTGGGAGCCCAGAAAAATAAAGTCTGACACTGTTTCCACTGTTTCCCCATCTATTTCCCATGAAGTGATGGGATCAGATGCCATGATGTTCGTTTTCTGATTGTTGAGCTTTAAGCCAACTTTTTCACTCTCCACTTGTACTTTCATCAAGAGGCTTTTGAGTTCCTCTTCACTTTCTGCCCTAAGGGTTGTGTCATCTGCATATCTGAGGTTATTGATATTTCTCCTGGCAATCTTGATTCCAGCTTGTGTTTCTTCCAGTCCAGCGTTTCTCATGATGTACTCTGCATATAAGTTAAATAAACAGGGTGACAATATACAGCCTTGACGTGCTCCTTTTCCTATTTGGAACCAGTCTGTTGTTCCATGTCCAGTTCTAAATGTTGCTTCCTGACCTGCATACAAATTTCTCAAGAGGCAGATCAGGTGGTCTGGTATTCCCATCTCTTTCAGAATTTTCCACAGTTGATTGTGATCCACACAGTCAAAGGCTTTGGCATAGTCAATAAAGCAGAAATAGATGTTTTTCTGGAACTCTCTTGCTTTTTCCATGATCCAGCGGATGTTGGCAATTTGATCTCTGGTTCCTCTGCCTTTTCTAAAACCAGCTTGAACATCAGGAAGTTCATGGTTCACATAAGGGCAGATCACCACACAAATAGTTTCATTTACATAGATTAGGGGAACAACATAGTCTGTCAGGTAGGTTCTGAGCCAAGAGGCAGAAGTGAGTTGAAGACAGAGTTTGGGGTAAATGCATAGTACATTTAAGACAAACATTTCCATAAAAAAGGCATTGGTTATCTCTAGGTTTGAGAATAGTTAACTTCAGGTGAAACCATGTGTCATTATGGCAACACAGTATTTTAAGAGAAACCTTTTAAATTTGTATAGAGAAGGAAAAAATATCTCTAGTTTGTTTCCTCCTGCTGCTTAAGAGAGAGAAAAATGTCTGACACTTGCAGGCTATCTCCTCCCTCTGGAGACCCCTGGCCTTCCTGCCTGTCACCCTCTCAGTGGCACTAGTGGTAAAGAACCTGCCTGCCAGTGTAGGAGATGAAAGAGACAGCGGTTCAATCCCTGGGTTGGGGAGATCCCCTGGAGGAGGGTGTGGCAACCCACGCCAGTATTCTTGCCTGGAGAACCCCATGGACAGAGGAGCCTGGCAGGCTACAGTCTACAGGGTATCAAAGAGTTGGATATGCCTAAAGCAACTGAGCACAGCACACATGGACTGGAGTAAGGACCTAAATTTTCTCAAGTATTATACTTCATCTCAACACTATGTACTGAATAATTTATCCTCCATTAACGTGAAGTCACTTGAACATGTTAGTATATGTAAGCACCTGGAATATATTCACTATCTACTGTTATATACACTAATTTTTATATATACTTGAATCTATAAACCTTCTAGTCTATTTCACAGAACAGTTAATTTCTGTCCTTAGAAAGCATCACTATGAACAAAGCTAGTGGAGGTGATGGAATTCAAGTTGAGCTATTTCAAATCCTGGAAGATGATGCTGTGAAAGTGCTGCACTCAATATGCCAGCAAATTTGGAAAACTCAGCAGCAGCCACAGGACTGGAAAAGGTCAGTTTTCATTCCAATCCCAAAGGCAGGCAATGCCAAAGAATGCTCAAACTACTGCACAATTGTACTCATCTCACACGCTAACCAAGTCATGCTCAAAATTCTCCAAGCCAGGCTTCAGCAACACGTGAACCATGAACTTCCAGATGTTCAAGCTGGTTTTAGAAGAGGCAGAAGAACCAGAGATCAAATTGCCAACATCTGCTGGATCATGGAAAAAGCAAGAGAGTTCCAGAAAAACATCTATTTCTGCTTTATTGACTATGCCAAAGCCTTTGATTATGTGGATCACAATCAACTGTGGAAAATTCTGAAAGAGATGGGAATACCAGACCACCTGACCTGCCTCTTGAGAAACCTATACACAGGTCAGGAAGCAACATTTAGAACTGGACATGGAACAACAGACTGGTTCCATTATTCCAGTCAAGGAACAACGAGGAGTCTGTCAAGGCTGTATATGTCCCTGCTTACTTAACCTATATGCAGAGTACATCATGAGAAACATTGGGCTGGAAGAAGCACAAGCTGGAATCAAGATTGCCAGGAGAAATATCAATAACCTCAGATATGCAGATGACACAACCCTTATGGCAGAAAGTGAAGAGGAACTCAAAAGCCTCTTGATGAAAGTGCAAGTAGAGAGTGAAGAAGTTGGCTTAAAGCTCAACAATCAGAAAACTAAGATCATGGCATCTGGTCCCATCATTTCATGGCAAATAGATGGGGAAACAGTGGAAACAGTGTCAGACTTTATTTTTCTGGGCTCCAAGATCACTGCAGACAGTGACTGCAGCCATGGAATTAAAAGACGCTTACTCCTTGGAAGGAAAGTTATGACCAACCTAGACAGTGTATTAAAAAACAGAGACATTACTTTGCCAACAAAGGTCCGTCTAATCAAGGCTATGGTTTTTCCCGTGGTCACGTATGGATGTGAGAGTTGGACTGTGAAGAAGGCTGAGCACGGAAGAATTGAAGCTTTTGAACTGTGGTGTTGGAGAAGACTCTTGAGAGTCCCTTGGACTGCAAGGAGATCCAACCAGTCCATTCTAAAGGAGATCAGCCCTGGGATTTCTTTGGAAGGAATGATGCTAAAGCTGAAACTCCAATACTTTGGCCACCTCCTCATGCGAGGAGTTGACTTATTGGAAAAGACTCTGATGCTGGGAGGGATTGGGGGCAGGAGGAAAAGGGGACGACAGAGGATAAGATGGCTGGATGGCATCACTGACTCAATGGATGTGAGTCTGAGTGAACTCCGGGAGTTGGTGATGGACAGGGAGGCCTGGCGTGCTGCAATTCAGTTCAGTTCAGTTGCTCAGTTGTGTCCGACTCTTTGTGACCCCGTGACACGAATGAGCGACTGAATGGAACTGAACTGAGGCTGACAATTTATGTAATTTAACCATTAATTAAATTTTTTTCTCTATATAGTTTTTAAAAATTCATTGTTAATTGAAGGATAATTACAATATCGTGCTGGTTTCTGCCATATAGCAACATGGATTAGCCATAGGTATACATATGGCCCCTCCCTCTTGAACTTCCTTCCCACCAGTATACTTTTACATGTATGTTTTAGAACCTGAAGGTGTTTCTCTGATTTTTTCAGAAGAAAAACATGCTTTTCGAACAGGTTGGTCTTTGGCCCAGGAATCTGATGATTTAAGTATAGACACTGCTCCATTAACCATGAGCTTCAAGTACTTAGTTAAGCCTGTTGGCTTCTTTGAGACTCCTGACCTCACAGAGGACCTAGTAGGGCACAGGAGATCAAGCACCTGAAGGCAGTTGCTAAATGATAACTTTACACAGCTCAGTGAGTTCAGTTTAGTCTCTTAGTACCAAATAATCTGGTCTTCTGAAATACTCCTTATAAACTTATTTTACTAAATATTCACTTCTTAGACTACTCTTGCCTCTTAATATGAATAATCGAGAATTAGGCATAGCTGAGTTTTTCTACAACTCTAAATTAAATTTTCAAAATGGTGTTATAAGTTACCTACAAGCTTCAGCCTAAATTTTTCTTTTGGTATCGTTATAAGTTGCTGTTATTCAGTTGCCAAGTCATGTCCAACTCTTTGTGACCCCATGGACTGCAGCACGCCAGGCCTCCCCGTCCCTCACCATCTCCCGGAGTTTGTCCAAGTACATATCCATTGAATTGGTGATGCCATCCAGCCATCTCATCCTGTGTCACCCTCTTCCCCTTCTGTCTTCAATCTTGCCCATCATCAGGGTCTTTTTCAAAGAGTCAGCTGTTGGCATCAGGTGGCCAAAGTATGGGAGCTTCAGCTTCAGCATCAGTCCTTCCAATGAGCACTGAACACTGATTTCCTTAGGGTGGACTGGATCTCCTTGCTCTCCAAGTCAAAGTCTTTCTGGTAGCTGTTTTCCTGACTTCACTTGCCACTCTCCACTTTTGACTCAATTTCATTTTTTGAATCCATCTACTGCTACTGGTAATGACGGCGAATCATTCAGACTGAAGGTGTGAACTATCAAGTCCTGATGATGCCTCATCAGCCATTTGGCATTACCTGACCTACTCCTTCCAGAGATTCACCAGTCTCCTCCTTCATGGACTCACCAGGCTAGCACTGAAAGAAGTCTGTTCTCTTCATTCTAAGGAGACTACTGTCCATTAATAGCTTTGAAATAAATTTAAAATTAAAAGGTAAAATCAAATACTGCCCATGAAAGAGGAGAGTTAAAAAGCTGCTTAAAATTCAACATTCAGAAAACGAAGATCATGGAATCCAGTCCCATCACTTCATGGCAAATAGATGGGGAAACAATGGAAACAGTGAGAGACTTTGTTTTCTTGGGCTCCAAAATCACTGCAGATGGTGACTGCAGCCATGAAATTAAAAGACACTTACTCCTTGGAAGAAAAGCTATGACAAACCTAGACAGCGTATTAAAAAGCAGAGACATTACTTTGCCAAGAAAGGTCCATCTAGTCAAAGCTATAGTTTTTCCAGTAGTCATGTACAAATATTGAGAGTTGGACCATAAAAAAAGCTGAATGCAAATAATTGATGTTTTTGAACTGTGGTATTGGAGAAGACTCTTGAGAGTCCCTTGGACTGCAAGGAGATCAAACCAGTCAATCCTAAAGGAAATCAGTCCTGAATATTTATTGGAAGGAGTGATGCTGAAGCTGAAGCTCCAATACTTTGGCCACTTGATGCAAAGAACTGACCCATTGGAAAAGACCCTGTTGCTGGGGAAGATTGAAGGCAGGAGGAGAAGGGGATGATCAAGGATGAGATGGTTGGATGGCATCACCGACTTGATAGACACGAGTTTGAGTAAGCTCCCAGAGTTGGTGATGGACAGGGAGGCCTGGCATGCTGCAGTCCATGGGGTCGTAAAGAGTTGGACATGACTGAGCGATTGAACTGAGCTGACCATGAAATACTACCAATAACTACAAACTATAAGCGAAAACATCTGATTAGCAGCTAAGATACAGTGGCAAGCTGAATGACTTGGAACTTCCTTGAAAACTATCATTACCTTGTAAAATGGGTAGAGAAACAGGTAAACGAAAGCAAAGGGGAGAAGAAGTAGCACTGAACCAACCGAGGGGAACAGGAGACGAGACGGACTGGATCATGGAAATCCTCTGAAGATGAAAGGTGTCTGTTTCTTGTGGATTACATGCATATCCACATAAGGGATTCCTGAATGTCTCACAAAGTTTATTTTCGCTTCAGTTACTTTACAGAATGTGTCCTTACTTTACAGTATTCACAGACTCTAGAGTGTATCAGAAACACTCACAGCGATTACTGAAATAGATTCTGAGCCCTTTTCACAGTTTCTGACCTAGCAGGGACTGAAGAACCTGCATTTCTAGTGATCTCCAAAGATGACGCTGACACTACTGTTTCAGGGGTTATGTTGTTGTTTAGTTGCTAAGTCCTGCCTGACCCCTTGCGACCTCATGGACTCTAGCCAGTCAGGCTCCTCTGTCCATGGGATCCTCCAGGCAAGAATACTGGAGTGGGTTGACCTTTCCTTCTGCAGGGGATAGTCCCAACCCAGGGACTGAACCCACACCTCTTGTGTCTCCCTCACTGGCAGGCAGACGCTACCACTAGGGCCACTTGGGAATCCCCTCAAGGCTTACACTGTAGAACAAGGTATACGCTACTCTGAGCAGCATTTTGTGTATTCTTGTTCCGTTTAAAATAACTAATTACTGTTTTTCAAATATTAGGCTTTTATTTGAATGACCCTGCACATTTTCAACGTGAATTTTCAAGTCACATTTTCATCATATGGTGATTACTACAACTTTTAACCTAGTACAAAATACAATTTGAAAGATGCTTACAATGTTGTTTTGTCTGATTGATATCTAGTGATGATGAAAAACTTTTGAGAAACTAGGGTTCCTAAAAATAAATGAGGGTAGGAAGATAATCAGTAAAGAGCTGAGAGATTCCCAAATGAAAATTATTGTTTTGTCCTTTCCAGTAAATTCTTAATGTCTTCAGCTGCAGAATAGCTCATTTCTGAAGTTCTTTTTGGCCTCATGAGTTAAGCACACCAGGAGGAGTCACTTTAACTCAGATGCCTTTAGGAGTAATGATACATTTAAATGATTAAACAATCAGAAAAAAAATGCCTATCTCTATAATGAAAGCAGTTAGCACGCAGATCCATGGTTTATATGAGTATCACAAGTCATTTGTAAATAACATGTTCATTTTAGATATGTAAAGAGTTCTGTCATGCCCTATGAAATAAATTATATTTTATTGGTGCCCGGGTGTTTCATAACTTTTATTTATTTGCTGCAAGAGTGGAGAATTAAGATAGAGTAGTTTATTTCACCAAAAGACTGACAAATGGCTCATTAGACACTGATGGAGCTGAAGCTAATTGTCCAATTTTTTGTTGTTGTATTAATTGTCACTGCTCACCATGCTCATGCTGGTGGTCATCACCGCAACTCCACAAACCATTTTCAAGAAGAAAAACACAATGAAAAGAGAACTTGAAATACAATTTGGTTGGAGGAGTGCATGGGGAATAAAATGACAAAGGATTCAAGTGATAGCCTTTTCCCACTGGGGCACCAATAACCATCAATACCGAAATATCAGTCACCTCACATCACCTAACAGATTGAGTCAGAGAGACTCAAAGTGCTGTGTTGTTGTTATTCAGATTAAGTATCATTTACATTATATACCTTTTTTATTTCACCAGAGACATAAGGTCAGAACTGATTGAATATGTACTACCTGCATATAATGATTTCTCCTTTTTTACAATCATGTGCTAACGCTGCACAGTAATGGCCTGTGGATGAAGAGACAGATGTACCACCAGTCATTCACCACACATTTGCATTAACAAATCATCATTTAATTGAAGCCCATCCAACAAGTTTATGCTACTTAAATAAAGTTCCTTTCAATAAAAGATGCCACAGTGACACACAGCTATTCACTACGAGGGAATTTTTTTTAAAAATGATACTCCCTTTTTTATGTCAAAGGCTTAGGTGTGCATGAGACAACCACTTATTAATTTTAATTCTGCTTGGAATATCCAACCTGACAAACAGCATTTAATCCATTTCAATTCAGGAAACTATAGAGCAGGATCATTCGTTCCGTTTTAGAGAGAAATAGTAGCACAAGTTTCTGCATTGCAGATTTCACCTCCCACCCCTCTTTCCCTCAAACGTACTAAAGAACATGGATTATACAAAAGATATACAGGAGGACATCTGCTACTATCAGGGAGGACTAATATTTTTAAAATATCATACTAAGCTTCTTGGATAAACATTTAGGAAATCACCCAACAGACTCAACATTTCTATGCTTCTCTTTAGAACAGTAGCAAGCAGGGGCAGGCTGTGCAAATGCCGGTCCTCAACATTAGCTTCAGAAACACGGCTGCCATTCCTGCCACTTTTCAGATTATTCTCCTTACACTTACTACACCACCTAGTTCTTTTCTTTAGTAGCAAAAGCAAAAGAGAGAAGTAACGCAGGAAATCTCCCCTAGCGCTTCCTCCCACCTACAAAACTTAAATTTCTCACCCTCTTAAAACATGGACAGTGAAACATGTAAGGGCATTTTCTCCCAGACCCTTCTCAAATCTTTACAGAAGAGTAGTTTTTCTTTGCTCTTGCTAAAGGGAAGGGCGCTCATTTAAAGTTAATTTCTACCTACCAATAACCTGTGTACACGCGTCTGCTTCACATATGTGTACAGACCCAGTGTGAGAATGAAAGACATTATGAGGTCGGTATGCTGACAGCTTTCAGGCTGAGGACAACTGGTCCTTAAAAGCAGGCTTTATTTTCTCCAAGTAAAAATGATCATTTTCCCCTGTGTTTGTGTACATTAATGAAATGTAAAATGTTTTAAACAGCAATAGAAATCTCTGAAGTTTTAAAATAAACCTTTTAATTGTTTTCTAAATTGCATTCTTTTAAAACAAGAGGACAATACTAGAGAAAAATCAGGAAAAAATTGTAATCTGTACTACACTAGGTGGCTTCGAGTTCCTTTTATAGTCGACTCTAGAGACAGGTGAAATTTCACCTCAGTGTGGGATTCAAACTAAATTATGGGATACAGAAATGTGTCATAAATCAACTTCAAATACTGAACAAAAGATAAATAACAGAAGATTTATATTCTGACATAAGGAACAGCCTCTAACTACAATACAAAGCAAAAAGCAAAAAAATCCTACTGTGCTACTCTGGCAGGTTCTCCTTGCCCTTTTTATATGCTAACTCAGAACAGTAATTATGGATCTTGCAAGTTGACTTCTGCTTTCCAGAACTATGAGTTGTACGTAAAACATGCCTTTTCATCGAAACAATTACCATTAATCAAAACACGGAGAGCTAATACCACTCAAGTCCAACCTACCGCTGTGCCCAGCAATATATCAAACTGTCTGTTGTCAAACACACTAAACAAACTTAAACAGACTGTTTTCACTACAAATAACAGGAAAAAATGCTTGCTAAGTAATTTTAAAATTCAAATTGCTATCTCGGTAATCCATTCTGTCACTGGATTTTAATTTTCAGTATTCAATCATAGTCCAACACAGACACATCACTATTTGGCTTTGGAAAAAGACAATTTAGTGGCACATAAATGAAGTTAACTGTAAAAGACTTGGTATTACAACAAATGTTGTTAACCTCTGATAATTCAGTATAGAAGTACATTAAACATTTAATACATTTTACTTTTTTAGGAGTTTGTAATGCTTCCTTTCCCAGCAAGAACTATTAGCATAAAAAAGGTCTGACTGCTCTATAAGAGTCAGAAATGATAAAACTATTTCTATGCCAAATGTGCAAGGACCACAACTCCATCCACTTCTTTTATATTTAATTTTGAAATCAGTCTTAGAAAAAATGATACATGAAATTCCCTGTGAAAATGGAATCCACTTAGCTTCTGTTCACATAAGTATTAGACATTTATATCACAAACACATCTGAATACAAAGTTATCTGTATGCAAAACCCTCATTTATAAATGTGGATTAAAAGTAACTATTTTGAAAGACTTTTATTTTTCTAACAATACCTTTGCCTTTTCCTATTTTCCTAATTCTTTTCTTTTGGTTATTAAACTAAAAGGGAGATGCACAGCCAAAGAGGTAAAGGAAATACATTTTGTAACTCAAGAGAGTCAGCTCCATTTACCAGCTCTTACTCCACGGAGATGTCCAAACACTTTATAAAAGAAGGCAAAGAAAGGGATGGAACAGTGGAGTTTAACAAACAGATCAGGCCTTTATTACCAGCAAGCTCCATTATGGATTTCTGAGCTTTGTAAGCCAAGCTCCCACAAGTGTAATTAAATTTTTATTTATAATGGGTTTGCGACTGTTGACTTCACGGAGCTGAAGCCTGTTCCCCCACCCACACTCACATACTACCATGTGAAATGGCATTTCACGTTTACTGCTAGACGGGACATACTGGTGATGATCCATTTCATTTGAAGTATCAAAATTGAACATTAATAAAACATCTCCATAAAACAACAAAAAAGGACACAGCAAGCAGGGGCTGAGACAGAACACCCCCAAGTGAGCAGCCCTCTCTCTCACACACCTGGATCCTTTTTCACGGCTTTACCTAGTAAGACATTACAGGTCTAGTACAAAGGGGATTAGGATGCTACACGCAGACTGCATTTTTACTCCTAGTGATACCCATGATTAGAAATATAACTCAGAAGATCTGAAGCCCAAAGCAATGTATATTTATTTGAGCAGTCTCTTCATTCACAAACCTTTGCTCCTGATAGAATTTATCACCTTTGTTTCATTGTTAATCCCTTCCCCTTCTCATTTAGATATAAACCCCTGTATACTTTACACCTTCTTTTAAATGCTTAATACAAGTAACCACAGGAGAATCTCTTCTCCCCTTGAAAAACTGCAAATAAAGATGTCAGCTATTGAGTATATTTGTGGCATCTCCAGCAGCTGCTGTTAAATACCAGCTGGTCTAGCTGATTAAAATTACCTCCGAGTTGGTATTATAAAGATGCCTGGGCAGCGTTGCTGTATTAATGGATTATTGAGTGAGCGATGAAAACCTTGGCCAGCTGATGCGTTTTATTACAGATAGGCTTTATGATGTGTAATCACTGTAATTTTTACAACTGGAGGAAATATGAAAAAAGGAGTAAAAAAAAAATCCCCATAGAAACTGATTTAACTAGATTATTCCTACCACTTTGTTTCCTAGAAGGAATCAAAGTACATAATTACTGTGCATAAATTTCCAGGTATGGACCTACACACACAATTTACCCATCCATCTATGTGGAGATGTTATCAGCAATACAGACAAGCAGGGGCTGCACATGGACAAATGCAGTATGCGTTCAATTTGTGTGAAGAGATATTTACCATGTCGCTGTCTGCCAAACCACCCAATTGGCCACAATGGGATCACATGATCGAAAATAGTTTTGAACTGTTCACCAGCTGGGCTATAGCTGAAAATCCAAATCTGGCCAACTGGACTGTGGTTTGCAATCCAAGGGACGGGATCATTTCACTCGGTTCACCATTTCCCTTTAGTTGCTGTCTTAGAAGCCAAGGTTTTTTATAGAATTCCACCGAATTGTCTCCCAGATCCTCTAACCTCCAGCTTACGTTCAACAGAAGGCCCGGCGGTTTACAGGCTCAGCTATTTTGATGGAGGCTCCCGGAGCCAGGCCCCAACTCTCTCTGTTGCCACAGACCTTCAAATGCACTGTTCTGTTCACGGCACCCTCAAGGCTCCTATACGTTCCCAGGTGTCAGTAAGAGGGGACACATCCCTCAGGTGGCTGTGGTCAATTAAAATGGCTCAAGTAGAAAACAAACTCAGAAAACTCAAGCAAGTCGTGGGCTTCCCTGGTAGCTCAGCTGGTAAAAAGTCTGCTGTAAAGCAGGAGAGCCTGGTTCAATGCCTGAGTCGGGAAGATCCCCAGGAGAAGGGATAGGCTACCCATTCTCAGGGTTCCCTGGTGGCTCAGATGGTGAAGAATCCGGCCACAATGTGGGAGATCTGGGTTTCATACCTGGGTTGAGAAGATCCCCCTGGAGGAGAGCATGGCAACCCCCTCCAGTATTCTTGCCTGGGAAATCCCATGGACAGAGGAGCCTGGGGGCTACAGTGAGACACGACTGAGAGACTGCCACACTCACTCAGACACAAAAGGACAGCCATCAGACTGGGTTCTCTTTCAGGCAATCCAGTTTTACGTCAAAGTACTACTTCAGAAGAAAACGTCATCATCAATTAGTATAGTGTATTGTCTTGGCTTTGTTGTATGGTACTTCACAACACTTTTCCACACATTCATAATAAAATACATAGAGTCTGTGTGACTAGAAAGTGAGGAAATGGATTCTTTTTAAAACAAAGACATCAAAATTTATATATAAAAGATTCACTCAGAGCCACGGCAGGTTGTTTGAATCCCTCCCAGAGAAACCAAGTAGCACTTTTAAGGATGGGCTGAATTCACGAAAGTAACTAACACTGCTAACTAGAGCCAAATGTGGTTTACACACAACCTGAGAAACAACAGGCAAAAAAAAGGCAAAACCTTTTTCTGAAGATTTGGTTACACCGCCACGAATAGGGTTTCTAACATCGCTCCTACACTAGTAATAACGACAATTACAAAGAGGGGATTCTAGAAATATTTTGAGTAATAATGTTTTATTAAAGTAAGTGTAAACTTGTTAAAGCAACCATGCTTCAGAAGGGCCATGATCATTTTCAATATAAAAATATAGGTATGCTGATTTTTTTAAAACAACTGATCATTATTGGTTAAAACAACTGATGTGGTTGTTTTTAATGGGAATGAATCCAGTCATCTGTGTTACTTCAAAGATGTGCAACCTTAGTATTGGACCGTATCCTCCCTTTCGTCCACTCTCTCACTCAGAAGGCAACCCATCCATCAGCCACTGGCGGAGGACTGCTGAGCCTCTGCTGAGACGTTAGGATGAAGGCACTCACTGATCCTAAACCAGCTATTTTGCAAATAATTTTTGATATAAGATTTTCCCACTGCTGATTAAAAATAAGCCCACACCTACAAATTTTTTCTACTGGTTTTCATCTAGCCTTCTACAGAAGTTGTTCCCTGTTCTAATTAGTAATCCTTCAAATACCCAAAATAAAGCACAATATTTGGTATCAGTAGATGCTTAATAATTTCAGAATGCAGGGTTTGGGAGGCAAACGTTAAACCCGTGGCTGCAGACTCAGTACCAGGAAATCAGTCAAACCTTGTTTCTCCAGAGATCCTTAAATGGTTTAAAAGGGGGGCAGGGTGAGGGGAGGCAATGTTTCAGTGTCCCTGATCAAAAAGAAACAGTAAGACTGTGCAAGATCTAGAAAGTGGCTGAAGGCATGGCTGCCAACCATTAAAAAGCTTCCTCTTGTGTTTCATTTGTCTCCCTCCCTCCTCCTCCTTGGCCTTTACATCCTAACACCAGCAGAATGCAAGGCTCAGAGGTGGGGGTGCCATGAGGGGCAGGCAGGAAGCGGGTACAGGGAGGGGAGGCAAAGAGCAAGAAGCCGCGGAGCAGGAAGCGTGGGTGGCCCGCCAGGAGCAAGCCTCCAGATGGACCCTGGGCGTGCAGAAAGGAGCTGCCCACTCCCCACGCCAGCAACACAATCTGCGGAAGAATATGATTAGAAAACCAATCCCTCTCACCTCACACTGACTGCTGTTTTGAAATTGCATTTTCCCAGGAAGACGAGTGGGAGTGAAAACTCAAAGATAAGAAGAAAGTCACCTTAGGAACCAGTCTGCCCTGATCTGCACTTTCATCATAAACAGCAAGAGGCAGGGCCCTCCTCCCGTCTGGAGCCCATCAAGCTACAGAAAAGACAGTCCCCCCACGACAGGTTAAACCAGAGCAAAAGGCATCTGGGGTGTGGGGACTCATGACTCTGGAAAGAACCATTTCCCATTAATTTTCAATTTGAAGAAGTAATATTATTCATCATTTTTATTATTAGAGGTATGCAGTCTTAACTAGAATTTTATGATCCTTGCTAGGATTTATCATTATTTTTAAATTTAATGACACTTAGGAAGTGTTTTCCATGTGCCAGACACTGTTTTAAGTGCTCTGCAAACAGCAATGCCACATGGCAACCTTATAAAACGAAGTACTTTTAATGTGACTTTAACTCAACTTTCGCAAACATTTAGTGCAACCCAGAATCTGTTATTGGGTTTGGCAACTGTTAAGAGCCTATAAGCAAAAGATAAATGTAATTTTTTCTTAATATTTACTTCAAATAAAATAAAACCCTTTTAATTATAAATTGGTGATACAAATGAACGAAGCCTACAGTACACAGTGGCCATCAAGATGATAACATGGCACCCACTAAAGCACACGTGTAGCACTGATCCCTCCCACCCTAGGCTGTAGAGACACATCTTCACACTTGGGGACGTTAGCTCTTTTGGAGAGTATCCACAGCGGTCACTGTTCACACTTCAGCTTCCCAGGTGGCGCCAGCAGTAAAGGATCTTCCTGCCAATGCAGGAGACACAAGATAACGCCAGAAAAATCCCTGGGTCAGGAAGATTCCGCTGGAGGAGGAAATGGCAACCCACTCCAGTATTCTTGCCTGGAGAATCCCATGGACAGAGGGGCCTGGCAGGCTACAGTCCACGGGGTCACAAAGAGTCAGACATGACTGAACGCAATGCACACAACTGTTTAAATCCCACTGACTTAATTAAGGCAGATTCTTTCTTTAGTAAAAGCTGAACCTGCTCAGCACAGATGGGGTTACTCAGACCATGGCTCAGTTTTCCCTCCCAAGTTCTAGTCATCTTGACATTGTCTCTATTGCCTTTTAATCAGGGTTTATGTCGATTTAATGATTACTGATTCAAAATGAAAATCTTTTAAAAATTATACCATATTTTCCCCCACAAACTCCATGCAGCATAACATTTAATCTTAATAAGACTTTTTCTTAACCCCACATACAATTTATAGTTCAAGCCATAGTAAGGACCTTTTGGAGGTGGGTAGGTTGGCTAAAATCATTACATGAAATTATACAGAAATACCAAACAACTAACGACTGAAGTAAAATGAAAACAAAAGCATTATTTTTATTAGAGAAGGCAAATTTTAGTGAAAGAAGATTTCAGAAACAAAATGTATATATAGAAGATAAGCTGAATTGCAAACAATATTTCTTTTCCTGTACTTAAATTCTGATACAAATTCAGTATTTAAAACTCCAAAATTAAGAGTAAGAAATCTGAGGGGTAAAGAAACCTATGATGAAGAATTAAAAGTAGCCAAAAGCAAAAACAAGAAGTAAAAGGCCATACGCTCTGCCGACGCTTAACCCACGCATCGCTATCGTGCTGTGCCCAGTCGCTCAGTCATGTCTGACTCTCTGCGACCCCATGGACTGTAACCTGCCAGGCTCCTCTGTCCGTGGGATTCTCTAGGCGAGAAGACTGGAGTGGGTTGCCATACCCTCCTCCAAGGGATCGTCTCGATGTAGGGATCAAACTCGGGGCTCTTGGGTCTCCTGCATTGGCAGGAGGGCTTTTACCACTAGTGCCACCCTATGAGTGGAAAAAGGTTTTCCTAAGAGTTTGTAGTAGAAGAGTTCTTACTTTCCACCCTTTTAAACTGAGTGTAAAAAATGATGAGTTTTCTTAGTTGAATCAGCAGCCTTTGTCAAACAGCATCTTATGAAATTATAAGCCTGGAAGAGGTTGTCATCATTAAAGCAAGCTCATCATTTTCCTAACACTTAGGTCAGGGGAAGAACTAAAGGTAGGAAGGCGGGATTCTACCTTGACATCATGGGTCAGAGAAAATTTTATTTAATGGTACAATGCTGTCCTTAAAACAATTTTATAAAAGTCGGAAAGATAATAGAATTTCCACACAATATGTGTATTGGGTGATCTCAGATGTCTTAAAAGCTGGTCAAGAGACACTTCTCTAGAAAAGCTGACATTTACAGGCATCTGTTTAAAGTACTAGTAGTTCCCATAAAAGATTTTACATATCTTAGGCCAAGACCCTAGAGGCCAGAAAATAAGGGTAGAAGCTTAAGGCTGGTCAGACACCTATTAAAGACACACACTGTAATCACTGATGTAAGTGATACAAATTAGGTTAATTACAGGCTATACTTAATAATGGAGTATGATGTCATACATGAATTACCATAGAGCACTAGGAAAGAGCTTATTAGGGCAATTAGCTGTAGATATTCAATTTGCCTCTGGCGTCCTCGGTTATGGAAGGAGTTAGAGAAGAGGAAAACAATCAGAGACCCATGAAATAAAGACGCGAAGGATGAGAGATGAGAGGCTAATTAACAAGGCCAACTGCTTTACCCCCAAGTAACTATTACTCCCCAGTAAGTCCTGAACATTTCGCCTTCATGCCTTAGAAGATAACAGTTCCAATTTGAGGACAAAAATTATGTCCCTTCCAACCTAAACCTATTCTACTGGCTCACAGACTCAAAGGTGATACTGGATTTACAGTCGTATCACTGTGCTGTTAAACCAGACAGCTTAAAAAGACATCCCACTGTTCCATTAAGACTGAAACCGACTCTGACACAGTCTTCCTGGAGAATATTAGATGGCATTTTATGCATGCCAAGTTGTGGGGTGGTATTTGTCTTCCCACACACTTACGTCCAGGTAAAGACATCACTGTTCTATCAAACTCCTCCAGACAACGCTGACATAAACTGAGGTTGACCCAGGTCTGCTGGGTAAGGTTAACACTGGGGACGACAAAGCGTTGTACCGTTTAAGGAGAACTCAAAAAACAAGGGTGACTCCCATCCCTAACACCCAGAGCGGTGTTGGTGGGGTTATGTTCTGCTGTGAACCCTCCTGCCTGGCAGCCTCTGGCACATCAGCGTTTCTCCAGTACATAACATGTCTTGTGTTTCAATCACCTCAATTCTTAATCAGAAACATAAGTTTTAACACTGTGAATTTAATCACATACTTTAGAAAATATTTACATATTGGTCTTTAATAAATGAATTGCTTTGATAAACAGAAAAATTTAAAGGATGAGGTCTTAGTTACAGAGCTAAAAAGTTTACAATAAAACTTCTTATATATGTATTGAAAGCATTTTAACATTCATTGTAAATACTTGTTAGAAGCTTAATACTTTGGAATAATCTAAAACTATTCAAATACATCAAATGAAAAGCACATCATTTGCTTTTTGGTTGTTTCCACTAGTCCCATGTATTTATTAGGGTCCAAAACATTAGTGGAAAAAGTCATTTAATTGGAAAAAATTCAACCTATGGAAAGAATTTTAGAAAAGAGCAAAAAAAAAAAAAAAAAAAAAATTCCTGGTCTGGGTTAAACACTGTATTTCCAAATAGTAAACAGTCTTTTAGATACAGCGCTCCAAGATCATATTGGAATTCACTAGTTCCTCAAAGCTCATAAGCCAACTGTATTTAACAGTTTTATTATCATGTCTATGCAAACCACACACATAACTGGAATTATGTTCTCTGTGTGTCAAAAAGTACCAGGAAAGAAGCAAAGCTGACTTACCTGCCGTAAATTAAAAGAAAATAGTGCCATTTGTATTGGGATAAGAATACTGGGAACTTCCCGGGTGGTCCAGTGGTTAATACTGAGCTCCCAATGCAGAGGCCACAGGGTGGATCCCTGGTCAGGGAACTAAGATCCCACATGCCACACAGCGCAGCCAAGCAAAGCAAAACTGAGAAATTTAAGGCTTCCCAGGTGGCGCCAAAGGGAAAGAATCTGCCTGCAATGCAGGTGACATAATGAGATGTGGGTTCGATCCCTGAGTCGGGAAGACCCCCTGGAGAAGGGGATCTTGCCAGGAGTATCTTACACTCCACTATTCTTGCCTGGAGAATCCCATGAACTGAGGGGCCTGGCAAGCTATAGCCCACGGGGTCACAAAGAGTCGGACTCAACTGAAGCAACTCAGCATGCACCTAAGAATACTGATGGCTAATTCTCAGTCTCAGGCGTCTGTCATTCTGAAGTGGCTTTTCAGAAACAGAGAACTTTACAGTTACAGCTGGATCAACACTCCTCTTTCAGTAATTAACAGAAAAACAGAAGTAAAAAATATGGATCAGCAATAAACCCACACAAATGAAACCAACTGATTTTTGACAAAGATGCAAAGGCAACTTAATGGGAAAAGGATAGTCTTTCTACAATGATACTAGAATACCTGGATTCTATCTGCCAAAAATAATTAATTGTGACCTCTCACTTCATATAAAAACTTACTCAAAATGGATCACAGGCCTAAACATACTACACAAAACAATCAGGAGAAAATAAGATGTTTATGACTTGGGTTAAACACAGAATTCTTAGATACGACAACCAAAACACACTTGATATGGAAACAATAGATAATTTGAATTTCACCAAAAAGGAAAAATGTTTGCTCTAGCAAAGATGCTTGAAAGAAATGAAAATACAATCTACTGGCAGGAAGATACTATTTGTGAATAACAAATATGACAACAGACCTGTCTATGGAATATACGGAAAACTTTAAACTAAATACTAAGAAAATAAACCCAATTTATTTGGTTGGGCAAAAGACATGAGCTATCTGTATTGACATTATTTTAACTAAACTTATTGTGAGATAATTGTATATTCACATGGAGTTGGAAGAAACAGTAGAGTGAGTCTGTGAATCCAGTGTCCCCAAGGGTAACGTCCTAAAGAAGCATGGTAACACCGTCCCCCTCGGGACACATCGCAACTCACAGCCCCGGCACCAAGACTCTCCATCACCACCAGGATCTTTGCTGTGCTCTCCTGTAAGCATGCCCACCTTCTCTCCTGCCTCTCTTTTGTTCAAGCCTGTTAATTTTAGTAATCTTTTCAAAGAAATAGCTTTTTGTGTCACTTTCCTTACTCTTCTGCTTCTTGATATTCTATTACCTGTGTAGTGTTTTTAAATATTGGTTTCCATCCTTACCTTTATTCCTTCCTCTGCTTGCTTTGAATTAGTCTTCTCGTTCTAGGTTCTCAAGGTACAAACGACCGTGTTGAGCTCTATACTTTTTGGTCTAGTTTACTGTCAATTATTAATAGTCTCCAACTATAAATATGGATTTGTGTTTCTTCTTTCAGTTCTTTTTTGGCTCACATATTTTGCAACTCTGTTGTTTCGATACACACACATTAAGGACTGCTAAATCCTTTTGGTGGACTGACCCTTTTACCACTATGTAATATCCATTTTGTCTCTGGTAATTTTTTGTTCTCTGAAGTCTACTGTATTTGACATTATTATAGCTTTCCCCGTTTCTTTTAATGTTTCTGTGTTTTACCTTTTTCCAACCTTCTAATCTACAAATACCATCATATTTGAAGTGAGCTTCTTGTAGACAGCATGTAGTGGGGTTATGCTGTTTAAAATCTTCCAAACTGTCTTTTAACTGGTGTATTTAGACCAACCACTTATACTTACTCCACAGTGACACCGAATCACTGGAAAATGGAAATTGAATATTTATTTCTGGAGGTTGAGAAAACAAAGAGGCATTAAATAGGACTACTGGAGGAGGCGGCTCAAAGAAAGGTTTTTGTTTTGCTGTTTCATTTTTTTCTTAAAAAACTAGCAAAGAGGACTAGGTTAGAAACATTGAAGATAGAATACCTAATGGCTCCTGGGCACAAAGAAGAGGAAACAGCTAACTCCAGAGTATACAGAGAGTGAACAGAGGTATCCATAACAGGGCAGAAGACAAGGTGAGCCTCAGGCCTGTGGCGGTCGGGTTTGGTAACACGCAGACTGGGCAGACTGCTTCAGAACAGACGAAAAGGTGGTCCGACAGGGAGGCGCGCTGGATGCCGTGAAACTATAGTGACTCCATTCCCGTGTCCTCCATTTTCTCAAATCAGCATCATCAGCCTGGGTTATTACCAAACCATAGATTCTATCAGTGAAACATTTCTTCAGACCACCTCTCCTCCGCTGCTATTATCAACTGTTACCCAGACAAGTGCAAAGCCATCCTTAGCAGCAGCCATGTTTCCATCTTGCCTCTCTCCAACACATCAACTACGCTACGTTTTAGTTAAAATGTGAACTAGACCAAACTGCATGCCGGTTTAAATACAGGGACGTCAGGTACACGTGCCTGGATGTTTTCAGGATTTGTTTTTGTCCTTCTTGTCTCACTTTACTGACAACTCCAATCAGCATCATGTTGCATGTCAACTTTCAAACCATTTCTCCCAAATCTGTCTTCAAAACTCTATAATAAAACTGTATAATACAATTTCCTACTGAATACTAAACGTCCCAAAGAAAGATGACACTCAGCATATCCATAATGAATTCCTCTTTCAAATTTCTTCCCCTGTTGTTCATTATATTTGTCATTTTTACCACTAGTGACCTTTCTGTCCAAATTATCTTTGACTCTTCCCTCTTCCCCACTCCCACATTCAATTAATACAAGTCCTGAAAATTCAGCAACGTGGTCTTTTCTACGCATGTCCACTTGTCTCTACCATCCTCCTTGCTTTTTACCTGGTTTCAGGCCATCAGCACCTCTCTTTGGGAGTACAGAAGTTAGCGCTTTCGTTGCTAACCACTGCTCCCTCAGTGCTGCTCCCCCTTCGATCTGTTTACCACTGTGCGACCAGTGCCATTTGATTATAAAGCCATTACTGATTTTCAAAGGTTTTTTTTTTTTTGGTGTCGACCATTTTTAATGTATTTACTAAATGTGTTACGATATTGCTTCTGTTTTACATTTTGGTTTTTTGCCATGAGGCATGTGGGATCTTAGGTCCTGGACTGGGGATAGAACATGCAACCCCTATGTTAGAAAGGGAGATCTTCACTAATGGACCATGAGGAAATCCCAAATCATCACATTTCAATGACACTTTCCTCCCCCTCACCCTAGAATAAAGATCTAGACCAGTGCTGTCTGGATCCTCGCTCACCCTCGCTACAATTGCTGTTAACTCTTTTTCTAGTAGGCTGCCTATCTCTACTTCATTTAGTGGTTCTTCTGGGGTTTTATCTTGTTCCTTCATCTGAGATATGTCCCTCTGCTATCTCATTTTGTCTGATTCTCTGTGGCTGTTGTTTCCATTTCCACTGGCTGCAGGGCTGTATAGTCCGTCTTGTTTTAGCTGTCTCCCCTGGCAGATGAGGCTGTCGGAGAGGCTTAGGCAGGCTTTCTGGGGAGGGCTTCTGCCCCTCGTGGGTGCAGCTGGGTCTTACCCCTCCATTGGCAGGGATGTGCTCAGGAAGCCTTTAGGCATCCCCTCTGCCGAGAGGCGGGCTGTGTTCCTGCCTGGTAGTTTTCTGGCCTGAAGGGTCCTAGCACTGGGAGCCTACAAGCTGTTGGCTGCGGGAGAGGTCCTGGGGAGGAAACAGAAGCCTCTGGGAAGGTTCACACCATTAAGTCCTCACCAGAACTGCTGCCACCAGTGTCTCTGTCCCTGCTGTGAACCACAGCTGTCCCGGCTTCTGCAGGAGCGCCTCCCGCACTAGCAGGGAGGTCTGGCCTAATCTCTGAGGAGATCACTGCTCCCCCTGGGTGCTGGTGCACATAGGGCCCTGTGTGTGCCCCCAGGACTGGCGCTTCTTCAGCTGCTCATCGCTGCTCCCCTAGTGCCGCTTCCCCCTCTCCCTCTCGAATCCCCGTGATCAAACCCACTGCCCTTCAGCACGCGGTTCGCCTGCTTCTCCTGGGGCTCCTCCTCTCATTGTTGGACCCCCAGGCTGTGAAGCGTGACATGGGGTTTGGGACTTTCACTCCTGTGGAAGAACTTTTGTGGTATAATTATTTTCCAGTTTGTGGCTTGCCCACCTGGCAGGTACGCGATGCGATTTTACTGTGATTGCACCCCTCCTACCACCTCACTGTGATTGCTTCATTTTCAGATTCAAGGTATCATTTCTGGTAGGTTCCAGCATTTTTTTGCTTTGTTTTTTGTTGATACTTGTTTAGCAGTTATTTGTAATTTTAGCATTTACTAGGCCACCTTGCCAGTCCTTTAAAGCCATGATTTAATCGAAATCTGTATTATATCAAATCTTATTTTTTCCTCTATGTTATGCTAAGAGCTCCTTGTGAATAAAAGCCTACCATTTATTGGGAATTCAAATACTTGTTACATTCTGCTGGGAGGCAGTGGACAGGTGAGTGAAATCTGCCGTGAAACAAGCTATCTGTGATGGGACCAAACGCCACAACCAGGGGCTGGTCAACCTGAGATATTCAACCATTTACTGTAAGTAGCACAAGGGAGACGGAGTATTTCCTGAGTAGCTACGACCTTCCCAAAGATTCTGAGATGCTGGAATTCTGTGCAGGACCAACAGCAAAGCGTGTGGCAGCCACCAGGACCGCACCCGCCCTGGGCCGCAGTACACTCATTCATACTCTCAACACAGTTACCACCCCAAGCTCCATTTCAGCCTAAATGCAGTATCATTCAGTCTTCAATTTCTCTGTTTGCGCAAAAGAATATTAAATGAAAATGGTGAAATAAAAATCTTTAGTCAAAAGTTCTTCTCTAATCTGGTAATTTAACAGAAAACAAAGTTCTATCTTGTCCAAATTGTTTTGGTGAACACATACTAGATAGATATATATATATAATTTTTCTTTCAAAAGATTACAGATTATCTATTCTTTTTGAAGTTCTAGAATACTGTCAGAGACTGAAGTAAATACACTTTATTGCACTGCAGGTGTTAAAGCAGAAATTTTTTCTTTCCTATTAACACATAACTGACCAGGGGATTTTTGCAGAAAATAATGCCTGAGGCTAGCAATTTATTATGTAAGTGAATACTAAAACACTCTGACCAATAATATTCAGGTGGCAAACAATGTATTAATATTTCTCTGGTCAATACAGTGTTAAATATTCTTTCCACGGCCTCCACTTTCCTTAATTCCTAAAAGATTACTGATAGCTCAAATACGTCTTCGAAGTATTTCAGTTTTCTGGATATTGACATGTGTGCCCACTAATAGCAATTAAGCACTTTTTACGTTTGCCATATTTTTTTTAACTCTTATAAAATCAATTAGTGATTAAATAGAGATAACTGAGAAAATAGAAAAAAGTATAGAAAATAAACCTTTATTCCCTGTTAGAGATAACCAATGTTAACACTACTTACAGGCTAAATTTCATTTCAAACATATATAAGTTTTTCAACTAGGAAAATAGATTAAATGTAGTTTTTCTTAGTGATTTTTTTCCCTTAGAATTTCTTATTAGCATCATCTCTTGGGATTATATAGTTCACAAATACATCATTTAATTCATGGCCTAATTTCATCAAATGAACTTATTTACCCTACTATTTCCTTTATTATTAGAAATTAGCCTCCCTTTCATATCATAAATAACACTGTGATAAACATCTTTATACAGACCTTTGCTCCGATTCCCTTAAGATGTCTATAAGCTTAAAAGTGCAATCAGGAGTCAAGGAGCCCAAGTTTAGCAGGCATTTTACTTACTTTCCTGACCAAACCCCAAATTGATAAGATTAGCACTGAGTTAAATGCTATTTAATTTATAACTCTTTAATATTTGAACAGTTGAAACCCTTTCTGTATATTTGCTGGCCATTGATTTTTTTTTTTTTTAAAAGAGAGAATTCTAACTTGTATTTTTTGCTTCACTTTAGTTTTCTAAATATTTTACACGTAAAGTGATTTCTTACTAATTTTAAGGATTTATTATGTATAAAGAATACAAATTTTCTTTTTATTCTTTATACATTTTCTGTACATTGCAAAATTTTTTTAATCTTTGCACTGAATTTTAGTGGGATGAAATTCTGGAGTAGGCGGGTTTCTGAGCACTAGTAACAGGCTCCTCTGACTCCAGGCCCCGACCCTGTCCGTCCCTGCCGCTCGCCTGCTCGCCCTGCCTCTGGCTCCTGGTCTAGTCTGATACACAGACATCTACGCGTCTCAGTTTCCTACATCCTCATAGTCCTAGTGAAACCAGAGTATGAATGCAGGCTCAAGAGTGCAAAGCCTGGCTCAGCTTCTTGGTAGCTAGTCTATCTAAACAGAGTAAGCCTTTATACTTCTGAGTTCCTCATCTACAAAATGGAGATGGTCACAATACGTATGCCAATGTGTTGTGAGAATAAGTAGCTGATGACAGCCTTTAGGGACAATGTCTGGTCCTTAGGAAACAATGACTATTAACAATTATTAATCATTATTTCAAATAATTATCTTTCCCCATAATTCTTAATTATAACTCTTCATATAGAAGGAGGAAAACCCAGCTTTTTCAAAAGGATTAACTTGGGGGGATTGCTCAGTGCATAACAAGGTATCAAATATATATTTTATATTTAATACATAATGTAAAGCTCATTAAAAAGATAAGAACATTTCAATCACTAACTGTGTTTAGAACAGGGAGCCATTTCTTAATCTGTTGAGAGAGAATTTTAAAGGTGGGTAATTACACTAACTTTGATGACACTTGTATTTTTGACCATATGATTATACTTCAAATATCAGCTCGAAAAACTTGGTAGTTATACACAATCACATTGATATGTGTTAGAACAAATATACTGTGATATAAATATTTGGAAAAAATATCAAAATTTAGCAGATTATTTATCAATAACCAAGAACCTCCTCTACTAAATTACTAGATATCAACACAGCAAAACAACTGCTAATCCAGAAAATAGGAAATAAGGGAAATGAAAGATGTACAATAAACATTTGGGAGATATGGAATTTATCCCATGAGTGCTGTAAAGTGCTCATAATTTAAGAATGCCAAAGCCCAAGTGTGTTATGAGGATCCTTCCTCAAAAATGACATTAACTGCATATCCCACAGATGCTTATTATGTATTCTATTTATATCAAAGAATAAAATGTAGTTGAAAATATACAGGTTCAATATATTTAAAAGTGATAATAAAATACAGTTACTCTGGCCTAGCAAAAACTGTTATTTTTAAACTTCAATTTTTAATGTCTTTATAAAATAGTATACAGTATTAAGAAAACAGCACTGAATACTTGTATTTTTATCTGCTATGATTAGGTTCTTCTGGAAACAAAATAACACATACTCAGGGATAAATGGTAAAAGTAATATTTTAGAGGTTTTTTCACAAAAATAATTCCTAAGTGATGAAATCACAGGACATTCTTATTCTCATATTAAAATGAAAACACCGAACAGCAACTGTTAGAAATTACCTTGAATTCATGTAGTCAATGCTTTACTTTGGAAATTACCCAGCATGCATTAATAGGCCCCTTAGAACTTGAATTTTAAAAAGTCTAATAATTAGGAAACAAAAGACAAGTCAAGATGATAAATTTTCTGAGTTTTTAAAGAGAAATTTCATTTTTGGTATAAAAGGAGTAATCTTTCACAAAGTTAATGGAAGATAACTTTTAGGAAATATTATTTTACAACATCACTTGAAAGTGAAAGTGAAGTCGCTCAGTGGTGTCCGACTCTTTGCGACCCCATGGACTGTAGCCTGTCAGGCTCCTCCATCAATGGGATTTTTCCAGGCAAGAGTGCTGGAGTGGATTGCTATTTCCTTCTCCAGGGGATCTTCCCAACCCAGGAATCAAACCCGGGTCTCCCGCATTGCAGGCAGACGCTTTACCGTCTGAGACACCAGGGAAGCATAATATCACTTCAGTTCAGTTCAGTTTAGTCGCTCAGTCATGTCCGACTCTTGTGACCCCGTGCATCCCAGCACGCCAGGCCTCCCTGTCCATCACCAACTCCCGGAGTTCACCCAGACTCACGTCCATCGAGTCAGTGATGCCACCCAGCCATCTCATCCTCTGTCATCCCCTTCTCCTCCTGCCCCCAATCCCTCCTAGCATCAGTCTTTTCCAATGAGTCAACTCTTCGAATGAGGTGGCCAAAGTACTGGAGTTTCAGCTTTAGCATCATTCCTTCCAAAGAAATCCCAGGGCTGATCTCCTTCAGAATGGACTGGTTGGATCTCCTTGCAGTCCAAGGGACTCTCAAGAGCCTTCTCCAACACTACAGTTCAAAAGCATCAGTTCTTCGGCACTCAGCCTTCTTCACAGTCCAACTCTCACATCCATACATGACCACAGGAAAAACCATAGCCTTGACTAGACGGACCTTTGTTGGCAAAGTAATGTCTCTGCTTTTGAATATGCTATCTAGGTTGGTCATAACTTTCCTTCCAAGGAGTAAGCATCTTTTAATTTCATGGCTATCGTCACCATCTGCAGTGATTTTGGAGCCCAGAAAAATAAAGTCTGACACTGCTTCCACTGTTTCCCCATCTATTTCCCATGAAGTGATGGGACCGGATGCCATGATCTTCATTTTCTGAATGTTGAGTTTTAAGCCAACTTTTTCACTCTCCACTTTGACTTTCATCAAGAGGCTCTTTAGTTCCTCTTCACTTTCTGCCATAAGGGTGATGTCATCTGCATATCTGAGGTTATTGATATTTCTACCGGCAATCTTGATTCCAACTTGTGTTTCTTCTAGTCCAGCGTTTCTCATGATGTACTCTGCATATAAGTTAAATAAGCAGGGTGACAATATACAGCCTTGACGGACTCCTTTTCCTATTTGGAACCAGTCTGTTGTTCCATGTCCAGTTCTAACTGTTGCTTCCTGACCTGCATACAGATTTGTCAAGAGGCAGGTCAGGTGGTCTGGTATTCCCATCTCTTTCAGAATTTTCCACAGTTGATTGTGATCCACACAGTCAAAGGCTTTGGCATAGTCGATAAAGCAGAAATAGATGTCTTTCTGGAACTCTCTTGCTTTTTCCATGATCCAGCAGATGTTGGCAATTTGATCTCTGGTTCCTCTGCCTTTTCTAAAATCAGCTTGAACATCAGGAAGTTCACAGTTCACATACTGCTGATGCCTGGCTTGGAGAATTTTGAGCATTACTTTACTAGCATGTGAGATGAGTGCAATTGTGTGGTAGTTTGAGCATTCTTTGGGATTGCCTTTCTTTGGGATTGGAATGAAAACTGACCTTTTCCAGTCCTGTGGCCACTGCTGAGTTTTCCTAATTTGCTGGCATATTGAGTGCAGCACTTTCACAGCATCATCTTTCAGGATTTGAAATAGCTCAACTGGAATTCTATCACCTCCACTAGCTTTGTTCGTAGTGATGCTTCCTAAGGCCCACTTGACTTCACATTCCAGGATGTCTGGCTCTAGGTCAGTGATCACACCATTGTGATTATCTGGGTCGTGAAGCTCTTTTTTGTACAGTTCTTCTGTGTATTCTTGCCATCTCTTCTTAATATCTTCTGCTTCTGTTAGGTCCATACCATTTGTGTCCTTTATCGAGCCCAACTTTGCATGAAATGTTCCCTTGGTATCTCTAATTTTCTTGAAGAGATCTCTAGTCTTTCCCATTCTGTTGTTTTCCTCTATTTCTTTGCATTGATTGCTGAAGAAGGCTTTCTTATATCTCCTTGCTATTGTTTGGAACTCTGCATTCAGATGCTTATATCTTTCCTTTTCTCCTTTGCTTTTTGCTTCTCTTCTTTTCACAGCTATTTGTAAGGCCTCCCCAGACAGCCATTTTGCTTTTTTTAATTTTAAATTTATTTTAAATAAATTTAAAATTAAAAAAAAATTAGTGTAAAAAATGTTAATTGCAAACACTGTTTAACCTAAATAGTAAGTTGATTTAACATTTCGTGACAGAAAAACCAGTTACAGTTATTCAGGAGATAATGCATTTAAACATACAAAATAATAGCATTAATAAGCAAGTTATTACATAACATTCAAGCTTTCATAGGATCTTATTCCTGTATTTCAAGACAAATATCATCAATTCATTTAAAATTAAGATAAGCTAATTTGGAATGATTTTAGCCAAGGTTTGCAATTAACATTTTTTACACTAATTATTTTTTTAATTTTGAATTTATTTTTTAATTGAAGGGTAACTGTGTTGGTTTCCACCAAACATCAATATGAATCAGCCATATGTATTCATATGTCCCCTCCCTCTTGAACCTCCCTCCCCATCGCATCCGTCTAGGTTGTTACTGAGCCCTGGTTGGAGCTCCCTGAGTCGTACAGTAGATCCCCACTGGCTATCTATTTTACACATAGTAATGCAGTTTCCACATTGCAACCTCCATACGTCCCAGTCTCTCCTTCCTCCCCTCCCCCACCGTGTCCATGAGTCTGTTCTGGATGATGTCTGTGTCTCTACTGCTGCCCTACAAATAATTCCATCAGTACCCTCTATCTAGACTCTATATACATCCATTAGTATACGATATTTGCTTTTCTCTTTCTGACTTACTTCACTCTGTAGAACAGGCTCTAGGTTCACCTACCTTATTAGAACAGACTCAAATGTGTTCCTTTTAATGGTTGAGTAATATTTCATTTATATATGTACCACAGCTTCTTTATCCATTCATCTGTCAATGGACATCCAGCTGCTTCCATGTCCTAGCTACTGTAAATAAGGCTGCAATGGACAGTGGGTTACATGTGTTTTTTCAATTTTGATTTCCTCAGGGTATATTTCTAGGAGAGGGATTGCTGGGTCATATGCTGGTTTTATTCCTAGATTTTTAGGGAATCTCCATACCATCTTCCATAGTGACTGCACCAATTTACATTCCCACCAACAGTGCAAGAGGGTTCCTTCCCTTTTCTCCACACCCTCCCCAGCATTTACTGTAGACTTTTTGATGACGGCCATTCTGACCAGTGTGAAGGGGTATCTCACTGTAGTTCTGATTTGCATTTCTCTAATAATGAGCAATGTTGAGCACATTTTCAATGTGTTTGGTAGCCATCTGTATGTCTTCTTTGGAGAAGTGTCTGTTTATGTCTTTTTCCCACTTTTTGATTGGGTTATTTGTTTTTCTGGTATTGAGTTGTATGAGCTGACTGTATATTTTGGAAATTAATCCCCTGTTAGTTGTTTCATTTGCTGTTATTTTCTCCCATTCTGAGGGTTGTCGTTTCACCTTGTTTATAGTTTCCTTTGTTGTGTAAAATTTTTTAAATTTAATTAGGTCCTATTTGTTTATTTTTGTTTTTATTTCCATTACTCTAGGAGGTGGGTCATAGAGGATCTTGCTGTGATTTATGTCATAAAGCGTTCTGCCTATGTTTTCCTCTAAGAGTTTATAGTTTCTGGTCTTACATGCAGGTCTGTAATCCATTTTGAGTTTATCTTTGTGTATGGTGTTAGGTAGTGTTCTAATTTCATTCTTTCACATGTAGCTGTCCAGTTTTCCCAGCACCACTTATACAGAAAATTCCTAGACCTAATCAGTGAATTTAACCAAGTCACAGAATACAAAACCAACACACAGAAATCACTTGCATTCCTATATACTAACAATGAAAACCCAAAAAGAGAAATTAAGGAATCAATCCCACTCACCATTGCAACAAAAATAGGAATAAACCTTCCTAAGGAGACAAAAGAGCTGCATGAGGAAAACTATAAGACACTGATGAAAGAAATCGAAGGCAGCATAAACAGATGGAGAGACAGTCTCCATGTTCCTGGGTTGGAAGAAACAATATTATGAAAATGACTATATTACCAAATTCGATCTACAGATTCAATGTGATCCCTATCAAATCACCAATGCCATTTTTCACAGAACTAGAACAAAAAGTTCCACATTTCACGTGGACACACTATTAATTCTAATGTTGCTAAATACATTTATTAACAAAAAGCAACACGTGCATTTATAGATGGCGTATTTACCACATCAGGAGACTTCCACATATATTCTCACACAAATATCAGAATGCTGCTGCTAAGTCGTTTCAGTCGTGTCTGACTCTGTGTGACCCCACAGACGGCAGCCCACCAGGCTCCACTGTCCCTGGGATTCACCAGGCAAGAACACCAGAATGGGGGCAATTACAAAACCTTTTTCAGTTCTTTAAAGAAAGTATTTACTTATTTATTTGGTTGTGCCTGGTCTCTTAGTTGCGGCATGTGGGATCTAGTGCCCTGACCAGGGATTGAACCCAGGCCCCTGCATTGGGAGCGTGGAGTCTTAGCTACAGGATCACCAGGGAAGTCCCAAATCTTTTTCTTAAAGATAACCACAACCATATCAGAAAGCAGATTTAATTAGATTTTAATGTATCATGTAACTGCTAAGATTGACTAAAATTAGAAACCTGGACTCAATATGGGATATAATTTCATTTTGCTAAATAACCTCTTCTCCATCTTGTAAACAACTTTCTCCCAACAGCAACATATAGGAGCACCAGCAGTTATTTAGGTTAATATTACTTGTATAATTTAAAACAAAACTAATAATTTTAATTTATTTCCATGAGACAAAACCTACAACATTTATTAGGTTCAAGGACATAAAATTATTCTGTCAAACTGCTATGATGTTCCTCAAAGTTTACTCTTCACTTTTGTACTATTTCTTGAGAAGCGCCCCACAAAGGATAGCTATTACGTTTCCACTTAAGTAGAAGCTTGGATGCTTTACTGGAGAAAACACAGAAAGCCAAAGTCAGAGCTAGAAGGGCTCACGAACCACAGGGTACATCATGCTGACAGGGCAATGATATGTTAAGTCTGCAACGATAATGCCAGATAATGGAAACGAAAGCAGTGCTCACCATATACTCAGTGTTTATCCCCTACAGAACACTATGATTTTTATGTATTATGATTTGATTTTCATAGGCTCTCCATGAAGTATGCACCACTATGTTTTATTTCCATTTCACAGATGAAGAAACCAAGGCTCAGAGTGGTTAAACAAGGCTCAGTTCAGTTCAGTCGCTCAGTCGTGTCTGACTCTTTGTGACCCCATGAATCGCAGCACGCCAGGCCTCCTTGTCCATCACCAACTCCTGGAGTTCACTCAAAGCCTATGCTTCTAACTGCCATTTTATATTACATTCATATTATCCTTTGTGCCCATTCTAACAGTCATCAGGAGGAAATATATAGATGAGTGGTACAGCTTAGGGTAGCGTAAGGATGCGGGGAAACTCAACCACATTGCCTTACCAAAAGAAATTATGAAATCAAATTTGACAAGTGATATAAGTAAAATCCTTGCACTACAGAATGTAATACAGAACAATTAAGAGAATGAGTGATTTCTTCAAGGATGAAAAATTGTGTATTTTAAAATAATACATATATACAAAAATAAAGGGATAACTGAGTCAGCTACTGTTACTGCAAGCCCTGATTTTGTTAGTACTGTTAAAAAATGAAGTTCAAAGATTAAGAGTAATCATGTCAGGGATCACAGAATTTTATTGGGAAGGTGCTGGTTGGATGTGAAAGAAGTTCTATGGGTCATTATGAAGAGAAAGCAGATGGGAACTAATGTCTGATAAGGAAACCAGAAGACACTGGCTAAAAATCACCGTACCCAAGTCCATGCCACGACCACCGCAATGTAAAGCACCAGCTCAGCCAAAGAGGTAGCAAGCAAGAGAGCATTTCAAAGAAGTGATAAATGTGTCCAGCATTGGTTTCTTTCTCCAATATTTAAGACAAATTTCTAGACCAGAAAACAATTTTCGAGGCTATAAAATGGTTTTCTGTATTTGAATAAACCAGTTCTTTGAGTGCATTGCTGTAGTTCAGCCGCTAACTCGTGTCCGAGTCTTTTGTGACCCCATGGACTGTAGCCCTGCAGGCTTCTCTGTCCATGAGGTTTCCCAGGCAGGAACACTAGAGGGGATACAAAGCTGAAAAGAATATAGACTTTGCCTCCTGACCTGGCCACTTGTTAGTTTGCAACAGAGTTTTATTCTATAATCACACATATGTTAGCCAGACTTAAAAGTGGAATAAATGCCAGTCTGACGGTAACCCGCAGTGCTGCCCAAGACCCATGATTTCCACCGCTTTCTCCCTCCCACTGGGAATGAGAATGACTCTCAGTGATGAAGTCAAGCTTAAGTCACAAAAATGCAAACGGGTATCATGGAAGCAGGAGCGCGGAGGGTGTCAGAGCTCAGGGCTTCAGGAGGAGAGCAGCTAAGCTGCAGTTACTAGTGACAGACTGTGCCCCACGCGGACACGGAGACAACGCTCACCGACATGCTTTCCTCCATCTAAATAAGTGGCTTCTGCTCTGCTTCAAAACCTATGACTTGAGGTTCTTCCTAATTGAAATAATGAACTCATATTCACTGCGAATCTATTATGTATATCTCATAAAACCTTCTCAATTTTCCATATTCGATCTAGTTGAAAGATGTGATTTGCAAGAAACATCTACCAAGGGAATGCCCAACATTAGATATGAATGTCGTATTGTTTCAATTTAAAGGATCCTTTTGCTGTCTGTAGCACTACACAACTAATTCATATTTATTAAAGTTGCTAATTTGCATACTCATATTATAAGTTATTGAATGCATACATACAAACACACACACACACTCTCATATACATCTAAGGGTGACTGGCTCCATATTCTCCTGCTACAGTATGTTACAGAAATCATCTAGCTAAAGAAGGTTAATATATTATTTTCACTGTGAGAGACATTTATCTTACTTTTAGAAATGCACTCCAAAGGGTAGAGCAGATAGGCACGTTATAAGGCGGAAAGAACATGAATGTATTACAGGACTGTCTGGGTACTGGGCTGCTTCACATGTGTATAATCTGTATGACTCTGCACTTCTCAGAAGGCTTGGTTTAATGATCTGCTGTTGCCACCTTGAAATTCCCACTCATTTTTTTAAAAAGCCATTTATTTTTATTTTGCACTGGGCTTTGCAGATTATGGATCCAGTTCCATCTGGACTGAATTATGATTTCACTGTTCAGTATGTGTAAGGTTATTGTAAACCTAGGCTTTTCTGGTGGCTCAGATGGTAAAGAATCTGCCTGCAACGCAGGAGACCCAGGTTCGATCCCTGGGATGGGAAGATCCCCTGGAGGAGGGAATAGCAACCCACTTCAGTATTCTTGCCTCAAGAATTCCATGGACAGGGGAGCCTGGTGGGCTATATAGTCCATGGGGTTGCGAAGTCTCGGACATGACTGAGTGACTAACAGCTTCACTGTACGTCTCAGCTTCTCCCTTTGTAACAAAGGGTGATATTAGATGAAAGATGACGTATGAAAGCAGTGAGCACACTGTCTGGCTTACAGAACACAAAGGCGATATGGAAGAGCTATAGCCGGGACAGCGCTTACTCTTGCTTCTGTGAATCCAAATCATACAGAAACCACCGTAAATCAAGCTTCAGTGCTGCTGCGATTCAAATCGGATACTTACAGCCCGTATATCTGTGGTGCGATTTCCAGTCTGTTCAGGTGCATGTAAAGCTCAATATCATGCTTCTTCAGTAGCTGGTCCTGGATCTGGTTGACTTTAGTAACAATAGCAATTGTCGGCCCCAAATCCTGTGGTCTAGCAAAGGGGATAGGAGGCATCAGGGTTTCTTTCCCCTAAACACAGGAAAAACGGAACAGGCATTATTCCAGGGTGAAAGCAACAAGTATAAGGCCATGACTCTTTAAAGCATTTATCAATGGAAGTTTAAAGAAGAACCAACGACTACTTTAACCAACTCAGGACAAACGCTTCAAATGTGGAATAATAAACTGATTGTCACATAAATGACTGTGCTCATAAAGTAAAGGCCGGGAAAAACCTTCTAAAATATGTTCTAATTGTGTTCCCCTGACCAGTTTCTTTGGTAACAGTCAGTCTTTTAAGACAGTTTTGGCTAGAGGTAGTCTGTCTAGTCTCTCTGTGTGTGGCCAGCGTGCCTCAGCAGCCACAGCACCTAAGTGAATACTCTGAGGAAACATGCTTCTTGTGGCACAAGAATTAGACATGAAAAAAAAAACAAAACAAAACAGTAATTGAAAACTGTGTTACTTTGAGCTCTTAAAACAATAAAAAAAAGTCAAGAAATAAAGTACACTAATACTAAAAAAGAAGGCTCTCTCTGAATGTCCTTTGATCAATTTAAACAGCTGGACAGACAGTACTCTGTGACAACCTGGAAGATGGGAAGGGCTGACGGGTGAGGGGAGGAGAGTCACGATGGTGGGGCGTGGATATGCTTCTGTGTGGCAGAGACCAGCACACCACTGTAGGACAGTTACCCTCCAGTCAAGAATAAATGAAAAAAAAAAAAAAAATTTAAATTAAAAAAAAAAAAAAGAACAACAGCTAGGTAGAAAGATTTTTAAATTCTCCAGATCAAAAGTGTAGCTGACTAAAAAAAAATCTACACAGGCAGTACAACTTCCCTTCCTGCCACCCCATACCTTGTACTAAGACAGGCCGATCTCTGACTGTGCAATGCCTTCACGTAAACTTGAGCCACCCCCTCAAGTCTGATGCGCAGTCAGTTCAGTCGCACAGTCTGTCTGACTCTCTGCGACCCCATGGACTGCAGCAAGCCAGGCCTCCCTGTCCATAACCAACTCCCGGAGTTTGCTCAAACTCATGTCCATCAAGTCGGTGATGCCACCCAGCCATCTCATCCTCTGTCGTCCCCTTCTCCTCCTACCTTCAGTCTTTCCGAGCGTCAGGGTCTTTTCCAATGAGTCAGTTCTTGGCATTAGGTGCCCCAGGTATTGGAGTTCCAGCTTCAGCACCAGTCCTGATGATATACCGTGATATTCTATGTCTGCCCTTTCTTCTAATGTTCAGTCCCCAAGTTCTGCCTCTCTGCACCTACGCTCCCTCTCTCAAAGGCCGCCTGTTGCTCATCCTCAGGCTCCTTCTCGAGTTCACATTCTTCGCTCTATTTCGCGAATGCTGCTTTTCCACATGGTTCTGGTGTCAGGTGAACCTCAACTTATATACAGTTCCCTGAGTGAGCTCAGTCATTCACAGTGCTATAGTCAAAGTTCTTTTTCCAAAGACTTTCTAATCTGTATTCATATCTAGAGCTCTAGGCCACCTGTCACAAGCTCAAATGTTGGTGAAGAATCTCAGATAGCCCAAAGGTTTCAAATCCACAGGCCCACATCGGTGCTAATCATCTTCTGCTCATACTTGTTCACGCTTTCCCAAGTCTAACACAACCCATCCTCCAGTAAGAACACCCAGTTGGCCAATTTTAGCTCCTCACAACCACTGAGGGGACTTCTGTATATGCTGCTTCTCTGCCTGGAACAACCTGCTTAGGGGACCGAATTACTCCTTCCCTCCTGCTTTAACTCCATCTTGCAAACTGCCTGGTGATCTATCTAACCCAGGTATTAGACTGGACCAGATTACCTTCCTTATACTTTTAATTTTTTTCCTTTTTTGGTAATGCCTTGCCGTATGTGGGATCTTACTCCCGAATCAGGGATCAAGCCCATACCCCTGCAGTGGAAGCATGGAGCCCTGCCTACTGGATCACAAGGGAAGTCGCTCCTTCAGTTCAGTGCAGTTGCTCCGTCGTGTCTGACTCTGCAATCCCACAAACTGCAGCACACCAAGCCTCCCTGTTCATCACCAACTCCCAGAGCTTGCTCAAACTCATGTCATTGAGCTGGTAATAACATCCAATCACCTCTTTCTCTGTTGTCCCCTTTGCCTGCCTTCAATCTTTCCCAGCATCAGGGTCCTTTCCAGCGAGTCCACTCTTCGCATCAGGTGGCCAAAGTATTGGAGCTTCAGCTTCAGTGTAAGTCCCTCCAATGAATATTCAGGACTGATTTCCTCTACGATGGATTGGTTGGATCTCCTTGCAGTCCAAGGGACTCTCAAGAGTCTTCTCCAACACCACAGTTCAAAAGCATCAATTCTTTGGCACTCAGCTTTCTTTATGGTCCAACTCTCCCATTCATACATGACTATTGGAAAAACCATAGCCTTAGCTAGATGGACCTTTGTCGGCAAAGTAGTCTCTGCTATTTAATATGCTGTCTAGGTTTGTCATAGCTTTGCTTTCAAGGAGCAAGCATCTTTTAATTTCATGGCTGTAGTCACCATCTGCAGTGATTTTGGAGCCCCAAAAATCAGCCCCCCAAAATAAAGTCTGTCACTGTTTCCATTGTTCCCCATCTATTTTCCATGAAGTTATGGGACCGAATGCCATGATCTTAGTTCTTGAATGTTGAGTTTTAAGCCAGTTTTTTCACTCTCCTCTTTCACCCTCATCAAGAGACTCCTTAGTTCCTCTTCACTTTCTGCCATAAGGGTGGTGGCATCTACAAATCTGAGGTTATTGCTGTTTCTCCTGGCAATCTTAATTCCAGCTTGTGCTTCATCCAGTCTGACATTTTGCATGATGTACTCTGCATAGAAGTTAAATGAGCAGGGTGACGATATACAGCCTTGACGTACTCCTTTCCCAATTTTGAACCAGTCCCTTGTTCCATGTCTGGTTCTAACTATTGCTTCTTGACCTGAATATAGATATCTCAGGAGGCAGGTAGGAGGTCTGGTATTCTCATCTCTTTAGGAATTTTCCACAGTTTGATGTGATCCACATAGCCAAAGGCTTTAGCAAAGTCAATGAAGCAGAAGTAGATATTTTACTGGAGTTCTCTTGCCTTTTCTATGATTCAACGGATGCTGGCAATTTGATCTCTGGTTCCTCTGCTTTTTTCTTAATCCAGCTTGAACATCTGGAAGTTCTTGGTTCACATACCGCTGAAGCCTGGCTTGGAGAAGTTTGAGCATTACTTTGCTAGTGTGTGAAATGAGTGCAGCTGTGTGGTAGTTAGAACAGTCTTTGGCATTACCTTTCTTTGGAACTGGAATGAAAACTGACCTTTTCCAGTCTGGTGGCTTTCTGAATTTTCCCAATTTGCTGGCATATCGAGTGCAGCACTTTCACAGCATCGTTTTTTAGAATCTGAAATAGCTCAACTGGAATTCCATCACCTCCACTCACTTTGTTTGTAGTGATGCTTCCTAAGGCCCACTTGATTTGTCACTCCAGGGTGTCCGGCTCTAGGTGAGTGATCACACCATCATGGTTATCTGAGTCATGAAGATCTTTTTTGTACAGTTCTTCTGTGTATTCTTGCCACCCCTTATCTTCTGCTTCTGTTAGATCCGTATCATTTCTGTCCTTTATTGTGCCCATCTTTGCATGAAATGTTCCCCAGCTAGTTCTAATTTTCTTGGAGAGATCTCTGGTCTTTCCGATTCTACTGTTTTCCTCTATTACTTGGTGTTGATCACTGAGGAAGGCTTTCTTATCTCTCCTTGCCATTCTTTAGAACTCTGCATTCAGATGGATATATCTTTCCTTTTCTCCTTTGTCTTTAGCTTCTCTTCTTTTCATGGCTCTTTGTAAGCCCTCCTCAGACAATAATTTTGCCTTTTTGCATTTCTTTTTCTTGGGGATGGTTTTGATTGCTGCCTCCTGTACAATGTTAAAAATCTTCGTCCATAGTTCTTTAGGCACTCTGTCTAACAGATCTAATCCCTTGAATTTGTCATTTCTACTGCATAATCAAGGGATGTGATTTAGGTCTTACATGAATGGTCTAGTGGTTTTTCCTACATTCTTCAATTTAACTCTGAGTTTTGCAACATGGAGTTCATGAACTGAGCAACAGTCAGTTCCCTGTCTTGTTTGCGCTGACTGTATAGAGCTTCTCCCAAAGAAGGCAATGGCAACCCACTCCAGTGTTCTTGCCTGGAGAATCCCAGGGATGGAGGAGCCTGGTGGGCTGCCGTCTGTGGGGCTGCACAGAGTCGGACACGCCTGAAGCGACTGAGCAGCAGCAGAAGCACTAGAGCTTCTCCATATTCAGCTGCAAAGAATATAATCAATCTGATTTTGGTATTGACCACTTGGTGATGTCCATGTGTAGAGTCTTCTCCTGTTGTTGGAAGAGGGTGCTTGCTATGACCAGTGTGTTCTCTTGGCAAAACTCTGTTATCCTTTGCCCTGCTTCATTTTGTACTCCCAGGCCAAATCTGCCTGTTACTCCAGGTATCTATTGACTTCCTACTTCTGCATTCTAGTCTCCAGTGATGCCAAGGACATCTTTTTTGGATGTTAGTTTTAGAAGGTCTTGTTGTGGCCGACTCTTTGCGACCCCATGGACTGTAGCCTACCAGGTTCCTCCATCCATGGGATTTTCCAGGCAAGAATACTGGAGTGGGTTGCCATTTCCTTCTCCAGGAGATCTTCCCAACCCAGGGATCGAACCCAGGTCTCCCGCGTTGTAGGCAGACACTTTACCATCTGAGCCACCGGACACCTGTAAGTCTTCATAGGACCGTTCAACTTAAGCTTCTTTGGCATGATTCCTAAAATGTCCATGTTCACTCTTGTCATCTCCTGTTTGACCACTTCAATTTACCTTGATTCATAGACCTAACATTCCAGGTTCCTATGCAACATTGTTCTTTACAGCATCAGACTTTACTCCCATCACTAGACACATCCACAACTGGGCGATGTTCTTTGGCTCAGCCTCTTCATTCTTTCTGGACTTATTTCTCCACTCTTCTCCAGTAGCATACTGGGCACCTACTGATCTGGCGAGTTTATCTTTCAGTGTCCCATCTTTTTGCCTTTTCATACAAGTCACAAGATGGCAGAGCCCCTCCTTAGACATTTTCAAGAGGGCCTCATTATTTTCACTCCAGGAAAAACAAAACAATCCAAATTCTTTAGCCAGGTGGGCAGTCTTTCCCTCACGTGGTTAGCCTGCTCTCACTGTGCTTGCAGAAACCCTGGTCTGCCATTTTCTACGTGAAGCATCCCTCCCAGTGTTTCCCCTGAAGGGCCCCCACGTGTACTGTCAGATTTGGCTCAAGTGTCCGGTCCCAGTTCAGTCCGTCTTCCCTGCTTTGCTACTTCTCTGCCTCCTAAAATGTGAAATCTCTAAAAGGAGTATCAGCTTTTTGTCACTGGAGCAGATTCAGCGACATAAAGAAGGTAAAGCTCTTGCCTGCACCATTTGGAAGAAAGAACTACACAGAAAAAAAGCCTGGAATTCGCCCTAGAGTCGTGACTAGGCAGGGTGGCAGAAAGCTCAGGAGACAGGACGGGGGGGGGCACTTGTTAAGGACAGAGGAGGCTCATGGGAAGGGGCTCCATCTGGCTGCCCAGCATCATTTCCAGTCTTAAGATGAAACACAGCCCTTTGGACTTTCTACAGTGCCTGCCCTAGTGTACTTAGGTCTAAAGGTCAGAAGACTACATTAAAATTTAGAGCTCAACTCGTTGCTAATTTGTATATAAAAGAGAAAGGGAAACCTTCATATTGCCATCATTTACTACAAAAATAGTAAAGCCAAGACTCTTTTTTCTGATTTTGTAACATCCAGTACACTCTCTTCAAATAACAGGATGCTTTAACCTAAGAAGATTTCCCCTAACAGAATACTTCATTAGGATGGTGCAAAAGTATTTGCAGTTTTACATTACTGAACTTTGCCATTTGATATGTATTTAAATAAATATGGTTATGGTATACATTATTTTAATGTGTCTTTTTCACTTTATGTTTTTATGCTAATGACATTATTTGCTGGGTATTTACATTTATTTCATTTTAGACTAAGAAACTGATAGGAGTAAGGACTTCACAGGTGTTGCTAGTGGTAAAGAATCCATCTGCCAGTGCACGAGACGCAAGATCCCTGGGTCGGGAAGATCCATGCCCTGGAGATAATGGCAACCTGCTCCAGTACTCTTGCCTAGAAAATCCCATGGACAGAGGAGCCTGGTGGACTACAGTCCATGGGGCCACAAAGAATCAGACACGACTGAGCACACACACACGGAAATGATGTTAAGACAAAAGCAAATCTGATCGATTTTCTTATTCGAGTTCAAAATGAGTTGTAAAGCAGTGAAGACAACTCACATCATCAACAGTGCATTTGGCCCAGGAACTGCAACGAACATACAGCACAGTGGTGGTTCAAGAAGTTTTGCAAAGGAGATGAGAGCCTTGATGACGAGGGCATACTGGCTGGCCTTCAGAAGTTGACAACGGCCAACCAGCGCGTTTCTCTTATGTCTCCAGCACTGGCAGGCGGGTTCTTTACCACTACTGCCACGTGGGGAGTCCAGGTGCCTTATCAGTGGTCCACAAATCAAAAAACCCCATCACTTTGAAGTGTCGTCTTCTCTTTTTCTACGGAACAATGGACCATTTCTGAGACAAAAAGCGTATTTTATATGACAACCAGTGATGACCAGCTCAGTGGATGGGCCGAGAAAAAGCTCCAAGCACTTTCCTAAGCCAAACTTGCACCAAAAAAAGGTCATGGTCACTGTTTGGTGGTCTGCTGCCCGTCTGATCCACTACAGCCTTTTGAATCCTAGTGCAATCATTATATCTGAGAAGTATGCTCAGTAAATCAATGAGATGCACCAAAAATTGCAAAGCCTGCAGCCAGTACTGGTCAACAGAAAGGGCCCAATTCTTCTCCACGACCATGCCCAACTGCATGCCACACAACCAGAGCGCCATAAGTGGGATGAACTGGACTAGGAAATTTTGCCTCACCCACCATATTCACTTGGCCTCTCACCAACAGACACCACTTCATCAACCATCTCAACAATTCTCTGCAAGGAAAATGCTTCCACAACCAGCAGGAGGCGGAAACGCCTCCAAGGGTTTGCCAAGTCCCAAGGTATGGACTTTTATGCTACAGAAGTAAACAGACACTTGTTGTTGGCAAAGATGTGTTGATTGTAATGGTGCCTATTTTGATGAATAAAGTTGTGTTTGACCCTAATTATAATGATTTAAAATTCCCAGTTAGAAACCGCAATTACATTTGCACCAACCTAATATAATATCTCTTAAATTTAAAAAACTTGAAAGCAATCTCTCTGGTCATTTAAATGCTAAACAGCATAGCATATCTAATAGGCAAATTGAAACAATAAAGATAGAGTTAATGAAAACCACTTATCTTCAGGATTTCTTATGACGAAGAATGCTACCTACATTGAACATAAAGCTGTGATTGTCTCATCTCATTTGATGAGACGCACACCACGACCAACAGCACTAGAGAGCTTTTCTGACCACTGCTTAGTGGTAGCAAAGTGTGTTTTACAGATCAGTTGCAGGCTACAGAGTGAGTGATACAGTGAGATGACGATTTTACACCACTATGAAACCAACACATTGCTTCCTTCACCACGAAAGCCTTATAAAAGCAGCGTCACTGCACGAGGCGGCATGCACCGCGATATAACTGAATTTTCCATGGAAGTAGAAGACCCGAAAGAGGGATATAATAGTTTCTAACCTTCTTCTTTAAAAGATGACAGAATCATGGAATAGAAGACAAAGGGTAGGATGAAGAGGGAGTCACGAGATATGCTTTTCAGGGACACACGATGCACTGATACACACAAATAACAGATACAGATTCTCAGAGGTCATATCTGCGTGTTCTCTGATTACGTGTCTTTGTGTAGTCTTAGCCATTTTCATATGATTCCGTGAAAGCAACGTGGATAAGTACAAGTAAAAACTGGCAGCCCTCACATTTTATCACTCAGTTTCTCAGATACTCTGAATCAGTTATAAAACACAAAATGACCAGGGTGTAAAACGATCATGAGGCCTATAATTAAATGTATTCAAATACTCTGCTCAAAATCTGATGTTCACATAAGTCTCTTTACCAAATCACCTGCTGAAAATACACTGTTCATCACATGTGCTTACAGCACGCTTCCCCTCTAATAATCCTTACAGAATAGAGCATGGTGATATATTGCTGGAGGAAGAACATCACTTAGGCTAGGACTTGACAAACCTTCTCTGCAGAAATGGTAAATGTTTGAGGCTTTCCAAGCCACACCGTCCGTGCTGCAATCACCCAGCTCTGCCTTTGTAATGAGAGAGCAGCTGAAGACAGTAAGTAAACAAATAGGCGTGGCTGTATCCCAACAAAACTTTTTTCTGGATGTGGAAATTTGAGTTCCCCGTAATCTGCATGTCACAAAATATTACTTCTCTTTTGATATTTTTTCAACCATTTAATAATGTAAAAGCCATTTTTAACTCACAAGCTGTACAAAAACAGATGGCAGGCCAAATTGGCCTGCAGGCAGTAGTTCGTCCTGACCTCGACCAAAGGCATAAAAAGCATTAGTTATCCATCTCATCGGCTAAGAGATAAAGCGAAAGAACTGAGTGATACACGGTTTCTAACCAGAACGCATTCAATTATACTAATATAAAAGAAATTAGTCACATAGAAAATAATAAACCCAAAACTCTTAACACAACAGACCTTGTCAGAATAATTTGTAGTCTTCCCAATATTGTGCAATAACAATGAAAAGGCCAGAACGATCCCTAAGTTAGCATATATATTTGTTTAAAATGACAGTTAATTTGGCAATTCCACTCCTAGAGATATGCCAAGAGAAATGAAAACATATGTTTACAAAAAGTTTGTACATAAATGTTCAGAGCAACATTATTTTTAATAGTTAAAAAGTGAAAAGAACCCAAATGTCTACCAACTGACATACGGAAAAATAAAATGTGGCATATATGTATGCAAGGAAATATTATTCAGCCATGAAAAGGGATGACGTACTGACACATGCTATATCCCAAATAGTGAAAACACTATTCTAAGTCAAAACAGACAGTCACAAAGGTCACATATTGCATGATTTCATTTACATGCAAGGTCCAGAACAGCAAGTTCAAAGAAACGGGGGATACATTAGTGATGCCGGATGTTCTGGGGAGGGGGAAGGAGGGGCAACTGCTAGTGGGGACAGGGTTTCCTTCTAGGGTGCTGAAATGGTCTGAAATTAGAAAGTGGAGATGCACGCACCAACTCTGTGAATCTATTAAAAACCTCTAAATTGTACACTTTAAAAAGGTGAATACTATGGTATGTCATTTCACAAAAATTACAGTTAAAGAATAAAGCTGAGAGAGAGTAAGGATAAATATAGCTGCTAAACATATAAATTCAATTGAGTGATGCATCAGTAAAACAATCTACTGGGTACAGTTTACCTACATGCTTCAGGGCCTGTCTCCTCACCAGGACAGCAGAGATCAAGTAGATAAATACACTTCTCATTCAAAATTTATAGCAGTTTTTAAGAAATTATATTACATGCATAATTTACACACATATAAAAGAAAGTTTCTATTTTACATGAAAATTTTTATATTACCTTTGTAAATCTGTCAATAATTAGAGGCATGATTTAGAACCCCAGTTCAAACTTATTTCAGAGGCATTTTTATATTTTTGTTTTTATAGTGATAATAATGGCTTTTGTTCTCTGATTTTACACTTTTATTTACTGAAATCATTTATTCCCTCAAATACATTGAAAATATTTTTACTATAATTACCTTTTGACCATCATGCTCAAAAGTAGAAAACCAAGGTTCAGCAGTTTCCATAAGCTGTGAGAACATTGCACTAAAAATCAGAAAAATAATATAATGCTAATGTTAAATCTTCATTAAGGTAAAAATAGCATAAAAAATAAAAATAACAGAAAAGTTTTTGTACTTACTAGGCATCATGTTCCAGATATTCAGGGTTCAGGAGAGTTTTCATTTCCTCACTTAAAACAGCAATGCAAGTGATCAGAATGTGTAATTTTTTAACAGAAAAAGATGCAGAGGTTGCCTTATCTATACTCTAAGCCAGCTTTCATATAATGTGTGAAGGAAAAAACATGAGCCTTTTTTAAATAAAAAGAGCAACTCTATTAACATATGAAATGTTTCTTTCTACAAAGATGGAAAACAAATTAGTTCCCTGTCTCTACCACAGTGATGTAACTATCTAATTATTCCGAATAACAAATGCTGAATGTGACAATACATTCTTTGAATGTGCCTGATCTAGAATCAACTGACTGCTCCACAATCTATCACTTGTCCAAATGAAACAAGGAAATATGTAATTACTGGTCATAGATCCCGTATCAAAACACTGATTTATTTTCCTTCAATGGCTTCTACTTTTAATATGTTTTAGTATCAATCAGTGACCTCGTCCAAATCTATTTTAGTGCTCCTTTTACTTTATAAAGGATTGAAACTCTTAAAGAAGCATACCCAACTCATTTAAAAGCTGTTTTTTAAAAAGCTACTTTCAATCATGTATACTTTTCTATGAAGTATAGTCTGCATATACATTTTTGAAAAGATAAAACTGGCATGAGAACAGGATCTCAATACTAATTGCATCCTTATCATAGTTTATAGAGAAACTGAGGCAATGGCAATTAAGACATGGTTATTGTAGTCAGATTCAAGAAACTCTCCAATCCATCCAATGTAACTGGAAAAACTCCAAGGAGCTAGAAAATACAAGCCTACGGTACAGTCAAGTTGACTTGACAAATGCCCTCATGTATGTTCAGCAAAATGATGGCTGCTTTTGATTAATAAAGACTGTATGCGCAAACAGATGAAATGCTACATGCTAATTCTCTGTTTTCTGCATGGAGAGGGGCCAGCCTACGAACGTTCCTGCTGGTTTACAGTCCCTAGGCTCTCCATTCCCAAGACGCCTCCAAGCTGCTTCTCTTGCCCACCTAGTGAGGGTATCTTAAGTTAGAAAATAAATTCTAACAATCAGCCTAAGTTAAATACAATTACTGAAGTTATCTACTGGAAATAATAATGTATCTAAAAAACATGGGAAGTCATTTGTGTTTCTTTAAATTGGGGTTCTTTGTGAAACTATTCTGTTTATGAATTGAATTGAGTTGGATCTGGGGAGGACAAAATACATCTCAGAATAGGTTCTCTTACAGCTTAGTGTGAGAGAACGGGTCACTGTAGGATGCAATGTATGAATATTAACAACTGTTAGCACTTCGCCATTGCAACAAAAATCTCTTCTTGATCCGTTAGATATATGTCTTCCTTTGGTACGGCTCTAAGACTTGCAAAAATATTTAGAATTCCAAGTTTCCCCACAGCTGAAATAGGATTACAATTACTAAGTGGTTCAGCCACATGAACCTCAAACAAATGCTTACAATTTACAACATCTTCAATGTAAAAGGTGTTGAGGTTAAAAAAAAGATTACAACAGGGCTGAAAAATAGATGGAGCTCCTATAAAAACTTGCCTTGGCTGCGCAGATTCACTGGCATGGAGAAAGGCCTGGTGGTCGCAGTGGAGGGTGAAGACGATAGGAGCCAGCAGCTCGTGCATTCCCTGGAACAGAGCCCGAGAAAGGAGGGGGCGGGTGCTGAGGATTCACCAGTGGACAGAAGGGGCTCAGCTGAGAGCCCTGCAGCTGGCCCCCACTGCCAGCATTTCCATATTATACACAGAAGCAAAAACGTAAAAACTACAAAAGGAGACTTAGTTTTAGAATTTGACTTCCGAGTCAACCACAGCATGTATTCTTCTTTAAAACATGGAGAGCAGCTCTCTTTTAAATAACACAACAAACAATACATTGGCATGGCAGACAACCTTGCACCTGTCAGTTGCTTCAGAATCTGTGCTCATAAATATGAATTTCATTTATGCAAATCATAATCATGAGCTACAGTGTAAGGATCTGTAGTAAGAAGGGCAACTAAGAACTGGAGACCTAAGGAAATTACATCCAATGTTTTCATTATATAATGGCTCAAAATTAGGATGTCTGTAGATTTAGGAAGAGCTGAAGTCAGCTAGCTGGAAATGTTGGATAATAAAAGAAATAATCTTTAGCAGGTATGAGGAAAAACAAAGTTTTCAAGTAAAAATTTTAAAGGTGCTTAAGCCAAGATGGCCATAATTTTTTTTTTCCTATTTCAACTATAAGGTTACTTTTCAATTTATTTAGTGATTTCACCAGTATAATTTTCTTTGTCCTTATATTCTGTTCATCTATGGATTACGTAAATATACACCGAAACAAAAAGATATTAATTACTAAGTTGCCTTTCAAAGGTTATTATAAAAATATATTATTTATACATTATTGTGAAAAAATAAGATATTCCAGATCAGTTGAGATTTTTTCCCCCCTACTTAGGCATCAAAAGCATATTTTAGCAAGTTAAAAATAGATTATACACTTTTCTGCCTTTTAAAGTGAGTCAATTACTATTTTCCTTTTATCTATGATGATCTCTTGCAAAAAGACAACACAAAACCCCAGCTTTTCAGGAAATAACAATAAAGTCTCCTCTCTTTGCTAATGGGATTAAAGAAAACCTCCAGTGAGGGACAGCCACACAGCACTCTGCACCAGTCTCGCAGCTCTGTGCTACTAAGTAGCCCAGAAGGAAACTGTCAGAGTTCACTGACAGGTCTTCACCAGCCTGGAATTAGAAGGGCTTAATGACATTCTTACAAAATAATTTAGGATCCACTGACAATTTACTTGTGATTTAGGACAAATTACCACACATCACTTCAATCTTTTTAGGTAAACATCACCTACTAAACAAATCTTGAAAAGACTGCTCCTTAGAAGAACTTGGTAGAGACCCAGAAAGAATGAAATGTTGCTAAAGTGGTTTAAAAACATTATCAGGGGCTTATTATTCTGGAATAATCTCAAATTATTCCAAAAACTGAGTGACATACTTTTAATCATGAAAGTAAGAGGCGCTTATAGGAGAGAACTACAGAAAAGCGAAAGCAAACAAAACAAAAAAGCAGGGAGGGAAGGCCGAAGAAGGAAGAAAGAGCAGCTGTGGCGATATCCTCGAGGTAATCTTTTGCTTATTTCTAGTGGTTTCCTTGGGATAAACTCCCTAGAAGAAAAATTTCTGGGTAAATGAGTTAAGATATTCGACATATACAATTAATCTGCCCTTTAGAAATAATTCCCTCACTTTAAGGCATAAAACTCCCCAAATCATTTCATATACTCTCATCTTTATTTGTAGTGTTTTTTAAAAATCCCATCAAATTTTACAAACAGTTGCTTTAACTTACTTAAATGTTAGTGAGATTGAATACAAACGTTTTAGTGGCCATTTTTATTTAATGAATTGCCCATTTTCTCTTAATGAAGAGTTTCCTTTTCCCTAATAATCTGTAATATTTCTTCAGCAATTCAGGAAATTAACCCTTAGTCATTTTTGTTACAAATGCTTTCCCATGTTTGTAACTTGCCTTTTAATTTTGATGATATCTCATGTCAAAGTGAAACCATATACTTTAAAAATAGTCAAATCAATAAATCATCTTTTATAATTTCTTTTGCATTCATGCCAAAGAAACCTTCATCATATTGAGATTAAGTTAAATTACAAGTTCCTTTTTCACAGCTAATTCTTTACCCATCTGGAATTTCTTTTTGCCCCGAAGAATAAATATGCATTTTCCTCTCCCTAAGAGTTAAACTAATTTATTGAGTAATCTTCATCTACTGAATAATCCATCTTTTCCCAAGAGTTCTGAAATGTCATCTTTATCATAATCTGATTCTTTGGCTTTCATTTTTTCTGGGTTTGTTTTTACTGGTATTCTACTAATTTATACATTCTTAACAAGAACTTTACTACTGTCACGATTTGAGCTGTAAAATACTCCAGTTCCCCATATTTTCTATCCTTTTCCTCAAAACTATTTTGCCTATTCTAATAACTTTTTTCATCCAAATGAAAATGTAATTTAGTTACAGAAAATGCTAGACAAAAACTATTTTTTACTGTGATTGTATTAACTTGAATAAAATAGATATTTCTAAGAATACCAGATCTTCCAGTCCAAAAATATGTACAACTGCATAGTTTTTATTAGGTTGATTACCAGGTTTTAGTCGTTGGTGGCGGTGTCCGTGATCTTCGGACTGGAACGTTTCCTTTCAATATGTTTTCTAAAACTATTTATGGATGCTTTAGTAAGAAACAGCTCTTGCCTAAATGCATCTTCTCACTTTCTTTAATGTTCTCTTCCCTCTACTTTCTGTGACCTCTCTCCAGAGTCTACATTTGCCCATACATCATTTACTTTTATTTATTCCAAAAATTATCCGTTAACTACCTATGATGTTTTGAGAACACAAAAATGAATGGAGTGAGCACCTCCCAACCATTACGGAGCCTGTGATCTAGACAGCAAGACACATGATCAAATGAATACGGAAGTACTGCATGGTTATAAACTTGGCAAGTGATACATATATGTATATGTACGTGCGTATGTACATCCGTACATACCTAGGAAAACCCAGCTCCTACTATATGCTCAGCATATACAAGGTGCTCATTGCATAGTGACTGGATGAATGAAATAGCTTCCACCAGAGGGGTACATATCATTTATCAACACATTGGTAAAAGCTACAATATGATGAAAAATGGAAAAGAATTGTACTGAATTATACCTCAGTATTTCCCATCAATAAAAAAATGCTTTTTGTACAATGGAAAATTGTAAAATTCAGAATGCCCTGAATACCTCTAAGACAGCCTTTTACACATTCAGGCTTCACATCCAACTAAACTAGGTACATTTTTCTAAAACAGACTTGGAAAAAATTGTTGATCTTACTCTCAATTTTAGACTAGTAAAGCCTGATTATTAATTACAATTGACAACCAAATAGACATCTTTAAATGAAAAGAGATCTGGAAAGAATGATAATAAATTGTTTAAATGAAGAGAGATCTGGAAAGAATGATAATAAATTCAATGCGCTGTAAATCTGATAAAACGTAACAAAAAAGAAATGTATCATCAGTTTCCAAAATCTGTGTTTTGTTTCCACCCGCACGTCAGTGTTTCTGCTTGCTTACAGCCTTGTTCACTGCTGGATCCTCAGTAGTCACTGCACTCCAAACTCATGTCAGTTGAAAATAAAGGTAACAAAGTTTTCCTCATCAACAGCCTGTAGGCTCACAAAATTGAACCTGTTCTTTTATCTGCCTGTGTTCATTTAGCCCACCAAGCAGTCTTTATTAAAGCTGAGGCATCAGGCAGTCAAAGTTCATTAATACCATTTATATAATCTCTGCAGTTTCAATTAACTCAGCAAGACATTCTACTACATGATAACAGTCTCATTAATTCAATAAAATCCCATAACTATTAACAATATGGTCGATGTTAAACGGGGTGTCACCTAGTACAAAATAATAGCTTTAACAGCTTGTGATGAAACTCAAGGTTTTTTCTTAAATTTGATCTGGTTAAATATCCAATCCTCTTAGAGTAAGGGATTATTTCTACCTCTATAGAATCTATAGAATTTTTAACATGTATATGGAGTAATTTTAAGTCTAAGAAGGTTGATGCGCAGCAGTAAGTTAATAATAGTTTCCTGCTCAGTGACCGATAGACTTTGTCTAAATTATCAAGCGTGTCTGATCTGTCCCACTTCTCTTTAGTTTTCCTTACAAACGAGTGTGCTGTGTGCCTTACAAACGATGGACTACACAATTATAATGTGTTTTTTTTTTCCTTGTCTGTGAATCTAGTTGTTTCTTTCTCTAAAGAAAAAGGGGAAATAAACGTATAACTTGGCATAATTATATTCTAACCTCATTGGCTATCATCAAAGTTTTCATCATGAGATACTCCCAGATATTTCAAAGAGGAGACAGAAGACTGAGGAGACAGGCTTGATGACAAAAGCCAACAAAATGAGACAGAGAACAGAACAACGGAAATGAACCAGGATCACTGGCGAAGAGCCTGAACCTGATGACTTCTTGAAAGTGTGTTAGTAACATTCTTAGATTTTAAGTCATTCTTACTAGAATTTTCTTTTATTTGCTTCCAAAAAATCTTGCACAGATGGAGATTTATTTTCTCCTGTCTCCTTTCTGGTTTGCTGTTGGTTTCCACACTTTGGATCTGATCTGGACAGCATATCTTGCTAGGGAAGGCCTTTCCTACCCTGAGGTTATCAAAAAATTCTCCTAAATGTTTCTTTTTTCCCAGAATTTTTATGTAGTTTTAGTTCTTACAATTACACCTTTAATTTAATCGTTTTTAGATGGAAAATCAAATACAGCAATTCAATATCCTTTTCCCCTTGAATGGAAATGCCCTATCTATCTCACATGAAGGTCTCACTTATGACTGGACCTGTTCTTACCTTGTTCCACTGATCTCTCTCTCAGTTTCCACACTACTGTTACACTGGTTTGATCATGTAACATTTATCACTGTTTCCATGTCTTCCTATGTCATTCTCCCCTTCCCCTAAATTCTGTGGCAACTGAAGCACATGTATTAATTGACCATAACCATGATCACCACGGTAACTACCAACACGAAGGCTTAGGAGCACTAATGCTTTTAACTCTACAAGAGCACTGCCCTCATCAGCAAAGCTGTAAGAGCAGAAGAGGCGAGTCTGTGTGTTGTCTAAGAAGTGTTAGAGCTGAGACACAAATGAAAGAATCAGAGTCTAGACCCAGTGCTCACAACCAGCAAGCTATGTTCTTTCTTGCCATTAAAATTACTATAAAGCTTTTGGGCACTAAAGTTAAAATAACCATGTCCAGTTTTAAAAAACTGTATCTCTTTCACTTAGCCTATCAGTGGAATGATAACACATTTACATACTAATTTAGGAAGAAACAGTATCTTTCCTTAGTATCTTCCACCTAAACACGTGCTGTCACTTTTCTGTTTATTCAACTCTACCTTTACATCCTTCTGTGACATTTATAGTTTTTATTCTTATATTCTTATAAAAGCTATATATAGCTTTTATTCTTATATTACTAAATTTATTCCTAGACATTTTATAGTTTTGGTTGCCATTATGAACAGGATATATTTTTTCCATTTCCCATTCTAAAAGCTCATTATCACCATGTAATTAATATAAAATATATATTAGTAATATAAAAACTAAGATAAAATTAGTTCTTTTGCATATTTTCATGTATAGAATAACATATATTATTTAGGACAACTGCAATATGAGTTGGTTTATTATCTTTAAATAAATCAAGTTTATCTCAAATTATAAATAAACTGCTCTCACCATGCAGGTGTTTTCTGTTATACTGAATTTGGGTGGTCACCAGTGGACATAACAACTTTGGATTGTTAGAGAATTTATTAATAGTTTGAATCCTCACTTAACATGTATTCTGACATACATTAGAGTATCTAACTTTGTATATTTTTATTGAAATCCCATTAGCTTAAGTAGAAACCTGGATACTTCTTTATATATTAAATAATTTACATTTCAAAATGAATACACATAATCCAATAACCTTCTTTAATTACGAGATGAATTAAACATCAAGATCTCAAGAATATCATATAAATTCCAGAAAGTTTAAAGGAACTTTCTGAAGGTATATCGCCAGTAAAGAGTAAGAGGACACTCGATCACTTCCTCCACAGCATGGCATGCATTTATAAATGCTGTGCTTAGAAACAACATTTATATATACAACTCTGAAAAGTTTTATTACTAGATTGCCTTCAAAGATGCTGTTTATAAACAAACTCCCAAAAGTTGAAAGAAAAGATTGAATGCCTTATAGAAGACAATTTGGCGGAATGTCTTATAATAAGGAAGAAGCATATGTGTGCCAGTGAGCTTGCTTTTCTCACCGTGCAGCTGACAAGCAGCTCTTTGATTGCTTTACTATTATGATACAACTTTGGATACAATAAAGGCTACATTATTGCTCTATCATTTGTCAAGCTGTATAGAAAATTCTGAGTCAATGGATGCCACCTGTACGATATTTTCATTACCTGTTTATAAAGCAACTGCTCGTTTTCTCTAGCATAACAGAAAAGAACATCTGTAAGAATTTTTCTCACACTTTCTTGTTGGAAAAACTGCATTTCAGGAAACCTGAAAAAAGAAAACAGAGGGTTGAAACTGAGTAACACGATTTCAAGAATTACCCTCAAACTCTCCTCTCTGAGAGGTGCCAAGGGCGGCTTCTGGTTTTAGTACAAGTCTGTATTTGCCATGCAACTTATGCCAGAGGTGGGATTGATGTATTAAAGAAAAAAAGGATGAGAAAAGGGAGATAACTGTATCACAGAGGGGAGGGATACCTTCGACATCTAAACACTTCAAATGTCTTCATATGCTTAAGATCATCACGTGATGAATAAACAGTTTTTAAGCAAAATGACGTTGGTGTGGGGGATTGCTTTGTTTAATCCCATTTGGTATAATGTGATTTTGTAAATACCAACTCTGTGAAAAAATCATTATCTTTTTTTCCATGCAAATATCAGAATTTAAGTTATTACACATGACCACACCATTAGTTTTATTTAATTAAAACACCACTTTAAATGGAATGAGTTAGTCAATACTGCTTAAATGATCTCTGGATCAAAAATTCTACCAGGTGCTTTGAGGTAGTCTGAAATAAAAAGGGCAGAGTATTCACCTGAAAGGAGCTTAAATAGTTGTTTATAATGAAAGATGGCAACAACCCAAAGAGCAAATACAGAGGAATGCAACACACAATGAATCTGTCAGCCCTGTGTATACGCGGCTTTCAAATCTGCAGATTCAACCAACCATGGATCAAAGATATTTAGGAAAAACAAATTTTAGAAAGTTCCAAAAAGCAAAACTTGAATGTGCCAGCCTGCCAGCAACAATTTACACAGTATTTACACTGTATTAGCTATTATAAGAAATCTAGAGATGATTTATGTGAGGATAGGCACAGATTATATCTGTGAATATTACTGCATTTTATACAAGAGAGTTAAACAATCCATGGATTTTGGTATCTGTGGGAGTCCCGGACTCCATCCCTCATGAATACCAAAAGATGACGCTATAAGGGAAGAATGAATGTCATCCAAAAATAATCAGCCAGGATATAATAAAAGTAATACAGATAACCCTTACATGCATACACACTGACAGTGAAACATCAGAGAAGTTAAAAAAACAATCCCATTTACCATTGCAATGAAAAGAATAAAATACCTAGGGATAAACCACCTGAAGAGACAAAAGACCCGTATGCAGAAAACTGTAAGTCACTGATGAAGGAGATCAAAGTCGACACCAACAGATGGAGAGACGCCAGGTTCCTGGAGTGGAAGAACCAGTATCGGGAAAATGACCACACGACCCAAAGCAGTCTACAGAGTCAGCGCAGTCCCTATAAAACTACCAGTGGTATTTTTCAGAAAACTAGAACAAAAAGATGGGTGGATGGCATCACCAACTCAATGGACATGAGTTTGGGTAAATTCCGGGAGTTGCTGATGGACAGGGAGGCCTGGTGTGCTGCAGACCATGGGGTCGCAAAGAGTCAGACATGACTGAGTGACTGAACTGGGAACAAAAAAATTTACAATTTGGATGGAAACACAAAAGATGCTGAATAGCCAAAGAAATCTTGACAAAGAAAAACAGAGCTGGAGGAATCAACCTTCCTGACTTCAGACTAGACTACAAAGCCACAGTCATCAAGATAGGACAGCACGGGCACAAAAACAGAAACACAGGCCAATGGAACCAGACGGAAAGCCCAGAGGTAAGCTTACACACCTATGGGCACCGTATCTCTGATGAAGAAGGCAAGAACATACAATGAAGAAAAGACAGCCTCCTCAAAAAGTGGTGCTGGGAATACTGGACAGCTGTGGGTAAAAGAATGGGATTAGAAGGCTTCCCAACATCATACAGAAATAAGCAGTCAAATGGGTTCAATAACAAAAGGTCTGAACGAGAATTTTTAGGGGAGGAGGAACACAGAACGTCTGTGGGAAAGGTCACCCCATCAGAAGGAAAGCCCCGAGGGCTCGATTCTGAGCGCAGCGTGGAGCTAGTGACACAGAGGGCACGTGCTTCCAGGAGGTGCCGCCGGCTGGGGCAGGACAACAGGGCGCAGGAGAAGCGGGAAGCACAGGCAGGAGCTTCCAAGGCAGCATTAAGCGGGGGGAGAGCCACAGATGACGCTACATTTCTGAAGCCAAAAGGAAAGAAGAGAGTACTGGAGGGACTCTAATTTGGAAAAAGACTGCAAGAGGAGAGTTGAGAGGAAGGAGAGACGAGGATATTACACTGAGGTGAAATAGAGAGTCACAGGCCTGAGAAGAGCCTGTGTTCAGCTTTCTGCTGCACAGCTGCTGGCTGTGGGACTGGAGTAGACGGTTGCCTAATGGCCTCATCTCTGAAGCGGGATGATCACACTGCTCTTGGGACCAGGTGAGACGCTGCGGCAGCAGCAGGAGCAGGCCTAGCGGCAGGCGTCCAGCTCAGAGGCCACTGCTGGCCTGAGAATGGGCACTTGGCATGCCGCACGCATGAATGAGGAGGCTTGGGTACTGGAAGATAAGAGAGTGCATGGGAGGCTGGAGACCGAGAGCACAGAGGCACGGGCCGCATCAGGGGACAGAAGAGTGGTCCTCCCTAGTCTCCAGAGGCACAACCGTGGCTGTCAGTCACGTTCCGACTACTGCTTCCTACCGCTGGTGAGCTCAGCTGTTTTCTGCGTCCGTCTGATCCTCTCCAGGGCCCCTGTGAGAGTTAGAACTTTCTTTCCAGTTCAGGCTGGGACCCTGTGTGGACTATGCTAGTGGTTTGTGAGGCATCTCTTTCCTGATTCTAATTTTTATAATAAATTATAGCCTGTTTCATCTTTATCTGTTCATTTGACTTTGGCTTGAAATTCCCTTGGGTATATAGTTTGTCCCCAGACATAGGAGTCTGACCTCTTCTCCTGCAGGAAGGAAGCCTCTCTTTTGGGGCTTGGAATAAACAGCCCGTGGGCTATCTCATATCCATGCATAAATCTCAGTGTGCTGGCCCTCTAGATAGCCCAGACTCAGGCTGCTGCTGCTGCTAAGTCGCTTCAGTCGTGTCCGACTCTGTGTGACCCCATAGACAGCAGCCCACCAGGCTCCCCCGTCCCTGGGATTCTCCAGGCAAGAACATGGAGTGGGTTGCCATTTCCTTCTCCAATGCATGAAAGTGAAAAGTGAAAGTGAAGTCGCTCAGTCGTGTCCAACTCTTAGTGACCCCATGGACTGCAGCTTTCCAGGCTCCTCCATCCATGGGACTCTCCAGGCAAGAGTACTGGAGTGGGGTGCCATTGCCTTCTCCAGACTCAGGCTGGAGTTCCTAAAGAGGAGAAATTATCTGAAAGTAAAGTCAGAGCAAGAATAATAACTATATCTTAGAAGACAAAGAAGTTCCAAAAAGTGTCAAAAGAACTAAAGTAGGAGATACATACAAAAGCTTGTTAAATGACTTATTTAGGACAAAAGAAATCTGCTAAAGCCTTTAAAAAGTCAAATACCCCAAATTAGAGCAATTAGGATGAAAGACAGGTGACTAGTTAATAAAATGCTGAGAAGAAATTTCCTGGAAAAACTTACGTCACCAAAGTAAAATAGAGTAATCCTTCTGAGGTGAAATGGTTTCCTCTCCTTGTTTGTCGGATGACTTAAATCTAGCCCTGCCTTGAAGCAGGCTTCCTATCTCAGGACTGGACAGGTCACATGGCTGAGTGATTCTATATATCTGCTTCTTTAACACCACTTTGGAAATTGTCTATGCACACTGGACCACCAAATTCCCAATGGCTGCTGCAATCTGAACGGATTATGGGAGAAAGTGCTAAAAACTACAATATTCACTTTGTAACAAATATCCATCAACTATGAGTTTAATACCTTACTAAAAATGTAAATTATATTACATGTCAACTTGCAGTTTCATTTAAATGCATACTAACCACTCACGAGATTAAAAACTAGAGATCTCTAAGAATCAAATTGCAGGTAGCTAATTTAAACTACCCACATTTAGCAAATACCCAATCAACTGAAAACATGCATTAGGCAGACAGGGCATAGCTGTGTGACGGCGCACTGTCCCCGAGTCTAGTCTATAGCTGAAGTGCATTTATGAAGTTTCAGGGTGCCCTCTTTTTCAGAAAAGCATGACGTTCTCTAAATTGTGATGAAGAATCCATAGCATGAAACAAGTAAGGTATGAAAGATTTCAGAAGAGCTCTGAAACAGAGACAAAAGTTTATGCTATTTTCAGAATTTGGAAGAACTGACATTCAGAGAAGTTACCAGCTGAAAGAATCCGGCTCAGAAGGTAATAGGTAAGAACCGAACTGGAGAGATTAACACCCGCTCCAGTGTACCTGGGTAGTGAGCAGGGTAGCAGTACTTCCCAACCACTTTGCTAATCAATGAGTCAGAGATAGGCAGTGGAGTAAAATTCCATGAGTTTAGAGTTACACAGAAGAACCTACGAGTCATAATGTTGATGAATATACTTGAATAATAACGTATTTCCTACAACAAATACTTGATTCTTGTATTATCAAGCTTCAAGTGAGAAGGCATTCTATCTACAGGAAACAGAAATAAAAGGGAGAAAAGCAGTGAGCAGCTTCTCTAGGAATAGTGATAGGCAGCTTTGATGATAGGTTTTAAGCTTCAAAATAGCTTCCCTGACATCTGGTGTTGATTCAGGGCAGGTAATCTGAACAGCAGTCTAACCCAAATTATCACTGGGAAAGAAAAATCTGCTTTTGAAACAATAGCAAAAATCACAGAATACAGACCAAGGCTGGGATCAAAGTTGTTAAGATTTTGAAAAATCAAGAGTGACTCTGCAGTTTCATGCAAAAAGAGAAATGGTGGTAAATTCATTAAAGATGGGAGAGAGAAAAAAATTTATGACTGAACTAGAGAAGTTTCGGAGAAGGCAATGGCATTCCACTCCAGTACTCTTGCCTGGAAAATCCCATGGACAGAGGAGCCTGGTAGGCTGCAGTGTATGGGGTCGCTGAGGGTCGGACACGACTGAGCGACTTCACTTTGACTTTTCACTTTCATGCATTGGAGAAGGAAATGGCAACCCACTCCAGAGTTCTTGCCTGGAGAATCCCAGGGACAGGGGAGCCTGGTGGGCTGCCGTCTATGGGGTCGCACAGAGTCGGACACGACTGAAGCGACTTAGCAGCAGCAGAGAAGTTTATGATTCACTCAAGCCAAACCATCAGAAAGAAGAGAAAAAGGAGAAAAGAATCACAATAAATGGGAACTGAAGATGAATTCTGTTATTATAGAAAATGAGAGTCCAAGAGAAGGAATTTCTGAATTTGGCCAAAAAAGAAAGTAGAGATGATAAATAGGTGAGGATGAACTGATAAGCAAAGAGAAAGGAATATCAAAGTATTCCATGATGGGATTTAGACTAATATCATCTAACATTTTTACTTGGTAGAAACAAAGGTAATAATTCTGATTCAACTTAATTGATCAACATTTAAACTACAGGAGTTTCTCTCTCAAGATTTGTGGAGGTATTAAACAGACAAATTTTATATACTGCAAATTAACATCAAGAGGTATAAACATAATATCAAGAGGTATAAACATCTGGTGTATGCATTTTGTTTTGTAACTTGAAATAACTCCAAATTCATAGGCAATACAGATTTCATTTTAAGTTTAAAACATATTTCATTATAGAGAATTCCAACATTTATAAAGAGACAGTAATGGACGGAACCCCAGCACAGTCGCCCAGCTTCATCACTAATAATCCCTTTTACGTATACTCCTCTCTCAGAGCTGCACTTCGAAGCAAACCTGAGACATCACTAGTATTGCAGGACGAATTTATTTCTAAAATATAAAGACTCTCTAAAAACACAACCATAGTGCTACTTTAACACTATAACTAATAAAAATAATCGACTGATTAAACCAAATATGCAGTCAAATGTTCAAATTTCCCTAAAAGTTTTTCAGTTTGTTTCAATCAAGTTCCAAGAAGCATCTGTACACTGAAATTTGTTGATATATCTCTTAAGACATATTCTACAAACTTGTCCCTTTTTTCTTTCCTTGCCTTTTCTTCCCTTCCTCTTTTTCTCTCCCTCTCTCTTTTACAATGCATTTGTTAGAAAAACCAAACTCTTTACCCTGTAGAAACTTGTCACATTCTTAATTTTACTTGCTGTTCTTCCATTTTATGGAAACACATTCCTCGTCCCCCTGTATTCCCATAAAGTGGTAAGAAGGTCTAGAGACTTCAACAGGTTCAAATTCAACTTTCAACACGATCCTTCATGGAAGATATGGTCGCTTCAAGGGCACGTTCCCGAATCCTTCAGCGCTCCTCCCACACAGAGGTGGGGCAGCCTAACGCCACCCCTCTGCACAGGCACGGTCCTCAGTGACAAGCTTCTCACGAAGAGACGGCAACGCGAGCAATGCTGCCACACAGCTTCTGTCCACCTCTCCGTCTGCAAATAGCCGTGGAACTCAGACACTACGCTACTAGGAAGTCAAGCAGCCAAGAGAGGCCCTGGGGAGGTGTTCCAGCTCCAGCTCCAGAGATTGTCTCTGCCGAGTTCCAGCCTCAAAAGCCAGACAGATGGACATGCCTTCCGATGATTCTAGTCCTTAAACTTCGAGCTGGTCTGGCTACCACTACATGGAACTGAGGCAAACGGCCTGTTCAGCCCTCCTCAAGTCGGAGATTCATCAACAAAACTGATTCTGCTGTTCTCTGAAGCTTTGGGGGTGGTTTATAACACAGAAGTGGACAACGGGTACAGATGGAGCCGGGTGCCTTCATCAGGAGGCAGAGATCTTTAGGTTTTCTCTCTTTCTGTGATGACCATTGATCACTGTCTAGACTGATTCATCAGACATTGTAAGATGGTAAAACTATAACTCTATCATGTTTTCTTTCACTGTTATCTAAAATACATAATGAAGAAAAATTGACCCTTGTCAATGTTTAGTTATCCTGAAGCACAGACCACTATCATTTTGAAACAATGCTGCTGATTTCCATTACATTTACTCATGGATGCCTGTGGACACCTAAGATCTACGAATGACAAATGGCACTGATTCTGTCACGAAAGCAGTTTATGACAACTATTTTACTTGCTTTCTGGATATCTTTCCATGTGGCTGCAGGCTACGGGGGTGAATCAAGAAGTGAGAGAGGCAGGACAACAAAACCCCAACTTCAGACCAAGAACCAAGAGCCCAGGTACCTGACGGGAGTCAACCCGGAAGACCTGAATTCAACAGGGCCTGGCTGGTCATGACCCAGACAAAAAGGGAGTGAGGCAAATATCCAAGGAATATCCATGATGGAGAGTTCCTCAGACAACAAAGAGACACAAAGAGTGTTTCCTAAGCAAGAAAAGGGTTAAGACAAGAGTGAAATGACAAAGGGCTTTGTCACTGCATTATGGCACCTAATTAGGTAATTAGAAGTATTAAAACAGACAAAGCACTGGGCCCAGATGAATTACTGAAGATGCAAGTATTCAATAAGATGTCCCGAGGGAAAAAGCAAAGCCCTTGGTGAAGGTTTATCGCCAAGCAGGAGGATGGAGCCGCACCGGAGGGCTTGCAGGAACAATAACTGATGCTGTGTCCACACTTCAAACCCAGAACTTCCACCACCAGCATCCATCTAAAATTTAAAATGAGCTGATGAAAACTCCCTAGAATACGATTAAACACCAAAATAACTATAATGTCTTACTCTAGTTCACTGTTTTATTAAAGGAAAACTGAAATAAAAATCAAGCAAAAACCAGAGGGGTGAGGTGAGCCGGGATGAAAGGAGCAGACACTTTCAATTCCTGTCCTCCCTGCTTGGGATGATGGCTTCACCACGCCACATTGAACCGAATCTGCCCTCTCCTCTTTCCAGGGAGGAAGCTGGACTGAACACCCCAGCATCCTCTCCAGGGCGCCGTGGCCGCTGGGACGAGAGCGGCCATGACAGGCGACCGCAGAGCGCCCCTCCTGAGCGCATCCCACCTCAGGCGCCGCCCACATTTCCACTTCCGGCTGGACAGAGCGGAAAAGGGCATCTGGGAAACCTGGGAGGCTGCACACGGACTGTGCTGGTTTTAAAAATACACTTGCCAATTCTTTAACACACTGCCTTTCCTTCTTGGGTTGTTTGCTTTAGGGGAAGGCTCCTTTAGAGAAAGGACACTTAAGCAGCACCACGGAGAGACCCACATGGGTCGTCTAGCCCCCAGCAGCCTCCACACCACCCCAGCTCCAGCTGACACCTGACTGCTCAGAGGTCCCAGGGCCTCGGCTGCTCCCAAATGTCCAACAACTATGAAATATGTAGCAAGAGATAATGAATACAGCTTTTAATACCTGGAACTGGGCTGTTTCCTTTTTTTTTTTAATATGCCGTAGAGGTAGCTATGGGACTGGACAGAAGCTGGAACGTTGCACAGAGCCACAGTGAAAAGACTAAAGGATATGAAAGAGACGATTAGCCAGCCAGACAGCCCATGAGGCTGCCAGCGAGGGTGAAAGTCAAAGTGAGGAAAACATCGTAAGAAAAGTGGAGACAAAAATTCCTTATTGGGTACTAGCAACTCAGCAGTATCTGTTTATTTGGATATTGCAAATATACCCAATACCCAGGTGATCGGGCCCAAGAGCCTGTCTAGGCAGTGCGGAGCTGCCCCTGGGCTGTGTGTCCCTTACAACGAAGGAAAGAGGGAAGCGGAGGGAAGCACTGCTCAACACGAAGGGATGTCAAGCCCAACCTTGTCTCCTTCTCATCCTCTCGAGCCACACATGAAGCATTAAGACTCTACTTCTGGGCCAAGATCAAACATAAGACACAGAAAAGCAAGGTCGAAAGATGTAACAAAGGGTGTGAATGTAAAATTCTTTGTTAAGCTCTCAGAAAACTCAGAAGTGGCGCCTCAGAGAACCCTCCTGTCAGACAAGACACCCCAATGCCCTGGAAGGACCTAAAAAGTATGCCTGACAGAGGCTGCAGTAGTCAGGGGTCAGGAACACTGCTAAGCACCCCACACTGTACAGCAGAGAGTTAATTAGTCTAAAACATCAATATTCCCAAGGTTGAGCAACTCTATTAGAATATGTGAACCCAGAGGGCAGAAACCATAGGGGCGTATTTAATCTCCACAGTTTTCTGGGTAAGACTTGAAGCAGCCCACTCATGCTTCCATCTCCTGTTTGCTCCACAAAGTGTTATGCATACAGAAGGTGTTCAATAAGAGCTTCTTCAATTGAAAAAACAAGTGGTAAATTCAGGCAAATAAGATTAACATAAAATATTACAGACTAGCAGAAAGACCTGGAGTCCCAGGTAGTATTTCCACTGCAGCCAGTTATATTTTCTTAAGTCATTCTTTCTGAGCTTCAACTTTATGTACTTGCAAAATAAAAGGATTTAAGATGATTACCAATGACACAATGCTTATTATGGATGCCAGGTGCTGGGGAACAGCAAAAATATAAAAACATAAAACTTAAGTACTTAAAATCTAGACAAGAAAATAGATATTACACAGATATTTTTAAAAGGAAGATAATTACAATAAAATCTGCAGGGTTCTATAAAAGAATGGAAGAGGCAGTATTTTCTTTTATCAGAATCCTCAACTTCTAGAATAGTAGCTGCTACCTAGTAATTTCTCAAGTAGTATTTGCTGAATGAATAAGTAAGTCCAGAAACCTACAAACCAACCAATGAAAAATGAAAGTTAAGTCGTGAACTTGGACTGGGGTGAGAAGGCAAAGCTTACTAAAGGCTAGACCACAGTTCTGCTGCCTTTGTTCTTTGCAACGAATGACGATAAGAGCATTATGTGACTTTCACAGGCCATAAACTAGAGGTGAACCCTGATTTTTAAAAGGCATAGAAAAGAAAGCAGAAATCTGTTGTGATGACAAGGGTGTGACCCAGCCCAAGAAGACAGCAGAACAATTTCCCAGAGCCTAACAGGGACAGTGGGAGTTTGGAATCGCCGCCCAGGTGAGGAGACTTAGGCTGACTGGAGATGTCCAGGAAGGACAGTGGGGATAGGCAGTGGGACTGGGTTCCAGGGCGGCGTCTGTCACCATCTGAAGAGAGGTTTCAGCAAAGGCTCTTTCTAGTTTTCCAATGCCCCCAAGTTACACAGCAAGCAACCCCACTGCCTCATTGCCTCAAATAAAAGAAAAAACAAAAAACTTTCTAATGATACCATAAAGGTGAAAAATTGAGAAGAAAAAAAAAAAGGTAGAAATATGCACTTTAAGTGCAAGGCTCTGTCATACTGAAAGACTTCATTTTGCAGTATTTCGACAATTAAGAAAAAATTTTAAAGCAATTTAAAGCATTTATCCTTGAAATAGTAAAGTAGTGTCAATTCCAAATCTGCATGAAAGTTCCTAAAATACTGTGACTCTACTGAACGGGCTGGGCGGACGAGGAAGGGAGTACTCCGCCACCCAGCGGACTTTACCTTTTCACCTCTTCATGGTCAGTATGTGAAGCCCCAGTTTAGAAATATAAACAGTGGTAAAAGACGCTGGCTTCATTACACAGCCCATCTCCCAGGGAGAACCCTTCTGGCCCGCAGCTCGGGGCGGACTCTGCGGCCGCTGCCACCAGGCTCCAGCGGCCAGGGGCGCGGGTGCAGTCACAGCACCAAGACCGCCACGGACACACCTCCATTTTCACGCAAATGCTAGAAAAAAATTTTAACCGTAACAATATCCCATAAATTGGAACAAATATGTAGTAAGAATCTGCATGCTTACATGCAGCAGAAATGAGAAAAATACATGTCACAAACATGAGCAGTACAAGATATACATACTTCTAAATATATAGAGGGAACCGCGAGAATCCAATATTTTGCTTTTACCTTAAGAGTTGTGAAATAAGGAAGGACTACAGGCCATTTGACGGAAGAATTGTTTCTTGTGTTCCTGAAAATCTGCTTCTCCCCCTCTTTAATATTTAAGAAACACACACACAGGTTGCCGACAACCCGCGGAGAGCGGCTTGTGTTGTCGTTTTCACTTCCGCGGCTGTGAAAAAGTGCATATGTGAGGGCTGGTCGTGCATGCACAAGCGTGGACGGCGCCGGCATCAGACGGAGCCGCAACACAGCGCCGAGCACAGCCGCTCGGCGGGGTGTGCCTGCAGTCCACCTCGGGAGACTGAAAATATAAATACAAGCTGCTATTTTGGTGTGATCACACGAATGTGGCAGCTTGTGTGGTTTTTTTCTCTTTAACATTTTAACACTGGGCAGATTGTCTGCATTAACACACACCAAAATCAATTCTGCTCTGAAATTGCTTGTAAAATTTTTCTTTCCCTGAGGAATTTGGTTTTTATTTAACTAAAAAAAAGGGGGCGTGGAGGAAACTATATAAAACACACCAACATTTAGGATATCTTAACTTTGCACTAGTGTGAGAATCACTGTTGGATTAGAGAACCAGCATTATTTCTCTGAAAAATGGGAAATGTGTAGAAGATGGACTTTAAATAAGGAGGGAAAAAAAAAAAAACTTTGTAAAATCACTTTTGTACATTATTAATACAGAAAACATTCTCAAAGTAGTCTAATTTTACACTATCCACTATATAATAACTAAATTTGATCAAAAACTCATATAAGACTTGTACACTATAAAAACTGATGGAGGTTTCTTAAGGGCAGAGACAGGAAACAAAATAAGTATGTCTCTAAAAGTTCACTGTGAATAAAAAGTAAAATGCATATATTCCTATGATATATAGTACAAAAATATAACAACAATCAATTCATTTTCACAGTACTGTGCAGCAGAACTTTCTATAATGATAGAAATGTCCTGTATCTTGAGAGGGTGATGAAGACTTATTTTATTTATTCTAAATTAATTTCAATTTAAATCTCCACATGTGCCTGGGGGCTATCAAACTGGACAGTACACATCTATGGTTTTAAAGAGAAAGTTTTAGCAATTATTAATGAATCCACAAATACCAAATGACAATATAAAAAAAAAAATTGAGGAAACAAAGTCTGCTGAAATAAAGAGTCTAAAGTTTGGACCATATGGGGAATACAAACAAAAGGGATCATCGAATGAGAAGGCCGGTTAAAGGTCTAATCGTGTCTTGGAGAACCAAGTGGGACAGAGTGGAATGAACTTAAGAGTGAGCTGCCTGAGGTGCAGACGGCAAGAGCCCTACACAGAACCACAAAAGACCAGACGCTAGGGATGGTGGCCCGAGAGGCGACCAGACCAACCTCTTATCATCACAGTTACAATGATAAAAGGAAGCTAAATTTTAACCATTTAATTCAAGAGAGGCATCTGAAGAAAAGATGACACTATTTGGCAATAGCCTATAAATATGTTAATTTGCAAGTGATATTATAGACACTGTAAATATACTTTTAAAATAATCCTTGATAGATCAAATAACAGACTTCTTTAGTATATATAGTATGGAAATGATACTTTATTCTGAACTCAGTATTTCCCATCATTTTAAATAATACTGAATTTCATATAATGTTAAGCCTTTGAAGCATGGCAAAACTGGTTCAGAATGGACAGCTCAAGTTCTGAAGTAGAAATGCTATAAATTGGAAGCTACTTGATTTACCTTTTGATTATCAGTTTTTTCCCCATTCAGTAATAAAAATGAGAACAGTAACAACCTCATTAGGCTGAGATAAGGAACAATTAATTGAAATGAATACAAAACCCTTTGAGGCAAAAAAGGTTAGTAGAATAAAACAATATTAAAATTAGTTGAAAGATAATATTTAATTCAATGACATATTCAGATCAAATAAATTCTATAATGAGAAAACAACACAGCTTACGAGATGAAATTATCTTGTTTAAACTCAGACTAGAAGGCGGATAATAGTATTTTTTCAGTGTGCTTATGTTTCTAAAGATTGGAAATGTTAGAGATGTTATTACGAAAATTGAAAAACACTGATCATAAGTGGTAGGATTCACAATCAATGAGCATTAATTAGGCACCACCCTGACTCTGTAGTAAGACAGAAACGCCCCCCAGGGGTTACCACGAGGTGTGAAACATGAGACCTGGGGTGACAACCAGGTAGGTACTTTCTTCCCCCGGTATTTTCCACCCTTTATTCTGTTTCCCTCGGGGTCTTATAAGTTACAGCAACACAAGTACTTGACACTGATAATAACGTAATGAAAGTGAAAGAAATGCGGAAACTGCTTGGAGAGCACAGAACTTAACACATTAGTTTATGTCCGTGTTTCCCCGGGAGAGTACTTGACTTGTTTTCCCAAGCTCCACTGAGCAGGGGCCGAGATCCCATTGTGCGCGGCATTCAGTACTGAGCTAACATCCTCAGGTATTTACAGAGTAGCACCATTAGGTAGGCATGGCTTCCCTTGTAGCTCAGCTGGTAAAGAATCCACCTGTAATGCAGGAGACCTCAGTTTAATTCCTGGGTCACGAAGTTTCTCTGGAGAAGGGATAGGCTACCCACTCCAGTATTCTTGGGCTTCCTTGGTAGCTCAGACAGTAAAGAATCCACCTGCAAGGCAGGAGACCTGGGTTGGGAAGATCCCCTGGAGAAGGGAAGCTTCAGTATTCTTGCCTGGAGAATCCCTGTGGACAGAGGAGCCTGGCAGGGTACAGTCCATGGGGTCGCAGAGAGTCGGGCACAACTGAGCACAGCACAGTCCGCCTCAAGTAGGCATGGGGTCGTGAGTTGGGAACACTTAGACAGGTCTCCCGGATCGGAATACGAAGCTATGGGAGTTTCTCTTGTATGTCCTCTTTCCATCGTAGTACTGCTATCTTGCTCTGTACATTTTTTTAGGTCTGCTTTCTCTACTAGACTTTGTGCTTCTTAAGGACCCACACCATATTTATCTTGGCATATGCAATGCTAAGGAGACTAATATAAATGTACTGAATACACTGGCAAGTCTAAATAAACTTGAGCAATATCAAAGAAACGTAAGTAATATCATTACAAAGTTATTAAGAAAATGCCACTGGAACACAGAACAGGCACAAATTATTTCCAGTGGTAAAGACTGCTTCAGGAACAGGGCGGTGATGAACGCAGCCTTGAAGGATGAGCTGTGGGGACTCGGTACAGCAGGGGGAGCGGCCCTGGAGCAGAGGAGCTGCATGGAATGCAGAACCTGTGCAGAAACAGCACCTCTCTGCAGCCCCATGGACTGCGATCCACCAGGCTCCTGTGTCCGTGGGCTTTACCTCTGAGGGTTAAAAACTCCAGGAAAACTCCATCACAGGGAGACCCACATGAACTGAGATTCACCTCTAGAAGCTCGGCCAGGTTCCCACAGTGAGTGTCAGAGAAAAACCCCCTCAGCTATGGCATGCGGAGGGGAGGGGCCAACCTGGACAGAGGGGGAGTCTGCTTTTCTGAACGAGGCCTGCCTGCAGGGAGAACGAGTTACCCAGAGCCCAACCTGCTGAGACTCCATCGGTCCCTGACTGACCTGGGGAGAGGGAAATGCCCAGCCCAACCCCCACCACAGCCATCCTGTCCATCTAAGGGGAAGGGCGATCCGAGAAACACTGTAAAGGGCATAGTCCAGAGGCACAGAACGACTGACCATGTATCTAAAGGACACGTCCCCTCTCCCCTCAGCTCATCACATTACAAACAGCCTACTGACAGCAGCTCCTTTAACCAGGGAATCACATCTAGCTGTCATAAAAACAGAACTGAACAACAACAAAATTACAAGGCCTGAAGGTAGAAAGGACAATTGGAAGACACAGAGCAAGCATCAGAACCAAAGAAATTGCAATTATGAAGTCAGGGGTTTAAAACAAGTATGATTAATACACTCAGGGCTCTAATGGATAAAGCAGACAGCATGTAAGGACAGACAGGCAATGTAAGTAAAAAACAGAAATCCTAAGAAAGAACCAAAAATAAATTTAGAGGTATAAAACAGGGTAACAGAGAAGAATGTCTTTGATGGCAGAGAAGGCGATGGCAACCCACTCCAGTGTTCTTGCCTGGAGAATCCCAGGGACAGAGGAACCTGGTGGGCTGCCGTCTATGGGGTCGCACAGAGTTGGACACGACTGAAGCGACTTAGCAGCAGCAGCAGCCTTTGATGGGTTGAGTCATCAAGTAGACTGGAAGCAGCTGAGGAAAGAATCTGAGCCTGAGGATGTCTCAACAAAATCCTCAACAACTGAAAAGCAATAGAAAAAGACTGAAAAAAAGAATAGAACAGAGCATTCAAGGGCTCTCACGGGGATATAAGGAGAAGAGAGAAAAGAGCAGGAGAAACATTTGAAGAGACAATCACTGAGAAAATTGCCCAAAGAATGTCAGCTACCAAACCGCAGGACCAGGAAGCTCAGAAGCCACCGCGCAGGACCAATGCCCAAAGAACGACACCTCAGCACATCGTTCTCAAACTGCAGAAAATCAAAGACAGAGTTCTTAAAGGTTGGGGGGTGGGGAATGGTGGGACTTCATCTTACCTATACAGGAATCAAGAATTACATTCAACTTCTCTTCAGAAACCATGCAGGACAGAAGAAGGTGGACTGAAAAATTCCAAGTGTTTGAGAAGGAGAAACCTGCCCAACTAGAATTCTGTGTGCTACAAAACTACCCTTTAAAAGTGAAGGAGAAATCAAACTTTCTCAGACAAGCAAAAATTGAGAGAATTTGTTAGTAGACTTGCCTTACAAGCAATCATTTTAAAACCCAACATCATGCTGCCTATGAAACCACCTTAAATGTAAAGACACATAGAGTAAAAGGAAATAGTTGGAGAACAATATACCATGCTGCTGCTGCTGCTAAGTCACTTCAGTTTTGTCCAACTCTGTGCGACCCCATAGACAGCAGCCCACCAGGCTCCCCCATCCCTGGGATTCTCCAGGCAAGAACACCGGAGTGGGGTGCCATTGCCTTCTCCATGCTAACACTAGTTAAGAGATAAAAAAGGGCACTGACTAATGAAATAGGGGTCAATTCTACAAGAAGACATACAGGCCATAACAAGAACCACCTAACAACAGAGCATCACACTGCGCAAGGCAAAGTCTGACAAAACTGTGAAGAGAAATGAAAGTGAAAGTGAAGCCGCTCCGTCGTGTCCAACTCTTTGTGACCCCATGGACTGCAGCCTACCAGGCTCCTCCGTCCATGGGATTTTCCAGGCAAGAGTACTGGAGTGGGGTGCCATTTCCTTCTCCAAGGGATTTTCCTGACCCAGGGATTGAACCCAGGTTTCCCACACTGCAGGTAGACGCTTTACCCTCTGAGCCACCAGGGAAGCCCAGGAGAAAGGAAAGAATCCATTATTACAGCTGGAAACACTAACAGCCTTTGATCAGACATGGACAGAACCGGCAGGCGGCACCAGTAAGGACAGAGCTGAACACAGCAACATCATCAACCAACTGGATCTAAATGACATCTACAGGTCACTTCTATCCAACAAAGCAGGATACGCATTCTCCTCCAGCTCACATAGAGCATTCTCAGAGGCAGATCCCATTCTGGGCTATAGAACACACGTTAACAAATTTCACAGAAGAGGAATCATACGATGCTTGCCCCTAGACCACAGTGGACTTAAACTAGAAGTCAGTAACACAAAGGGAACTGGACAGTCTGAAAAGGAGCAGTGTGTGTGTTAGGGAGTCTGGATAAGCACGTCTTCTGCAAAACCAGAGGGTCACGGCAGGTCCAGACAGGAAAGTAGGGCCAAGACTAGGATTCAAGACAGGGTTCAACACATGAGTTGGATGGGAAAAGCAAGTTAATAGAGTCAAGGGAAACAGTTAGACAAGAGACTTCCAGGTGAGAGGTGAAAGGCCCCCAAACAGTGGTAACAATGGAACCGAACTGAGGAGTGGGAGAAAGCCACAATAATCCAATACAAGTCCTCAGCTTGTATCTGCTCCAGACCACCTGCAGTCCACGTCGTTCACACCCACTGCCCTGTGGGGCCGTGCCCACAGCCTCTGTCCCTGCCCGCAGCACAGCAGCCACCCTCTCCCAGGTCCCACACTCCCGACACACCCTCCAGGCGCCCCAGCCCTCCTCCCGGGTCTGCAGTCCCCTCAGCTCCTCCAGGCGCCCCAGCCCTCCTTCAGGGTCCCATGCTCCCCTCAGCTCCTCCAGGCGCCCCAGCCCTCCTCCAGGGTCCCACGCTCCCCTCAGCTCCTCCAGGCGCCCCAGCCCTCCTTCAGGGTCCCACGCTCCCCTCAGCTCCTCCAGGCGCCCCAGCCCTCCTCCAGGGTCCCACGCTCCCCTCAGCTCCTCCAGGCGCCCCAGCCCTCCTCCAGGGTCCCACGCTCCCCTCAGCTCCTCCAGGCGCCCCAGCCCTCCTCCAGGGTCCCACGCTCCCCTCGGCTCCTCCAGGCGCCCCAGCCCTCCTCCAGGGTCCCACGCTCCCCTCGGCTCCTCCAGGCGCCCCAGCCCTCCTCCAGGGTCCCACGCTCCCCTCGGCTCCTCCAGGCGCCCCAGCCCTCCTCCAGGGTCCCACGCTCCCCTCGGCTCCTCCAGGCGCCCCAGCCCTCCTCCAGGGTCCCACGCTCCCCTCGGCTCCTCCAGGCGCCCCAGCCCTCCTCCAGGGTCCCACGCTCCCCTCGGCTCCTCCAGGCGCCCCAGCCCTCCTCCAGGGTCCCACGCTCCCCTCGGCTCCTCCAGGCGCCCCAGCCCTCCTCCAGGGTCCCACGCTCCCCTCGGCTCCTCCAGGCGCCCCAGCCCTCCTCCAGGGTCCCACGCTCCCCTCGGCTCCTCCAGGCTCCCCAGCCCTCCTCCCAGGTCTGCACTCCCCTCAGCTCCTCCAGGCTCCCCAGCCCTCCTCCAGGGTCTGCACTCCCCTCAGCTCCTCCAGGCGCCCCAGCCCTCCTCCAGGGTCCCACGCTCCCCTCAGCTCCCTCAAGCCTCCCCACTGCAGGTGGGGTCAAACCCAAACTCCTAGCCGTGGTTGGCGGAACAGCCCACCAGACATCCCTACCGCCACCTCCACCCCCAGCAGGCCTGCTGACCCTCAGCTCACTCTCACTGAAGACTTGGCATCAGCTGCTCTCTCAGCCTGGAAGGTTCCTCCTCCAGATCACCACGTTGCTGGCTTCGTAACATGTTTCAGCTCAAAGAGGACCTTCTCAGAGATGCCCTTTCTGACGCCTCTCCTAAAACAGCCACCTGTCTGGCTGTGTTTAAGATTATCGGTTTTGATTTCTTCACAGCAGTCACTGCCCTCTTCCATGACTCTCTGTATCTACACGGGCTTATGTCTCACTCCCCAGCACCCCGCACTAAAATGTACATCCCACGACAACAGGAAACTCGTCTGTCTTCCCCACCACTCTGATCTCCCATGCAGTGGACGGGTCTGAAGCACAGAAGACAGACAGTCAGTCAAAACCACCCAGCTCTCTTACAGCCGCTGGTGAGCAGTCAGGGAGCCGCGCTGCTCCTGCCTGCCGCCCACTGCAGTATGAGCTGCAGTTCAGACTGGGCTGAAAACCATGGATTTGGGATCATGAAGTGCCTTCTAAAGGCATCCCAGGTACTGCAGCGTCAAGATTACGCCTGCCCATGCAGAAGGCGCAAGAGACACACGCTCGATCCCTGGAGTAGCAAACAGCAACCCACTCCAGTATTTTTGCCTGGAAAATTCCATGGGAAAGGAGCCTGGGGAGCCACAGTCCATGGGGTCAAAAAGAGTCAGACACGACTGAGCGCACACAGCGCCTTCTACAGAGGGAATGCAGCCTGAAAGGTTAACAGTAAGATTACTCAAGCTATTCAGCTTTTATGATTAGCAGTTTGGTGGCTTTAAAAAAAGACTGACAGCCTTACCCTACAAGCTAAGTTACTTGCCACAGAATTTACAGAGAGATGGCTAGGAGACTTCCTCAAAATGTGAGGTGAGACATGGGAGAGACTTCTGGGGAAGGAGGTATGAACCTCCCCCACCCAGAGGGCTTCTCTGCATCTGGGCTTTGTAACCTGAATTAAAATGCAGCAGTGGAGACAAATTATAAGGAAAACAATTGTCATGTATGTGTGTTATACACACAGACACACATACGTTTCTGTAAGAAAAACACACAGAATATAGCTTTTGAGAAATAACATTTCCCACATAGCAAAGCAGAAATGTTTGATCTAAGGAACCAAAATGCTGAAGGGGCTCACATCCCACTTATCGCTTGGTTTTGTGTCCGCCCTTGTCTCCCCTTCTCTTCTGCTCCCACTCCCGTCAGCAATCTGGCCTGGGTGTCCCGGTGTGGGACCCTGTCCAGTGCCGCGTGCCTCCACTTCCATTTGACAACAGCGGAGACACTCACACTCTTCTTACTGGCTACTTCAAACGTAAGCTACCAAGTTTTCTAAGATGACTGCCTAGCATTTAAAAGAGAGGCATCGTTACTGCTTGGTAAACTACATATACCGTGCATTCTGCTCTTATGAACCCTGTTTTCTCACCACTGATTACCCAGCTAGTTACTAAAGCGACGGGTGAGGAAGTTTATCCTTTTGTTTTATCCAACAAATAGTTACTGAGGGCCTCCTGTGAACCAAAACAACGGCACTCTGCCTTCTGAAACCACTGGCGAGAGACCAGCACCACGGCCTGACTCAGGAGGGTAACGGCCCCGAAACTGCTTGCCCCTGGTCCTGACCAGGCTCACCCAAGTGCTCACACTTCCCACCCCAACTCGCCACCACGGCCGGTTATCAGTGGTGCTGCTGCTCTCTGAACCTATGGCCCCTCTGAAGTATTTCCATTTTAAAGCAGAAAATCTCATTTGTTAAATGGGTAGTATGCCCTTAATGCAAGTCCACATCGTCTGATCATTCTGTCTGGGGCCTGGAGAGAGAGCAGTGTCGGAGCCAGGGCCCTGCCTGTGCGCCCGGCGGAGCAGGACTTGAACCGGAGTCGGGCAGACAGGCAGAGGCTCGGGGGGCTGGAAGGCGGCCCTGGAGGTACGGGCTCGCACACACCGGGCTCATCCCAGACCCTGGTGAGGGGGGGAGCTCGGCTGATACTGACACAGCTTAAAATGGAGACACATCTAATTTACTACACTAACAACATGTGAATCTGTAACTATGCCATGAGGTGGTCAGTCTTATCTCTGTTTTGCAGAAATGAACATCTAAGGGAGAAAGACCTTTGCTGAAATTACTTTGTCCAGGACTAGGACTAGAGCATACCTGGCTAGAACTTACCCCAGGCTCACCCACACAAGTTCCATGTGCTCATCACATGACCCCCAAAAAAGTAAGGTCCAATACATAAAAGTTATAGAAATTAACTATATGCTAGATAAAGAGCCACTTCATATAGTAAATATTGAGATTTGGAGTTGTTTGCAAACTTGAATGGTGTCAAAAGGAACAGAAGTAAAAGGGGGTAAAAATATACCTGTCATATAAACAGTAATTTGATTAGAAAGGGATTCAAAGGTGTAAAGCAAAAGATAATTTTTTTCTAGCAAAACCAGTATTAAGACTACAAAATATAACCTTAGTTAGAAGCACATGACTTCAAGCAAGTGTTGGAAACTGAAAAACTGATTTAAACATTTAAGTATTTCTATATTATTTTAGTATTACCAATATTATAAATGTGATATTTTGACAAAGGGAACACAAAAGTCTATAATTTAAGAATAAAAAGTAACTATTATCATCAACATTTGGCCACAATAACTATTAACACAAGTGGAATACTACATTCAACTAAGGCTCCTCTGCAGAGTGTATAGTTTGCTAAACTTTCAGAGGTAACAGCAGTCTGAATCACTGAAGGTAACTTGTAAATAGCTCTACATACGTTCTTTTGACGTCCTGTTCAATCATTGACCGAAGTTCTTTATCCTGGAAGAACTTGTTCCAAAGACTCTGAAATAAGGAAAGCAATTTATTTAAAACAATACTGCACCTTTGCTTGACTTTTATGATCTCAATCTAATGATTCAAATAATTAAAATTTATCCTTCTCTGAGTTATGATTTCACATTGCAGATAGAAAACCTGGAACTGGAAAGTGTTTTATTAAAATCTAGTCTAATCTCAGAGACACATAATCATTCTAACATTAGTTTTTCCAGTGATATTACTGTGCATATTTAAATTTTTCTACTATCTACTTAAAGTGAATGATACTTTTACTGCTAGACATCTGCTGCTACCCCTAAACAACAAAGAGGTCACCTGAACTAGAGGAGGACCACAGGCCAGCGGGTCCACTGGAACCTGACCTGCACTGCCAACACAGAAAGCTATGTCAGGTTTTCTACAGAGCTTTGGTTTCATAATCGCATAGATTTTTATCTATTTCTTAAAATATGAGCTTCAAGTTTTAAAAATTGCTTAATATTCACAGACTATAATAATTACACATACGAGGAAAAAGAAATGTTAATTTTATACAGAAAATGTGAAACAAAAAAACGTCCTTCAGCACAGAAACAGGAACTGGAGAAGCGACCCAGTGCCGCTGAGGGCTAACACGGCTCGTCCTCACCGGGACCTGAGGGAGGAGGGCCTCATCTTTTTCATGATCTTAAACCCTGTTCGAGGGTCACCGCTCAGCTATCTCCTTCCGGAGAGCTGTCCTCGCGGGTGCGGCCTTCTCACTCCTGAGAGAGGGAGGCTCTGTGCACGGCGGCCTCTCCGGCCCCGCCGTGCCCTCCTCTCGGTTCTCGTCTCGCTGACCCTGAGCGCTCACAGCCCCAGGGCCTCCCCTCCACCGTGCCCGTGTCCGGAAGCAGCCCACGGCTGCCCCCAGCGCTGCATGCACACAGCAGGGAGTAGCTCCCACCCGGCTTTAGGTGGACTGACATGGGGTGAAAGCGTCATGCTACCGGTGTAGAGTGACACTGCCTCCATGCTGACTGATAATGAGACACAAGCAGCTCTGGTGGGCAAGAGCGGCCGAGGCGCGAATAAACACCAACTTTACCCCTTCGTCCTGGGAAAGGGGGTTATTGATCATCAGGTCTTGCTGGCCAACAGCCTTCCTAGGGTTTGTGATGTGCTGGAAAGAAAGAAAACACACACGCAAAGGTCAGAGGCCGCTGGCCTTCAAAGCCTAATTAAGAAAACAGTTACGTTACTTAAAGCACAACTTACTATTTCTTTAACGCTGCTATACCATGCTCTTAGTTCTTTAATTTTACTTATCCACTGACTTTTATCTTGAGGAAGAACACAAAGAAAAAGCTGTCAAAAAAAAAAAAAACAGGAAAACTTTTATGAAAATCCTAAGAAAACATGAAACTACGCCAAAGGGCATCACTTGAAAACTGAAGACGATGCATTCGTGGTGCTGCACACTCATCACCCTTCCAGCTCGCACTTGTATGTGGGGTGTGTAAGACATATATCAACCTGGACAATCGCAAAAGTGCACAAAGGCCAGGGAGCAAGATTCTAAAAGATACACCACAAGATGGAATCCATCTCCTCTCCAGAGTTACAGTAAAAGTGAACAAGGAAAATTCATGAAGGTTCAAGTTCACTCTGTTCTACTTTCTTATATTTAGGGGGGTGATAGAACGCATTAACAAGCACAAGGTCCAATTTGTAGCATCAAGGTTTCCAAGATCTGTCTTCAAACAAGCAGGTAATGGACAGAGAGGAACAATTTGAGGACAAGCCTGAGCAGTGAAGTCATTCCTTTTACAGCAGAAAATGCAATTTACAACTAGCAAGCAGTTTACAAAATTAACAAGCATTCTCAAAAAGACAAATTTGATTTAATTTAGTTTAATAAAACATTAAAATAAATCTGGATTTGAGTTTATTTTTAGCAAAGGAAGGAGACTCAAAAAGTTAAACAACATGGAGCCAGGGGGTGGGGGTGGCAAAGCCTCCTGTGTAAACATCCAAGCAGCACGACCCCGCCTTCACTGCCAGCACTGAACAGAAGAAAAATGCACTTTAATTATTAAACCTAAATTATTAAATTTCAAACTGTCTAATACATTATGTGTTCCTTGCTGTCTTCACTTGCCGGCTCGCCTGCTCAATTTATGCAGATGAACCCTAAACAACTTTCAAGAGAAGTCGTTTAAAAAGTGAGTCTCAATCTAAACTGATTCATTCTGAAAGAACAAAAGGGGACAGATTTCTAAGCCCTGAGAGACACTGAAGGTCATCATTACCCAGGGGCTCACCAATGGCCTTCCCTTGAAGGAAACTGACCTAATTCCTCTCCACTTCTCCTCCTCGCTGCCCTTCACTGTGTCTCCAGTACAGAAAGTATGAAAGTACCTTTCCTGTCTGCTATTCGTGAAGAAACAAAGGTGGCTGACTGCATGACAGCACCCGATATAACAGGAACCTGAGAACAGTCGCCCACCACGCCCTGCCCAGCGCCAAGGATTTCTGCAAATGCCTCAGGGGACCCAGAAGGCTTTGCTTGAGTTCCGCACCATCAAATGGGATGAAAAGACCGGTATTTCAAATGACTCCTGTACCATCGCCAGCTATCCAGGACTAAGGCGCTTGCTCCAACCTTATAAGCAAATGTCCTATGAAAGATAAACCTAGATGCCAAAGCTTCGCGAGTGAAGCCTCTTGGAAAATTCAGTGATCCCCCGCACGGTGATCTTCCAGGGCATCAGGTAATGTGTTGATAGACTGCAGCCGCAAACTGTAAATAAATATTTTCTTCTTACCTTCCAGCAAATGCTGCGGAACCTGCTGCTTCTCAGCTGCCCATTAATCCCCTTCTGCCTTATTGTTGCCAAGTAATTGTTGTTTACAAATAGTTCTTCCCATTCTTTCCTAGATGCAAGAAACCAAAGCGTGGGGATCCTTTTGTTAAAATCCTTCTGCTTGGAGAGGAGTGCTACAGGAATTTAATTTTAAATAAGTCTCAGAGATGCAACTTTTAAAATATATATATCTAGTTGTCTGTTTCTGAATGCATGGCTGTCTTTTTGGACAGAGTTCTCCTGTAGATTTAATGAATATGTAGATCGCTATAATTATGCCAGCTACTGAAATTCATAATGTCTATGGAGGCTATTCCACTGCCTTTTAAATGCTGGTAGTGCAGTTCAGTGAATCAACAAGAAAAAAAATGAATATTAATACAAATATATGACTGCTTTAGACACTAACAAAGATATACCTGCTTCAAAAATACACAACCAAAATTTGGATCACTGATTGATCATATTGGCTTCTCACCTGAAAGATCTCATGAAATCAACTCACTTCTCTTTCACGTAAGGCTGGGCAGTTAAACAGAATAGAAGACTATTTCCTTTAATTTTTAGTACTATTTACTATTGAAATCTTTGCAACTTCTTTCTACACGAACAGTTTTAAAATTTTAACAGGTGCAGGCAAATGTGAAAAAAAACCAAAAAAACTGAAAAGCCTCACTGTGAAAACTGTGAAAGGCAAGCTTGAGTACCTTGCCGTACCTATGGCTGAGGAGACAAACAACTGAAGTACGCCTCCCAGGCACGCAGACACCAGGGGCTCAACACCTGTGCCTCATTAATATACAAGCAAATCTGCTCTACTGGGAAACAATTGGAAATTAATTGTCCCAAACCAGTTACTGAGTTTGAATAAAGGAAGCAGACCTACATTCTCTGCATCTTGTACCAAACTAAACATCAAGAATCATTTGTCAACAGTTGAGGCTACTTAGTGGAGCTTTATGAAATTTCCCTCAGATTCCATAGTGCCACAATAAACTGATAATGTAAAATTTATTATCAAAGCTGCAAGCCTGGCACTCTTCAGAAAGACGAACTCAAGAGGAAGCCGCAAAACCTCTCGATCGTCCTCCGTGTCACGCGCGTGGTTGTCCCTGGCCAGGCCCGACTCGTGTTCGGAAAGAAAAGCCATACACGAGGAGACCTCAGATTCTGCATCCCAACCAGCAGCACGCCTAGTGCGCTGACCCCTGACTGCGGAGCAAGCTGCGTCTTCCACACCCAGCCTTCCAGGAGAGTGGCCGAGGCAATGGCAGTCCCTCATGCCCTCAGCAGAGAACCTCAGCCCTTCCCCACAGCCCTGCACTGGGAGAAATAAATTCCTACCACCATTCCATGGAAATGTCTTATTTCCATCATCCTAGTCAAAGAAGAAAATAAATTTCATTTAGAGTTTTACTTCCTTCTGTATCATTAGCGAAACAGAAAATTTTTCATGATTTGGGGCCATTTTATTTATTCTTTTTTAAAATGTCCTTTCTTGCCCTTTGCCCATTTAAGCAGTATAGGCTACTGGCCAAGAGGACAGGCAGCAGAGCCACGCTTCTGCAACAGAAAGAAAGTCATCCATTCAGAAACTACATAACTTACTAGGTGTGTAAGCACGCTGAAATTCACTTAACCTGTGACTCTGCTGCCTCATCTATAAAATGGAGTAATAATAATAGCATCTACCTCAAACAATTACTATGAGAATTAAAATACATGAAAAATCCTTAAAAGGGCACCCAGCATATCATAACATCTAAAAATCTAATATTGTTGCCAATAATAACACTGCTTTTACTTGGGCTTATTGGTCCAAGAGAGAAGTTTTCATACATTAAAGACATTGCTGTCTGCATGTATGTGTATTTTTAATGTAATTATTTTGATTTTCAAACCACTGAAACTTTTCATATATAATTTAAACCTAACATTTATTTCCTCTTGATTCTCTTTACATTGTTTTCATGCTTCAGTTCAGTTCAGTTCAGTCACTCAGTCACGTCCGACCCTTTGCAACCGCATGAACTGCAGCACGCCAGGCCTCCCTGTCCATCACCACCTCCCAGAGTTCACCCAAACCCATGTCCATCAAGTCAGTGATGCCATCCAGCCATCTCATCCTCTGTCATCCCCTTCTCCTCCTGCCCCCAGTCCCTCCCAGCATCAGAGTCTTTTCCAATGAGTCAACTCTTCGCATGAGGTGGCCAAAGTTAATTCTTAGCCACTTCAAGTTCACGGAAATCAGTTCTTGGGGTTTTTTGAAAATTACTTTAGTTCATTTGTATTATCTATGATATTTTAAATATACTCTCCATTTCCCATTAGTTTCACATATATCACCCACATCTCAGTGTTCAAATTTTGCTTTTAGTTTTAGTCAAAAATGAGAAAAAAAATGAACAAAGAACAATATAGGCGTACATCTCAGAAAATGTGCTTCTGTTTAAATAGCTTGTAGTCTATGAAGAGAAAACACAGATTTCAAACGGAAAAATTTGTCTGAGACCATGCAGCTCCATGGCCTGACAGCAACAGTGCTTTTCAGATCAGAGAGGGAACCTGTGAGGCAATGGCTCCCCCAGACTCTCCCAAAGCAGCCCCTGCGCACAGGCACCAGCACACCGTGAAAGCAGACACAGCTGGCTAGACCCACTGCCATCTCGTCAGGTTCGGTAGCCTTCTAAGGTCAGGCTACACAGCACTTATGTAATGAAGGATAATTATTTGTTAGCTCAATAAGACCTGTGCCTTGATTACAGTGCTGGTAAAGAAAAAAGGAGACTGAGGCATGTGAAATGGAAACATTCTCTCTGAAATTCACAATTATTTAAATTTATTCAGAGGTACTTGTAGTTCTAATTAAGACACAAATCTCAAACTGATGGAGAGCTCTGACAACAGAGGCACATAAAGACCACAAAATAATCTATTAATTGTCTTTCTCTTCTCTGGGACGGTGTTTCGTTAATAAACTGTGACACACAGTAAACAAAACAAACCAGTGCCTACTGTGTACTCAGCACTTAGAGGTTTTTTTTTTTTAAAGCATTCAGTTAAGGGAGCAAATGGATGTGAAAACCAATAATCATGTGATTAAGGCAAAGCACTCTGGTAGTTCAGAGGAGGGAGAAATAATTTTATATCGAAAAAACTCAGTGTAAAACACGGTAAGTAGCATCCCCACAGGCACTGAAATGCCACCCAAAAACTGAGCTGCCAGAGGTTGAATAGTGTATAAAGGACAAAATGTGGGAAAGCTGAGCCCGTTGAGGGGATCTGGACCAAAAGAAAAGCTCTCTCCAATCACAAATACAAACGGTGGCCAACAATCCTGAACCTGGGAAAAGAATATGAAGTACTGAGGAGCTGGCGGTGGAACGTTTCCGTTTAATTAACGAGAGTAAAGAAGAGATAGTTGTTAACTTTGTCTTACATAAACCTGTACAGTCTGTCGTAGCAAAAATCAAGCAATGATGCTCTCAAAATGCAAAAAAAAAAATCCATTCATGTTATGATGTGTTATATTTTGGGTAAATCACTTTTAACCTTTCCAACGATCCTCCTGAGTATTTTTAACCCCTCTTTATGAATGACAAAACTGAGTCTCAGAAAAAGTAAATTGTCATGAGAGAGAAAGAGTGAGAATACGGGACAGACCGTCCTGAATGACGGGGCTGACAACAGCAAGGGAAGCATGGCTCTCCACACATCAGAAGACAAAAACGGCCCCCAAGAGGGCAGGACAGGAATGTGTCTTGTATTTCCTTCCTTACAGTTTTAGGTCTTGAACATGAAGTCCAAAAGTATAGAGATATGTTTTCACGAGTTGGACTGAGAAGGTAAGTCAACAGATGCTGAGTGGTTAAGAACACAGGGGATGTTCAGGTGCCCATTGGCTCAGATGGAACAGATTATAGAGACCAGGCCCTCGAAACCTCGCATAAACATGCCCTGGCGCCACCTAGCGGCCTTGCCTCTGCAGTGCAGGCACCGGGTCCCTGAAACCACGTTCAGTGGCTCACTCTCAAGAGTCTTCTCCAGCACCACAGTTCTAAAGCATCAATTCGCCAGTGCTCAGCCTTCCTTATGGTCCAGCTCTCACATCCATATGTGATTACTGGAGAAACCGCAGCTTTGACTAGACGGACCTGTGTCAGCAAAGTAACGTCTCTGCTTTTTAATATGCTGTCTAGGTTTGTTATAGCTTTCCTTCGAAGGAGCAAGCGTCTTTTAATTTCATTGCTGCAGTCAACGTCTGCAGTGATTTTGGAGCCCAAGAAAATAAATCTCATATACTTCCCAAGATACGCACATAAATTGAGTATGAAACTGGTTAGCACCTTCTACATTTAACTGTTTAAATATTTTTGTAACCTGAAGCTTGCATAAATGACATGACAATTTTGAAATGAAAAAATTTCTGAATTGCTTTTCCAAATGAGGATACACAGAAAAAAAACTCTACTGTATACTTTACATAATGGTTTTACCCCATTTTTTGGCCTTCATTAGACAAGGAATAATGTCTCTATGGAGCTAACACAAGAAACCCCAGCACCTACAGTAACTGAGGAGAGGTCACAGGCTGCCCACAGCCTAGTACTGAGGGCCTCCAGTCACTTGGTTAAGAGGCACAACTTGGGCTCTTGCAGATAATGAAGCTGCTGAGTGGAACAGAGAAGGGCTGCCACCACAGGAAAGGCTGAGACATCGCTGCAGAGAAGGGGCAGTTGGGATCAGGGGAGGGTGGCACAGGAGCTCTCAGCGGTGGGCAGTCAGCCAAGGCCATCTCGTCTCTGAGGTCTGACCAGAGTAAGAGCAGGACTAAAGGCCAGGCCAAGGAAAGGTGATCTTTAAACTGGATAAGATCAGAATTAGATGGGAAGAATATCTAAAGGTGTGGAACCACAGGAAGAAAACTGCACCTGATGTGAAATGGTTTAAATAACTCAGAGATGCAGATGACACTACCCTTATGGCAGAAAGTGAAGAGGAACTAAAAAGCTTCTTGATGAAAGTGAAAGTGGAGAGTGAAAAAGTTGGCTTAAAGCTCAACATTCAGAAAATGAAGATCATGGCATCCAGTCCCATCACTTCATGGGAAATAGATGGGGAAACAGTGTCAGACTTTATTTTTTGGGGCTCCAAAATCACTGCAGATGGTGACCACAGCCATGAAATTAAAAGATGCTTACTCCTTGGAAGGAAAGTTATGACCAACCTAGATAGCATATTCAAAAGCAGAGACATTACTTTGCCAACAAAGGTTCGCCTAGTCAAGGCTATGGTTTTTCCTGTGGTCATGTATGGATGTGAGAGTTGGATTGTGAAGAAGGCTGAGCGCCGAAGAATTGATGCTTTTGAACTGTGGTGTTGGAGAAGACTCTTGAGGGTCCCTTGGACTGCAATGAGATCCAACCAGTCCATTCTGAAGATCAGCCCTGGGATTTCTTTGGAAGGAATGATGCTAAAGCTGAAACTCCAGTACTTTGGCCACCTCATGCGAAGAGTTGACTCATTGGAAAAGGCTCTGAAGCTGGGAGGGATTGGGGGCAGAAGAAGGGGACGACAGAGGATGAGATGGCTGGATGGCATCACTGACTCGATGGACGTGAGTCTGAGTGAACTCCGGGAGTTGGTGATGGACAGTGGGGCCTGGCGTGCTGCGATTCATGGGGTCGCAAAGAGTCGGACATGACTGAGCGACTGAACTGAACTGAACTGAAAGTGCATGCCAAAATGTGGAAAGACTGCCATATTAATTATGACCATATTTGCTTTATCAAATGCAAAGGGAAAAAGGACACAAATTTTTAATCTGCATAGAAATATGTTAGGGAAAGATTTCTCTTAATTAAAGGACTGTACCATGATTCCAACACCCACATTAAAAAGTATGTGTCTTTATAACATTTTAAAGGTATAGTTTTTAAAATAGTATTGAAATAGAACAAGGAACATGTAACTTAAAAATCAAAGGAAATGGAAGAAGCATAAATTAGGAATGCCAGCATCAGACTCTAAGTGTGGCCCCAGATCTGGGTAAGCTACGTGAGGACTGCAGGTGTCGGGATCAACCAGATAAACACTGATGTGATCTGTAATTACCTCATTTTTAGCTTAAATCACAGGTAATGAGGGAACTCAGAGACTCTAAAAGGCAATTAGAAATTGTACTGGCTTTTTTGCTTCCTATATCAGGAATTTTTAAAAACTTACTTTTATTTAAAGCTTTTTTTCCCCTTCATAATGAAACATCAGGGCATATTACTTATACATATATAAATACACATAAAAACAACTCACAATTACTCACAAGCCTAAAATGGATTTCCTCATATTTCTAGGCGGAAAATGTTCTCATGCGATGCGACTCCATTGAAACAAAGGCAGCAGGCAGTTTGGGGTGAGGCAGTTCGTTAAAATAAACTTACAATCAAGCTTTGATTCGGTTATGGATTTAACTGTGACTCAAGAAAGTTTGAGCCTCCAACTAATATCCACGTGGTAGATAATGAAGAACTGAGTTAGCGACAGTTTTGGACTGTCAGATATAATACTCTACTAAGCAGGTGAAATACAGCTAGTGCAACTGAGCAATGATATACCTTATTTTAGTTAATTTAAACCTAAATTCAAGCAGCCCCACACAACTAGTGGTTCCTGTATCGGACAGTGAAACACGAAGTCCTTCAGGACGATAACCACACACACGTTTCGTTTTGTAAAGTAACAACTACAAAGGCTCAAGGGATGTAAAGATAAATACGCACATGACGCACACTCAGACAGTGCCGCCGGGGAGAGAAGCCAGAAGTGCCCTAACAGTCAGACAAGACAGATGGTTTCAAAAACCAAGATGATTCTGTAAGACGTAACACAGAGGAGAAGGCACTCCAGTAAAACCAGTTACGCGTGTGAAGTCTGCTTTGCTCCCTCGTGTCTCTCGCCCACTGCCCCTCGCTGCCTGAGCTTCCGCTCTGCCCCACCCTCCGCTCCTGCGTCCTCCCCCTCCCCTCACACAGACGCGGGATGTGCCCCCGACACACGGAAGACGTAGAATGACAGTAAAGTGTATGATGACACCTACAGTCCATCTACAAGTTACTAACAATTAGTCATACTGGAATGAATTAGACCCAAGATTTGAACTATGAGCATAATCTAACCATACTCAGCAAGAGACTGGCTCCAAGATCCAGGAAATGACCATTTAAAATGAAAATCAGCGGGCCATGTGATCAAATAAACTTTAGTTTAAGGTCACTGTGTGCTTTCTAACTTGTTAGACTAACATACCTAGGGAAACAATTTTACATGGACCCCTGGAAAAGGAAATAACCCTATCAAGGGTGAAAAAAACTAGAAAACATCACTTACTTATAGATTAAAAAAAAAAAAGAAACAAAACTCATGATTGCGTACCTAATTTACCCAGCATGATGAAAGGCCAAGATATGCCATATAAGTTATTTTTTTTCTCAACTCAAAAATGTTGAGAGTATCAAAACATTTCAAAAACTTATAGAAATTTTTGTCCAGATGCTATATACATTTGGATAATGGATGGCCATTTGCTTCTACATTAACTAACTCAACACTTCTTGGCTTTTGGAGTTTCCCATTCCATTTTTAGTGGCATTTCTCTCATAGCCACGATTGTCAGGGGATCAGCTACTGATTTGTAAAATGATATGTTAGCTTTTAGAAATCCTAAATTTGCACCCCTCTGTCACTTGCTCAGTTTGTCTTTTTTAAAACAAAGACAACAAACTAGACTTTGAACTGTCATACACTCTAGCCTATTTCAACAACATAAACTGTACTAGCCTTTTTTTATTAAAAAAAATGAGAAATTAGGTAAATGGAAGCATATTAAAGAAGGACTTCCCTGTGACTAACTCTACCTAAATGAACAAACTCATTTCTATTTCATCATTTTCTCCCCGTTCCTAAGTTTCTGATTACATCCTCCTTGGGTGAAGCTACTAGAAATCTGATATCTAAATAAATGACATGTTGCTGCACTTCCAAAGAAGAGGGATGATCGCTGCTCTTATCACTGGACATTGGGAAGACACTGAAGTGAAGGAATCAGGCTGTGGAGACCCGGTTCCAGTCTGCACGCCGCTTCCCATGCAACACCAGTGGGAGCAGTACTTCTATCACCGATTTTTGAAAACAGCTGCTCCCCATCAGTGGAAGATGAGTAGTTTTCTCATGACCTTCTTGCTCAAATTCGATTATGCTTCAGAAAAAGTCCTGTGTTGATGTGCAGAAGTATTCGCCACTGCTGAAATTTTATGTTATTTGAAAGTTCATATACTTCAAAAGAACCCAAATTTAGTTTTGACTTCACAAAAGACCTTTTGTTACTTTGCTAGTTGCTATTCTGTTAATCTGTACACTCACTAACTCAGGCATTTCCAAATGAATGCCACAAAAAAATTAATTATATGACCACATAATGAACAAATGGAATATTTTCATAAAGTTGCTGTGAAATGTTACTGTAAGACTGAAACTCAGCACCAGAAGAAAATTTTCATTTGTTTTCTACAGAACTTTTAAAAATATTACAATTAAGAATGGTACCTAGCGATACAGGCGGAGAAGGCGATGGCACCCCACTCCAGTACTCTTGCCTGGAAAATCGCATGGACAGAGGATCCTGGTGGGCTGCAGTCCATGGAGTTGCGAAGAGTCGGACATGACTGAAGCGACTTAGCAGCAGCAGCAGCAATACAGAGGCAGGTAAATGGGCTGCTTCCCTAGGTAGAAGGCTCCACCAGCAGCTCAGGGTGAAACACGGATTGGGAGCAGAGCTCAAAATGCCACACAGACCCCCTCTGGCTTTACTTATCCAGCTCCATCCACCCTCTCCCAAATCTCTCAGTAAAAAGAAAAGTGGCCCCTGCTCAATTTACAAACAGAATACAAAGGAGAGACGCAGGCTCTGGGGTGGCCCTGAGGTGAGGTGAGGGCGGGAGAGCATGAAAAGTGAAGGAGTTACTTTGGAGACTATAAACTGATTCCTGTAGGAGAACAAAATCCAAACCGCCGGAGCACTGGGTCTGGCTCCGTGACAGTGGGCCTCTGCCACCCAAGGGAGCCTCAGACCTGGAAGCAGGCTGGGAGCTGGAGCAAGAGCTAACTACCCTGTCGCGTTTCTATGGGTTCAGAGACTTGGGCACGTCACCTGAATTACTTTTCTAACATTAAACAAGGAAGTGGAAACACAGTCTCTGAAACCCCTTGAGAATATGTCAAGCAGACTAAACTACTTCTACATCTATCTCAGAAGAGGGCCTCTACGACCCCGGAATGAGAACGAGGCCTGTGTGTTTGGATGGAACTAGGACATCTTTTACATTTCAAATGGCCAGTTTCTGTTCCACAGCAGGTTTACTGACTTCTCCTTTATTTCTAGGCACATGATATTCATTCTCAATTATATCACTATCAACTGTTTCATACAATTTGTGCAAGAGTCACATTTTCAACTCCCAGGTAAAACTTTTGATCACTGATTTAGATATATCAAACATCTAGGATACACTGAAACCTAAAACTTCAGTGTTGTCAAGATAGCAGTTCCTGCAAAGCAAAAATGTCACTGCATTGAAACAGTTCTATGTAAATGCACACGCAGGAGACTGTCACTGACAAATATAAGGCCAATCGAATCTACCCATTCTGAGTAGCCCAAACCCCTAAGAATGCATTGCTAGAACAGAAAATAAAGACTCTTGGTTCATATTGTTCACCACATGGAAAACTCCTGTTCCTCTACTATGTCTAGCAAACACACCTTCCTCCTAACCACCACCGACCCTCACTGGCAACTAGCCACCTGGCATTCCCCTAGTTCTTGGTGAAACGCCTGCCCTTGTTGCAGCAGCCTTCATCTATGCTAGCTGAGGGCAAGACGGCAGGCTCTGTGTCCCTCTCTGGGTCTAGCTCACTGGCTGGCCTATAATGGGTGGAGAATAACGGAACTGCAGAATGACTGAAGATATTTAGCTCTCACACTGTAACAGCAAACCTTCATACACACACACACACACACACACACACACACACACAAATGTCAGGAAAGCACTTGTGAACACTCTGGAGTAATAATAAAAAATAGGATTATTAATCACTGCCAATTTCCCTCAAAAGGCAAGGTAATCTGATACAGAAAAGAGAGAAATGTTAAATATTAATTTTTATTGAAATATTCTATGTAAATTTCATCCTTAAATTATCTTTGAGACTTAGACATGGTCCATCAAATCAAACATCAGAAATTAAGCAGTATAATGAACTAATCATATAATGTATCAATAAGGATATAAGCAAGCTATTTGTAGAGTGTTTAAAAATATGTATAACTTTTCACTTTTAAACCCTAATTCTATGCATTATATTCTCAAGTTAAGAGTTCAATAACACAGTTCAACATTATTGATCAAATATTTAACTGAATCTCCCTGTCCCCAAAAAGCGCAGAGTGCTAATAATACACATTACAGATGGTGGCAGTGGGGCTGACGGGGCATTTCCACCAGGAACCCAGGAGGAAACTTAAGTGCTTCCAGGGGACAGGGCTCACAGTGAGGCTGACTCAGAGCAGCTTACTCCCATATTTCAAATGTATGCCTGTCTTTTCAAAGATAAACATTTACACAGCCTTGGATGATTGGAGCCTGCAGCTAACTTTGTAAATAAATATGAAAAAAAAAAAGAATTCCCCAATACAGACAATAAAAAGGGCTTGAAGGGGCTTCTGAAGGAGAGGAACTCAAACTGTTAACATGTATGATCAAGTCAGTTTGGGTTATGTTAATCTGAGGCTACAAATGCAAATAAACCAGTTAGTAATTTAAGTGAAAGGTTACCTATTTTCAGAGCCTCAAGTGATCAGTGATTAGTTCAGACAGATAATATGTGAGAGAGAAACAGCGCTACTGACCAGTTCCATGGCCATAAAAAATAATAAAGCTGCTTGAAGAGGATATACTTCATCATTAAAATGTGATTTTTTTTCTTCTTCTCGCAAATGTGGTTCTATTATGGAGATAAGAATTAAAGGTAATATTCTGATTTTGGTTTTCAAAAAATAAAATGATTAATTTTGTACTCTCTGAAATTATCATTTAACTGTGCTACTTGAACACATATGAGAAGAAGAATTAAGAACATTTGATAATGTTAGGCTAAATAGAAGTATCGGTTTTCTAAATATTCTTCCTCTATAATCTATAGATAACTGTAGCTATCTATAGATCCGACCTTTTACACATAACTATAGATATTATCCTTAAATACTCATTTATTGCCACTATAGAACTATATGGGGCTTTCCTTGTGGCTCAGGTGGTGAAGAATCCGCCTGCAATGCAGGAGACCTGGGTTCGATACCTGGGTTCGATCCCTGGGTTGGGAAGATCCCCTGGAGAAGGAAAAGGCTCCCCACTCCTGTACTCTGGCCTGGAGAATTCCACGGACTGTATAGTCCATGGGGTCGCAAAAAATCGGACATGACCGAGTGACCTTCACTTTATAGAACTATATAGAATTTTAGATATATTTTATATATATATTTTTACTATATAGAACTATATAGAATTTTAAAAATACTTTTCTGAAATGAAGGCCAACTTTGTTAGGTGAAAAACTTGATTAAAACTTTAAGGAATTTTGGAAAAGAGAGACAAAAGAAAGAAACTGGCACGGTCACTCACTACGCGTCAGGCGCTGGGTCCAGCCGCACAGGCTCTATGACAGAGGAGGTGCTAACACTCAGCTTCACAGATGAAGTGACCAGGAAGCAGGCAGCTTGACGGCCTTGCTTAAGACCACTCAGTAGAGGTGCTGGAGCCGAGAGGCAAACTTTATAGTCTGTCTTATTTCTACCTGTGTGCTTTTTCCAACTTGTTTCCCTAAATTATGCATTTATTCTTAAGAACTTAAAGAGTCAGTGTCATACGATTACACAGATTCTCAACAAAAGACAAGCATAACGTCAAAGTGAGGAAAGAAGTGTTCTAAGAATCAGGAAAGAAACCCCCAGTCCAGACCCTGTTCTCTTATCTATTTATTAACCTACGTCCTGGAGAAATGGATGAAACGGCAAGGCCTTAGGACCTTAAGATGAGAGAGTGAAGGGGCCGGGAGTTCCGTCCCGTCTCCTCCTTAGGTACCTTTACGGAGGGCATGCAGCCCGCAAGTTCACACTTTGAATTCTGACGCCAATCTGATGGTGTTTGGGGGTGGGGTCTTGAAGCCACTGTCCTCAGGGCTGAGTGATGGGATTAGTGCCCTTCACAACAGAGGCTCTCAGAGAACTTTCTTGCCCCTACAGCCGTGAGAGAACACAGTGAAAAGATTTCATCTATGAACCTGAAGTGGGCTCCATCAAACACCACGCCTACCAGCATCTTAATCTTGGACTTTCCAGCCTCTAGACTGTGAGAAATAAACTTCTATTGTCTATAAGCTACCCAGTCTCTGGTATTTTGTCGTAACAGCCCAAACTAATACAGTATGACTTTCACAATCATGTTTCTGTAAAAACATATTACAATATGCTTCTGTAATTCCATATTCCTAAAAATAACGGATTAACAAATTTATATCATTCCAAGAGTATAAGCATAACCCAGACTTCTAATTTTAAATTCAAAGTACACTTTTGTCCTATTAGTTCTAACGTTTTGAGTCACTGCTTCACTTCCATTTCAACAGACATATGACCCTCTTACATACAAATGGGGGAGAGGTACTATATCAAAAATAAATGTAAATGACGTAAGGATACCTCCCACATCCTTTCAAATTATTAATCACATGTAAATAGGACACATAAATGTCTTTGCAATAAAACCTGAAGTCTAATTTTTACAATTTCCTCAATGACTGAAGAAAGTTTAAATTAATGTTTTCTTTACTTATTCAGAAAAAGACAACTTTTAAATTCAAAACGTTGAATCAACTATATTAAAAAAAAAAAAAAAAAAAAACTTTTAACCAACTTAAACCAATTTGAAAAAAAAACTATTAACCCACTTAAACTTTTAACTTTGGACTCTAGGAGCTATAGAAAATACCATTTGAGAAAGGGAGGCAACCTTGGAAGCTCTGGTCAATATCAAGAAATAATGTGCCCGTACGTCAGCACCAAGTGGCTTTTCATTTTCCTTCCTTAAAAAGAAAATAAAATATATAAAGAGCAAACTTTTCCCTTATTTAACAAAAGTCCTTTTGAGATATGAAACTTAATCTTTCGTTAGAGGGAAAAAACTATGGAAGCCAAAAAGTCTGAATGTTTCTTAAATTAAAAAAACAAATAATGTGTAGTCTGTAAAGTATTCAAAGACTATAAATTTTTCAAGGCTCAAGTCACCGCATCATGCCAGCTGTAGGATCTGTTAATCCAAATGACATACGTAAGTATTTTGCAGCCCCTTTTTGCATCCAACTACCTGCTTTTTAATTAAACATCAGAGCTTCTGACTAAATTATTATAATTTTTATTGATTGCCTATAACTGAACAATCACTGGTGGTTATTATTTTGAACTGTGTCTCTTGGAGTCAACATTCTATTTAAGTATTATTTGAAAAGTATCCTATTGCCAAAATCCACAAGATAAAACATTTTTTCTAATGCTGCAGTTTGGGAAAATACACTCAGAAATAATACCATGTGAGATTAAATTGTAAAAATAATTAGGGTCAGCTAGATGACCTACCACTGAATACAAGGAATTAAAAAAAAACCAGAGTTAAATAGACAAATTTATTTTAAAATAATCTACAATAATTTATATTCCATCTTATGCCATTTATACTATGCCAAGATGTTGTCTGAAATCTAAGCAATATTTTGAGTTTCCCAGAGAATGCCAATAACTGGTCTGAGTTTTCTCTAAACTGACTCTTAAAGCAACAAATTTTCACGTGAATTTGTGGCCACATAAACACAACCTAAATCTTATAAAAAAGTGAGGCAAAATGATGTTACTTTTATACTGGTAATTATAATACTATACTTTAAATAGCATTACATTGACTCAAAAACCATATACCGTTTCAATGAACTTTTACAGAATATCATAATTTGATCAATAAAGATATTTAGAAACATAGGGTAAAAAAGGGAAAACTTAAAAATGTTCACCTTCAATTTATTTCATAGGTCACTGTTATACCATCTAATAAGATAATTAAAAACATGCAAGCAGCTGGTACTACAGCTAAACAGATTAATGTAATAGTCTGTAGTCATATGCGCTGGCAAGGGGCTCGCCTCTTTGGAGAGGAGAAGGTCAGCTGCCCTTGGGAAGAGGAAGGGGGTGCAGGAGAGGGCCCCCGCGACGTGGCCCCACGCTGCAGCCACTAAGGTGAATGCAAACCACTTCTCTGCTTTCACACCGAGCAAGGGTCTCTCAGTTTTAATGGTGAAATAAGAAACAGAGAAAGATTATTTAATGACAGAAGACGTTAACGCTGGTCTTTAAAAAGCACAGGATACACTGCATGAATCAGTAATATCATCTCAATTCTTCTAATCTTTCCATTTTATCACATCATCTACAGACTAGTTGGAATACAAACACATTTTAACAGAAACTTCCAAAACAAAGACTTAGTCTATTACCCGGGCATCATAAAATCACCCTACTGGTGCCTTAGGAGTTAAATGCAGCCGTATGCTATCTGAATCAATGAGGCAAAACCACTAGAGACACAAATCCAAAGTGAAACCTCAGAGCCTCTGAAAACAAACCTGTGAGCATTAGGCGCATGGGGCTGTTGTCAGGGCCCACTGATTGCAAATTTCACATCTGTCAAAATTCCAAAAACCTACCCCTGAACTTCAATATTCGTAATAAAACATCTTCCTTTTATCTCCACTATGTGTACAAGCTTATTACACAAAGCCAACCTGGACTACGCATCTGAGACAGACTATTGAGCCTTGGGCTTAGCTTGCTCTCAGTCTCTTTCTGGGCTTCCCAGGTGGCACTAGAGGTAAAGAGCCCATCTCCCAACACCGAGCAGGAAAGAGGCACGGTTCGATCCCTGGGCTGTGAAGGTTCCTTGTAGGAGAGCGTGGCAACCCACTCCAATGCTCTTGGCCTGGGAAATCCCATGGACAGAGGGCCTGGCAGGCTGCAGTCCGTGGGGCTGCAAAGAGTCGGACAGGATTAAAGCGACAGCACACAGCACACAGTAGCCTCTCTTCTGCTGAAAACTTCAGTTATTTTCCTGTAGGACATACTGCTTTTAAATCTTCCTTTTGGTGTCTCTATATTGGCACACTGTAAAAACCTTCTACAATTTCAGAAGATTAACAATGATGACGATGATGAGGATGGCGTGGACTGGAAGATAAAGGCAGTCAATGCTGATTCAGCGTTTGGCACATAAGAATAACCCATGAGCGCCTTGTAACAAATGTACTTTGTTATTCCCACATTCGAGGAGAGGAGACTGAGACTAACACTTGTCCAGAGTTTCCATGTGGAGTCAGGGTGTGAACCGACATACTATGTTTGCGGTGATATTAGCAAACAGAAAACAAAACCACCACAACAGGAAAAGGCTATGCCCTCTTACTGACAAGCTAAGACAACAATAATGTAAACCAACAACAGAGAGCGTATAGACTTAGGTGACCACGACTGAATTCCAAAGCTAACACAAGCTCATCATGTGCCATAACAGGGCACACACATGGCCGGCTCAGTGAGCACTGGGGCAGCGAGGTGCCCGTTCACCTGAGGCAGGCATGCAGATGGGTAATAGTGATCCATAGCTGGGCACTAAGACTTTCCAAAGCCTTTATCTTATGTAATTCTAGCTCAACCTTTAAAACGGTTGTGAGAAAGAAGCAGATCGGACATTATAACGTCCATTCTACAGATAACAAATTAAAGCTAATTGTTAAAAATAAATAAATAAAGCTAATTGTTATCCCAGACACAAGCATATATAGCTTGAGTATCCTGGTACTAGGTTGACAGTCAGAATTATCTGTGAAGAAAGATCAGTATTTCTGAGATGGTCTAAATACGAAGGTAGATGTGTTAGGCTAAAGGATATTTGAGGGTTGAAATATTCACATTTTTCTAATTAACTATTTCTCCTTGCTTTAAAGAGCTCTGATATTAATGGAAAAATAATTTTCATTTTTGAACTTTACTGACAATTCTGTTGCCACTGTAGTGTGATTCTGCAACAATTCCTAGGTTTTATCTGTTAACCTGATATGAAAATAGACCCTAGAGCTGTGCTTCTATGAAGTCTGCCATTTAACCCAAGTGTCAAATTCACAAGTAAGCTCATTATATTGTAAGAGCTATTGCCTACTCAGTAGAAAAATATTCATTTCACACCTTAAATACTATAATACTATTTAATAACAGCACTGGCCTGCCAACTATTAAAAGCTCATTTTATATACTGTACTACCTGAGCTTTTTATCTTGCCTTTTTAATTCCAACAATAAATTAATATCCTACCATTACAACACTGACAGGCATTGATTAAACTATATTAGTTAACAACATTAGTATTTATTGTGCAAAGTTGCATTAGGAGTTCATTTTCCAAGTACAATTATCATTCAATAATACTAAGATACCTTAATCTTCCAACTACTCAAGAACAAAATAAACTACAGGATGACACTGCCTTCATACTAACACGCTTCTCGTAACTTTACATCCGTTAGTTACTGTAATTAGCTAAACTACAAAAGTGGCTGTGAAATTCAACAATAAAATCGATGCATACATATGGACTTCCTATTCTTTGAAATACATCTTGATTTTCCTTTTGTCTTGGTTTTTTTTAAACAGTATTTATATCTAAAATGATACTTCTACCATAGATTTCACATGTATTATCATCTTAGCATTCCTCAGTTACATGCCAAATGAGCACTTACTTAAGTATCGTTTACAGGGAGTTCCCTGACAGTCTAGTGGTTAGGATTCTGCCCTTTCAAACTGCTGGGGCCCTGGTTCAACCCCTGCTTGGGGAATTGAGGTCCCACAAGCCACACAGTGCAGTCAATAAATAAAGAAGTGAATATCTTCTATATTTGTCTACTTTTTAGGTGTGATTAACATGTTTGGATAGAAGATTCTACCTATTATTTAATATGTCAATTCCAAGCTTTCTATTACACTTCAGCACTCAAAAAAGGGACTGGGTAACTCCAATATTTATAAGGTATTTTGTTAACGGAGCCAAACAGGACATTAACAATAGCACTCAATGCAACTGCAGATTACGTTTTATACACTCTGTATTAGCAAGAAACTTAAACAAAGGAAGCCTTTAGTACTGTAACAGATATACTGGAAAAACAAAAGCAAAATGGATTATAATGAAGTTTAATACATGTATACATGGGCATTCATTCTAATCATCCTACTCTAGGGTAACAACAGATATTTACAATGACTCCACCTACTTGATAAGTCTGCAGGACAATCTTATACCACAGCATTCTTTACATTTGTCACCGTTTTAAAGCATAGGTTATAGTTCCTTACTATTCTAGGATTAGAAGCCTCTAAGGTTATGTATCTTGTACAGTACCTTATTTTATATCTATGTATTCATCACGTACCTGTAGGAATTAAAAGTCCCATCAGAGTCTAAAGAACTTGTTCTTCCATTTTGATTTGAATCTCCTGGAAAAAAAAGAAAGAAAAGAAAAACACTGAAATAATGGAGATTATAAAACTGAACATTTCAGTTGAAAAGCTGCTGTGTGACAGCTCCACGCAGTATACTGAGTCAGAAAACATATATTCCCTTATCTCTCCCCCAAATAGCTTTTGTAATCAGAGCCCTTTAAACCAAAAGTTCATTTTGACACTAAAATATAGACTAAGACCACCACTCGTAACTTAGATAGGAATATTACCAAAGTAACTACAAATAGGAACAAATGAAGTATAATACAGACATCTTCCTATGAATCACAAAACCCAAACTTGTAAACCACTAATTCAGACACTAATGACTCTTTGCTAAGGTGTCCTGTCCAGTGGAAGAGCTGAAGAGAACACGCATACAGCCCACGTGGCCCCTCCCCCTCCACTCTCCAGGAATCTGCTTTGCAGAGACGGACACAAGAAAGTTGAAGGGTGGTGACTGAGAATGCATTCTAAAGAGCTTTTATTACACCTTAGCAGTCTTCCCCAAACTTTATGTTTTAACTGTGGGCAAAGGCTCACCTGTTTAAAAAATCAACATCTAAAGTTATTTCTGCCTCATGTAAAACATCAAACTTTTAGGAAGAAAAACTTGTCCATAAAAGCATATTCATAAAATCAGATTAGAACAAATTTATACCTATCATTTTAAAGATCATAGAATAAATTTGCTAAATAAGTTTTAAAAACTGCTACAATATAAAATATATATTATTGAAAGAAATTTAATTTTAGCTTAAAATTTTAAATATATACTTAAAAGTATAATTTTTATGAAAGCACAGATACTACTGTTAAATATATCACTTATTCTTAGAAAAAAATTAAATCGATCAGAATCTGATTACATTTATACTCCTAATTTTTATAATGTAAATTTCAAACATCAGGTTAGATTCACATTTAAGATATTTAAAGCTTCATAATTTAATGATTAATCCAACTTTTATTTATACTTTTAATCCACTTGAACATTCTAAAGTATCACTGAACGTCATCACAGTTGTCCTGGTTAGGTCAAATAGTAATTACAGAGCTTTCCATTTAGAAATGAGATTATTTTAAGTAATTGAATATAGCATTGAAGGTACCCTACTACTATGATTATGCTGCTCATTAATGGTTTTTGAAAGCTAAAATGCAATTTTAATGATAGCTGCCTATTTTTCTTTGCATGTTTTATAGTTGACAGATAAGTCAAAAATGTTGGTTCTCTTCAAAATCTTTGCTGTTGCACCTAAATTATTTAAAAGAATGAAAGTGGTCTGAGCTCAATTACTGAACTTTTAAGTCTACGTTTTTTTAAAAATACACTTACAGGCTTTTCTTTTTCATTAAACAAAAACCTTAAAAATGATTACAGCATTCGAAATGTTGCCAAATTTTATAGAAGAAAATTATCCAAAACACTTAAATGTTTAAGATCAATCTAGTTGATTATATTTTGTTAATTCTTTGAAAACAGAGGTTCCATAAGATGACTCACAACATACTTCATTTGCTTTTCAAAAAAATTAATAGCATTATCATAAATAAACTAAAAAATTTAAGGAAAATTAGTCTCCCTCCGTCTTGTTAAGTGAAAATTTCCTACAACACATGTTATTAACAGCTTGCAGACACTTCCTGTGAAACGTTCCACAAGCAGTATAGAATAAGTACCATATCATACATTTAGAATGTGAGCTTTCTTCTTCAAAAATAAAGACTATGATTATTTAAATACGTAAGATCTCACCAATGGTATATTCTTGCCCTCTGCTTATATTATCACAATAAATATAAAATACTTCAAATAATTAAGAGATTTTCAGTAAACACCAAAGTTTTGTCATCAAAATACATCACAAAGGTTTCCTTCATTTTATACCTGTTTGGAAATGAATATATCACATTAAATGTAACCTTCCAAGGATGATAATAAGGAAAAAAAGCAGTTTTTCTTTCTCAGAAACATACCAAATAAGGAGTACAATCGTTTCTCTAAACAATATTAGAGAAAAAGACTTCAAGTTTGCTGCATGGGGAAAAGGTAATAAAGTTTTAAAGTGGGGAAAACTGCTTTGTTCCTTCAATTCTCCAGTTGAAATTAATTACAGCAAATGTTTATGAAAACATCTGTTCCTTACAGTTATAAATTCTTAATCTTAGTATGGACGGCTCTAGATTTTTATTTTGGAAAGAAACTGTCTGACAATCGAAAGGTTTACAAAAGAACAGGCAGGATTTATAATTCTGCAAAATTACATATACAGTGTGCTATATCCAGTACAGATTTGCATTTGTCTGAAACACTTGGATGAGCTTAAAACTGGTTGTAACCAGGAGAAATCAGAAGAAAAACAGAAAAGTTCAGTTTTCATTTAAGCTGTTATACAATAAAAACATATTGTATCACAAGAAAAAAATAACCTAAGAATTAAAAACAAATGCTACTTTACTGTCAACATAGTTTGGAGGTAAGTACAGTAAATTAAGTATTAATTTTATCAGGGACTTTAATAAATCTAATGCCATTATAACCATGGGAAGGTAAATGTAGTGTTCCTCAAAAATAACAACAGAGGGTGCAAGAGAGTTTAATATGATGTTTTCCCTTGCTGTTCTGATCCCTGAACTAAGCTGTCAGGTAGCTGTAACTGTAACAAGGATACATGGGTTGCTTTCAGATCTAACCTTCTCTCCCTCCCACCCTCCCTCTCTCTCTCACAGACACACACCCGTAGGTGCACGAAAATGCATTAAAGTACTCTCACACAAAGACCTTTAAATGATCCAACAGAACAAATGTGTTTTAAAGTAAGAGTTCCTTTCACTTGCTGGAAAAGTAATTTTAACAACAGAGTAAACTTTAAAACTACAATTGTGATTTTAAGGTGTTTTCAATATTTAATGTAAACTAACCAAAAAATAAACTCGATATATTTATTGAGTAAATTTTAAATAAATATACAAATTATATACAATAAACAGTGTATAAATTTTGTGTGTTGCTATATATATGTATAAGATTGTACAATGTATATATTTATAGGAACAGTTCATCAATTACCTGTGACCATTACAGTTTGAAATTTACATAACACATTTATTTCTCATTAATTGGTAAGTAACTTTGTAAAATGAGTTCACAACATTCATAATTAAACAAATTTGCCTGATTTGAAAAAAAAAATGCTCATAGCTATATTGTTTTTAATGAGGATACAAAGAGCATATAGTATTTTCTGTTTGTAATTAACATTCTACCTATGTATCTAACTTGTTAAAACCATAATATGTATGATGATGATTTGAATTTCAAAAATAGAATAAATTAAATTTGGACTCCTTTTTAGCATTTATTGCAGTCATGTTGAGCTAAGAGCATTTATAGTATCTGTGCAGTGTTGAAATCACGCTAAATGAAGGTTTACAATAGAATTCAATAGTGCTTTTAATACATAAACATCTGCTTTGTAAGGGAGGACCAAGATTTTAAACTTGGTTAGATTAAAAGCAAGCAGAATAATGCTATAAACAAGCATATCTACTCAATTGTGCCATCAGCTTATACATAAAAAATCTAATTTTAGGGTATCATATCATACTAGGTATGAATTCTGAAAAGTACAACATAATTTTAAAAAGGCTGACTTCTGAATTGTCAGAGAAATATCATCAAGTGTGTGTGATAAATTATTAATAGTAATGGGAAAATATTTGGTTAAACTAAGTTGAAAACAAAGCTATGAATAGCCACATTTTTAGTTATGATGGATAATATGGCATAAATGAATAGTGTAAACACCTAAAACTGTGTGAGTTTTTAAATGAATGAGGATAACTACTGAAATGTTTTACTTAAATTTAAAATCCCATTCAAAGTGAACAATACAAAAAAAGTCTATAAATTAAGCATATTCATGTGCTGACATACAGTTACGGCAAAGGATAATAACAGTGTTGTCTCTGAAAACAGTAGCCACAGAGAGTATTACATTATCTCAAGAATCAGGTGAACAATATGCTAAGTCAGTTATTTATGGCGAAAATCTAGGACCACACGTTTAGGTTTAAGAGCTAGTGCTCAAATAAATGTAGGAAATTTGTTTATTTAATAATTATTCTTTTTCTCTATTGTTAATCTGTCTACATTCTAATGATTTAATAGGCATATTTAGTTCTCTACATAATATTTTCAGATTATTAAATTAGATAATGAAATTCAGATGTAAAACAAATGCATAGCAACTATTTGAAATAACACTAAGTGGACAATTTTAATTTAAGAAGATAATACTTTTGTTATTCCTATTAAATATTAAACAGAATTTTCTTGTTTAAAAGAAAGGAGAATGGCATCAGCAGAGTGGCAGAATATACAACTCTAAATTCTCATCTTCCAACAGAAACATCAGAAAACAAGAACTGTCAGAACAAACTTTGTACTGACTTTGGAAATAGTCGAAGATCAATCAGCACCAAATGAACAAGGAGTCCAGAAAAAGGCAGCCTGAAAGCTCTGTGGGGTTTTGCTCCACCCTCATCCTAGATCAGCAGCAGCTGTGGACAAGAAAGCTAGTTCCCAGGGTGTGCAAACTGCACCTGGTCCCAGGGCGAGCAGAGAAGACCATATCTGCAAAATACCGTATAAATCAATGCTAACTTGTTAGGAACTACCTGAATAACTGACTGAAGATGTTTATCTCCTTCTTCATCTAACTAATAAAAAAGGGGAAAAAAAAAAAAAAAGGCAGGCTTTGTTTGCTCTTGAACACACTGCAAGTCAAATTAAGAGTCAGCAGACACCTGGGGCAAAAGATTACAACCAAACCATAAAACAGACCACCCAAGACCTGGGAAAAAAAATTAGCAAGAGTTTGAGAAATTAGGACATTCAAAAGCACCTGTGCATATAGGGGAGTACAGAAGGCTACACATATGCCCAGGGCAAGATGCATGGTGATGCAGAAACTGAGAAAACCATACATTTCCACATGAAGCTGGCCACTGGGAGGACTGCGAGCCTGGCTAAATGATGGGCTGCTGTAGCAGACACAGTCTGCAAAGGCAAGGAGAGGTTTGGGGTTCTGTTGTTCTTTATTTTAGCTCCTGGCATTCAAAAAATTTCTGTCAAAATCCTCACTGAACACAACCTAAGACTTCAATGTCAAAGAATAAGACTTTGCAAAAGTAAAAATGTTCCAGGAGAGTAACTAAATCAATGGACTAAGGTAATTTTCAAGAACATGGAAAACAGCAAACCCAGGAGAAATAGAGAATATGATTTCTGAAGAACCTGATTTTTGAATAACAATGTACAAATATCCCATTGTCAACAACAACAAAATCATGAAGCATACAAAGGAACAAGAAATATGGCTCATCTAAGGAATGAAAATAACTTGATGGAAACTATCCCTGAGAAATTACTGGATTTACTAGACAAAGATTTTGAAATAACTGTCTTAAAGATGTTCAAAGAGCAAAAAAAAAGACTTAAAGGAAAAAACTATGTAGCAAATCAACAAAATGATATCAATAGAGAGGTAGAAATTATAAAAGGAAATAGAATTTATGAAGCTGAAAAACACAATAATTCAATTGAAAATTTCCCTAGGGGGCTCAACCACAGGTGTGAGTAGGCAGAAGACAGAAATAACAAATTTAAACGTAGGACAATTGAAATTAGGGAGTCTGAGGAGCAAAAATTTAAAAAAAAGACTGAAGAAAGACGACCCTAACCCAAGAGATGTGTATAACACCATCAAGCGCAGCAACACACACACTACGGGAACCTGACAGAGAGGAGAAAGAGGCAGAAGGAACACCTGAGGGAATACGGTGAGAAGCTGCCAAGTCTGATGAAAAGCAGAGAGCTACAAATCCAAGAAATTCAATTAAATTTCAGGTAGGATTAACTCAGAGACTCATATCAAGACACAATATCAGCAAACTATTCTAAGACAAAACAAGCAGAGCCTCTGAAGGAAGAAACAGAGAATCCTCAGTAATATTAGCAGTTAATTTTTCACCAGAAAACATGCAGGCCAAAAGAACAGGGTGGTCTCTATAGATTTTAAATTACTTTTTAAAAAATGGCTATCAATCAAGAATTTTGTATCTACCAAAATACTCATTTGAAAATGAATGAGAAGACTGTTAAGACATTTCTAGAAACACAAAAGCTGAGACTCAGATCAGATCAGTCACTCAGTCGTGTCTGACTCTTTGCGACTCCATGAATCGCAGCACGCCAGGCCTCCCTGTCCATCACCAACTCCCGGAGTTCACTCAGACTCACGTCCATCGAGTCAGTGATGCCATCCAGCCATCTCATCCTCTGCATCCCCTTCTCCTCCTGCCCCCAATCCCTCCCAGCATCAGAGTCTTTTCCAATGAGTCAACTCTTTGCATGAGGTGGCCAAAGTACTGGACTTCCAGCTTTAGCATGATTCCTTCCAAAGAAATTCCAGGGCTGATCTCCTTCAGAATGGACTGGTTGGATCTCCTTGCAGTCCAAGGGACTCTCAAGAGTCTTCTCCAACACCACAGTTCAAAATCATCAATTCTTCGGTGCTCAGCCTTCTTCACAGTCCAACTCTCACATCCATACGTGACCACAGGAAAAACCATAGCCTTGACTAGACGAACCTTTGTTGGCAAAGTAATGTCTCTGCTTTTGAATATGCTATCTAGGTTGGTCATAATTTTCCTTCCAAGGAGTAAGCGTCTTTTAATTTCATGGCTGCAGTCACCATCTGTAGTGATTTTGGAGCCCAGAAAAATAAAGTCTGACACTGTTTCCACTGTTTCCCCATCTATTTCCCATGAAGTGGTGGGACCAGATGCCATGACCTTCGTTTTCTGAATGTTGAGCTTTAAGCCAACTTTTTCACTCTCCACTTGCACTTTCATCAAGAGGCTTTTGAGTTCCTCTTCACTTTCTGCCATAAGGGTGGTGTCATCTGCATATCTGAAGTTATTGATATTTCTCCCGGCAATCTTGATTCCAGCTTGTGTTTCTTCCAGTCCAGCGTTTCTCATGATGTACTCTGCATAGAAGTTAAATAAACAGGGTGACAATATACAGCCTTGACGAACTCCTTTTCCTATTTGGAACCAGTCTGTTGTTCCATGTCCAGTTCTAACTGTTGCTTCCTGACCTGCATACAGATTTCTCAAGAGGCAGGTCAGGTGGTCTGGTATTCCCATCTCTTTCAGAATTTTCCACAGTTTATTGTGATCCACACAGTCAAAGGCTTTGGCATAGTCAATAAAGCAGAAATAGATGTTTTTCTGGAACTCTCTTGCTTTTTCCATGATCCAGCGGATGTTGGCAATTTGATCTCTGGTTCCTCTGCCTTTTCTAAAACCAGCTTGAACATCGGGAAGTTCACGGTTCACATATTGCTGAAGCCTGGCTTGGAGAATTTTGAGCATTACTTCACTAGCGTGTGAGATGAGTGCAACTGTGCGGTAGTTTGAGCATTCTTTGGCATTGCCTTTCTTTGGGACTGGAATGAAAACTGACCTTTTCCAGTCCTGTGGCCACTGCTGAGTTTTCCAAATTTGCTGGCATATTGAGTGCAGGACTTTCAGAGCATCATCTTTCAGGATTTGGAATAGCTCAACATACACTAAAAGAAAAGCTAATGGCAAACTTCCAAGTTGAAAGGAAAAAATACCAAAATAACTCAAAGTTGTAACAAAAAATAAAGATCTCTAGTAAAGGTAAATATGTGTGCAAATATAAAGCCAGTATCATTGTGTTTAAGATTTGTGATGTCGCACTTGGTTTCCTACTGCAGCTGCTGCTAAGTCGCTTCAGTTGTGTCCGACTCTGTGCGACCCCATAGACGGCAGCCTACCAGGCTCCTTGGTCCCTGGGATTCTCTAGGCAAGAATACTGGAGTGGGTTGCCATTTCTTTCTCCAATGCATGAAAGTGAAAAGTGAAAGTAAAGTCACTCAGTCGTGTCCGACTCTCTGCAACTCCATGGACTGTAGCCTACCACGCTCCTCCGCCCATGGGACTTTCCAGGCGAGAGTACTGGAGTGGGTTGCCATTGCCTTCTCTACAGGATATAAAAAAATAAATGGATAAAAAAAATTATAAATTGATACAACTGAGCAACAATGTACAAGAAAAATTTATCAAACAGCATAAAAGGGAAAAGGTCAGAGCAGTATAGCAGCACATATTTTGTATGCTGTAGAGTTATCAACTTGAAGTTGATTTTTAAAAATTTAGGATTTAAGTGTGATCCCTGTGACAGTCACAAAGAACGTATATAAGAAATTACACAACAGGAATAAGAAGGCAACAAACAATGGTCACTACAAAACAAAAACAAAAGAACACACAACCAAACGCAAGAAAACGCAGTAATGGAGGAAAGAAAGAGGAAGTAAGATATAAAACATACAGAAAAATAACAGGAAAATGGCAGAAGTTCTTTTTATCAGCAGTTACCTTAAATGTAAATAGATTAAAGTTTCATTCAAAAGGCAGAGATTAGAAAAATATGTATTTAGAAAAACCACATTTTAACTATATGTTGTCTACAAGAGACTCATTTAAGAACCAAAGTAAAAGGATAGAAAAGATATTTCATGTAAAAATAACCAAAAAGAGAGAGAGATACTTGGCTATACTAATATTAGACAAAACAGACTGTTACAACAGACAAGAGAACTGTTTGACAAAGAAGGACATTATATATTGATGAAAGGATCAAACCATGAGGAACATACAACAATCACAACATGTATGCACCAAACAACAGAACATGGAAGGAAATACAAGAAGCAAACGCTGATAGAACTCAAGGGAGAAACAGTTCTACAATAAAAGTTGGCATGACATCTAGACAGGAGATCAAGGAGATATAAGGAAACGCAGGACTTGAACAAGACTGTAAATTAAGTCACATAAAACCCTCTAGCCAACTACAGAATACACAGTCTTCTCAAGCGCACACGGAGCACTGTCCAGGAAGCACCGTATGTTAAGTCACAACACGAGCTTCAATATAGTTAGAAAGACTGAATCCACACAAAATATCTTGTCTAACTACAAAGGAATAAGGCTGGAAGTCAATTACTAAAAACAATGGAAAATTCTTAAGTATAATAAATGCAAATGTTAGTGTCTAAAGGTAGAAAGAAAAAGAAATAAATATGTAGGTAGGATCTGTATGAACACAGTGGTTGTAAAAATCATTTTTAAAAAAACGGTGATGGTGATCTCTGATTAAACTTTAAAGCAACTTCCAGAGGGGGGAAACGATGAATTGGTAAAAGCAAACTGTCACATTCAGTTTAATGAAATTTTGAAGGAGAGGTATTAAAACATCATTGCCGGGGTCCAGCCCCGGCTGATCCAGGGTATTCGAAGGAGAGACGGCATAGGCAACCTATTTATTTAAATATTTATCAAAGATATAAAGAGTAATAGGATGAGGATAGCTCAGTGAGGAAATTCAGTGGAGAAAAGAGGCTGAATAATTCAGCCAGAAGGTGAGAGAAAGAACGACATGGGGAGACCAGGTTTTGGTGAACAAGGCCCGCACTTTATTTTCCAAAGTAGTTTTTATACCTTAAATTGCTCATAGAGGATAATGGGGGAAGGGGTGGAGTCATGCAAGGACAGCAGCTCCTGGTCCTAATAGAAGCCAGGCTTTCAAACTTATCATATGCAAAAGTTAAGGTGAATTACATCATCTTCTGGCCAGGAGGCCTGTTAACATTTTAAGAAACTTATCTTTCTCTAAAGGTGATTATTCCAAAGTCAGGCACCAGCCTCCAAAAAAGCATTGGACAAAGCTGCATTCCTATAGGGCAAAGGTGAGGTGGGCTCAATCAAGAAAAGAATTAACTCAAGGGTCCAAGGTTACAAACACTGAGGCTACTACTTACATTTCTATACACCCATTATATCAATCAATACACTGCCAAGGACATAGTAGGTAAGGAGTATGGAGACTTAGCAGCAAACACTGGCCCAATAAGTGAAAAACCCTTCACCAATACAATTTCTAGTCAATCTTTTAACTACTCAAAGGAATCTGTGTTTAGACAGTTTAGAACATCTCCTGCCTCTCACAGTTGGGAGGCTCTGAACAATCACATGTGGCCAGAAAAACCTATTCAGGCAGGCTAGAGGATTTCCAAAGGAGTTTGTAGGTTAAACACTGTCACACTCAGGAATTATTAACTGGAGCTGTAAGCTAACTCTTTTTTCAGAGAGAGGTAGTGGGGGACAGCCCCCCGTAAAGTCAGAGGTGTAGGTGAAAGCACAAAGCAGAAAGTAGGCAGACTCTGGTTTTGGGGGTAGATGCTCGAGAATTCCCAGGGGGACTCCTGAAGCTCGATCCCGCCTTTGCGTGTGCCGAGCCTCCTTCCTCATGACCTTTGTCATGGGCGGAGTTCCTCACGCTGGCTCCTGGCAGTGATAGAATTCCAGTTGAGCTATTCCAGATCCTGAAAGATGATGCTGTGGAAAGTACTGCACTCAATATGCAATATGCACTCAATATGCAATATGCACTCAATATGCAATATGCCGGCTCCCAGCACATCATGACTAAAAGCCAAAGCTCTGGCAGGAAAGACCTGAGTATATACTCCACCATTTATTTTCCCTCTAACTTAACTTCAATATTTCAGTTTCCTCGTCTACAAAATGAAGATGACAACAGTTTACACCACAAAATGTGGTTATGAAGATTAGATGAGTGCAAGTGAAGAGCTTAGTATAGCACACAGCACAACCTAAAACCTCATGAATGTTATCTGTCTTTTTATGAATGCTTTGATCAGTACTGTATCCAGTGAAGGAGTAAAAGTAGAAGTCTATTAGTTCTATATAAAGGGAATAAACTTATTCATAATTTAAATAATTGGAAATTATAATTCTTGGTAATTAAAAACCATTATTTCTGATAAAATTTATAATTAACAAAAGTTTATTCTATGAATTATACACCTATGCAACATTTGTGGTATTCTTCTAATACCCTTCCTGATGATAATACCAAACACTGAGAGTGGAGAAATAGTAAAATTAAGTAAAATGAGAGCCTTGAATATAAGTTATCTAATGCATGAGCTGAATACATATAAATATTTCTTGGTGCTGATAAAATGCAAATAGATAAAGAATTAAAACTATGGTCCATCTAGTAAACGGAAGTTATCACATATAGTAGAGTGTAGTGTACAATATTACTGTTGCTGTCCTTTAGTTGCTAAATTGTGTCTAACTCTTTGTGACCCCATGGACTATACAGCCTATCAGGCTCCTCTGTCCATGGGATTTCCTAGGCAAGAATACTGGAGTGGGTTGCCATTTCCTTCTCCAGAGGATCTTCCTGACGCAAGGAGCAAACCTGTGGCTCCTACATTGGCAAGCAAGTTCTCTACCACTGAGCCACCAAGGAACCCCATACAATACTACACATGTATCAGAATAAAATAAGCTTTAAGAAGAATTGATTAGATACTGAGACAGAATAGAAACAAGGCCTAATTCTAAAGATAATCACAAGGATAACTACAGAATTTAAATTAACATGTAATATCACTCAAATGCTAGTATCTTTATTTTTTATCATTGTCATTTCCAGGCATACTGTTGTCTCTTCAGCCATTCTATGGACTTAAAGTTGCTTGATGTTTCAGAAAAAAACAAAGCAGACCAGGAATCAATCAAGTGAAGAGAAAGAATTCCAATGTAAAATTAGCCTCTCTGGGTCCTACCATCCACATCTACAGTAGAGAAGGAAAGGACCAGGTCAGACCAAGCTCATGAACAGGCTGATAATCCAAATCCCCTGGGGACAGGTTTTTAGGGTGTGTACGTGAGTCTGAGTGAACTCCGGGAGTTGGTGATAGACAGGGAGGCCTGGCGTGCTGTGATTCATGGGGTCGCAAAGAGTCGGACACGACTGAGCGACTGATCTGATCTGATCTGATCTGTGTGTATATATGGTGTGTCTGTGGGAGAGAAGAAGACTGGAAAAATGGACGAGCCTGAGAGAACTGTGAGTGGGATCCAACACCCTTTATTTTCAAAGGTTTCCTAGATTACTATGATGATACAAAAGTCTTTCCTAGTAAAAAATAAACTTCTACACTGCTAAAGTAATAACCTCTTACAGAAGGCAATTTAATGTATCTCAAATAGGGACTGCATCTCACATATCTTGATTTACTATCAGCTATCAATAAGGCACAAATTTGATCACATTTTCCAGGAGTAGCAGAGGACTGCTTTGAGGTATGCCAATTCTGCACATTACACTGTGTTCTCAGTTCCATGAAGTGATTACTGGGGAGCGTGCACAGTGGAAATGCCCAGCAGAACACTGCTATTGGCCTCCATGGTCCTCCTGTGGACCACCTGGGCTTCAGAAGCATCTTCCTACAGAGGAGTTACACAATTAACGCCAATGCTATAGTTTAGACAGTTACAAAATACATTTATAGTAAGCAGATAAACAACGAAACAGACTTTAAAAGGAGCTTCCTTAAAAGTAAATGTGTTGACAAAGAATACTTGAAAATATTTTTCCAAGTTTATAAAGTGCAAAGACTATCAAGGCCAAAGACAATTACTCTACACTTTGCCCTTTGCTACATTTTTCCTTAACAAAAATACAAATATTGACTTAGTTTAAATTCTGACCAACATTTTTAGATTTGCTACTAGTGCTAACACAAGTTTTAATAAAATACTTATTTTATTTCTAAAAAATAAAGACAGTAGCTTTTCAAAGATGATCTAATTGACACAAAAGGAATTCTAAACCTGAAATCACATTACCGGTCTAGCACATAAATAACACAGCAAGCCATTTACATATTATTTGCTACAGTACATTTGCTATTGAAGTTCTATTTCACTTAAATCTTTCAAATAATAACTATAAAATATGTATATTAAATGTTCTGGTCAATGTATAAAAAATCAAGTATCTTTATACAAAACAAATTTCTTTCAGCAATTCTCATTTTCGCTACTGATTACAATCAGTGCCAGAACCTTTAAAACTGTTTGACATCAAGTGGACATGACCTCATAAAATGTAAAGACACCATTAGCTTCATGTACTATAACATAAGATACTTAATATTAAATATCTCCCTTTTTGGTATAAAAAACTAAAGTGGAACTATTTGAAGGACATAAATTACCATCCACGAACTAGGGTAAATCATTAATGTATCTTTTAAATGACAGTGAACTGAACAAGTTCTTATACCAAAGATCTACCTAAAAAGCATAATGGGCACTTTAACTACAAAGTCCCAAAGCTCATGAAAAGAACTGAGGGTAAACATTCTCAAACCTATCTTTATTTTTTAAACCAATTTACTAAACTAAATCACGTTAAATCTAGTAATCTAAATCTCCAAATACAATATCAAACATTTTCAAGTGTGTACCATTTCCTTCAAAGTAAAAAATTCAAAACTATTTTAACTTTGGATATCTGCAAAGTTCTTCCTGCCATGTAGTCATCATGTTCACAGGCTCTGGGGGACAGGGACTAAAAATATGTGGGTGGAGGCATTATTCAGCCTGCCGCATCTTTTTTATTTAAAGTGAATATCTTGTGGATAGCATATAACTGGCTCTTGCTTTGTAAAACCTTTTCTGACAATGCCTGCCTTTTAATTGGTGTGTTTACACTGTACATATTGTGATTACTGATACAGATAAAATAAAATATACCACCCAATTACTGTTTTGTATCTGTTCTTCTTCCATCCATCCTTTCTTTTTCTCACATTTTATACTTTAAGTTGAGGATATGTTATGATTCCCATTTGATACCTTCTACTGAATTATTATTTATTCTTCTGTATTACATTTTTTTAATGAATGTTCTAGAGCAGGAGTTGACAAACCATGGCCTGGCACAGTCAAATGTTTTTCCAGGTTAAACTGCACTGAAACAGAACCATGCCCATTTGTTCTTGTACTAAGGTTGCTTTCACACTATAAGGCTGAAAGAGAGATCATAATGCTTTATGACCTTAAATATATATATGACACTGTCCTTAAAGAAAGTGTCTCCTGACCCCTACTCTAGGCCTGTATTCCATGTGTAATCAATAAGAGCTGTTTTCAAACAACATGATGATGCCATGTGTAACACATGACCCTACTGCAGCAACTCCCGATTCCTCGCTGTCCCGCTCTGTGCTATGCTGTCACGTACATCACCCTTACGTACTCTGTAAACACACAACACACTGCTGCTGTTTCTAGTTTAGACATTCAGATTTGAGGGCAGTAAAAAAGAAGAAAAAATAATTTCACTTGTACTTCCTCCACTCCCAACGCTCTTTCTCTTCTTTGCATGGATTCCAGTGTCTTTGCCCTGTCTGTTGCTTCTGGCAACTCTCCTTTCACATTTCCTATACAGTTGAATTGCTAATAAATTCCGATGGATTTTGCTCATCTGGAAAAGTCTGTCTTTCTTCTTCATTTACTTCAAAGATATCTTTCATTTGGTATAGAAATCCAGCTTGAGAAGTTGTGTTTGTCCTTGTAGCACGTAAAATGTGTTACTCCATGGTCTTCAGCTTGCATGACTTTCACTGAGAAATTTGCTCTAATTCTTATTTACTTCTTCCATCTGTAAGAATTTTGTGTTACTTTCTGTTATCGCAACACTAATTGTTTTCTGGTTGCCATTACTTACTTGTCTTCTGTTTTTATCAGTTTAAATATCATACAACTATGTTTGGAAATTTTTATTTGTTTTCTCATATTTACTATGGTTTGTGCTCTCAGATTTTTGGATCTGTAGTTTAGGGCCTGTCATTAATTTGGAGAACTTATCGGCCATTACTTCTTTAAACATTTCTTCTGAACTGCTCCTCTACTGGGATTCCACCCACATGTCCCATTTGATTTCATCCCATGCTTCTTAAGTGTTTTATTTGTGTTTCTCTTTATGTTTCAATTTGAATAACCCAGACTAACATATTTTACAGTTTATTGATTCTTATTTTTTCTTTGTCAACTGTGTTGATGACCCTTGTTATTCACTTCAGTTCAGTCCCTCAGTCGTGTCCGACTCTTTGCAACCCCATGAATCGCAGCACACCAGGCCTCCCTGTCCACCACCAACTCCTGGAGTTTACACAAAATCATGTCCATTGAGTAGGTGATGCCATCCAGCCATCTCATCCTCTGTCGTCCCCTTCTCCTCCTGCCCCCAATCCCTTCCAGCATCAGAGTCTTTTCCAATGAATCAACTCTTCCCATGAGGTGGCCAAAGTATTAGAGTTTCAGCCTCAGCAACAGTCCTTCCAATGAACACCCAGGACCGATCTCCTTCAGAATGGACTAGTTGGATCTCCTTGCAGTCCAAGGGACTCTCAAGAGTTTTCTCCAACATCACAGTTCAAAAGCATCAATTTTTTGGCACTCAGCTTTCTTCACAGTCCAACTCTCACATCCATACATGACCACAGGAAAAACCATAGCCTTGACTAGACGTACCTTTGTTGGCAAAGTAATGTCTCTGCTTTTGAATATGCTATCTAGGTTGGTCATAACTTTCCTTCCAAGGAGTAAGCGTCTTTTTAATTTCATGGCTGCAGTCACCATCTGCAGTGATCTTGGAGCCCGAAAAGATAAAGTCTGACACTGTTTCCCCATCTATTTCCCATGAAGTGATGGGACCAGAGGCCACGATTTTCATTTTCTGAATGCTGAGCTTTCAGCCAACATTTTCACTCTCCTCTTTCACTTTCATCAAGTGGCTTTTGAGTTCCTCTTCACTTTCTGCCATAAGGGTGGTGTCATCTGCATATCTGAGGTTATTGATATTTCTCCCAGCAATCTTGGTTCCAGCTTGTGTTTCTTCCAGCCCAGCCTTTCTCATGATGTACTCTGCATGTAAGTTAAGTAAGCAGGGTGACAATATACAGCCTTGATGTACTCCTTTTCCTATTTGGAACCAGTCTGTTGTTTCATGTCGAGTTCTAAGTGTTGTTTCCTGACCTGCATACAGGTTTCTCAAGAGGCAGGTCAGGTGGTCTAGTATTTCCATCTCTTGAAGAATTTTCCACAGTTTATTGTGATCCACACAGTCAAAAGCTTTGACATAGTCAATAAAGCAGAAATAGATGTTTTTCTGGAACTCTTGCTTTTTTGATGACTCAGCGGACGTTGGCAATTTGATCTCTGGTTCCTCTGCCTTTTCTAAAACCAGCTTGAATATCTGGAAGTTCACGGTTCACTTACTCCTGAAGCCTGGCTTGGAGAATTTTGAGCATTACTTTACTAGCATGTGAGATGAGTGCAATTGTGCGGTAGTTTGAGCATTCTTTGGCATTGCCTTTCTTTGGGATTGGAATGAAAACTGACCTTTTCCAGTCCTGTGGCCACTGCCAAGTTTTCCAAATTTGCTGATATTAAGTGCAGCACTTTCACAGCATCATCTTCTAGGATTTGAAATAGCTCAACTGGAATTCCATCACCTCCACTAGCTTTGTTCGTAATGATGCTTTCTAAGGCCCACTTGACTTCACATTCCAGGATGTCTGGCTCTAGGTCAGTGATCACACCATCGTGAGTATCTGGGTCATGAAGATCTTTTTTGTACAGTTCTTCTGTGTATTCTTGCCACCTCTTCTTAATATCTTCTGCTTCTGTTAGGTCCTACCATTTGTGTCCTTTATCGAGCCCATCTTTGCATGAAATGTTCCCTTGGTATCTCTAAATTTTCTTGAAGAGATCTCTAATCTTTCCCATTCTGTTGTTTTTCTCTATTTCCTTGCATTGATTGCTAAGGAAGGCTTTCTTATCTCTCCTTGCTATTCTTTGAAACTGCATTCAGATGCTTATATCTTTCCTTTTCTCCTTTGCTTTTTGCTTCTCTTCTTTTCACAGCTATTCGTAAGGCCTCCTCAGACCGCCATTTTGCTTTTTTGCATTTCTTTTCTGTGGGGATGGTCTTGATCCCTGTCTCCTGTACAGTGTCATGAACCTCCATCCATAGTTCATCAGGCAATCTATCAGATCTAGTCACTTGTTATAGACATTCTCTATCTCTGTTACCTTTTTTATAAGTCTTGAACTTTAAATTCCATTCCTTGATAAAATTTTCATCTCTGCTGAAATAAACTATCTGATTTTGCATGCTGACAGGCTTTTCCCGTGAAGCCTTTAACATATAATTCAGTTATTTAAATTTCCTTACGAGACTGCAAAGCCTTTGCAGTAGTTGTGTCTAACTGTTATTAGCCCTTGTGTCTTCAATGGTATTTTTTGGGGGGCGGGGGGGGGGTCCCATATCCCTCTTCATACTCTTTTTATCTTTTTGTTGAAGCTCTTATGTTCACCTGTTATCAAGCTTATCAGTGGTAGAGATTAAGGTAGTTTTTATGCTTAGAAATGAGCACACACTTCCTTCTAGTAGAACTTTAGCACAGGGGTTTGAGTTAACCTAATTAGGAGCTGAGCTAGGTATGAACTTTGTAGTTCCTGTGGTTATGCTTGCAAGAAAAGGCTGCAAACTCTTATACAGAGCACACTGTGTTAGAGATGGTGAATTTAGTTTGCTAAAGATTTTTTTTTTTCATTCTCACAATTGCTCCATTCCCAGCCTTAATTCTTCATGATCCAAAAAGGTCTGTCTCTTCCAAGTTACTTATTATTTGACAGGTGTTATCCTGGCAGCAGGGAGTGAACAATGGGGCAGAGTATTCTTTGATCTTCTGATTAAGTCTTTACTCTTAAGTGAGCACAGGGTCTCTAGCTCTCAGGGCAGTGTGTATTTTTGTTTTGTTTTGCTTCTTGCCTGTACTGCACAGAATGTGGAACTTCCCTGACCAGGGACCAAACCCAGGACCCTGCAGTGGAAGCACAGTCTTAACCATTGGACCACCAGGGAAGTCCCCAATGCATTTTCAGTGATCCTTCCCCTCACCTGGTATAGTTCTGGTTCCAATACATGCTCCTACCCTTCCTCTCAAGGTTGAGGTTTATTTTTTCCCCTATTCCAAATCCCAGGCTGCAAAGGGATTCCAACTGTTCCTTAAGGCAGCAGTAATTATTGCAGGTCCCCCAACAGAATATGGTTTTGCTCCATAAGAGAAAAGAGGGAGAAGAGTCCAGCTGGAGTTTATTGTGCCTCTTATTCAGTTCGGTTCAGTTCAGTCGCTCAGTCATGTCCGACTCTTTGCAACCCCATGGACTGCAGCACGCCAGGCCTCCCTGTCCATCACCAACTCTCAGAGTCCACCCAAACCCATGTCCATTGAGTCCGTGATGACATCCAACCATCTCATCCTCTGTTGTCCCCTTCTCCTCCTGCCTTCAATCTTTCCCAGCATCAGGGTCTTTTCAAATGAGTCAGTTTTTCACATCAGGTGGCCAAAGGATTTGAGTTTCAGTGCCTCTCATTAGGCTGCTGAATTTCCTACTACAGTTCTTCACCACAAGGGGAAATATTCTTTGATTGCCTGATGGGATTCTTGAAGAAAAATCTACACAAGAGAGTACAGAGTTCTATTTTTGTGCACCCCATCCCCCACCTCCCAGCTTCAATTTTTCTCAACAGCACAACCTGATCCCCACAATTCAACAATCATATTAACTTAACTCTTTCTACAGGTGTCTGTTGTATCTTGCCCTGGTAAGTTGACACTTGTATCTTGCTTCTATCTGCAAGAGAAAGGTATTTGTCTCCCTCTAGATTCTGTACCAGTTCATTCTCTTCCAACTTCAGCACTCAGTGTGCCGGGAGCCAGCATGAGGAACTCCGCCTGTGGCAAAGGTCATGAGGAAGGAGGCTCGGCATATGCAAAGGCGGGATCAAGCCTCAGGAGTCCCCCTGGAAATTCTCGAGCATCTGCCCCCAAAACCAGAGTCTGCCTACTTTCTGCTTTGTGCTCTCACCTACACCTCTGACCTTACGGGGGGCTGTCCCCCACTACCTCTCTCTGAAAAAAGAGTTAACTTACAGCTCCAGTTAATAATTCCTGGGTGTGACAGTGTTTCAACCTACAAACTCCTTTGGGAAGTCCTCTAGCCTGCCTGAATAGGTTTTTCCAGCCACATGTGATTGTTCAGAGCCTCCCAACTGTGAGAGGCATGAGATGTTCTAAACTGTCTAAATACAGATTCCTTCGAGCAGTTAAAAGATTGACTAGAAATTGTATTGGTGAAGGGTTTTTCACTTGTTGGGCCAATGTTTGCTGCTAAGTCTCCATATCCCTTACCTACTGTGTCCCTGGCAGTGTATTGATTGACATAATTGGTGTAAGTAGTAGCTTTAATGTTTGTAAACTTGGACCCTTGAATTAATTCTTTTTCTTGTTATAGCCCACCACACCTTTGCTCTGTAGGAATGCAACTTTATCTAATGCTTTTGGAGGGTGGCGCCTGACTAATCACCTTTAGAGAAAAATAAGTTTTCTGAAGAAAGGGTCTTAAAATGTTAACAGGCCTCTCTCTGGGCCAGAAGATGATGCAAATCACCTAAACTTCTGCATATGATAAGTTTGCAGGAAGAAAGCCTGGCTTACTGCATGACGCTACCCCTTCCCCCATTATCCTCTATGCATAACTTAAGGTATAAAAACTACTTTGAAAAATAAAGTGCGGGCCTTGTTCACCGAAACTTGGTCTCCCCATGTCGTTCTTTCTCTTAACTTCTGGCTGAATCATTCAGCCTCTTTTCTCCACTGAATTTCCTCACTGAGCTATCCTTATTTAACCACTCTTTATATCTTTAATTAAGATTTAAATAAGCTGTTGTTTCCTGATCGCCAATGCTGTCTCCCCTTCAAAACCCCTGGCTCCACTGGGGCTGGACCCCGGTACTCAGTGGGTTCAAGAAAAGCAGTGAACCTGCCATCAGTCCATCTTTTCACTGTTCTAAGTTTAGAAGTGATTTTCTCCAGCTTTCTACAATCCCAGTCAGAAAACAGAAATCATGCAAACTATTCCTATTTAATTCTACATGTTATGATTTTCATAGCTTATCATCGTAACTTTCCACTTAACTTCACACATTCATCAAATGCCTACATGAGGCTTACTGCATTGCAGGCAATGGGTCAGAGCTGATGCGTTCATTTGGCTGAAGTTCTTTAAGAACTAACACCCGAAAAAGATGTCCTTTTCATTATAGGGGACTGGAATGCAAAAGTAGGAAGTCAAGAAACACCTGGGGTAACAGGCAAATTTGGCCCTGGAGTACGGAATGAAGCAGGGCAAAGGCTAATAGAGTTTTGCCAAGAGAACGCACTGGTCATAGCAAACACCCTCTCTTCCAACAACACAAGAGAAGACACTACACATGGACATCACCAGATGGTCAACACCGAAATTAGACTGATTATACTCTTTGCAGCCAAAGATGGAGAAGCTCTATACGGTCAGCAAAAACAAGACCGGGAGCTGACTATGGCTCAGATCATGAACTCCTTATTGCCAAATTCAGACTTAAATTGAAGAAAGTAGGGAAAACCACTAGACCATTCAGGTATGACCTAAATCAAATTCCTTATGTGATTATACAGTGGAAGTGAGAAATAGATTTAAGGGACTAGATCTGATAGACAGAGTGCCTGATGAACTATAGATGGAGCTTAGTGACACTGTACAGGAGACAGGATCAAGACCATCCTCATGGAAAAGAAATGCAAAAAAGCAAAATGGCTGTCTGGGAGGCCTTACAAATAGCTGTTAAAAGAAGAGAAGCAAAAAGCAAAGGAGAAATGGAAAGATATAAGCATCTGAATGCAGTTCCAAAGAATAGCAAGGAGAGATACGAAAGCCTTCTTCAGTGATTGATGCAAAGAAACAGAGGAGAAGGGCAACCGTGATGGAGTGTGGTGTATGCATATTTGCACCTTTACCACTCTGGTGGGAAGCACTGTGTTAAACCCGAGGGGCTACATTTTCAGTACATTAGATTCTACTGGCGACAGATACTTCAAGCCAATTCTGTTCATATAAGAACTTAAATGTATATAAGCCAATTAATGAATGTGCTCTATGTGGAGCCAAAGAAAGAAATTTGTGAGGAAAATCAGATATGTATGATATTCTAACCACTATTGTCTCTATACGTAAGAAAGAGCTCCTCGGAAGTCAAGGTCTCAGAACATTAGTTGATAAGGAAATACCACAGTTTTACAAAAGGAGATCAGACTCTAATTTTAATGGCTTCAAAGTTTTCTAACTTGATACAAGCATCCTTTCACACCTCTAGAGGTAACTACAGAGAACATCATGATTGTCTGAAACAACTGCTCCTTCTGTAGCCGAAGCTCAAATGGTTATCACTGATGTTTATTAATCTGCATTTCCAGCTGACCTTCCTTGTCAAAGCTGAGTTTATTCTCTAGGACTCCAGGTTCATTGGTTACATTATAGCCAAGTTCCTACTCTGGTCCCTCAGTCCCTCTGCATCTCTAATGTGACCATTTCTACTATATGTGATCTGTTTTACATAGATTTATAGTCTGACTCTTGAAAAGTAATGTTTTATTTTTTTTTTAGTTCTCAGTGCATATGTCCTACAATTTCATTTTACTTATTATACACTCTAAAAAGATGAAAGATGAGGGGCTGCTTAAAAACTACTTGAATATCTAAGTCATACGGCTATGAAATCTAAATAAAAAAAAACAATACTACACAGAAACTTTGGTAATCATATAATAATAAAAGTCAGCTTCAATCTAAGAGTAGGTCAAAGAGATTACTGTACTAGCACATGTATGATTCAATCTTTTGGATTAAAAGAGCACTATAACTTTGAGTTATAAAAAGCTCTGAGAACTGGAAACAGAAATACAGTCTAGGATAGATTATTCAGACTAATATAGAAGCCTTGGCATGAATAATGAGAGAACTGTGGTTGATCCACAGAACAGTTGGATTATGAACCAGAATATGCAAATCAGGTAACTATTTATGATAATTATTAAAATGTTAACTTGCAAATAAAGCACAGAAAATACCATTCTACAGTAGGTTGACTCAAGCGCAGTACAGGACAAGGCTGTATAATTAGAAGTGTATGTGCTTTATGGCATGTATTACTCTGAGGCATGTTAAAACCAAAGGAAGAATGCAAGCACAGTTTATATTCGTTTTCAGTTAGATAACTGGCCATGATTTCTTTACACATATGTACACATGCATGAAGGCATGCATGTGCACACACACACTCACATACACACACCTCAGTCTGGTTGAAAGTCTCCCTTTATTTTCAACAGGCTTTGTTAACTATATTTTTTAAAATGTATTTACTATGGGCTTCTCTCAAATCCCACAAATAGGAATTTTCACCCTTTTAACTGTATTGGGAAGGTGCTGAGTTGTGCTGACTTACTGTCCCCAGCATGTGAAACCTGCTCACACCATTCCTCATTTGAAAAATCACCACACTCTTTCCCTGGCTTCATAACCCAGCCTATGGGCTGCTACTTCTCTGAAGATCTGGTACATCCATTTTCTCCATTAATAGTTCTAAAAACAGCTATCAGAATAATCTTCGTGTAAATAATCATGTTTATCAAGGTAAGATATAAGTCACGGCTTGCAGTGCTCTGTGTGCGTGTGTGTGTTATTTTACCTGATGAATAATTCAAATCTAAACTCCCAACCAAAGACGCAAAGGTCCCTGTGAAGTGGTCTCCTATCTGCCTCACTCCATGTTCTATAAGAGACTTTGGTTTTCATCGCCCCTCATTCTATACTGTTCTTCAATTTGTCCTAACTATGCTTTGAATTTCTCCTTTATTGATTCCACTCTTTACTGCTTCTAACAGATATTTCACTTCAGCTATTATTCACGCACTAGTAGGTTATACTCAAAATCCTTCAAGCCAGGCTTCAGCAGTATGTGAACTGAGAACTTCGAGATGCACAAGCTGGGTTTAGAAAAGGCAAAGGAACCAGAGATCGAGTTGCCAACATTTGTTGGATCATAGAGAAAGCAAGGAAATTCCAGAAATACATCTATTTCTGCTTCATTGACTATATTAAAGCTTTTGACCGTGTGGATAACAAACTATGGAAAATTGTTAAAGAGATGGGAATACAAGACCACATCACCTGCCTCCTGAGAAAACTGTATGCAACTGAAGAAGCAACGTTAGAACTGGACATGAACAACACACTGCTTCAAAATCGGCAAAGGAGTGCGTCAAGGCTGTACACTGCCACCCCGCTTAACTTCTATGCAGAGTACATCATGAGAAACGCTGGGCTGGATCAGTCATAAATAGGAATCAAGATTGCTGGGAGAAATATTAACAACAGATATGCAGATGATACCACTCTAATGGCAGAAAGCGAAGAGGAATCTTCCCTTTCTCAAGGAAGTGCCTCTTGATGAAGATGAAAGAGGAGAGTGAAAAAGCTAAAACTCAACATTCAAAAAGACTAAGATCATAGCATCCGGTCTCATCACTTATGGCAAATAGAAGGGGAAAAAGTGGAAACAGTGAGAGATTCCAAGAGTCTTGTATGGATGTGAGTGTTGGACCATAAAAAAAGGATGAGTGCCGAGCAATTGATGCTTTCCAACTGTGGTGCTAGAGGAGACTCTTTAGAGGCCCTTGGACAGCAAGGAGATCAAACCAGTCAATGCTAAGGGAGTTCAGTTCAGTTCAGTCGCTCAGTCATGTCCGACTCTTTGTCACCCCATTAATCACAGCATGTCAGGCCTCCCTGTCCATCACCAACTCCCGGAGTTCACTCAGACTCACGTCCATCGAGTCAGTGATGCCATCCAGCCATCTCATCCTCTGTCGTCCCCTTCTCCTCCTGCCCCCAATCCCTCCCAGCATCAGAGTCTTTTCCAATGAGTCAACTCTTCGCATGAGGTGGCCAAAGTACTGGAGTTTCAGCTTGAGCATCAGTCCTTCCAAAGAAATCCAGGGCTGATCTCTTTCAGAATGGACTGGTTGGATCTCCTTGCAGTCCAAGGGATTCTCAAGAGTCTTCTCCAACACCACAGTTCAAGAGCTTCAGTTCTTCAGCACTCAGCTTTCTTCACAGTCCAACTCTCACATCCATACGTGACCACAGGAAAAACCATAGCCTTGACTAGACGGACCTTTGTTGGCAAAGTAATGTCTCTGCTTTTCAATATGCTACCTAGGTTGGTCATAACTTTCCGTCCAAGGAGTAAGCGTCTTTTAATTTCATGGCTGCAGTCACCATCTGAAGTGATTTTGGAGCCCAGAAAAATAAAGTCTGACACTGTTTCCACTGTTTCTCCATCTATTTCCCATGAAGTGATGGGACCAGATGCCATGATCTTTGTTTTCTGAATGTTGATCAGGATGAGATCAACTGTGAATATTCATTAGAAGGACTGATGCTGAAGCAGAAACCCCATACTCTGTCCACCTGATGCAAACAGCCAACTCAGTGGAAAAGACCCTGATGCTGGGAAAGATTGAAGGCAAAGAAGAGAGTGGCAGGGGATGTGACGGTTAGATAGCATCACCAACTCAATGGACATGACCTTGAGCAAACTGCGGGCGACAGTGGAGGACACAGGGAATTAGCATCTGCAGCCCCTGCGGCAGCAGAGTCGGACTCGACAGCCACCAAACAACAATAAGCAGGAGATGTTTTCACTATTTCAAAAAAATTTAAATCAAAAGAAGGATATTTTGTGACACATGAAAATTATATGATATTCAATGTTTGGTCATCATAAATATAGCTTTATTGGAAGGCACCCATACCCATTCTTTTACATGTTTCCTGTGGATGCTTTTAGATGACAAGGACTAAGCTGAGTAGATACTGCAGACCAAATGGCCTGTGATTCCTGAAATATTTATTCTCTGGTCATTTCCAGAGGAAAAAATCTGTCCATCCCTGCTCTAGATCAGGGCTCCCCTGGTGGCTCAGATGGTAAATGTCGGCCTGCAGTGCAGGAGATCCAGGTTCAATCCCTTGGTTGGGAAGATGCCCTGGAGAAGGAAATGACAACCCACTCCAGTGTTCCTGAGAAACCTCACCAGCAGAAGGTAAGGGAGTTACAGAAGATAATGAAAAGGCTCCCTTGGCTGCAGCTGAGAATGCGTCTTCTCTGATGCTCCAAGGATACCTTTCTGTGAGGTGGGGGGTGGCTAAAAAGATTCCATCTACTAATCAACAGAAAGAAAGCAAGCAGGCGGGGAATAAAACTTGGCTGCTCACTTTTAAATCATTCCTCATCTTGAGGAAAAGAAACTGACTTCCTCCACACTCCAACCCACCCCCCCCACACACACTTGCATTTCATGGACAAGCACACACTGACACCCAGCCTCCTGCCATGGCAAACAGGAGGGTATGCCATGTCCTCCAAACAGATCTGAGAGGTATATTATCGTAAGTGAAGTCACTTCAGTAGTGTCCGACTCTGTGCGACCCCACAGACGGCAGCCCAACAGGCTCCCCCATCCCTGGGATTCTCCAGGCAAGAACACTGGAGTGGGTTGCCATTTCCTTCTCCAATGCCTGAAAGTGAAAAGTGAAAGTGAAGTCACTCAGTCGTGTCTGACTCTCCGCGACCCCATGGACTGCAGCCTTCCAGGCTCCTCCATCCATGGGATTTTCCAGGCAAGAGTACTGGAGTGGGGTGCCATGGCCTTCTCCGATATTATCATAAACTGAGAATTAATTCAAGAAACAATGAGTCCTACTGTGTAACCATTGAGAGTAGAAAGAACTCGGTATCAAATTCACCCAAATTCAAGCCTTTGCTTTCGGCGGCAACTTTCTAGTGTACAGCTGGTAAATGCCAAACAAAGTCACCTAGGCAGGACAATTTCTGGAAGAATTATTTTTTTAAGCAAATTCCTTCTGATCCATTAAGAGGTGATGCTACTTTAACTCAGATGTTGTGCAGACCTCACAGTTGATACAGATGACTAATTACATTTCTCTTATTTCTAGATCCTAGACATCTTTAGGGGCACAAAACTCTGAGGTTATCAACACATCACTTTTTCTCATGGACTGCTTCTCGAGAGTGTACTCTGGCTCTGCCTATAACCATCCCCACAGTCCGCACCAATGAAAGAACAGGGCCCCACACGAACACACGCTGCTCTTCTCCTATCATGATGGAGTCCTAGCGCCTCGCCGTAAGTGTGCTTGCTAGCCAAAATATCAGAGTCAGTTCATCCAGTCAGCACTTAGTGAGCTTCTGCTGTGTGCCACGGGGAATTCGGGACGAAACACACAGCCTCTGCTTTCAGAGAACAAATAGTTCAGTTGGGAAAACAGATGAATAAACCAAATATAAAGAATATCAGTAATGGGTTCCGAACTGATAACACCATGGCTCCTGTTAAGTAGCAGAACAGTGAAGGGGTAAGGAAAATCATCTAAGGCACGATGCAGGCAAATCTTTTTTTTTAAATTACTGCATTTTCACTTCTCTTTTCTACTTGCTTATTACCTCCTCTTTTCCCTAACTCCAGAAAACAGTGATGGAGTTTTAGATAGTTTACTGGCTAATAGAATAATTTGGGTTGGCAGAGAGTGACATAAAAGATTGGCTAGCCAACATTTCCTTTAAGGATTCTTTTTTCTTCTCTCTCCTTGGATCAAGTGAGACCACTGGAAAAGATAATCCTATAGAAATAAAGGATTTGACTGTGATAGGCCCTCCAATTATACCCCTAATTTCATTTTTTTATTATTCTCAAGGGTTAGTATCCATCTTCAACAGAAATAGCTAAGTTACTGAAAAACACCAGGACTGAAAATTTTATTACAGAAGAATTTAAATGACAATGATGAGAACAGGATGAGGAAGGCTGAATTTTGGAGGTATATTTTTGAAAGCCTCAATAATATTCTGTGTTTTCTGAAATAAAGGAATACTACTAAAAAGAAAGTATACTATATTATTCATAAGTGAGTACTAATGAGTGTATGACAGTTTCCATGTAGCCACTCTCCTTTTTTAAAAATTCTATCAGGATCTCTCTTCTCCCCAAATCTTAATGAGATGATTACAAACACTCTGCTTTGCTACAGATAAAATGCACACTAGAAGTATGTTTCATCATTCTTTTTTCTTTTTTTAACATTTTATCTTATATTGGAGTATAGCTGGTTAAAAATATTGTGATAGCTTCAGGTGGGCAGCTGTTCTTATTCTGGGTCTGATGCTTCACCCAATTATTGTTCAGTGCCTTTCTGATTTTATCAGAGAGGATGCTCACTCCTAAATCTACCCAGATAGAGTCTGGCTTCTGCTAGCCCTTCTTAGCTCATCCTTCGCTTTCAAGATGAAAATGGCACATATACAGATACAACAAAAAGTTAGTTACTTAAGACAACAGAATGATAAATGACTAGCAAAGCTTTATGAATACTTACACATTTTAGTCAAGGCTATGGTTTTTCCAGTGGTCATGTATGGATGTGAGAACTGGATTGTGAAGAAAGCTGAGTGACGAAGAACTGATGCTTTTGAACTGTGGTGTTGGAGAAGACTCTTGAGAGTCCCTTGGACTGCAGGGAGGTCCAACCAGTCCATCCTAAAGAAGATCAGTCCTGGGTGCTCATTGGAAGGACTAATGCTAAAGCTGATACTCAAGGGGACAACAGAGGATGAGATGGCTGATGGCATCACTGACTTGATGGGTGTGAGTCTGGGTGAACTCCGGGAGCTGGTGATGGACAGGGAGGCCTGGTGTGCTGCGATTCATGGGGTTGCAAAGAGTTGAACACGACTAAGTGACTGAACTGAACTTGACCACCTCATGGGAAGAGTTGACTCACTGGAAAAGATCCTGATGCTGGGAGAGACTGGGGGCAGGAGGAGAAGGGGACGACAGAGGATGAGATGGCTGGATGGCATCACTGACTCGATGGACATGTTTGAGTGAACTCCAGGAGTTGGTGATGGACAGGGAGGCTTGGCATGCTGCGATTCACGGGGTGGCAAAGAGTCAGACACGACTGAGCGACTGAACTGAACTGAACACATTTTCTTAAAAAATATACTTATTCAGTAACTTTACCTAAGATCAATGAAGATTACATAAGCGCTAGTTTGATTAATTTCTTTTAATACCACAAAATGCTTTCTTAGAAACGATGTTTTTTCTCTCATTAAAGAATGAGAAGTATACACACCCCAGTGTTAAACGTTTGTCCTGGCCAGGCATCTGAGTCTGTATGTGTCTAGTGTATTTCATTCATTTCATTACAAATAATTATTTAGCCCTAGTGCTGAGAATCCTGAAGTGAACACAGCAGACAAGGGACCTGCTGTTTTTTTAATTCTCTTTTTAAGTTTTTCAAAATACTATTTCTGCCCTTTCTATCAGTGATCAGATATTTTAGTACATAAGACTGTTTTACTCCTAAACTAAGCCAGAAAATGTACTTGTATAGCAAATATTCACTTCTGTGACTTGTCTTGGAAATTAAAATTCCCATTTCCAAGAGAATTTATATAGAAACATGTGCTGTACGGTCTTTAAAAATAAGTTAGCAACTTTAAAAACAAAACAATCAATTATCAGAAATCCTACTCCAGCCAATTGTGTATTTAAAATAAAACACATGTATTCCTGAAGATGGCTTTATTAACCAGTGTCAGATCACCAACATATGAAATTCTCATTATCCAACTGTGTGTCCATTTATTTGAGCACTGCGGCTAGTGGAGTCTTCTGAGTGTCTGCGGGGCTCTGCCGTTGACTGTGCGTAGTTGAGCACGTCTTTATCTAGAGGCCTGTGCTTCTCCGCAACAGTCCAAGTGAGCAGCTTATCAGGCTAGGAAATTCCTCGTGCTTTCCCTGTTGACCCAGCTAGTCCTTACTCTTCCAGAAAACTACTTTCCCTAGTCCTACAGTATTCTCTTTCTTGTGCGGACTAACCTGGTCCTTAGTATCTTTGCCTCAGGACTCCTCGCTGGTACACCTGTGGGCATTTGAAGCTAGGCAGTTCATTATGTGGGACTGTTTGCTCTGCAAACCTTCAGCACGTACCCACTAGATGCCAGTGGAGCTTGCCAGCTACCAGGACAAGTCCCCACCGCCCCCCCAACACCAAAGCCTGAGCCTGCCTTTATGTGTTTCCCTGTGCTTGGGAGTGGAGGTGAGAGTGGAAGAGGGGACGTGAGCACAACTCCCAATTGATTTCTGCAACACACAGTGTGTGGACCTCAGACTTAAATTTCTTATACGAAAACAGACTCTGAACTCTGTATCCCCTAACTCAATTTACTTTCTCCTCTAGTTCTCTCATATACTAAAGAAAATCCTAGCCTTGCTTCTGTTGAACTCAATCTGTGTTAAGGTGAAGACAGGGAGTAAGCCAAGAAAAAATGAAGTCAGAAGGGAAACATGCATTTTGAACAAACAGTATAGAATAAATTAAGTCCCCAAAAGCAAAAGGTCACAAGGGAAAAATGACCAAAACGTCAGCAGCCTCCAGCAGTAAGACCACTGCAGACGGTGATTCAGTCAACATGGACTCTACATCCACTGAAGGTCAGAGACGAGAAGCTTTACATGAACTCACAGACCTCTCTGCCCACCTGACGTGCAGAACGTGATTGGCAGCTCCTAACCTAGCACTTCTGCACTTGGCTACTTCCTCAGCCTGCAATGCCCACTGTTCACATGGTTCATTCCTTCATTTTCTTTAAGTCTTAGCTCAAATTTTTCCCCCAAAGATCTACCCTGATATTTAATTCTGTAACCTCCTGAATCATACATACACTATCAATCCCTTCGAACTGCCACATTTATTTCTTTTTTTCAAAGCCATTCTTAACTTTCTAAGACAGGATCCTAATTCTTTATTATGTTTGTTATTTCCTATCTCCCTTTGCAAGAATGTAAGCTTTATGAGGGCAAGAATATTTGCTTTGTTTACTGATGTATTCTAAGCACCTAGAACACAGCTGCAGAAATCAAAAGGCCTAACGCTCACATCACCAACCCTGCTCTGCAGAATGAAGGACGCAAGCTATAGAGAATTCATTTCCTGTCTCACCAAACCAAAAACATGATCCCTTTTGAAACCACAGACACTTAAGTACTTTCACGGTATTACAAGAATGCTGCTTCTTATTCATCAATCTATTCTGAGAGGAAGACAGCGGAACTCTTCTCTTACAGACTTGGGCACTGTCTGATCCCACCATGCCTTCAGCTAGTGAACCCGAACCCTACACAGCAATAATGCCTAAGGCTCTGTGCCAGGAAATCCAAAGACACATTTCTCCTTCCATTTACCTGAAACGACTTGAGCCTAAAGTCACCAAAGTCATCTAGTAGCTGAAGCATGAGCCCAAACCCAGGGACCTACTGACATCTGATTGGCATTTAGGCATATACTTTCTCATACTTCTCCATTATAGTTTATGAGTGTCCATCTAGAAAGGGCAGAAAAGGCACAGGTATTAAGAACTGAAAAAAAATTTTATTTAAAAGATGCATTTTAGTTAACAACATTCAAAACTGTATTATGACATGAAGAAACAGAGATTTCATTGTTAGGAGCTAAAAAAAAAAAACACACAGAAAAGAGATGATGTGAAGTATATTTTTGTGTCAAAGTCATTATGTCACATCTCTATTTCCAAAAGAAAGTTCCTATGATCCTACATCACCTTTCAAGATAAAAAGAGCAATTTCTCAAAGATCCCTCCCTTCTCTAGGGAGATGCATAGCCAGATGCATAGCTTCTCTCTCACAAGCTCCTCCTGCGACCCCACGGACTGTAGCCCACCAGGCTCCTCTGTCCACGCAACTCTTCAGGCTAGAATACTGGAGTGGGTCAACACGCCCTCCTCCAGGGGATCTTCCCAACCCAGGAATCAAACCCAGGTCTTCCACATTGCAGGCAGATTCTTTACCGTCTGAGGCACCAGGGAAGGCCAAATAAACACAGAAAGAGAGGATATGGAGCATATTTTTTGCATCACAGCCAAGTGCTACGTCACAGCTCTATTTCCAAAAGAAACTTCCTATGATCCTACATCACTTTCCAAGATAAAAAGAGCGATTTCCCAAAGACCCCTCCCCTCTCTAGCCCCAGATGTACAGCCTCTCTCTCACATGCTCCTCCATTTACTGCATGTGAGGGCCAACCAGCCTGTAGACAATTCAATTAATCTTACAAGTGACATACCAAAAAACCCAACAACAACAACAACAAAAAAAACAGATGTGGCATTAAGATTTACAAAGTTATTGAAACTTTTTAACAAGTAAAACGCATCTTTACTTAGCTACACCAGAATGAGGAATAAAGGGGTTTACATATGTTCCAATTCTAAACCTATCAATCAAACCCATGTTATTCCTTTGGGAGCTTATTTACATGCATATTTATCAGCCTCACATGCTAATTCCCTGCTGTTTTATGCCTGCGAGGCATGTTTATGAGTCATAATTGTTGATCTCATTTGATGTATTTCACTGAAGGAAGACATTACTCAGTTATGTGGCCTAATGTCAATGAGTTACGATGACCTGTTCTTCCAAATGCAACTTGCTCTTTAATTTTTATTAGGACGTACCTTCTTGTACAGGGAAGGAAGTGCACTGAAAGAATTACTGTTTTATAGAAGGAGTTTAGTCCCTCGTCTCGCTCTGGCCCACCGTGGCCTCCTGCTCACTGTGAGCTGGAGCTGTAGCACCCGTGTCCTTCATCAGCCCTTACTTCGCACACTCTTGCCCTGAGCCGGAACTTTCTCGTCTGTCACCTGAACTCTCAGGACCCTCTTCCAGCTCATACTAAAGTTGTTTTTATTCATTTACACTATTGTCATATTCTTTTACTATCATTGTGTTTTTCCTGTTCACTCAAGATTCAATGATCTTTTTTTTTTAGTCTGTACTTCTTGACTTGCCAAGCTATTTTCTTCCATGCGTGTAAAGTGTTACTGCAAGCAGGAAGTCTTCCTAAAATAGGTAAATTAAGTGATGAGTAATTATTTCTACATTCATCTAAACCCTTAGAAATATTAAGCATCCATTGGTGATTTCATAACATTACTAGTTTTAAAAAAATAGAAACTCTATGCAACAAAGTGTGGAATTTAACGGCGGAAGTACGGCATGGCACGCGCCGAGAAGGCTGCTGGGAAAGGTGCCTGCGGTGCACTGTAGCTTCTCCCAGTAACTGCAAACTGGTGCTGCAGGGGGTGCCTTAAAACCATGAGTGCGAATCACATGACTAAGACATACGCAATGATATCACAAGGGTCTTGAAATAACAGCTTCTACCCTATAATGAGAAAACTAATGCCAAAATAAAATCCATCTGTCATGTTGGCTTGTGTAAGGAAAGCAGTACATGCTTCTGCACACCTTTGTGTAAACATTCCACACTCCTGGACTATCTATCACTGGGGGGCCACGGTACTGAGCTCAACGGGCAGCAGGACTCGAGGGAGAGCAAGAAAGCATGAAGCCCACACGCGCTCTTCCACAGGCGACCCAAGACAGAACTGCAGCCCAGAAGATGAACCATTAGAAGGCAGGCATACTCAGCACAGAGATGAACGCTGCCCAGCAGGCATCCTGTGTACTCTTGCCCTATCTATACCTGGAGAATAAAAATTACAAAGAATTCCACTCTTGAAGAGTATTAGAACATGTTTTATAGCAAATAATTTGTTAAAATCTTAGAATGCAATGAAATGTTATCAGTATTGATATTATTATGCTCAAATAATTTAAGGCTGGCTAACCTAGAAGCTAAAAAGACAGGTTTTAGAGGAAGAACTGTAAGTCTAAAAAAACCTAAAAGAAACTACTTAGTTTTTCCCATTTCTTAACATTTGCCAAAGATCTAAGAAAAGAAGACAAATAATAGCACCATACAGACAGTATTTTTTAAATCAGAATAAGTTAATATACAGAACATGTAGTCACAATACCATGGAATTTGAAATGTACTTTCAGGGCATTAGAAGCTACATGTGTTAATAGAACTTAATTGATTTCCTTTCTACCACTGAGACAAAGTCAAGGAAACGTTATATTTTCTGCAGTAGGAGGTCAGAATGTACGTAAAGTTGCCACATAAAGCAAATATTTATCCTTTAAAGTACTATAAATACATAATAAACTATACTAAGAGAACACACTAAATGGTGATGCCAATTGCAGAATATTATAAATTTTTCAATATACTTATCAGTATGTAATTACAAGAATATTACAACTTAACAGTAGACCATTCAGGTATGACCTAAATCAAATCCCTTACGATAATACACAGAAGTGAGAAGTAGAATTAATGGACTACATCTGACAGATACAGTGCCTGATGAACTATGGACGGAGGTTCAGGACACTGTACAGGAGGACAGGGATCGAGAACTTCCCGAAGAAAAAGAAATACAAAACCACAAAACTGCTGTCTGAGGAGGCCTTACAAATAGCTGTGAAAAGAAGAAAAGCAAAAAGCAAAGAAAGGAGACAAGTAAAGATATACCCATCTGAATGCAGAGTTCCAAAGAATAGCAAGGAGAGATAAGAAAGCCTTCCTCAATGATCAGTGCAAAGAAATAGAGGAAAACAATAGAATGGGAAAGACCAGAGATCTCTTCAAGAAAATCAGAGATATCAAGCGAGCATTTCATGCAAAGATGGGCTAAATAAACGACAGCAATGGTATGGACCTAACAGAAGCAAAAGATATTAAGAAGAGGTGGCAAGAATACACAGAAGAACTGTACAAAAAAGATCTTCACGACCCAGATAATCACGATGGTGTGATCACTGACCTAGAGCCAGACATGCTTGAACGAGAAGTCAAGTGGGCCTTAGAAAGCATCACTACGAACAAAGCTAGTGGAGGTGATGGAATTCCAGTGGAGCTATTTCAAATCCTGGAAGATGATGCTGTGAAAGTGCTGCACTCAATATGCCAGCAAATTTGGAAAACTCAACAGTGGCCACGGGACTGGAAAAGGTCAGTTTTCATTCCAGTCCCTAAGAAAGGCAATGCCACAGAATGCTCAAACTACCGCACAATTGCACTCATCTCACACGCTAGTAAAGTAATGCTCAAAATTCTCCAAGCCAGGCTTCAACAGTACATGATCCACGAAGTTCAAGATGTTCAAGCTGGTTTTAGAAAAGGCAGAGGAACCAGAGATCAAATTGCCAACACCCGCTGGATCATGGAAAAGGCAAGAGAGTTCCAGAAAAACATCTATTTCTGCTTTATCGACTATGCCAAAGCCTTTGAGTGTGTGTATCACAATAAACTGTGGAAAATTCAAGAGATGGGAATACCAGACCACCTGACCTGCCTCTTGAGAAATCTGTATGCAGGTCAGGAAGCAACAGTTAGAACTGGACATGGAACAACAGACTGGTTCCAAATAGGAAAAGGAGTACGTCAAGGCTGTATATTGTCAACCTGCTTATTTAACTTATATGCAGAAGTACATCATGAGAAACGCTGGGCTGGAAGAAGCACAAGCTGGAATCAAGATTGCTGGGAGAAATATCAATAACCTCAGATATGTAGATTACACCACCCTTATGGCAGAAAGTGAAGAACAACTAAAAAGCCTCTTGATGAAAGTGAAAGTGGAGAGTGAAAAAGTTGGCTTAAAGCTCAACATTCAGAAAACTAAGATCATGGCATCTGGTCCCACCACTTCATGGGAAATAGATGGGGAAACAGTGGAAACAGTGTCAGACTTTATTTTTCTGGGCTCCAAAATCACTGCAGATGGTGACTATAGCCATGAAATTAAAAGATGCTTACTCCTTGGAAGGAAAGTTATGACCAATCTAAATATAATATTAAAAAGTATAGATATTACTTTGCCAACAAAGGTCTGTTTAGTAAAGGTTATGGTTTTTCCAGTCGTTATGTATGGATGTGAGAGTCGGAGTATAAAGAAAGCTGAGTGTCGAAGAATTGATGCTTTTGAATTGTGGTGTTGGAAAAAACTCTTTGAGAGTCCCTTGGACTACAAGGAGATCCAACCAGTCCATCCTAAAGGAGATCAACTCTGAATATTCACTGGAAGGACTGATGCTGAAGCCAAAACTCCATTACTTTTGCCACCTGATGCAAAGAGGTGACTCATTTGAAAAGACCCTGATGCTGGGAAAGATTGAGGGCAGGAGGAGAAGGGGGCAACAAAGAATGAGATGGTTGGATGGCATCACCAATTCAATGGGCATGAATTTGGGTAAACTCTGGGAGTTGGTGATGGACAGGGTGGCCTGGCGTGCTGCAGTTCATGGGGTTGCAAAGAGTCAGACACAAATGAGCAACTGAACTTAACACTAATCCAGTATGTTATCTCAATACACTGGGGTTTTATGAAGGAGATTTTTTCTCTGGATACTTTCTTGGGGTCTTAACACAAGTGAAGGCAGCCTTTCCTGTTGCCCTCTCTGAAACCAGAACAGATCCTTCACTCACTGCCCACCCTCTCCCCATCTTCATTTTTTTTCCTCAGCCCTTACCACCACCAAACATGATCTATGTTTAACACATTGACATTACTTATTGTGTTTCACTAAAATCACCAATTTCTTGAGACCGGAAGTTTTATTCTCCACAGTGTCTCCAGCTTCTACAGTAGAGCCAAGCATGGAGCAGGCACTCAACAAAGCAACACCCAACTAAGCCTCAGTGAATAGTAAACCTTACAGTGAATGAGGACCCCTGAAGTAGAAAAGTTTTTTACATTACCAACCAAACCAGAACACTTAAGAATGAGAATACTGAAGATCTGACAGCTCTGCTCAATTCTAAATATTAATGTCATCACAAGGTGTGTGGCTAAAGGTACCTGAGCACCTTATTCTGCCCAGCTCAGTCACTGTAGCCATGTTAGTCAATTATCGAAGTAGAATTGAAAGAAAAAGTCATCAAATACTAATCCTATAAGAAGCTACAATTTTGACCTCAATCCCCAACAGCTGTTCCACTTAAAACACACCAAATAAAAACTAACAACATTGGTTAACATTCTCAAGTGTCAATACCTTGAAAGTATATTTGAATTACCAGAGATTAAGTAAAAGAACAATTATTGATATTGAGAAATTTAAAAGTTATAAAAATGTTTGATTTTTATAGAGGATTTAAATAACAGCATATTAAACACAGAAACAAAAATGTGAATTTATAACATTAAAAATTGCCTGAATATTCCAATATTCACTCTTTATATATTTAACTGTAGTTTTAAAAGTCAGCATGTATACTTTTATGTATAAAGGTATAAAACACTGAATTCTGGTACAGTCGTAGCAAATGGAAGCAAGTAGAGTTTTGAACTTCCCTTGTACTGACAATGAATACAATTTGGAAGTGCCTCTGTGGCTCATCACATAATTTTCTTCTTCTCTCCTCCATTAAGATAACATCTGTTCTAGCCATGAGTCACTGAATCCAATTCGATGAGAATTTAGTTTACTTTAAGGTGGAAATGTCTACTGATGGACAGGTTTGTAGCTTTTTCTGTTGACTAGAAGTTGTTATTTTTTTTATTTACAAAGTAGACAAAAGTACAACTTTTGTAAAAATATAAAACACATGCACTGGCTAAACCTACTCTTAATCAAAGCTTATCTCACGCTCTTAAAAAGAGGCTGCTCTCTCCTATTTATAGTACTTGCTGGGTCAAACACAGGCATGTATCTCACAGGGGGAAGATCTCATGAGCTTCACTTTTGCACCAGGCATAATTTCCAAATAGGATGTTACCCTGTTAAAGGATGTACCTAATACTGGTGAAGAGACAGGAAATTAAGAGATAAGAAGAGAGACTTTAGTTATAGTAAAGTACACATAGGCAGAGTCAATAACCACTGGGTAAAAACCGCTGCTCTCCTTTACTTTTTAAGAATACAGTACAGACTGAATTACATTAGCAAATGGTTTCCTGGAGCACTAACTATTCATCAAAGCAAACTTCTGAGTTACAACACTTACTGAGCTAAAAAGCCCTGTCACAGTCTGAGTTTAGGTATGTTTGCTGTAGGAGAAGTTTCATCATATCTTTGTTCTCCTTCGGGCTGAATAGGGAAACGATATACTACTTCCTGTTTAACTCATTTAAAAAGTGAAGGTCTTCGTCAGCTTGGGCTGCTGAAACAAAAATACCATAGACCAGATGGCTTCGACAGTGAACACTGTCTTCACACGGGATAGAGAGAGGGAGAAGCTCCCAGGGTCCCTTTTACAAGGGTACTAATCCCTTCAAAAGGGCTCTACCCTCAGAACCTACTCATGTCCCAAAGGCTACACATACTAATACCACCACACTGGGGGTTCAGATTTCAATACAGAATTTTTTTAAGGGCACAGTGTCTGTAAAAGTGAACATTTCAGAATTTATTATAAGTAAGTTCCTCTGTCCTACGGACAATTCATTATCCGTTGTGGGGAAAGAAGCTGAAAGGTACGTGAAAGAAATGAAGACCAGCACAGAGTAAACAGAACTCAAAGAACTATTTCAATTTGTAGAAGGCATACTTAGACTCTCAGATGAGTAGGACTCTGACACTGAACCAACGATTCATATTTTAATCTATTTTGATGCACTGTTGACAAAGAACAGGAAAAATATCACAGGATTTCAAAAACAGAAAATAAACAGGAAGGTTAATTGACAAGGACAAATTTAGACTTCTGATAAATATTGCCAAACTGACTGCCATTTTGAAAATGTCCATCTCTCTAGACCTCAGCCAATGTCCACTTTTATTATATTTCAAATCTTTGATAATTTGTTTTAAAAATTATCTTGGCTTAATGTCATTCTAGGTTGTAAAATGAGGTCATTCTGCAAATAATTATTAAACATCTAAAACACGAAATACTCTTTGAGAATTGCCTATTTATGTTCTTTGGCTATTACCCTATTACGTCTATAACTTTTATGAATTTTCCAGAATCCCCAAACATTAAGGACATCAAACACTTGTCTACCAACTGTAGAGGTCAGTGTCCTGAATTTCCATCTCCCACTATTTACATGCTCTCAAATCCAACATCATCCTGGTGCTGATATGCTCCAAATTTGTACCTCTAGACTGCATTCTCAGAATTTTTGACTCACATATCTGTGCAGTGACCATCTGCACAAGATTATCTACCACATACCTCAAATGTTATGACACAGGACAACAAAATTTTTTGATTTGTTCTCCCCACTCCCATTCTCTCAAACTTTATTTTCCCTCAGTTTCCAACATTTCAGTACATAGAATTATCTAACTAGTTACCCAAGATAGAAATCTAGGAAATTTTCTGAATTCCTCTCTCATGCTAACTGCCCTGTCAATTCATCAATAAATAGGGTTTTCTGCTCATCCCCCAAATATATCCTTATTCAGCTATTTGGGTCTTTTGTGTTACAATACAAACTTTTAAAAATTTTGTTATAGTTCTGTGAGAAATGCCATGGGTAATCTGATAGGAACTGCACTGAACCTTAGATTGCCTTGGGTAATGTAGTCATTTTGACAATACTGATCATTCCAATCCAAGAGCAGAGTATCTCTCTCCATCTGTCTGTCATCGCTGGTTTCCTTCATCAGTATCTTACAGAGTACGGGACTATCTACCTTAGGTAGATATTCTTTCTAAAATGATGGTAAATAGGATTGTTTCCTTAATTTCTTTCCAATTTTTCATCATTAGTGTATAGAAATGCAAGAGATTTTTGTGTATTAATTTTGTATTCTACAACCTTGTCGAATTCATCAATAAGCTCTGTAGTTTTCTGGTATTTCTTTTATTTTCTCTGATTCCTGTGGCTAGGACTTCCAAAAATATGTCAAATAAAAGTGGTGAGAGTGGACATCCTTATCTTATTCCTGATCTTAGAGGACATGCCTTAAGCTTTTCATCATTGAGTATGAACTTAACTGTAGGTCTATCATATATGGACTTTATTATGTTGAGATGATTGCAGCCATGAAATTAAAAGATACTTACTTCTTGGAAGGAAAGTTATGACCAATCTAGACAGTGTATTAAAAAGCAGAGACATTACTTTGTCAACAAAGGTCCGTCTAGTCAAGGCTACGGTTTTTCCAGTGGTCATATATGGATGTGAGAGTTGGGACTATAAAGAAAGCTAAGCACAGAAGAATTGATGCTTTTGAACTGTGGTGTTGGAGAAGAAAGACTCTTGAGAGTCCCTTGGACTGCAAGGAGATCCAACCAGTCCATCCTAAAGGAGACCAGTCCTGGGTGTTCATTGGAAGGACTGATGTTGAAGCTGAAACTCCAATACTTTGGTCACCTGATGCGAAGAGCTGACTCACTAGAAAAGACCCTGATGCTGGGAAAGATTGAGGGCAGGTTGAGAAAAGGGGGCGACAAAGTATGAGATGGTTGGATGGCATCACCGACTCAATGGACTTGAGTTTGGGTGGACTCCGGGAGTTGGTGATGGACAGGGAGGCCTGGCATGCTGCGGTTCATGGGGTCGCAAAGAGTTGGACACAATTGAGCGACCAAACTGAACTGATCTAATAAATCTCATGTTTTATACAAAAATAAAAACAAATGGCTCATGAATCTAAATGCAAAATATAAAACTTTCAGAAGAAAATAAACAAAATCATCATGACCTAGGGTTAGGAGAAGAGTTATCTAACATGGGGCTTCCCTGATAGCTCAGTTGGTAAAGAATCCACCTGTAAAGCAGGAGACCCCGTTCAATTCCTAGGAATATCCACTGGAGACGGGATACCCGCTCCGGTATTTAGCCTGGAGAATTCCATGGACTGTATAGTCCAAGGGGTTGCAAAGAATCAGACACAACTGAGAGACTTTCACTTCCACTATCTAACATGAGTTTTATATGTAACACCAAAAGCGCATATTTCATCAATGGAAAAATACAGCAGAATAAAACAAATTCCTCTGTGAAAGTCTGTTAGAAGGGATGAAAAGACAGGCCAGAGATGAGGAAAAAATATGAGCAGGTCACACATCTGACAAAGCACTTGTATCTAGAATATAAAAAGAATTCTCTAAACTCAACAGTAAAAAAAAAAAAAAAAAAAAATCCAATTTGGCACACAAGTTGAACAAACACTTTACTAAAGAGGATATAGATGGTAAATGCACACAAGAAAAAATTTTCAACATCATTAGCCATTCAGTTCAGTTCAGTTGCTCAGTTGTGTCCGACTCTCTGAGACCCCAAGGACCGCAGCACGCCAGGCCTCCCTGTCCTTCACTAACTCCCAGAGCTTACTCAAACTCATGACCCTCGAGTCGGTGATGCCATCCAACCATCTCATCCTCTGGCATCCCCTTCTCCTCCCACCTTCAATCTTTCCCGGCATCAGGGTCTTTTCAAAAAATTAAACCACAATATAATACTATTACATCCTTATTAGAATGGTTAAAAATTCCTGACAATATAAAAATACTGTTGAGGATGCTGAGCAACAGGAGTTTTCACATGTTGCTGATGGAAAAGTCAAACAGTAGAACTACTCGGAACACAGGTCAACAAAACGTAGATCCACACAAAACCCTGAACACAAACGCTCCCTGCAGCTTTGTCAGTAACTGTAAAACCTGTAAGCCACCCAAATGTCCTTCATAAGAGAACAAACGACAGCACATTCACACGAAGGAATTCCATCCAGCAATAAAAAGGAAGAGCTACTGTTTATCCAGCATATGCAACAACTTAGATCTGAAGTTTGTGAATAAAAAAGCCAGTGAAAAAGTGTTATACTCTACATGATTTCACTTATATAACATTCTTTAAGTGACAAAACTATCATCCTGGAGAATAGACCAGTGATAGTTAAGGGTTAGAGTTGCAGGGAAAAAATCTAATACACAATCTGAGATGTTGTTTAGGTTTTCCTTATATTTACGGCTATTATATATTTCCTTTTCTACTGAATGTATGCCTGTTCATGTCATTTACTTACTAATAAACAGAAATTCTTTCTATATCTTGGATATCAAGTTTTTGTTAGTTTTTTTAATATTGTTATCTTTCCCCAGATTGTAGCTTGTGTTTTCACTTTCTTTATGATATCTTTGGAAAGAATTTCTTGATGAACTCAATCTAATTCTACATAATTGTCTTTTGTCTTAAATATTTTGCTGCTCTAAAGTATAATCATAATTTGGGAGAAACCAGTATTTCCCATAAGTTGTGAAAAAGAGATTCATTCTTGTTTTCCCCCATATGGAAAATCAGTTGTCTTCAGCACCATTTAATGATAAGCCCATTCTTTACCACTGATCTGCAATGCCAGTTTTGCCATGTATTAGATTTTAATACATGCGGTGCCTGACTTTCTGTTCTTTGTGCTGGTTTATTTGTCAAGCCATTCCCACCTGTGCCTGTTACAGAGTACACCTTTGTTCTTCACAAGTGTCTTGGCTACTGGACATTTCCTTCCTGTATGTAAATATCAGAATCAGACTACAAAGTTACTGAAAAAACACTGATGATATTTTGACCTAAAAGTACACTGAATCTATGTATCAACTTGAAAACAACTTACTAGCTCTGTGACAATGAGCTATCCCTTCCACAATCGTGGTGAAGTCTCTGTATTTATCCAGGTCTTACATGTCTTTCCATAAAGTTTCATAATATTCTCCATAAAAGTTATCATATTTTTATTGAATTTATTCAAGGATATTCATATTTTTATACTATAAAACACTTTATTACTTGTGTATTTCTGAGTGCAAGTGATATTGCATGTTAATTTTATATCAGGGAATATTTGTAAAATAAATTGTTAATTCCAATGGTTTATCTATAGATTCTTATCTTGTTCCCATTTTTAAAGAGAACATTTTAACTATTTCATCATTGAGGATGGTTTTGCTATAGTTCTTTTATACATGTTCTTCTTCATAGTATGGAAATTATTTTCTATTCAACATTTGCTAAGCAATATTCTTTTTATAATATGGACTGTAGCCCACCCAACTCTTCTAGTCATGGAACCCTCCAGGTAAGAATACTGGAGTGGGTTGCCATTCCCTTCTCCAGTGAATCTCCCAACCAAGGGATTGAACCCAGGTCTCCCGCATTGCAGGAAGATTTCATTACCATCTGAGCCACCAGGAAATGCGGGCAATAGTTTCTCTACATCTACTGAAATGACCTTCTTCTTTATTTTGTTAATAAAGCTGAATGACTTTAAAAATTTTTGTAAGGAACAAACCTTACACTCCCAGGATAGACAAGATTGGATAAGATGTCATCCTTTTACGTACTGCTCCATTTAGTTTACCAGTATTTTATTTGTATGATATTCATGCACAAGAATAGCTTGTATTCTCATAAAGCCCTTGTCTGATACTGTTATAAAGGTTATATGAGCCGTGTGATATGAATGTGAGAACATTCCCTACATTTCAGTTCTCTCAAAGAACTTTTAATGAGAACAAAATTGTTGTTGTTGTTTTTTTTAGTAATCATCTGTCTCCAAATTGGGACTAGTGTTTTCTCTGTGGGATATGATAAAGTATTTTTTCCATTATATTAATAGTTATGGCTTCACCAAGAATTTTTTTCTTATAACATTTGTGATCCACAAAATACAGTTGTGTGTATTGTATAAAAATCACTCTGACAAATAATTTTTCCCATTTTCAAATAAACTCTTTGTACATGATATAATATTTTTTGTAGCCATAGTCTTTTATGTGAGAAATATAACTCAGTAAGCAATGAATGTACTCTAGCTTTACAAAGTACTTAGTATTTTATGTAAAATGTACTTAACTGTCTTTAGTCACTTTTAATCATTCTTTTCTAATACAACTTTTTCCACTTTGTTTTAGTTTTCAAATTTCTTACCATAAAAATTTTCACTAAATTTTCTTGCTGTCTTTTTAATCAGCATATAATTCTGAATAAATTTTAGAAAGATATTTTCCAGGTTCATAGAATCTTTCTGGAAATTGACAAAATTTAAACACTTGTTTAAAAATTTTATTTAAAGATCTTATTAACTCATTTCACATATATTTTTACTCTGATAATCACAGAAATACAAGGAAACTATAATGTTTCCTTATTTCCCAATGAATTATCTTTGAGTTCTCTTATTTGAGGTCTCTTATTTCTTCTATTATTTTTCAGTCAATAGTTCTAGATTTGCAGTTAATTCTTTCCTGTCACATTATCCTTTTTTGATTGGTTCTTGTTAACATAAAATACTTGTAAAACTGCTTGCTTACATCTTTGCTTCAGCATCTATAGCAGACTGCTGGTATAAATGATCCTGATTATCACACGCCTCTTATGATGCGGTTTTCCAGATCCTTCCATCAAGCGGCAGTGGCATCATGCCAGTGATGTGTTTCTTGGTCCATGCATGTCAGGTTTCTCTCCATGTATTTATACTTCTCACAGCAGTGCTTGGTCACACATATTCCTAAGTGTGTAATTATTCTTAGTGCTACTGTGAATAGATTCTTTTGGCTTTAAATGATTGTCAGATTGTTCACTGCTAGTCTACAGAAATGCAATTTTGCTGTTGCTCTATTGTGGCTGGCACTGGTACTTGCTGTGGCCGACAAAAGGCTGTAGAGGTTTCTCAGAGCCAGTAATGAGCCTGGTTCTCACAAACCCTGCAGTGTCTGTCTGTCCTCACAAATGCTGACACCACCAGTAATAGAGTGATGGCTGGACCACTGAAGGATGAAGCACGTGGCTCAGTCACTCTATCATGTCACCTGTCATCCAATCTCCAGACACCCAAGTGAGGCCAGTCTGGACCAGTCATTCCCCAAACACATAGGCAAGGTGAGCCCATAGCAAAAGAATTACCAAGCTTAGGCACTTTCTCATTAGCAATCATAAACACTTCTGTTTTACAGAACTGAGTTTAGGGATGGTTTGTTATATAGCAAACTGATAGCCTACTGACAAGTAAGATGAACCAAATGGCCGAGTACATACCAAGCACATAAGTGACCAACACAGCTCATTTTAGTTACTGAGCTCAGCTATATACCATTCGGAAACACGTTCAATCTACCAGTGCAAAATACATCAAAAAGTAGTTCAAGGAACCTCTTAGAAACTAATTCTAAAATTGCAAAAGTTTTACAATATGCTTTTAAGAAAAGTATTTTGTAAACAGAATAGAAAAACATTTGAACTTTAAAAATCATTTGTAAACAGAATAGAAAAACATTTGAACTTTAAAAATCAGAAAAGAAAAGCTAATCTTCTCCAACTATGTCTCAAATCATGCCTCAAAACTTTTTGAAACGAATTAGGACACACATATGCAAATTAAAAAATAAAAAATTTCTCAATAAGAAACGTTTATTTCAGAAAGATTAGCAGTATCACTCTTCATACGAGTGAGTATTAAATAAGCAAACTGCGGCCCATGAAGACAGCATTACACTAAAATATTACAAGGTTGCTTTCTTTGCAAATGACTCATCTTCTTTAATCACTTTAGATATCAAGTAAATGATCTTAAATAAACATCTTCAGAACACAATTGTCTGGTATTTGGAAGAGGTTTACTTTTCAAGAAAATTATCCAAAGTCTAAACATGAATAATGCATTTTGATATTTAACCACATACATGAAAGGAAATGTTAAAGAGTTCCCTATAATACATACTTTTAAGTCACATTTTTTAAAAAAAAGGACTTCTTAAAGTCACTTTGTTTAAAAAATAAAGTGATTAATATCAAGGTAATATATCTAAAAAGTAAACACAAAGACATTTATTAGCAAAGAAACAGGAAAATTTTAAAATAACCCCGCAACACTTTTGTGTTTGCAATTTATCAAGAAATATTGTAAAAGAACACAACAAATGTTGGCTCATTCTGGAGCTTCTTTGTCATCATTAATGTATTCAGGTTTTCACAGCTGAACTGCTATCCTCTGAAAAGGTTTTCATGAAAGGAAACTCATATTCAGTGTTTAAACAAAGCTGTCAGGTTACCAAGACTAAAACTTGTTTGAGTGTCCAGAAAATCTTCTCTTAAAAATAAAAACTATGTTGGTTTTTATTTGCAAACAAAATAGAATAAGGTTTTGTTTAACCATACGTATTTATTTGGGGGGAAAATAGAGAAAGAATAATTTTAACATAAAGTGAGACTATTTTGAGCGGCTATTTTGTTTCACTACTGGTCCTATTTCTCAAATTGATACAAATGATCTCCTTCTGTTTCTGTCTATCTGCTTGCCTTGTCAGTACAACTAACTGTCAGGGTTGGGGAGATCTCCACCATCCAAACAGAAGATGTGCAGTTTGTAACCTGCTTAATTTGCCTTATGTCCTACATGCCCTCAGTATGGTGTTCATTAAAATCTCAGCTGTTTTGTTCATAGCAGTGGCAGCCTAAACATAGGCTTATTTTTCTTTGTTAAAAGGCCAGATTGTGCATAAATATACCCCTAATCTGTGTGTGTGTGTGTGTGTATGTGTGTGTTAATGGCAAGAAATTAAACCAAGTATGTAAATGCTTGTTGGTGTTTTCATTACTCAAGCCAGGCATCTGAACTCACTTAGTCCCTTGCCTAGATATTAATAAAAATAGCACCTCTCAGTCTTTGGAGAGAGGTTTAATGTAACAGCCATCTCTAAAATCAGATAACCTATATTAAGCACTGCAAGTTGGTGTGCTTGTTGGAAATTCTATAAATTGCCATTAACAACCATTTAAGAGTCCCCATTCCTCCCCCTCCAAGAAGCTCCTGGTAGGCCCTAGGTTTCCAATCTTAATTGCTTCCATGTATTTGATTATATAAAAGGTTTAAATGAAACCTACTTATATTGCCTTGGCAATATGATAAAATGGCTCAAATCAATTACTTTTTTTTTTTTGGCTTGAAGAGAAAACTCAAACCTTTACATTTGATTGGCCAACCCAGCTACTGAACAGAATTTCTGTTCAGTTCTGATCTGTTCACAAGCAGACTTTAATATTTACTAGTAGTAAAAAACACTATTTTACTATTTTAAAAACTTTACTAAGCTTTTAAATGCAATATAAAAGCATCTCAATGATTCTATTACACAAATAATTTCAAAACTCATGTATGAACTGTATAGTTAACAGTGTTCACATGTATCAAATTAACCCCATACTGAAATCATTAAAAGTATGAAAATGTGTCAAATATTTAATTACTACATTTTTGTGTGAAGTTTATTAACAAGACAAAAGATTTATTTTTAACTTGTTACTAAGTTACTTGTGATGTTAATTTTAACATGCAATTAATTAAATGTACATAAAGAACTATTAAAATATACCTGACAGATGCAAAAAATAATTTAACCTCAGAATGACTAAAAACTAAATACTGTATACTGGTTGTTTTGACCCATACAATACACATTTTTAAAATAAGATTACATTAACTATTAAATATAGCTGCCTGAGTATGACAACCATAATTATATCTTCGAAAGTTTTTCTCAAAAGCTATCAGATTAACTGATTGCAGAAACTGCCCTTAATAGACACAGATTGGAGATAATCCTCCAAGTATCAGAAAAAGCACATTAAGCAGTCTTCTCTTCACTCCTAATGTTAATTTGTGAATCATGTGAAGTATGCGGACTTCTAATACTGCTCTCTGATGGAAAACAAGCAAAGACTTTCACCTTAGTGGTGATGTTGTACTATCATCAATCCACCCAGGTTTAAGGGAAAAAGAGGTTCCCAACCAAGAGCACCAAGGATAAAGCCTCACCACTGAGGAGGAGCTGAACGTGAGGGGTGACGCGAGTTGGAGTGAGTCCAGCAAGAAAGAGCTGGGCACGGGTAAGACAGCAGCCTTGACAGGAAGCAAGGCCACCACAGTTTCAGGTTTCATCCTGAAGGGCAGGAAGGGACTTCTCAACACACTATGGCAGGCAATACTACGTCTAAGTCTGAAATCTGCCCCATTCTCAATGTCATAATTGGGAGACATCTAGTTATAAGGCTCCATCAAAAGATAACATAAAACATCGATTTCTGCTTTATTGACTATGCCAAAGCCTTTGACTGTGTGGATCACAATCAACTGTGGAAAATTCTGAAAGAGATGGGAATACCAGAACACCTGATCTGCCTCTTGAGAAATCTGTATGCAGGTCAGGAAGCAACAGTTGGAACTGGACATGGAACAACAGACTGGATCCAAATAGGAAAAGGAGTTCATCAAGGCTGTATATTGTCACTCTGCTTATTTAACTTATATGCAGAGTACATCATGAGAAACGCTGGGCTGGATGAAGCACAAGTTGGAATCAAGATTGCCGGGAGAAATATCAGTAACCTCAGATATGCAGATGACACCACCCTTATGGCAGAAAGTGAAGAGGAACTAAAGAGCCTCTTGATGAAAGTGAAAGAGGAGAGTGAAAAAATTGGCTTAAAGCTCAACATTCAGAAAACGAAGATCATGGCATCTGGTCCCACCACTTCATGGGAAATGGATGGGGAAACAGTGGAAACAGTATCAGACTTTATTTTTCTGGGCTCCAAAATCACTACAGATGGTGACTGCAGCCATGAAATTAAAAGACGCTTACTCCTTGGAAGGAAAGTTATGACCAACCTAGATAGCATATTCAAAAGCAGAGACATTACTTTGCCAACAAAGGTTCGTCTAGTTAAGGCTATGGTTTTTCCTGTGGTCACGTATGGATGTGAGTTGGACTGTGAAGAAGGCTGAGCGCCGAAGAATTGATGCTTTTGAACTGTGGTGTTGGAGAAGACTCTTGAGAGTCCCTTGGACTGCAAGGAGATCCAACCAGTCCATTCTGAAGGAGATCGGCCCTGGGATTTCTTTGGAAGGAATGATGCTAAAGCTGAAACTCCAGTACTTTGGCCACCTCAGAGAAGAGTTGACTCACTGGAAAAGACTCTGATGCTGGGAGGGACTGGGGGCAGGAGGAGAAGGGGATGCAGAGGATGAGATGGCTGGATGGCATCACTGACTCGATGGACTTGAGTCTGAGTGAACTCCGGGAGTTGGTGATGGACAGGGAGGCCTGGCGTGCTGTGATTCATGGGGTCGCAAAGAGTCGGACACGACTGAGCAACTGATCTGATCTGATGCTGTAGAACTAAAACTTCAGGAACAAACTCATCAGGACTTATTCAGCAACTGACAGAAAGTCCCCCACTCCCAGTTTGGATAACCCTTGTGTTCCTCTCAGCACTGTGGGGGTCGTTTAGCCAGGATAACAAGTTAACACTGAGTACACAAGTTTCCACAGGCTAAATCAACCTTTCCCAGAGTGAAATCAGAGGATCCAAGACAGGGTCTCTGTACTCACATGAAGAGGAGGAGGAGAGGAATGAGGTACCCACATTAACCCATCTGAATCTCCTTAACAAAATCAAAGAGAATAATGTGACAGTTCTTCACATGCGCAAAATGACTGGACAGCAATACAAAATTACTTACAAGAAATATGAGCAACATAAAAAGTTGGGAGTTATGTTAGAGTATACAGATCAATTCTGATAAATTTTCAAGTATGATATGACTATTCCCACCACCTTTTAATAATGAAAGAAAACAAAGTAAATTGAGATGTAAATCACTTATTGTGATATATATACATAGTGCTTCTGGTGTATAGAAACAGGCCCACCAGTTTTAAAGGCACTGTGAGGTCTGTGACTCTCCTGTACGTGTCCGAAAACACTGCCAGTCTTCCTGCTGTCTCTTGGCAGCAAAGGGAACAGTGCCGTGGTCCTAAAGAGCCTCTGTGCTCTGCCTATTCATCCCTCCCTCCTCCCTAAGCCCTCCCAATCTCTGATCCTTTCACTGACTTCATGGCCTCGCCTTTACCAGAAGGTCCGAGAGTTGAACCCACAGTATGTAACCTTTTCAGACTGGCTTCTTTCACTTAGTGACATGCCTCTCAGGTTTCTGCTTGTCCTGCTACACCCTAATGGCCCCTTCAGTTTCACGGCTTAGTAATAATGACATTGTACACACATACCACTTTGTTCGTCCATTCACCAACTGAAGGTCATCTTGGTTGCTTCCAGTTTTGGCAATCACCACTCAAGCTGCTAGAAGCACTGTGTGATGGTTTATGTTTAGACAATTCATTTGGGTGAATATCAAGGAGAGCAACTGCTGGATCTCACACTGAGAGTAAGTCCAGTTTTGTAAGCAGAGGTCACACCATCCTCTAAAGTGGCAGCGCCGCTCTGTGTGCCCACCAGCACTGAGCAGTGACCCTGTTGCTGCGCCCCCTCCCTGGCACCGGGCACCAGCATCTTGGACCTCCGTCATCCTGGTAGACGTGCACTGCTGTCTCACTCTAATCTGCGATTCTCTGGGGGCCTATGACGTGGAGCATCTTTTCCTCTGCTTATCGGTATATTTTGTTTCACAAAATGTCTGCTCAGATATTCTGTCCATTTTTTAACTACTGGGTTTTTGTTTTCTTATTTCTGGGTAATTAAATTTCTTTGTCTGTTTTAGATACCAGTCTTTTATTAGATAATTTTTGTAAACAATTTTCTGCCAGTCTCTGGCTTGCCTTTCAATCCCTTTAATGTCTTTCAAAGAGAAAAAAAAGGTTTTAATTCTAATGAAACCCAACTTATCAATTTTTTCTTTCATTGATCATGCTTTTGGTTTTGAAACTAAAATGTCATCACAAAATGCAAGATCATGACGACTTTCACCTGCGTCATTTCTCAGGCGTTTTATGGTTTCACCTTTAGGTTGATGATCCACTTTGAGTTAACTGTTTCTGAAAGGTATAAAATCGACGCCTAGATTTGTTTTAATTGGCTTTGCTTCTTCGTCAGTATCAGTCACTTAGCTCTGCTTGTACGGGTCTTTCTGCACTCACTATTCTCAAGTCAGACACGGTCAGTCTTCTTCTAACTTTGTTCTCCTTCAATGTTGTCTTGTCTGTTCTGGGTGGGTCATGGACTTGAGCAGAGAAATCCTGTGTAGTCTCACACTGGAAAGTGATTAAACAAATGTAGAAAACCAGGCTGCAAAGTTCTTTTAGCCTCTTTAAGAACTTTCTTTAAATATCACTTCATTAAAAAAAAAGGAGGGGGGGCCCACAGGCTACTCACAAGGTGCTTCTGAAATGCTAGAATCTTGGCATGCAACAAATTAATCCTCAGACCTGACAATGAATGAACACTTTAAAGGCATATTATTTTCTTTCAAAAAGTTTTGGGGGGATTCTCTCGCAGTCCAGTTAGTGGTTAGGACACAGCACTTTCACTGCCATGATCTGGGTTCAATCCCTGGTCAGGGAACTAAGATCCCGCAAGCCACACAGCCAAAAAAAAAAAATAATAATAATAATTTAAAACAATTATTAAAAGTCAAGATGGAATTTAGAGACCATGTATAATAAGAATCAAATGAGAACTGCTTACTGTGTAGTGAGTGCAAGTCGCTCAGTCATGTCCAACTCTTTGTGACCCCATGGACTATACAGTCCATGGAATTCTCCAGGCCAGAATACTGGAGTGGGTAGCCTTTCTCTTCTCTAGGAGATCTTCCCAACCCAGGGATCAAACCCAGGTCTCCAGCATGGCAGACAGATTCTTTACCAGCTGAACCACAAGGGAAGCCTAACAACACTGGAGTGGGTAGCCTCTCCCTTCTCCAGCAGATCTTGCCAACCAAGGAATCAAACTGAAGTCTCGTGCATTCCAGGTGTATTCTTCACCAACTGAGCCAGGGAAGCCCAGTGTGCAGTACACACAGCAACTAACTAAAAGCAGCAGTCTACCCTTGAAACTCAAAATGCCATTTAAAGAGTCACCTACACTAATTTTCTACTATTGCTAAATAGACTGTTCTTCTAGTAAATTACTCTATTTTGACCCATCTGATCTGTGAACACCCTGGTAGACTGAATTCAGAATTTAGGGCATAAAATGAGAGTCAATGGATTGTATAAAGAGTCTTGAGCACTGAAAAACTAAATATACTCCTATGAACCTCTTTCCTAGAAATGAGAGATATATTTAATTTTTCAAAGTCTAGACTCCCCAAGCCTCTTGCATTTTATATTTAAATATTTACTACCTCATTACTCTTCTGCCTATTTTCTTTTCTTATTTGCAACTTTAGGAATTTCTGTCATTAAGCAAAGAAGGAAAGGAAAGAAGATAAAAACAATAGAAACATTCATCAATCAAATTAGGCAAAAAGACTGTCAAACTAATTTTTTAAATTACAGTATTGAATTATCTGGACTGTTTTTATCTCCCTTGCACATAAAATCACCACTGATTACATGACAGTCAATCTTGTTCTCAGGTTTATGGAGAAGAGCAAATATTATTAATTATGGCTTGGTTGACCATTCATCTCCTCTGCTTACTCTGCATATATAGAAACAGAAACAACCGTTTATTCCTCCGAGTATTCTGATCTCAACATTCAGAGTAGGCCAGACAGAAAAGTGAACTCTTCATTAAAAATATCCATGTCAAAACAGAAAATAAAAGTCAAACTGAGAATTTAAACACATTTTTGTTTCCTACCTTTTTTATATGCCACACCATTCTGTTCCTTTCCATTAGCATGATTATTTTAATTATTAATTTACTTGCAATAATGATAATAATTTAACTATTAATTAACTTAACTACTTATGATATTCAAGAAGTCAAACAGTACTTCAGTACTAAGCAAAACCCGGATAAAACTGAATACAAAACTTTCAAGGACCCATGTTCTCTTATTTTTAAATGGTAATTAAAAGTTTCTGATACTATTTACACAATGATAAACAGGACATGCATTGGTAAGTGCCAAAAGGTATTTGTTTTATTTACATCTTACAGGCTTTGCTTTCTGGCTCTGTGCTTTCTCTTCCATCCCTTTTTATCCAGCAGCAATTCCACAAAATCACTCAGCCCATTAAAAGTTTCTTCCTTTCTGCTATAAGGAGCCAAGAATGCATTATTACATTTTTCTGTGTGAAGTATGCTATTAAATAATAGCTTGTGCACTAATTAAAGCAAATGTAATTGTGAGAACACATTGACGTTGTTAAAGTAAATTAGCCAATTTGTTAATAGTTTCATTTCAAGTGACCTTAATTGTATTAATTGTGATACTAGCAAATTAAATTGAAGAGCATTAAATACATTGTTCTAATATGTCCTAGAGGAACAAATTTTCCATTACTTCAGCAAAGAGAAAATAAAGATTATTTGCACCACCCACCGAAGTCTCCTACACATGGCGTACACAATGGGTCAAGCAGAAAAGGTCTTATCAAGACAGCCTTTATTGTTACTATTTTAATATTAGTAGCATGCCATAAAACAGATCACATAGTAGTAACTGAGCTTTAGATAAATGGTTAATTCTATGACATTCTTTTATATCAGGTTAAGCAGAAATTACTTCACTATTACAGAGTTAAAATTATTGAGAGTGAGGGAATAAAGATCAGCATAGAGGACTACAATATGAAAATAAATTTAAAAATACAACTCTGTGTAAATCAGGCATTACTTAATAAATGCTTAGTGTCAAGTCATATGATACATCATAAAAAAAGCTATGGCCCTCATTCTTGAAAAGAGATTTAAGAGTACAACAGAGAGAACAACAGAGATGCTACATAAACTGTAGTCTTCAGAACGCTATCCACACTGGCTAACAGAAGCCCCCGAGGTGGGCCCCTGCTGGACCCTCCTGCACGTCACCCCCGTGCCCCAGACATCTTCAGACAACCTGAGTAGGACAAGAGCATACCCACCGTAAGAACCTCCTCTCTATGAACTGTTTCCTTTTCTGTTGCTTCTTTCTTTCTGCCTCTCTGTGCCCACGTGGCCCCTCTGTCGCCATCTCCGCATGCCTGGCTCCTTGCTGTCTGTCATTCACATGTAACTGACCAGTCACCTTCTCAGAGGGCGCTGCTCTGAATACCTGCAGTATGCACCCAGCGTTCATTACACTACCACTCTAACTGCTGCCTAGCACTTATCATTCTGATACTTTTTCTTATTTTTCTACTTTTCCACCTTTTTCTTTCTTTTTTTTTACTGTCTCTCTCATGCTAAAATGTCAATTTCATTCAAAGAGAGCACCTGGACTATTTGTTTAATAGCCTATGCCCAGATACTAGATGATCAATCAATTTTTTGAATGAATGGATAAATAAATATCAAGTTTTGTGGCCTGCAGCTCATACTATGTATGATAAAATATGTGTCTCTCTGATCTCTACTCATTTATTGAGTAGAAGTGAAACTTCTTAACCATTATGTCACCACTCTAATTGAAAATCTAAGTTCAACAAAACAGATGTATTCACAAGTCTAATTAAAGATTCAAATTGTTACTAGTGTTCTAAGCTTGGTCAAAATCAGTCATGTTCTATTTTCCTGTTTTTCTGGTTCCACTGATGAACTAGCAGAAAGCAACTAGCATAATTCTTTGATACGAAATGCACTCGCAGGTCACTTCACCTGAGTGCGTCTTTTTGGTTTATGTTTTTCTAAGGTCTAAGATAATACTGTCGCACAAAATCACCTCTGTCACTCTCGTTGTGCCTGATCCAGCCAAACAAAACCACCCATCACACAGCTTCTCACCTTTGGGGACCAAGGAATGTTATAAAGGCTGACTGAGCATCACAGAAGTCTCTCAAAGTATGGATATTCCTCAGCAGATACCTCTGCCCACAGCGGCAGTGGGCAGGGCTACTGTTTCTTTCTGCCACCAGAGCAAGCAGTGAGGTCTCCTTTGCTCTTCAGTTCAGTCGCTCAGTCATGTCCGACTCTTTGTAACCCCATGACTGCAGCACACGAGGCCTCCCTGTCCTTCACCAACTCCCAGAGCTTGCTCAAACTCATGTCCATCAAATCAGTGATGCCATCCAACCGTCTCATCCTCTGTTTTCCCCTTCTTCTTCCACCTTCAATCTTTCCCAACATCAGGGCCTTTTCCAATGAGTCAGTTCTTTCTATCAGGTGGCCAAAGTATTGGAGCTCTAGCTTCAACATAAGTCCTTCCAATGAATATTCAGGACTGCTTTCCTTTAGGATGGACTGGCTGGATCTCCTTGCAGTCCAAGGGACTCTCAAGAGTCTTCTCCAACAGCACAGTTCAAAAGTGTTAATTCTTTGGTGCTCAGATTTCTTTATAGTCCATCTCTCACATCCATACATGACTACTGGAAAACCATGCATGACCACCGGAAAAACTTAAACTCTTAAGACAACAAAAATGAAAAAAAGTTCCAGTACAACTAAAATGACTCTTCACAAAATCCCAATGCTAAAGGAACTGAAAAAGCAACTCCCTCTTAATACAGGGAATTGCTACACTGAATTCAATTAATAAGGAATAGACAAATCAATAAAAAGAGCTCAAAATTTATACCAATTTTTTTTTTTTTAATTTCAAGAGTACATGGGGCTTGTCTGGTGGCTCAGTGGTAAAGAATCCTCCTGCCAATGCAGAAGACACAGGTTCAATCCCTGCTAAGCCTGTGAGCCGCAGCTACTGAGCCTGTGCGCTAGGGCCCGGGAACCACAACCATTGAAGCCCACGCACCCAGACCCCGTGTTCCACAACAAGAGAAGCTGCCGCAAGGAAAAGCCCGAACACCAAAACTAGAGAGCAGCCCCCGTTCTTCACGACGAGAAGAGCCTGTACAGCAACAAAGGCTCAGCAGAGCCGAACATAAATAAATATTAAAAAGTTTTTTTTATTTCAAGAGTTCATTTTACTAATAGTGAGTTTCACTGTTACCATTAAAATGTCTAACTTGCTAAATCTCAATTCACTATGAGAGCATGAACACATAAAATCTACATAAAATCATCTAAATCTAACATTAAAGAGCAAGTTGAACTTTTGTGGCCATGTAAATGTTTACCACTGATATTCAAGCACCACATCTTCATGTTAATTCTGGATCAGATTTTGAGTTCACTTCTACCCACTCAGGTCAGTCAGTGAGCAGTATCTTGAAAATACCTGCCCACTAATTACAGGTCATCAATCCTTTTCCCATCACAGACTGTCTCCCCCTGAAGAGTCTGTAACCAGGCGGTCCTGAGGCACTGAGCACGCTGGGCCCGTGGGGAGCTCTCTCATCTGCAGCTTCCATAATCTTGGCCCCTCCTTTACCTTCCCCTACTTTGACTATTGTCAAATACCGCTCCTTCTATCCAATTTCTGCTCAAGGAAAATTCTGACCCATCAATCCCCATTCTGTTTTCCTCTCTTTGTATTCCTCGGCCGTCTCATATTTGATCTGGTATCTCTGTGGGAAGGCTTTCAAGTCTCTAACTCGCAGCCTTTCACACTGAAGTCTCCTGTTCCCCGCCTTCTTCTGGACGGTGTAATTTAGAAGGACAGGGCACGGTATGGTCACTGCCCTCTGAGGTCACCTCTACCTAGTGTCACACCGCTTCACAAAAGCCATCATTAAGGAGATGTTTAAAAACCATTCAGTTTTTTAAAATCCTTGGTACGGTCATTTAGGAACTTCCAAGTCACTCTCCCATTTATTTAGAAATCTTTATCTTCATTAAGGAAAATGGTGGCTTTGTTGATTTAACAGTCTTACTAACAGTTCTTCATCTATCTAAACTGATGTTTTCCTCAACATCCATAAAGAATTTTTCATTAAGATGATACTTTTTACAAAACTACACAGACAGTAAAAAGATCAGTGGTTGCCACAGGTTGAGGACCAAAGGATGGGGAAGATGAACAGGTAGAAGCAGAGAATTTTGCAGATACTCTTGTGTGACATTGCTTGGACAGACACACATCTTTATACACTTGTCCAAACTTACAGGATGTAAGTTAAATTACCAAGAGTGGATCCTAATGTAAACTATAGAGCATGGGGCAATGGAGGCTCGTCAGCTATCACAAGCACACCACTCTGGTGGGAGACACAGGTAAGAGAGGGGCTGTGCACATATGGGAACAGAGGGCATGTGGGAAATCTGTACCTTTCTCTGACTGTTGCTGTGAAGCTATAACTGCTCTTTAAAAAAGTCTTTGAAATAATAATAATAAAAAGACTTCAAGCCAAAACCTGTCCAAATCAATGAGACCAAAATTACCACAGAGAACTAATGAAGGTGCGGAGCTGGTGAGCTGGCTGCCGTTGAACACTGCTCCCCTGAATCACCAGTCACCACTGCCCGTCACGCTGTCCCACCGCATCTGTGACTCCCAACCGCCCTGTGATCCTCTGCTGCACCTCTTCTAACTCGGTCCCTCCCGAAACTTTCTACTCTGCCCTCTCATAACTCTGCCCTCTTTCCATAACTTTCTATTCTCAAACCCATCCATGAATTCTTCCACCATAAACTTCCTTGGGTACTGTCTACCTCTTATACTCCCATGACAAAGCAACCATCTGCTTTTCATTGTGTCTAAGTCCTAGGCACTGAATTCTGCTGGATGCAATCACACACATTTACAAGTTTGTATCACCTATAAATTATGATGTTTAAATTCACCTTGGTCCCCAAGGTTATATATTCTTTACCAACTCAATCTAACCTTTTTTACTCTCCCCAAATCTTCAAATGCTTCATCTTATCACTCACTATCAGCAAATTACCTCACCCTAAGATATCAAGAAAGATATTAAAATATCAGTGATACTTTATTGCACTCTCTGCCATCAAACAGATGAATGGACTGCACCGAAACACGGTTTCTCCAACCTTCCTGCTATTATAGTGAGAATAAGAATACCCTGCCCCTCTGTACAAATCCATCTCAGCTCTAGACTGCATCTGAAACCAAGCAGAACCCTGCCAGTCCCGTCCCAAGTACAAGGTTCCCCCCTCACCCACTGCCTCTTGTTTGTAGAATAACTGAAATGTCCCAGGCCTCCCTGAGTCACAAAAGCGTAGGCTCAAGCAGTTAACAATTAGGATGACAGAGGCACAGGATCTTTTCAGGGTCTGATGAACACTCCTGAGTGGCTTCACAGGTACTGTAACTGCTATTAGAGGGGAGACGTAACCACAGGGTGCTGCACCTGTAGTCAAGACACAGGCTGCTCTGTCCTGAGCAATCCTGAACCCGTGACTAGCACACTTATAAGACCTGGACTTAAAGAGAAGAGGATTAACACTATAAACTGTATGCATATCTTTGTGGGCATCAGAGTAATTGTGGCTTACTCTGCCCATATACACAGCCAGGCAACGGAAACTATCAACAAAAAGACGCTACAGATTGTCAGCATCTTCCACGTTAAGAATACGGCACCCTGTGTATCAGCATGAAGAAGCTACAGAAAAAGGATCTTTGTTCATAATTCCATGGAAATGGAGCGATGTCTGAGAGGGGTGACGTGTACGAGCACGCTCACAGGTGGTTCACTGTAGGAAGTAGCTCTCTGCAACGGGCCACTCCTGTCACTTTAACAAAGCTGTGTTTTACCTAACCTCTGGCCCGTGCACACGTTTCAAATATTTTGAATACATAATATTTGCCTGACGTGTTGGTACTTTACAGATAAAGAAGAAATGAAGAAGGAGTTAAGAGATCGCCAGATCTCTCTCCCAGCCTCCCCTTCACCAGTCTTATAAGAGAAACTGAGTGAAGAGGAAGATGAGGCAGTGGCAACAGCCTGCCCACAAGGAGGATGGTGACGACTCTGGCCCCGACCGCCCTGCTGTCCCTTTAAACACTGCCACACGGAGCAGAACCTTCGGGGTTGGTTCCGGGACACTAGCCCACCTTCTCCCTGGGCCCTGGACGGGCAGCCCACGTCACACGGCTGTGGACGTTTCAAGTGGCAAGCACCCAAACCTGAGTTCAGTGACACCTCTACGACGTGGAAAGCCACACTAAAGATGGTTAACAGGACCGCATCGTTTTCTTGCATCAACTACATTAAGCTGATTTTATTACCACCAATTTATTCATCAATAAAGCCAGGCACCCATTTCCAGCCATGTAATTCTGTGATATAATAAACCAAAAAAAGGAAGACTTGAGACAAAAAAATTGTAAAAAGGCAAAAATGAAGTAGGCAGGGTGTTCTGAATGTCTTAGATATTTTTTAAGTAGGTTACTAAGTATTTTATACAAGAGCCAAAAAGAAAGCTTTGAAACAGGTATTACATAAAAAGGTATTACATTAAGTAATTATCTGAATACTGCAAAAGCTGTTAAGTAAGAAGGCATATAAAATTAGAGCTAAAAACTCTGGCTGTATGTAACAAACTGCAATTCTTCACAGAGACCTAATAGAGGAAAACGTTTTCTCATCGTGAGTTAACGTTCCAATCTCTTATAAGCTTGGAAAAAAACGAGTGATTCTGATAATGTTATTTCTTTATTGATAATAGGTTAAGTCTCCCTAAGTCTTCATATTGTTTTTAGTTTAAAAACGAGTGATTCTGATAATGTTATTTCTTTATTGATAATAGGTTAAGTCTCCCTAAGTCTTCATATTGTTTTTAGTTTAAAATGATTACTTTTTCATTTAATTAAATCATTAAAAGTTACATGCTAGGACTGAATAATCATGAATAGCTGAAAAAATAAGTTTTTTTTTATGGTTTAAACTGAATTATAGGTAACTTGTCAATTAGTAATACCCTTTGATCAAAGATCTTGAAATTTAAGATGATAATTCTGGTACATAACCAAATTCAATAGAGAAAATGTAATACTTTCTGTGGTGTTTTCAATTTGAAAGAGAAATTCAAGCATTTAAAAGTTTAATTAACATAGAAAATGTGCCCTAAGATTTTGCATGTATATATGCAAATACTTTTTTTTCTGCCCTCACTCACTTCCCTCAAACATCCATGAAAGTAAACCAATGATATGTAACTTTCTCTCTGTCTTATCTGTTATGTGGCTATTTTTGCTAATCCTTTCCAGAATATGCAGAACCATTTAACTCGGAAATGTAGTATATTTCTGTAAATATAAAAATTCAGGTTTCAGAAATTAAAGACTTATTTGTTTACTTCTGGAATATGCAAAAGGAATTTTTTCAAGTCAACAAAAAACATGGTTTCTACACAGAGAAAACACTGATTAAGTCCAGTGTTTGACTACTTACAAAATGAGTCATCTAGTTGCCACAAATTCCCTTGTGGGAAAAGTGTAAATGGCTTCAAATACGTGGAGAACCCCATGAAAGACATATATTAAAATAAACCAACATACTAAAAAGGTGATGATTTTTCAAGTAAATATGACAACCCCATTAAAATGCAGCACAGTTTTCTGCAAAAAGAAAACCTAAGATGAAATAGATGCTTTATATACAATATTTACATATACAATGCACAAAACCCACTACCGTTAGTAACCTTTCTGGCTCTGAAGAACTAGATATTTACATATCTTTCTTCTGCGTGTGCGTGCGCTTATGTGTGTTTTGTGTATATTTTTAACAGTTGACAGCTGTTTTAGAGCATACAGAGATGCCAGGCTGAATGAGGGTCTTGATTACTTCAAGATTAGCTATCTAAAGTTTCTATTCATTTTAAGTGTTGTTAGTTGGAAGAGTCATTAGTCACTTCCTTGTCTCATAGAACATCAGCATACATTTACATTGTTAATGAACATTTGGGGTAAATGAATTAATGGCACTTTTAAACATCAATTCAGTCCTAATAACTTTGTATGTCATAGAAATGTTGGCTAGGATATAAATGAAAAGCCTTTTCAGTAAAGGTAACACCTTATTCCTGCAAACAATAAAGTATAAAATTAATTTAAAATGTTTTCTTAACCAGTTTTTAAAAAATGAACCTCAATATTTAATGACCTAGTCCAGAGAAAAATACACACTTAAAAAAAATGTTTATTCAAAAATAAGCAAATAAATCAGAACATTTTGGTGAAAATATTTTATATATTGATAACACAAAAATGTATTCACTTTTAAAATATGCACTTATGGAAGTGACTGCAGAATGATCTGACTTATTTAATTAAGAGTACTTCTTAAAGGTATGACATTTAAGGAAAAAAGCATCACTAAGGATGACTGTATCGTTCTCACCACTAAAATTCTTTAAATGCTGAAACTAAACAGTAACATTTTTTTCATACTATCAAAACCTTAAATAGCAGTTTAAATAGAAGCAAATATAAAAATAAAATCATGAAAACAAGCTGTACACTATTTTCATTAAAAACAAGGGCATTTGGATGATGTGGAATGTATTAAAGATGGACAAAACAACATCTACACACTCCATAAACTCAAGAGCTTGTGTGCTAAAGAAATAGTTACGTTTAGGAAATCAACTTTTTTTAATTCCCAAAACATTACTTAATGCAGACCTTTACATCAACATAGGAAAAAAAACTATCTGAAGTATAGAAAACATATGTGAATGACTTTGACTAAGTATAATTTCTTAAAATAGATCTTACAATCCTGGTATATGTATGAGTGAAAATGTACAAGTAGTTACTTGAATCATGAATCGACTTCAGCAAATATTTAGTTGAAATAAGGATAAAGCTTCAAGAATTGTCACAAACTTACTCTTTCCTTCTAAGATACTATGTTATCATTAATATTGAGAAAATACTATAAAGCTCCAATACATACACATTTAATACATTTTTCTAGGGTAGGCCCTAACAGAGTTGATCTCTTAACAATTTCCATACATAGATATTTAAAAGAAAAACACAAATTTCAATTATTAAAAAAAAAGAGAAGAATCAGGCAAGTCTTTTACCCTATAATAATCTCAACTTGCTGAAAGAAAGAAGAAAAATCCCCACAAAAATGAACACCAAAGGTTTAGACATCTTTAGAAGATGTTTCACACAGACCATTTTGTATTTCAAAATTCTTATGCTGAAGTAATGAAGCGTTTAAGTTTACGGATTTCTTTTTTTTTTTTTAAGAATGACAGTGCATTAAACATGGGCTAAGGCTAATGTGTCTACAATTAAAAGTTGGCGCTCAGTGTCACAGCGCTCCATATCTATCCAGCAAAATGGTCTTAAAAGTTCTTCTGTGCAGCCTCATCTAGAGGAAGACGTCTAGGGTGGGGCTAGCTGGAGACCCGCTGCCAACTTTCCCAGCAGCTCAGCAGTTATCCGCGCAGGAAACTCACCTCCAGGCTGGTCTGGGTAGCTCGACAAAGGGTCAGTGCCCACCTCTTGTTCTTCTGGCTGCAGAGGATGTCTAGTTTCAGACAAGGAATGATACATTGTGAGAACTGGACAATGTCACCAAAAGTGCCCACCTGGAAGATGAAAAATACGGAGAAAAATGATACTCTTTTTCCTGCCTTGACTAGGAATAAATGCAAAACTGAAATGATTAAGTGAGCATTACAAACATTAACAAGCTTTCTACAGGATCCAGGGACTTTTAATACACACTAGTAGGAAAGAAGTGAAAAAGTAGCACTAAATTTTCTTTTTAAAAATTATTTTCCAAATCTGAACTTCACTGGTAATCTTTACCTCAACATTCTATTACATATGTCTGCGGTATACTCCTGCACAAAAAAGCTGAATTGTAACTTAAACCATTGTCACATTTATAATACCCTTCATCTTGCTGGCAAAATAATACACATTTACCATAGGAACTTTCAAAATATAGAAAATATAGCTAACTAAAATTATTTGTAATTGTATTAGCTGAAAACACCAGTTAACATTTCAATTTATTATATGTATTCTTTCTTTGTTCTGAGCATTTAAAACCCGTAGTTTTAATGTGATCCACCGTGTTAAGTATACTGATTACATAAATTGGCGTATCTTCCTTCCCATTAAAAAGTCTACATTATCACTTCTAGTGGATCCCTAGTATTCTATTATATAGCTGTAACAATTCTTTATTAGTAAACAATCAGGATGCTTTCAACTGCCCAACACTATAAACAGCCTCACAATGAATGTCTTTCATTAATATCTCTGTATTGTATCCATGATTATTCCCCTTCAGGATAAATTCTTATAAGCATAATTACTGAACCAAAGTATGTATTTTTTTTTAAATGTAAGATTTTGTGATAAGTTTTGACAAATTATGATCTAGACAAATTTGAATGTAATAGAACAATTCATTTCCCTTGGCCACTCATCAACAGTAGAAATAAGTAATCTCTTGGGTTTCTTTATTTTTTCTGGATCAATATGATAATCCAGTTTTATACTGCATTTGCTTGATAACTAGTAAGATAACTGAAGATTTCACATGTTTTCTCTGATATTTGTTATTGTTTTTGTGGATGGAGTTTATTATCATGATTGCCCTCATGATTTGTAAGCATGCTTTACATATTAAGGATACTAAAACTTTGTCATATGCTACATATATTTTTCACAATGTATCTCTATCTTCAAATTATGTATAATTTCCTAGACAGAGTAACATCTTTATGAAACCAAAAATATGTGTATCTTCTTTATGGATTCTGCTCTGGTATTAGACTTACAAAGGCAAGATTATGTAAATAACCACCTATGTCTTCTTTTGTTGATTTGAAGGTTTTCCTTCTCAAGTCTGATTCCTATAAGTAATTCTAATTTAAACACTTTTTTTCAGAAATTAAATTGCTGTTGAACTTGTAAGCGACACTATTTATTTTTTTTTAAGTCTATACAGTACAAATGACCTTCCCATATCAACATCTTTCAAAAAACAGACTGAGTTCACTAAATTTCATCCCAAGTAATGTAAGTAACAAAATATTTTAAATTTCCAGAGCAGGGGGGACAGGAAGAGGAAACGTGGAATGTTAAATTGGAAAAGAAGGTCCAGCCAAAATGTGTATGTGATCTTACAGGATAAAGTCTCCACTCCTGGAGGAAAATTCCAGAAAAGCCCACGAACATACAAATCTTTGACCAATTTTTTCTCATCACAAAATACTCCTTTATTCTATTTACGTAATTTCAAAAATGCTCATTTCATAAAATGACTTGAATATTTCCTCATTTTTATCAGAACACTTCAATTCTCACCCACACTCACTCTTGATTAGATGTAAACAAACCCTATCCCTCTCAGATTATGGTTAAACAAAAGGAGAGGTTTAGGCAAAATCAACACTTGGGAAAGTAGAACTTTTGTTGCCAACACAGTGAAAACTTCTAAAGCCATAAATCTAAACAGTTGTCAGCTCTCCCTTCTTATGTGTACAAATCAATTATATATGGAGTACTAACTACACAGATAATCCGCTGGATTATCGAAAAAGCAAGAGAGTTCCAGAAAAACATCTATTTCTGCTTTATTGACTATGCCACGTATCACCACATACTATCACATGACTATCACCACATACTGTGGAAAATTCTTCAAGAGATGGGAATACCAGACCACCTGATCTGCCTCCTGAAAAATCTGTATGCAGGTCAGGAAGCAACAGTTAGGACTGGACATGGAACAATGACTGGTTCCAAATAGGAAAAGGAGTACGTCAAGGCTGTTTATTGTCATCCTGCTTATTTAACTTCTATGCAGAGTACATCAAGAGAAATGCTGGGCTGGATGAAGCACAAGCTGGAATCAAGATTGCTGGGAGAAATATCAATGATCCCAGATATGCAAATGACACCACCCTTATGGCAGAAAGCAAAGAAGAAATAAAGAGCCTCTTGATGAAAGTGAAAGAGGAGAGTGAAAAAGTCGGCTTCAAGCTCAACATTCAGAAAACTAAGATCATGGCATCTGGTCCCCATTTCATGGCAAATAGAGGGGCAACAGTGGAAACAGTGACAGACTTTATTTTGGGGGGCTTCAAAATCACTGCAGATGGTGACTGCAGCCATGAAATTAAAAGACACGTACTCCTTGGAAGCAAAGTTATGACCAACCTAGACAGCATACTAAAAAGCAGAGACATTACTTTGCCAACAAAGGTCCATCTAGTCCAAGCTATGGTTTTTCCAGTATTCATGTATGGATGTGAGAGTTGGACTATAAAGAAAGCTGAGCACCGATGAATTGATGCTTTTGAATTGTGGTGTTGGAGAAGACTCCTGAGAGTCCCCTGGACTGCAAGGAGATCCAACCAGTCCATCCTAAAGGAGATCAATCCTGAATATTCATTGGAAGGATTGATGTTGAAGCTGAAACTCCAATACTTTGGCCACCTGATGCGAAGAGCTGACTCATCTGAAAACACCCTGATGCTGGGAAAGATTGAAGGCAGGAAGAGAAGGGGACAACAGAGGATGAAATGGTTGGATGGCATCACCAACTCAATGGACATGAGTCTGACTAAGCTCTGGGAGTTGGTGATGGACAGGGAGGCCTGGAGTGCTGTGGTTCATAGGGTTGCAAAGAGTCGGACATGACTGAGCAACTGAACTACACATAAGGAATTCTGGGAAAGATACTCTAGTAGACAATCGCAAAATGTAAATAAGCAATTATATTATAAAGCAGAATCTGACACAGTCTACTCATCAAATGAATGAACAGATTTAAAAAGTAAAGTCCTCTCCTATGGAGAAGTCTCATCAAACTCAAACACCTAATGGGGTCAGGTAAATATTATTAATAATTCCAGTTAGCATCCATTAAGCAATGCATATAAGGCAAAAACTGCATTAAACACTTTGTGTATACTCATCATCTTATCTGCTGAACAACTCAAAACTCTGTTAGTCTTTGCCCTGCTTCATTTCGTATTCCAAGGCCAAATTTGCCTGTTACTCCAGGTGTTTCTTGACTTCCTACTTTTGCATTCCAGTCCCCTATAATGAAAAGGACATCTTTTTTGGGTGTTAGTTCTAAAAGGTCTTGTAGGTCTTCACAGAACCATTCAACTTCAGCCTCTATACATGGACATCACCAGATGGTCAACACCGAAATCAGGTTGATTATATTCTTTGCAGCCAAAGACGGAGAAGCTCTATACCGTCAGCAAAAACAAGACCAGGAGCTGACTGTGGCTCAGACCATGAACTCCTTATTGCCAAATTCAGACTTAAATTGAAGAAAGTAGGGAAAACCACTAGACCATTCAGGTATGACCTAAATCAAATCCCTTATGATTATACACTGGAAGTGAGAAATAGATTTAAGGGCCTAGATCTGATAGAGTGCCTGATGAACTATGGACTCGGGTTCGTGACATTGTACAGGAGACAGGGATCAAGACCATCCCCATGGAAAAGAAATGCAAAAAAGCAAAATGGCTGTCTGGGGAGGCCTTATAAATAACTGTGGGGGAAAAAAAATAGCTGTGAAAAGAAGAGAAGTGAAAAGCAAAGGAGAAAAGGAAAGATATAAACATCTGAATGCAGAGTTCCAAAGAATAGAAAGAAGAGATAAGAAAGCCTTCTTCAGTGATCAATGCAAAGAAATAGAGGAAAACAACAGAATGGGAAAGACTAGGGATCTCTTCAAGAAAATCAGAGATACCAAAGGAACACTTCATGCAAAGATGGGCTCGATAAAGGACAGAAATGGTATGGACCTAACAAAAGCATAAGATATTAAAAAAGGTGGCAAGAATACACAGAAGAACTGTACAAAAAAGATCTTCATGACCCAGATAATCATGATGGTGTGATCACTGACCTAGAGCCAGACATCCTGGAATGTGAAGTCAAGTGGGCCTTAGGAAGCATCACTACGAACAAAGCTAGTGGAGGTGATGGAATTCCAGTTGAGCTATTCCAAATCCTGAAAGATGATGCTGTGAAAGTGCTGCACTCAATATGCCAGCAAATTTGGAAAACTCAGCAGTGGCCACAGGACTGGAAAAGGTCAGTTTTCATTCCAATCCCAAAGAAAGGCAATGCCAAAGAATGCTCAAACTACCACACAATTGCACTCATCTCACACGCTAGTGAAGTAATGCTCAAAATTCTCCAAGCCAGGCTTCAGCAGTATGTGAACCGTGAACTTCCCGATGTTCAAGCTGGTTTTAGAAAAGGCAGAGGAACCAGAGATCAAATTGCCAACACCCGCTGGATCATGGAAAAAGCAAGAGAGTTCCAGAAAAACATCTATTTCTGCTTTATTGATTATGCCAAAGCCTTTGACTGTGTGGATCACAATAAACTGTGGAAAATTCTGAAAGAGATGGGAATACCAGACCACCTGATCTGCCTCTTGAGAAATGTGTATGCAGGTCAGGAAGCAACAGTTAGAACTGGACATGGAACAATAGACTGGTTCCAAATAGGAAAAGGAGTTCATCAAGGCTGTATATTGTCACCCTGTTTATTTAACTTATATGCAGAGTACATCATGAGAAACGCTGGACTGGAAGAAACACAAGCTGGAATCAAGATTGCCGGGGGAAATATCAGTAACCTCAGATATGCAGATGACACCACCCTTATGGCAGAAAGTGAAGAGGAACTCAAAAGCCTCTTGATGAAAGTGAAAGAGGAGCGTGAAAAAGTTGGCTTAAAGCTCAACATTCAGAAAACGAAGATCATGGCATCTGGTCCCATCACTTCATGGGAAATAGATGGGGAAACAGTGGAAACAGTGTCAGACTTTATTTTTCTGGGCTCCAAAATCACTGCAGATGGTGACTGCTGCCATGAAATTAAAAGACGCTTACTCCTTGGAAGGAAAGTTATGACCAACCTAGATAGCATATTCAAAAGTAAAGACATTACCTTGCCAACAAAGGTTCGTCTAGTCAAGGCTATGGTTTTTCCTGTGGTCATGTATGGATGTGAGAGTTGGACTGTGAAGAAGGCTGAGCGCCGAAGAATTGATGCTTTTGAACTGTGGTGTTGGAGAAGACTCTTGAGAGTCCCTTGGATTGCAAGGAGATCCAACCAGTCCATTCTGAAGGAGATCAGCCCTAGAATTTCTTTGGAAGGACTGATGCTCAAGCTGAAACTCCAGTACTTTGGCCACCTCATGCGAAGAGTTGACTCATTAGAAAAGACTCTGATGCTGGGAGGGATTGGGGGCAGGAGGAGAAGGGGACGACAGAGGATGAGATGGCTGGATGGCATCACTGACTCGATGGACCTGAGTCTGAGTGAACTCCGGGAGGTGGTGATGGACAGGGAGGCCTTGCATACTGTGATTCATGGGGTCGCAAAGAGTCGGACACGACTGAGCGACTGATCTGATCTGAAGAACTCAATGACGCATCTTCATCCTTATTTTCATTTCACTAGAGAAAATGAGGTACAGAGAGATGAAGCAATTTGTTTACAGTCGCACAGCTAGTGTTGAACGCATCCTCTCTGGCTCTACGGCTCACGGTCTGCTTCAATCCGACCCTTGGCTCTAAGCCAGTGAGACAGACCAACAAGAAGTCAAACAAGGGAGTGTAAGATGGCAGGTCTGTCAACTGTTGGGACATCCTTTTCTTTCCTTCAATGTTTTCAAGAAAAGTTAAAAATCCAGAATTTTATGTGAAATCTCTTTACTTGTGTTGGTAGATAATTTTTTAAAAAACTGTGTGGAACGGATTAAACACCTCTCAAGCCTGTATTTGGTCATGGATATCTTACAACATAAAATTCATATTCTCTATACATTTTGTCATACTCTTAAAACATCTAAGGGTAAATATTTGAAAATGAGTACCGCGAGTTAACTGCCAGACTTCCTTAAAATTTCTTTAGCATCCTATACTATGTTTTCTTATCATTACTCCAGTTTCTCACTTTTATAGTATATACACTTTTCTACTGTTAGACTTCATATACCTAAAATATACAAATAAGGGGATTTTATGTATTTTAAACTCTATGAGAATTAGACAATCAACCAGTAAACTGATATCAAAGTATGTTTCAAAAAGGCACATTAAAAATAAGGTACTCTACAACATAATGATGTTCAAATATTAGTTCAAGATGCTCAAGATATTTAAGGCCTTTTAAACTCTATGCTGCTGCTAAGTCACTTCAGTCATGTCCGACTCTGTGCAACCCCATAGATGGCAGCCCACCAAGCTTCCCAATCCCTGGGATTCTCTAGGCAAGAATACTAGAGTGGGTTGCCATTTCCTTCTCCAATGCATGAAAGTGAAAAGTTAAAGTCAAGTCGCTCAGTTGTTTCCGACCCTTAGCGACCCCATGGACTGCAGCCTACCAGGCTCCTCCATCCATGGGATTTTCCAGGCAAGAGTACTGGAGTCGGGTGCCATTGCCTTCTCCTTTAAACTCTATAGTAAATTTAATTATAAGTCATTTACTTATTTCAGCTTTAATAATAATTCTTTAGAAATTGAGATGTCTGTGGTAACACCCAGTAACCACAATATAAAATTTACCAAATACACCAGTCTACAGGCATTCTATAGAATCAGGTATCTACTATATTCTAATTTATTATGCCTACAGATTGAAACTGAATCACTGAAATGCTTTTACTAAAAGAAACCTGGAAACCTGCTGAATAGTAATAATGAATTATTTTTAAGAAATTTGTTGAATAAAAACTTTGGATAATGCTTTTACTTTTCTTTTAAATACAGATTTAAATAATAATCAAGTTCAAGAGTAACTTATTAAGTTGGCATTGTTTTAGTTTTTGTTACTGTAATTTTAAACACAAAGGGCTATTTTTGCTTTTTAGAACATAATAAAAATTACTTTGTTGGCTACCTGTTGGGGGCCAAGTGAGGTACTCCGCCCATGGCAAAGGTCATGAGGAAGGAGGCTCGACATACGCAAAGGTGGGATCGAGCCTCAGGAGTCCCCCTGGAAATCCTCGAGCGTCTACCCCCATAACCAGAGCCTGCCTACTTTACTACTTTGTGCTCTTACCTACACCTCTGACTTTACGGGGGGCTGTCCCCCACCACCTCTTTTGGAGAAGGAGTTAACCTAGAGCTCCAGTCAATAAAAACTCTTGGGTGTGACAAGAGTGTTTTAACCTACAAACTCCTCTGAAGATTCTCTAGCCTGCCTGACAGGCTCGTCCGGCCACATGTGATTGCTCACAGCCTCCTAACCGTGAGAGGCACGAGATGCTTTAAGCCCTCTAAAAACAGGTTCTTTAGAGAAGTTAGGAAACTATAAGTATAATGGGCTGATTAGAAATTGTATTGGTGAAGGGTTTTTCATTTGTTGAGCCAATGTTTGTTGCTAAGTCTCCACATCCCCTGCCCTTACACACATTAATGAATATATAGAAGAAATAAGTATTAACCTTTGATATTGATCACGTTAGACCTTAGGCTAAGTAAATTCTTTCCTTAACTAAAACCCACTACACCCTAACCCTGTAGGAATGTAACTTTATTTGGGTGGCGTCTGTTTTAAGAATAATCATCCCTGGAGAAATAAGTGTCCTGGTTGACTGACGGTTGTCACAAGGAGAGGGTCATAAATTGTCAGCAGGCCCCCCTGGCCAGAAGATGATGTAACACCCCTAAGACCTCTGTATACATTTGTATGAAGCACCTGACTTTGATAAAAGTCAGGACTGCTGACCCCACGTGACTTTTGCATAACATCTCAGTGTATAAAAGTAGACCATGGAAAATAAAGAATGGGGATCAGTTTCTCGAAATACTGGTCTCCCCATGTCTCTCTCTCTCTCACTCTGGCTGAGTCTCCATCTGGAGCGCGGAACCCCCCATGCTTACTAATTATGCCTGGGCTTCTAAGATCCGACCGGGGAGGCCTCAGTGTCTCCTCTCCTTCGGGAGAACGGAAGGACGCCTGTGGCCTACGTAAGTGGTGCAAACTTCTTGTCTTGAAGTTTTATTGGTCTCCCGCGTAAACCAAGCCACTCAGCCTCTTTTGTCCACTGAATTTTCCTACTGAGCTATCCTCATCCTATTACTCTTTATATCTTTGATAAAATATTTAAATAAATAGGTCGCCGACGCCGTCCCCGCTTCAAATACCCTGGATCAGCCGGGGCAGGACCCCGGCAGCTACTGCTATTGTGATTACCTTATAAAATCACAATATGTTGCTTTCAAATGTGAAGTAATTTTCTTAAGACTTTTCCAACTTGTGTTTTGTGACTATAACAACCAAAAATATACGCAAACTACAAAGCAGGATGGCAAACAATTAAAAAAAATGTAATCTGTATTTATCTTAAACACTATAATTTTGTACCTGTGAATATCAAACTACAAGAAAATATTTAAGAAAAATTCAAGTGAATTAAGGGAGGTTTTTTTTTTTTGGTTCAGAATATTTTAAGACAACCACTATAAAAGTCAAAGTGGCATAAACATTTTGAAACTCACAATGGATCACTGCATCTTATGGTTGTATACTTCCTATGTCCTAAACTTGTCTATATAGAAGTGAAGTGAGTGAAAGTCGTTCAGTCGTGTCTGACTCTTTGCAACCCCATGGACTATAGAGTTCCTGGAATTCTCCAGGCCAGAATACTGGAGTGGGTTGCCTTTCCCTCCTCCAGAAGATCTTCCCAACCCTGGGATAGAACTCAGGTCTCCCGCATTGCAGGCGGATGGATTCTTTACCAGCCGAGCCACCAGGGAAGCCCAAGAATACTGGAGTCGGTAGCCTATCCCTTCTCCAGGGGATCTTCCTGAGCCAGGAATCACCAGGGTCTCCTGCATGGCAGGTGGATTCTTTACCAAAAGCTATATATATATAGAGAGAGAGAGAGAAAAATACATAATGACCAAAAGTATGCATCTTAGTAATGACTACTTTAATCCATAACTGATGGATTTCAACTTTCTTTAATAATGTGAAACTGTCTCTAGAATTTCCCTAGCTGACAAAAATGGTAAAGAATTTTTTTAAAATAAGGGCAATCTTATTTTTTCTAATTCAGAAAGCACAGCAAAATACCTTCTAAGACTTGAGAAAGAAGGAATCTCTTCTTTGCTACACTTGCAATATAAATAACATTTAAAGTCCCTGTTTCTCATGAAATCAAAGTTCACAAAACTCAAAATTAGCTGCGCAACATGGTTTTAACTGCCATTCTGGTCACACAAATTGACACACTAGGCTGAAACCTCCATTTAAAAATCAAAGACTAATCTTAAGGATTGTTGTACTGGCTTCATAAATCTGGTTGTTACAATATTACATCTTAAGATAAAAGTGATCTGAAAGAAAGGAAGTATCGTTAAAACTGTTAATATTTAATGAATGGGTTAAGAGTTCACTAAAGCTTGAAAGATAAATTATGTTAATGAAATTTCAAAATAATATATTTTCCATGTAAAGTGAAGTAATACAAGTAGTCTATAAGTATAAACTTCTATTGTGAGCATCAGAATGACAAAAAAAAAAATAGGTTAGTGAATACAATTTTCACTTTTAAAATGGCATCATATAAACAAAACCTCTAGTTTATTCCCTCTGAATCTGAAATTCTTTGTATTTCAGCTTATATTTATGCTTTTACTGTTTCTAATATAGAGGCACAGAATTAGTATTCTGAATCGTGTCTTCTAAAGACATCCATATTCAAAAAAGCTCATATAAGCATACTTCATTCATTTAAATTCTTGACTGATGGTAAACTTAGAAGTCAAACACTGAAATGACAGTAATATTACTTTACATAAAGATAACTCCTATAAGAAAAGCATATGAAAGAGCGTAAATGAACTATTACCAGAGCACAATTATAAGAGGGGTGAGGAAGATACAGCATGAATGAGTATCCCTTACAGGCAGCACGCATTTACCACAATGGGCTTATAACCTACAATACGACAGCTTGGCTATAAATGCAAGAAACTGATAGAAGCTAAATTTTTGTAATTAGACAGTAATGGAACATTATTTGTAGAATTGGTCAAAAAATTTTTATTTAGAAATACTGGTAGCCAGAAGTAAATTTGATGGTCAGGGAAAATGATGTTTTAATGTCTTAATTATAAGAGAAAGAAGAAGAGAAATGAGGGAGGGAAAAAAGATGAGAAATAAAACAAAGGCAAAGGATGAAGCTTTGTTTTTGAATTCTGTCATCTGCATGCAAGAGTGCTCCCCTGGACTTTAAATCAGTTAATTAAGTATTAAAATCAATCATCGGAAAGTCTTAATATTTAATATTGGTTAGATTGTATATCAAAGTAGTTTTATTATTTATTTACTCCAAACCTTTCCAGAATACTTCATCTGACAACAGGGGGTCTGTTTCTCACAAGATAAATGCATTTACAATGCCAAATAAATTATATATAAAAGCATTTGTCTTAATACATGTCATTCAATATTAAAAATCACCCATTGGTAAAATCCTGAAACCCTAATTCACTTTTACCAACCACACAATTGTATGATCAAGTGTCGCCTATTAAATAGGTAAGGACTACAGTAAGGGTCTATACACTGAGAACAATGATTGAAAGAAAATTAACACAGATTTAATGCCTATATTTCCAAATTATCAGAATAAGAATTTTAGGGTAAATGATCCACTATAAAAATACTAGATTCATAAATGATACACATAATCAGAAACATGCAGAATATATGAAAGGATCAGAGGTGGGTTTAAATGTTTTATATTATAAAAAACGAATATGTTTGGCTTTCTGATATCCAAATGCTATGAAGTAACTGGAAAGTGGCCGTTGTGACCATATAAACACGAGAAAATTGAGCATTTATGAAGAGTTACAGTGGCCTGACAAAAAGCTCTCCACATGTATACTCATATGGTTTCAGAGTTCCCTTGAACATGTACTCATGATGTAAAGATTGGGAAAGCTCAGCCTAGTGACCAAAATTCTTGTCATTATAGCCTTCAACTTATTTACTGCTCTGTTTTATAGGCATAGACACGACCTCTAGCCATTACACTATTTGGTCAGGTTCTTATAAAATCAAGAGAATTATAACCAACAATTGGGAGTTCAGGAAGAATACTGAAAAGAAAAAACAACTGGACAATTACATTAAACTGATGATGAGATTAAGAACAAGGAAAAGAAATAAATGGCCACTCTGCATTAAGCATCAAATCAAATCAAATAATTCAGTCAAAAACAAAAAGAACCCCTCTTTGGTTCAAGCCTGGGAAGGCCTAAGGTGTTTGCAGAAGCACAGGAGTAATTGTGAGGAGGTCCCTCTAAAAGTCCTGGTGGATCTGACATTTAGCCCTGAGCTATTAGTAAGTGGTAGGGCTGGAAAATAAATTTTTAAAAAAACTAAAAATAGCATTTTTAATTAAGTAATAGTAACCGGAAAAACATGGGGTGTCCCCAGTGGTTCAGCATTAAAGGACTGCAAGTTCAACCCCCGGGTCGGGAGATCCCTGGAGGAGGGCAGGGCAACTCTAGTATTCTTGTCTGAAGAACACCATGGACAGAGGAGTCTGGCAGGCTATGGTCCACAGGGTTGCAAAGAGTCAGACACGACTGAAGTGACTTGACAGGCACACAGGCACGCAATGGCAAAAACACAGCATTTATTAGGAAGCAGGCACTGTTTAGGCACTTGTTCATTTAAACCTCCCACAAAATTAAACCAGGATTCATAGGACGAAAAGTTTTCTTTATTGCTATGTTAACTATAACAGACCTTTGGAGATACTGCAGGTTCAGTTCTAGACTACTGCAATAAAGCAAGTAGCACAACAGTCATACACAAATATTTTGGTTTCCCAGTGCACTGAAAAATTATGTTTGTGCTATACTGTACCCTATTAAGTGAGTAATAGTACATCTAAAAACTGCACATACCTTAATTTAAAATACTTTATTACTAAAATATGTTAACCATCAGCTGATAACACAAGGTTAACACAAACCCTCAAATTTCTTAAAAATGCCTTTATCTGCAAAGCACAATAACAAGGAATGCTTTTAATGCAAAGCATTCTAGTTTACTTTTCTCCCATACAAGCTTTGCAAAACCTAAAATTAGAAGTGCAATAGTCCCTTTATAGGTTGGGAAGATCCCCTGGAGAAGGGAACAGCAATTCCACGGACTGTGTAGTCCAGGGGCTCACAAAGAGTCAGACACGACTGAATGACTTTCCCTCACTCACAGATCCTCTACAGTTACAGGTATGTGTATCTTCCCAAATTCCATCTGAGAACAAGTGAATATCCAGTGAAAATAGCAAATAACAAGTACACCAGGGATGCAGACATAGTTTATACATGCCTTAGCAAAATTATAATTTATGAATAAGTAACACACGGGGCCTTTGGAGTCACTGTCAAATTGCCGGAGTTTTGCATCATTTACCTCCCCCAGTGCTGTGGCTCCTCTGACCCCATCACTGCAGACCTCATCACATCACTGAGGCGAGCCAGCAGCTCAGAAGCCCCAGCTGATCCTCTCTAGCCAGAGCAGCTCCCTCCCCAGGCTTATTCACATCCCTTCCCCTTCTGATGAGGCCTTTCCCACTCACTGTCATAAATCCTAGACCTAATTTGAATACCCATCTTCCCTTCTGTGGACCAAGGCAAGAAGTCATTTTTCCCTGCTCCTCCACAGCAATATTTCCGTCATGTGACAGACCTCAGGCGCCAGCGGGACAATATTAAGCAATAATGCCAGGAGTTAGGATATGAAGAACTATGTTCTACTTTTTGGGCTTCCCTGGTAGCTCAGCTGGTAAAGAATCTGTCTGCAATGCAGGAGACCTCGGTTCAGTTCCTGGGTCAGGAAGATCCCCTGGAAAAGGGATAGGTGACCTACTACACTATTCATGGGCTTCCCTTGTGGCTCAGATGGTAAAGAATCTGCCTGCAATGTGGGAGACCTGGTTTGATCCCTGGGTTGGGAAGATCCCCTGGAGGAGGGCATGGCAACCCGCTCTACTATTCTTGCCTGGAGAATCCCCATGGATAGAGGAGCCTGGCAGGCGACAGTCCACGGGGTCTCAAAGAGTCAGACATGACTGAGCGACTAAACACAGCTCAGCAAAACGTCTTTACTACATGTGACGGACCACAGGCACCAGCAAGACAGTGTTAAGCAATAAATGCTAAGAGTCAGAATATGAAGAACGATGTTCTGCCTTTTGCTCAACAGCATTAGTATAGATTTTTCTTAAAGAGAGAAGGTGTGTGCTGGGAGACTTCAGTAGAGAGTAACATTTTTTGTTCACGTTTCTGCTTCCCCTGTGTAGTGTGACCACTCCTAACCTGTAATTGTAGAGTTCATCCCTCATTTACTCTGACAACACCCTTCCCTAACTGGTCTCACAGCTTCCATTCCTCCTCGCTGTTGTCAACACTGTTGACAACGCTGTTGTCTTTCCAACAAAATTCAAGTTGTGTTTGGGCCACGTGCTCCTAGAGAGGTACGGAACGGTGAGGGATGGGGAGGCAGAGAGAAATGGTCTAAGCCAATCATGAAGGTCCCACTGCCTGTGCCAGACTGATTAGGATGAGCTGTTCAATGTGAATGGAAGTTGTTCAAGGGCTTCCGGAAGTTTTCTCCATTACAAAGATGCTCACTCCTAACTGCAGTGAAGGAAACCGCCTAGATTCACCCTACCTCACAGGCAGTAACAGAATCCTTACTGTGTAACCCGACTAGATTGCCTGTTATCGCCAGATTTCACATCCTAGCATACCCACCTCCTACCATCTATTACCACACAACGTCCAAAGTGATATTTTTGCCAGTGTAAACTGTTTCACAACACACTTATATAAAATCCAAACTCTTGTAGAGAGGCCCTGAATCCAGGCTCACACCTAAGCCGCTAACCCCACTCTCTCCTCCAGCAGGATGCTCTGCCACACAGGACTTCTCTCTGTTCCTTGAGCAAGAATCCAACTCAGCACCGCTTCAGGTCTCTGCACATCTCCCCTTCCTGTGCTGGGACACTGTGCCCCTTAGTACTGATCAGATATGGGCTCAAATTCAGACCAGCTGATGGCTGTTCCTGGAGCACGCCTAAGCCACTGGCAAATCTTGTTGGTTCTTTAATGTGAAATCTGGACCACCATCACCTGGTTCCAGGTCTCTGCAAGCCCCACATGGACTATTTCATTTCCTCCAGTAGGGCTCCCTGTTTCCAACTACAGTCCACTAACTTACAGCAGCCTGAGTGATCCATCTAAGATTTAACTCAGTTCATGTCTCAGAACTTAGCATTGGCTTCTCATCTCAGTCAGAATAAAATAAAGTATCTTCCCAGGACTTCCCAGGATCTTGCCCCCAGCTACTTCGTGGAGCTTTTCTCCGGAAGCTCCCCTGCACCTGCCGCTCTGGCCTTCCGGCCCTCGAGGCCCCTTTACAGTCTCTCGCGTGTGCTGGGCCACTTCCTGCCACCGGGCCTTTGTACCTTCCTTGGTTCCTAAACGCCTCCCTCAGGCGTCCATCCTCAGAGACGGCTCTCCCCACAGTCCTGCTCAAGTATCACCTTGGGTATCAGGGGACCCACGACCAGCGGCCACACTCAGCATACACCCTCCCTCCGTCTTCATCCCAGCACTCAGCTTTTCTTGTAACACACATCACTACCTCACACAGCACAAACTTACCTGTATTTTGTTTACTATGCATTCCCCTCATTATAGGTCTATGAATGCAAAGGCTTTACCTATTTTATTCACTTCTGTATCTCCCAATTTGGAAGGTAACCTTTTTTTTTCCCCAGTAAAGCATTCCTGATGACAGTTTGAAAGAATCCAATAAAGTACAATGAGATAAACTTGAGTCCAAGTCAGCTACTCATTCCTATCAGTTTTCAGAACTTCTAGCTGCATTTGGCACAAAATACACGAAAGAGATCAGAACTAAAGACATTTGAGGCTTCCCTAGGTCCAGTAGCTTAGAACCCACCTTGCAACGCGAGGGACACCGCTTCTATCCCTGGTCCAGAATGCCCCCACGCACGAGGCAACTGGGCCCACGTGCCAAAGCTACTGAGCCCGGGCTCTGCAATCACGAGGCCCACGTGTCCCGCAGCCTGAGCTCTGCAGCAGGAGAAGCCAGCACAACGAGAAGCCCTCGCTGGGCGACTAGAGAAAGCCCGTGTGCAGCAACAAAGACCCCGCACAGCCAATAAATAAATACTTTTTAAAAACATATTTGAGAAGACAGAGCCCATTAAACGGACTAGAAATTAGAAAGATCTCTTTTCATGACCACGCCCCAACCAGGGATCGAACCCCTGCTCCCTGCGTTAGACATGCAGAGTCTTAACCTAGGACTGCCAGGCAAGTCCTAGGAAAATCTTCTAAGAAGAACTACCTTAAAGAAGCAAGGGCCTGTCCCTTTAGGTGAGAGGCAGCCTGAGACCCTGGGCTCTCTCCTGGGCGAACCCAGGGTAGCTGAACACACACTTAGCCTGCGGTGCTGCTCAGGACCTGCCCAGAAACACAGCATGTGAGAAGAGAGCCCAAGTTCCTTGCAGACCAGCAGACTCTCATATGGCCCCTCCTTCATACATACATACATGTACACACATACATACATGTACACACACACACACTCTCACACTCTGTCCTCTGCCATCTGCACTCACCACCTCAGTAGCCAACTACATGTACACACATACATACATGTACACACACACACTCTCTCACACTCTGTCCTCTGCCATCTGCACTCACCACCTCAGTAGCCAACTACATGTACACACATACATACATGTACACACACACACTCTCTCACACTCTGTCCTCTGCCATCTGCACTCACCACCTCAGTAGCCAACTACATGTACACACATACATACATGTACACACACACACTCTCTCACACTCTGTCCTCTGCCATCTGCACTCACCACCTCAGTAGCCAACTGTTACCTTTAACCTTACCCGTTGATGAGAAATGCTCCCCTTTCTTCCTGAAGCCAGGGAAGACCAAAGACACAAGAAATCTGCGTATCTGACCCAACCTGTGACCATGCTCTGCGAGTCAAGCCCATTCACGTACTGGGAAAGTAAGCCCTGTCTCTTTCAGGGCTGAGACCAGGTGAGCTGCTGGACATGCTAGTACACTGGGCGGCAACTGGCCTAAGTGCTTGTATTTCAACTGCAAATGCTTAGACTTTGAGAAATTTCTGAAAAACTAGTGACATGTTACTAATTGGTATGTAACATTTGCAAGCTAATCCCATAGATAAAAGTGTCATGCACAGGCCAATGATGAGAATATGTCACAAACCCAGGTATGTGATTAATCAATTTAATGAAGTTTCTGACAAAAGTTAACCTCTGGAATTTCTAAGTTTCCTTATATAAATTACAAAGAAAAGAAGAGAATAGCATTTCAATGATAAAAGTAGAATTTGAAAGTGTTTTAGGATAACATCTAGTTTACATTTGACATCAAATAGATGACATCTTGTGGCTAATCGTTTAAGTCAATTTTATTAAAAATACACACACACACACACACAAAGGTTTGGTGCACACACAACTCTATACCCACTCTTATTTTGAAAGATGGCTTTACTTTTATTTCAATTATCCCAAGTAGCTTTAAATTCTAGCTAAAACATGGCATTTTGTAATGAAAGACAATTCTGTTTGTTAATTTCATGTAAGACCTATCTCATGACTAACATGAGACTTAAACAAGATCACGTGTGGGAAAATATACCAAAGACTGCAGTGGAACCAAGGTTCTTTGTCGTAGTTTACTGACAATAATATTAAAGTACTTTTTAAGATAGCATGTGACTGGCCTCTTTTTAACGTTATTTCGATACTGCAACTAAATAAAAGTGGTGCGGACTGCAGCTGGGAGGCAGGGAGGGGGCCGCCGGCAGAGGGCTTCCAGGAGACGCACGCGTGCGCCCCAGGCAGGGGCCTAGGCCGCGGGCTCAGCTTGGGTGATCACCAGCTGGGGAGGCAGGCAGGGACTGTAAGGCAGGGCTTACAGACCACACGGTGTGTCCTGAGCTGTTCCCTAAGGGCCGGGGAAGCTACTGAACAACTTCAGGAAAAGACACGGGCCTCGGCTGCACCTTCCCCATGTTCACTCTTTCTTTACGCCCACAAACCGCAACCCTCAGAGCTTCCAACATACGGCTTCTCTGCCTGCTGGTTCGTTCCTCACAATGCGACCTGGGCCTCCCAGCTGGCGCTAGCGGCAGAGAACCAGCCTGCCAATGAAGGAGACTAAGAGACCTGGTTTGATCCCTGGGTCGGGAGGGTCCCCTGGAGGAGGGCACAGCAATGCACTGCAGTATTCCAGCCTGGAGAATCCCATGGACAGAGGAGCCTGGCGGGCTATGGCCCAAAGGGTGGCAAAGAGTCAGACATGACTGGAAGGGCTCAGCACATACTCTCTGTCCTCAGATGCAGCTCAGAAGTCACCTTCCCCAGGGTCCCTCAGATGCCCGTTCACCTAGTACGTAACTCGCACTAATGTGGACCCTTCTTCAGTGTACCAGTTGTTCTCCACTACCCTCTATTCTTTCTAAGGACAGAGGATGTGCTCTATCCATGCGTACTCCAAAGTACTAACACAGACACACCTGTAGAAATCATTTATTCAATGAGTCCACAAAACCAAGGCATAATTTAGCATAATTCCCAGATACAAAAATTAACTGTGCTATACTTGCTCCCACACACAAGCATACAAATTGGAATTATTTAAAAGAGCCTCAGAGTGGGAACAAATACTGTCTTAAATTATACTGAGCTACAAGAACTGAGCTATGCCCCATACTGTTTAATATGACCTAAAACACTCATTTGACAAATACATATTGAACACCTACTAGGGGCCAAGTCCTTCAGCACTGATCATCATGTCAAACACAAACTCAATAAGCAGTGAGCGTGATTCTATACACTGCTTGGAGAATATCACCACTGTGATACTGTAGGTTACAAAGGCACTGAACTGTGATACTCTGAACCCTAACTTTGGACATTCTCACATCAGATATCACACTAAAGTACTCAGAAGGTTTTCTTTTCCACAAAATCAAAAACCTTTTTGAAATGTCAGCCTTGAACATCATAAAATTATACAAAGTGATGAGGAACCAAGCTTATAGTGCATATAAACATGAGAGCATACTAGACTGCATTTAATTACCAGTTCAAACAACAACCTGATCTAACCTTTGACAAGTAAAATAAATGTTCTGAATAATTTAACTAAAGCAAACATTTGCTGTTAATGCTGCTAATTATAGTAAGTGCTGAAAAAAGAAGGGAGAGAAAGATGACGAAGGGAAGGAGAGGTGGAATTTTTTCCATTAAGCTTGAGATCTGCAACTATTCTTTGAAACATGATTTTTTTTTTCAATGAATTCAATTCACATAAAAGGGCGAACTCAGTTGAGCAAAGCTGCTTTAGAAACACTCAGAGCTGATTAGAGAGCTCATTCTTTCAGCCAGTAAACGTCACAGTGACAGGAAAACTGGGTCCAGATGAATCAGGGTGTAACTGCACCCTTTTATTCAAGTGGCTCGGAGTTCACTGAGAGGGAAGCTGAGGAAGTAAGCTGCAAACTAAGCATTAATTAATTAATTGAAATAACATAAGATAAAAATACAGATGCCCATTTAAATTTGAGTTTTAGAAAAACAACAAAATAATATTTGGATCATGCTTATACTAAATGTACTCTTTATTTACCTGATTGTGCACCCTATATTTTATCTGACAACTCTACCAGTAGATAAGTGGAATATTTATGGGAAAATATGTGGTAAGTTCACTGTAGGAGTTCCAGAATTAAAAGAGACCAAAACTCTCAAAAGGTGAGGTTCCAAAAGAACTCACTCTAAGGCAAAAAAGCATCTTTCCAGGGCTGCTCTCTTACTGGTAATGGGAAAGACCAAAATATACTACACAAATGGACACCCTGTAGCCCCACCAAGACTTGATTTCCAGTTGTCCTAAGAAAAGGGGCTATAAAGAAATACAATACTAAACAAATGAACAAACTTAACAGAAAGCATCAGCACTAAATAGCAGAAAAATGAAACCTGACGGTTCCTCTCAGGATCTCAGATGTCCACATGTTGATGTAACTGTTCCATCTTTACCCAAAAGGTATGTGCACAAATAATTTCGATATGTGTTCTAACACCAAAACCATTCAGATGCCCATGTAAAAACACTGATACATATGCATAGCTTAAAATGTAAACATAAGGCTCGTTTCACTTTCACGAGAGGGAAAGTTTTAAGCATCGACAAAATGAAAGCTAGATAAAAAAGAAAGGTCTGAGAATTCCTGGTGGTATCTGGCTAACACTCTGCACTCCCAGTGAAAAGTGCCTTGGTTCAATCCCTGGTCAGGGAACCAGATTCCACATGCTGCAACTAAGCATTTGCATGCCACAACTAAGAGCGGGTACGGTCAAATAAATTAAATAAGCAAACATGAAAAAAAAGAAGAGAGGGCTAATTATAAAGACAGAAGACAATATATAGCGCTCACATAACATACTGATGTCCATCGCCACCACTAAAACACTTTTCGAGACGTTATTGTAATCTAGGGCTTCCCTGGTGGCTCAGACAGTAAAGAACCTGCCTACAATGTGGGAGACCTAGGTCTGACTGTTGGGTCAGGAAGATCCCCTGGAGAATGGCATGGCAACTCTCTCCACTATTCTTGCCTGGAGAATTCCATGGACAGAACAGCCTGGTGGGCTACAGTCCATGGGGTTGCAAAGAGTCGAACACGACTGAACAACTAACACTCTCACTCTACTTTCAATGCATACTAAAAACAACATAATTCCATGAACTCCATGTAGAACAAACGAAGGCCTGAAAGGACTCACAAAAGGATATAATTAACAAAACCGGATGAATACTCAAGTGGTAATATGGGTCCACAGGGACTACAGAGGGCTACACAAACTCTACCCCATCATCAGAGAAATTCACCAGCAAAAACAGATACCTCTTTTTTCTGTGTATATGCTTTAGGCAGAAGACTATAGTAGGCTATCTCCAAAATCTCACTGAATACCACAATAAAATGTTTAAAAGTACACTAAATTAGACACAGTCGTTTCAAATTACAAGGTCATTTATATACTAACGGAAATAAGTAAGATATCTGAACGCTCTGAAAATTGTTTAAGGCCTGGAGATAGTGTCCTAATTTCTAATGGGAATAAACAGGATCAAGCACTTTAAGTGTTATTATTACAGAGTAATTTTTTCCTATAAAAACATTTTCAAAACCAAATGATCCTTTCCCTCCACAAACCCAAATATACTCACTTTTATGTAAGTACAATTTAACAAAGTTTTCTTTAGCAAAGAAATGTTTTTATGCTATAACTTTTAAAATTATAAATACATATTTAAAATTTCTACGAATTTAAATCCAACAAAATCAAGTAAAAGATTAAGATGGACAATTATTTTTAATACAATAGGAAAATTCTGCTCAAGTAGTGTAAATTTCTAAGTCTTTACCAGTTAGTTAAGTAAAGCCACTACTTACTTAAAGGTGGTAACTGAATCTAAGTGGTCAAATCAGTAAACTTACATAGTTTAATTATAAAATATACCTGTGCAGTCTACTGTCTTCCTCATATTTCAGAAACTAATACTTTGCTTTATAATATGGATTATTTATATGTGTAATATGGAACAACAGACTGGTCCCAAATAGGAAAAGGAGTACATCAAGGCTGTATATTGTCACCCTGCTTATTTAATTTATATGCAGAGTACATCATGAGAAATGCTGGGCTGGAAGAAGCACAAGCTGGAATCAAGATTGCTGGGAGAAATATCAATAACCTCCGAAATGCAGATGATACCACCCTTATGGCAGAAAGTGAAGAGGAACTAAAAAGCCTCTTGATGAAGTGAAAGAGGAGAGTGAAAAAGCTGGCTTAAACTTAACATTTAGAAAACTAAGATCATGGCATCCGGTCCCATCACTCCATGGCAAATCAATGGGGAAACAATGCAAACAGTGACAGACTTTATTTTCTTGGGCTCCAAAATCACTGCAGATGGTGACTGCAGCCATGAAATTACAGCATGTTAAAAAGCAGAGACATTACTTTGTCAATAAAGGTCCGTCTAGTCAAGGTTATGGTTTTTCCAGTGGTCATGTATGGATATGAGAGTTGGACTGTGAAGAAAGCTGAGCGCCGAAGAATTGATGCTTTTGAACTGTGGTGTTGGAGAAGACTCTTGAGAGTCCCTTGGACTGCAAGGAGATCCAACCAGTCCATTCTAAAGGAGACCAGTCCTGGGTGTTCATTGGAAGGACTGATGTTGAAGCTGAAACTCCAATAGTTTGGCCACCTGATGCGAAGAGCTGACTCATTTGAAAAGACCCTGATGCTGGGAAAGATTGAGGACAGGAGGAGAAGGGGACGACAAAGGATGAGATGGTTGGATGGCATCACCGACTCGATGGACATGGGTTTAGGTGGAATCCATGGATTTGGGTGGACTCCGGGAGTTGGTGATGGACAGGGAGGCCTGGCGTGTTGTGGTTCATGGAGCTGCAGAGAGTCGGACATGACTAAGCGACTGAACTGAACTGAACTGATCTATATGTAACACATACATCCCTTGGAGGAGCTTCCCTGGTGGCTCAATGGTAGAGAATCTGCCTGACAATGCAGGAGACACAGGTTCGATCCCTGGCTCAGGAAGATCCCCTGGAGAACAAAGTGGCAACCCACCCCAGTCTTCTTGTCTGGGAAATCCCATAGACAGAGGAGCCTGGTGGGCTAGTTGGCCACAACTTAGCTACTAAAGCAACAACAATATCCTTTGAAACATGAACACTATACCTTATAGAATCTTTCCAGTGATCTACTGAGAGAAAAGCCTTAGCAACAAAAAAAGAGTACAAAAATATTACTACTAGAATTTCATATTGTACTTGGTGATTGAAATTCTTGATATATTTCTTTAAACCACTTCATTTCAGTCATAATTTTACTAAATACTCTATAGAAATCTGCACAAAATAGCAATTCTGAATCCATATGGCAGGGCACATATATGTGTCTACAGTTGCATATGCAATCAAATATAAAAATCAGTCGTGAAACAATCTGCATTAGAAGCATGTTATGCATAAATTCATGCTTGTGCTCAGTTGTGTCTGACTCTGCAACCCCATGAACCCCATGGACAGAGGACCCCACCAGGCTCCTCTGTCTATGGGATTTTCCAGGCAAGAACAATGGGGTCGCCATTTCCTCCTCCAGGGGATCTTCCCAACCCAGGGGTCAAACTTGCATCTCCTGAATCTCCTGCATTGGCAGGTAGATTCTTTATCACCAGCACCAACCTGGGAAACATGTTAACAAAAAACTAAATTTTAAAATAAATTTCAACATTTAATGTAATTATATACTGATGACAAATGTAGTAATTTCAGTAGACTTTAAAACTTGTAAACTGACATTTTATAAGTTAAATTGCTGGATCAAATCCTTAGCTCATTTAATAAAATACTGTCAAACCCTGATCTAAAGTCACTGTACCAAATTACATTTGATATGGGAGACGCTGTATTGATATCACAAGCCTTTCTTGTTTTTGTCAGTCTGAAGGGTATGAAGTGGTATCGCACTGTGGTTTTAATTAGCATCACCTTGACTACCTGATAGAAAGACTTTCCGTCTGCTGTACTAGTGAGGGTACTCTAGAGAAACAGAACAAAGAGGAAACCTTCCTTCCCTGCTCTTCCCTTCCTCCCTCCTCCACTTCTCTCTCCCACCTTTCCCCCACCCCATCCCATGCAAATAAGGACATACATAGGTGTGGAATTCCCTGGCAGTCCAGCAGTTTACTGGCAAGGGCCTGGGTTCAATCCCTAGTTGGGGAACTAAGATCCCATAAGCTGTGCAGCATGGCCAAAATCTTAAATAAATAAATGAGTGCCACTGAATAACACTTTTACACACACACACACACACACACACATATATATAGAGAGAGACAGAGACAGAGAGAGAGATTTACTGTAAAGAAACTGGCTCTCATGATTAATGGAAACTAAAAAGTTCAATGATCAAAATGGGAAAGCAAGCAAATGATTCAGGAAGAGTCAATGGGCTAGCCTCTCAGACAGGAGGAGATAATGTTCCAGTTTGAAGGCAGGAAGGGATGTTGTATATGAAGTCCAAATCATTGCACTACAGAATTCTTCTTGCTCATTAGAAAGGTCAGCTTTCTGCTCTACCCAGGCCTTCGACTGACTGGATGAGGCCCACCTACGTTACAGAGGGCAGTGTGCTTTCTGTTTATATACTAACTTCATCCAAAACACCGTCACCAAAACACCCAAAATAATGTCTGAACAAACACCTGGGCACCCCATGGCCCACCTCTCTCTACTGGACACTCAGGTCTCTCTATCAGAGTGCTGTCATATCTTTTGCCCAGTTCTCAACTGGGTTGTCTTTTGCTCAGTGATTTATAGGACTTTTTAAAATTGTGGCTATTTAATAATTCTAACACTGTACTGAAAGACAACAGAATAATGCATAATATTTATATTATTATTCAGGTACACTTTAAATGATACTCATATGCTGAATTATATTGCGGGATACATTCTTTAAAAAAAAAATGATTTAAAGAAAACCACATTTTCTTTGTGTACAATGAACAACAGATTATGTTCCCAAATAAGAAAGAAACAGAAATGATTATGATAATACTTCATTCAATGTCTTTCTCTGTGCTAAGAAATATTTGCAGATTACTAATATTTAATGGAAAGCTTAACTAAATGCCAGGCACTGTGCTTTGTTATTATGCCATTCAATCTTTTCAGCAATCTTATCAAAAAGATGGCATTATTAGTCCTATTTTGTACAGGTGGATACGGAGGCTCGCAGGTTAAAGATCTCAGCCCAAGGTCACACACTGAGTGGCTGGGACATGAGTTCAAACGTCTTCAGAAATCCATTGCAAGACGTCCCTCCTGTCTTCCCACCATGTACAATGGCTCTGTGAAAGGAACATGTGGGAATAAAGGATGAAAAGAGGCAACATCACTGCTATCCTGACACTAAATCTATCAGGAGGAGATAGACCTATAATAAAAGACAGAATGTCACAGCAGAAGAGATGTATTAAAAGAGCTCTAACTCTATGAAGCCAAGGGATAATTACAAGGGACTACAAAGACTTCATGGAGAAAGTGAACTTATCCAGGACAGACTCTCAAAGAAGAATAACATCTTGATGATAGGCAGGGGGAGCTGAGGAGAAGTCAACATAATAAAGACTGTCCCAAAGGCAGCAAAATGAACAGAAAAATAATAAACGCCTAGGGCCACAAAAGGGAAATCTGCAATGAGAAAAAGGCAGCTGCAAAACAGACATGGAATATTATATCACATGAAATGCAAATTATTAACAATAAAGCTTTATATTTAAAAAGCACTTTGCACTTTACAAAAACTTTACATGTACCATATGATCTCAACAGGAGTGATACTGTCTTTGAGGGGATGAAAACTGGCTATTGGGGTGGGGCTGGAGAGAAATCTTAGACATTACAATGGCTTATGGCCCACCAAGAGACCACAGAAGATAAACAGATACACAGCGTATCCGTGTACATCTGTGGTATTAAAACATCATTGGGAAAGGGGGAGGATTAGGGGAACATTGTTTAAAAGTTTTTTAGGGAAGCAATAATGAACAAACATGGTTGACAAACACTCACTTACTTGATCATCTTAACCATTTACTGAGGAAGAAGGGTAACTGTCCTCTTTTTAAAAAGAGTATAAGAAAAATACAACTGGAAGAGTTAAATCAACGAGTAACAGAGAGCATTAAGTAGTTCCCAGCAAAATGAAATGTTACTGTGTATGTGAATGTGTGTGCATGTATCATAAAATAATGTGCAACCTCACTCATAATTAAAGAAATGTCAACTAAAAAAAATTACATGTAATTCTCATCAAATTTGCCAAATAAAAAAAGGTGGATAATACCTAGTGTTGATAAGGATGTGGAGAAATATGCATTTTGATTTTGATTAACTTGATTATAGAAGCACAAATTTTTGAAAAGCAATCTGGCAACAACTATCAAAATTATAAATGTGTATGCCCTTTGGTTCAGCAATGCTACTGTGACGAATTTATCCTACTGACATGCCCCCCAGCCAAATCCATGCAGAAAGATGTTGACTGTAATAGCCAAAAACTATAAACAACCTAACTATCCATCGATAAAGAATTGGTTTTATAAATTTTGGTAACCCAGAAATGGAATAACACATAAGCATTAAAGGTATAGATTCACTGATAAAATATACAAAGGATACTGAAATCAGCAAGTAGCAGAATATATACAGCATGACTCCTTATTTTGAAAATATATATAAATATAAGCTTGCTATGTCTGAGGAAAGATTTTTCAGTTTAGAGCCCTGTGTATGCTTTAAAAAATTATAACATGAGGATATATCCTGTAAGAAATATTTGCTTATGAAAACATAAAATAACTTGTTCAAATTCATACAATTAGGAAGCAGAGCTATTAATAAAATCCTATTCTTTGGACCCATAACCCACTTTATATTTCATATTACATCAATACAGTAATGTCTGTGTTTGCATAATGTCTACTGAAATTTAATACACCTAACAACTTCTTCATACCTTTCCTGACCTATCCATATCTACCCCTAATCGTCTTCATATCTTTTCATTCTCTGAAGATACCCAGTGTTTTCCTTCCTCTATTTCTTTGGGCCACTAGCCTTGGTCAGGGAAACCTATCTCAATCCATTCTTCTCTCTCTGAAACCTTTTCTTTTTCACTCCTATATTCTCATGACCTAACAAAGAACAGACAGTAAATATTGTTAAATCAATGAATAAATATTCATCAGACCAGATGCCACTAATCACTTCTCAAAGTTCATCTCAAATGTTCAATTCTCTCTGAAATGTTTCCTAACTCCTTTTCATTCAATTTTAAACTTTTGAATTGAATAAATTCAGAAACTAGATCATGTTAAAGTTAATCACATATTTCTACTTCAAAAAAAAAAGAAACCAGTAAGCAAAACAGAAGGGTCCTTTCTTCTAAGAGAATTAAAGAAGGAGAGGAGCCCGCAACGCAGCGCGGGCACCCGCTTCAGCGCTCCTGCAGCGGGGGCCTTCAGCTCTGCCCCTGCTGACACCAGGGCCAAGCCACATTCTAGGCTCAAATGGAGGACACGCCTTTGCTAATCATCTGACCTCAAGCATGTCGGTTAAACTCTCTCCGCCTTGGTGCCCTCAGTGTAAAAGTGGTAAGTACACACATCACAGGTTTTGTGAGGATTAAACAAACAACGCTGAAGGACTACAACACCTGCCAGGTCTGCAGCCAGCACTCGAAGTGTCAGCTGGTTTCCTGATGACGTCACTCAGTCACTGGGTACATTCACCCAGTCAGGGGACCAGAACAAGACAGGAAACAGGACGGTGCGTAGAGTTCAAAACAGAAATCCTCCGAGTGCCCCTTTAGATTCATTCGCTACCTTATACATGAACACAGATTTCACGTCCCGCTTTCCCAACGTGCCTCTCGAGAAAGGAAAGGAGGCAGGAAGCAGCAGCTGGAGGAGGCAGGGCCGGCAAAGGTAATGCCTGTCGACTCCTCGCGGGCCCGGAGGCCGGGCCGGAGATGGCCAGTTCCCGGTAAACACAGAAAGAGTCTCTGTCTTCAGAGAATTTGTATTCCAGGCGAAGAACACTAAATCATGGCTTAAACACAGCTCACGTGTCACGCAGCATGCTATGTTATGAGGAAAACGTAAAGAAGCTGAGGAGACAGAGTGACGGGGAAGGACGTGGAGTTTACGCGGGAGCTGGCGGCTGATCCGAGGACGTGCAGTCTTCGCAGACCCCAACCCGCAGAGCACGCAACTCAGCAGCAGCGAGGGTCGCAGACACACTGGATCTCAGACTCCAAATGCAGCCACAGGGGCGGCTGCGAGTCGATGGCTGTGACTAAGCGCATCAGCAACAGTGAAGAAACTAGAGCTCGCTGCTCTCTCTTTAGAGGAAATGATGGCAATTTAGATTAAAGGAACAAGAAAAGAAGCACAATATTTTAAAAGGAACAAGCTTGGGAATTAACGCTTCCTCTCACAGCCTTCCATTCTCTAGTTCCCCAAGGTATTCTTGCATATTTCAGTATCTGGCATAAAATATCATCCATCAGCCAAATCTCTTATCTGGAATACCTGTATTTTCTTGGAAACTAAGTAAACAAAAGTCTCCTCCAATTATTTACCTAAGTTCGAAAACATACTCAATTTTTTTCTGAATTTATTTTCAATATCCCCAAAATTTTCAATATTCCAAAAATACCTAAATCTGTTCTTTCCTTACAATTAAAAGATAACATATTTAAGACACAGCACTAGCTTATCTGACCTATTAAGGTCAATATGTAAAGACAGCAAAAATACCAAAGCTTGAAAGTAAACTTAAAAGTATAAATATCATAAATTAAATCCAAAGCCTTGAGCTGTTTTTGAGTAAATAACAACTGTTGAAGGTCAGGAGCTCGTAGCCCAGTGTCTGGCATATGAAGTTCAAGTAAGAAAACTAAAAAAGGGGGAAAAACACATGGATGGGCTGGGAAAGGAAAATACTGACACCACCTCACCCCACCTCCGCGTCATGAGGCAGAAAGGCAACACACAACCAAGACTGTTCCTTCACTGATGAAAAACACTGCCCTTCCTACAAAGATTCTAGTCAGAAACTGCCAACGGCAGGTGTGGACTGAGTAAATCTGTTAACAGTGTCAGTATGGCAGAGAGCTTGTGTATTACCTTATATGCCAGCAGGCCCTTAGTGGTTATCAGCCCTCTCAGCTATGAATGTAAGTAACAAAAATATTTTAGTCAGCTCTAGAAATGCTTCTGGATTTTGCTCTCATATAGTATTATGCTTACATTATTGTACTTTTGTTTCCAGAACAATGTATAAAGCAGATAAATCTGTAAATCTAGGAACTCAGGAATGTCTGTTTCTGTCTTTCTGCCATCATCACACACACACACACACACACCTGCACACAAGCACCCACGCGCACACACACCCCACTCCTTCACCTTACTTCATCGTGAAGTGCCCTTATAAAACGGAATTTGTAAAATACGACACTAACTTCTGCCTATATAACCAAGATCAACACTGTATTTTCCTTAAACCCATGGTCAAGTTTTCCACAGCAGTGGCGAGGGGAAGCAGAGATTAGTATACAGACTCTCGTTCCTAAAGAAACAGAGCAAGAAAGTGGAAGACGGAAATGAATGCTCCTTATTCTAGAATTAGTACCAGTGCACAGAATTAAATAGCTTACTTTAGACATTTTCCATTTTTCAGGATACTAAAGCATTATTTCTAACAGTTTAGGTGAAGAAATTACTCAAAAATGTCCACATTCTCTTCATTAATGGAAAGCCAACTTGATGCATAGATATCTCTCAGGACAGAAACATGTATCCTATCTAAACCTTAATAAATGTATACGGATATAGGTCAATAGCTAAGGAAAATTTAACTAGAACAGAAATCTGATTCAGATTCAAATTAACAACTTCCCCTTACCCCTTCCTTCTGGCAGTACTTGCAAAACCTGTAGCAACAAACTATCACTTCATTATCTTCCCACAAGACGCTGGTTTTCCCTGACACTTCAGGGTGCTTCTGAGATGGCATATCTGACATGACACCTCCACTTCTCTCCCACGTTTAACAAGATAAAGGGAAGGAAGAGAGTAGATGATGCTGGTGTTACAAGCGCGAGAACGCAGCCCTTCATGAACACTCAAACTAACTGTAGGGCTCAAACCCTTCTCACTACATCCCAGCATCTGACGCATTCTGAGTTCTCCCCGTAAAGTAGTTATTACGCTGTAGGGTCATTCATTCTGTGCTAACTGATGGCAATCATTAACTAATGGTAGTTAATTTAAAATAAAACGTAAGTGAAAAAAGCATAGTAATTTAAAAAATGGTAGTTGTTTTAATGATTTTTGTTTAATCAAATAAAGTTGAGTAATCAAACGTGGTTTTCAGAAAAGCCTATTTTTATTTTTTTTTACCTAAAAAGAATCCCTCAAAGACATAAACAGTAAGTTTCCAAGTCAACTATTCAGTATCAAACTTGCCTGGCTGTGTAACAACATAACATTTAAGCTTTCTTCAGGGATGGTATTATAATAAAGATGTAATTGATCTGATCTTCCTGCTTTGCAATAATACCCAGAAACATGTGTAGTAACCTACTACATGCAAAAACATGCAAGACTTTAAGGGCTGAGCCATGAATTAAATCTAGAGATCAAGAAGTTCACGTATTTCTCCCCAACCATATCCGCTCACAAGGCCATCTCCAGGCAAGTGTGTATCATCGCTGCTCCAATGTCTGTGTAGCTGGGTACAAGCATTCAGAGGGCAGGAACTGGCCCATACGCCCTGCTCTCACGGCCCCGGGCACAGCTACGCTTGCACGTGACTCTTACTACACCCCAGCTGAAAGGCATCTGACAGCGCAATCGCTGAGCTTCACTGCTCCCTGCGTGTGAAGCCTCGTGCCTCGTGATCCCAGCACTGCCATGTGTGCTGCGATAGTTAAGGGCCTGTCAGTGTTTCCATTATAAACTCTGGTTTTCAGAGGTTTGTATCTTGGCCTATAAAAATAGATTCCGGTCTGTAACTTGGCATAGAAAGTACTGGTATCAGCCCAAGAGAACATTTTTTGTTCCAATGATTAAAATAAAAATCTGTTTAGTAGTTTTAAGCTAAGAGAGTGTTAAGGGGTGGGGGGGTGGGGCGGGGAAGTATAGAATGTTTTAAAAACACCACCAGAACCCAGTGCTCTGCGTCTCACTCACCGCTTCACTTTAGATTTTGAAACGATTAACACAATATAAACCAATGATACTGAGTAAATGAAGAAACCTAAAAAGAGTTTTAATTAAGAACTATGATAGATACCAAAAAAAAGTCATAAACTTTTAAGCAACTACAAATGTAGTGTCTCAAATAATTCCCACATTTAAAAATTGACCAAGTACTCCTGACAGTAAACCGAAACTATTTCAAAGATGTTTTTCTAGATACATAAAAATTATGTTTAACGAATCACTACCTGTAGATTCACTTCAGATTAGAGGAGATAGTCCTCAATCCTCTCTTCAGTTTATGCAATAAGACGTTTCTAAAACATATTATTACTTATATATAAAACTCTGAAGCAGTAGTCTTATATACTGTTTGTGAAAAACTATCTTTAAGTTTTGGGGGTATTTTTTCGCCATAACATAGATTTGTCTCCTTCAAAAATATAACTCTTATATAACACTGCTGCATCTTAAAAAAACACATTTTTGAAGTAATAACTTCTATCTGATAAAGGGGGTATAGCACTGGTACAACTACCACAGAGGGCAATTTAGAAATAGCTATCAAAATTATGAGTGTATATACATATGCATAGATACTCTTTGACCTTGAGATTACATTCTTAGGAAATTATCCTGTGAATATACTTCAATATGTGGGAAACTATATAGCTGTAACTTAAACACACAATAATATTTCTCACAGAATTTTTAAAAAAGCAAAATGGTGAAACCAACATAAATGTAAAGGCATGCAGTGGTATTACTTTATAGCTTTAAAACAGAGGAGGACAGAAGACGGGTATATTGATATAGAAAGACTCCCAAGTTATAAGCAAAAGTAGAAGGTCCAATGTTACTACCTGTAGGAGAGAAAGAGAGAGGAACACATGTACATGCATACATGCACACACACACACACATATATAAAGAGAGCGGAATCTGCTTTTGCAAACATAAAACATTTCTAGAAAGACACACAATAAACCAACAACAGAGATGGTTTCCCACAAAAACAATGTAATAATTCTGAGTGGTATTCCTAATCAAAATCTCAGTATCAGATAATATAACCAAAATAACAGTGGGGTGGGGGGACAACGCTAAGCTCTGAATTACTAAAAAAAACAATAAAATTAGGTATTATTCCTATATTCAGCCCAGTGGTCCTCAAATGTTGGTGTATAGCAGAATCACCCGAAGTCTCATTAAACAAAGATCCCTGGACTCTATCCTCAAAATTCCTGGTTAATATCTAAGGCTGAGCTGCTGGTCCAGGGACCACACATTGACAATCTCTCTTCTAGATAAGTGACTATCTGTTCAAAGTTGTACATAAACACCCACCTGGTGCAACATTATAATCTAGTTATTATCAATAATATTTCAAAAATAATGCTTGTTTTCTTAAAACTTAATTAGTCTGGATGGTGAAGGTGGATGATAGTTGAGATTATCCTAAGCAGAAAGTGAAGAGAAACTAAAAAGCCTCTTGATGAAAGTGAAAGAGGAGACTGAAAAAGTTGGCTTAAAGCTCAACATTCAGAAAACTAAGATCATGGCATCTGGTCCCATCACTTCATGGGAAATAGATGGGGAAACAGTGTCAGACTTTATTTTTTGGGGCTTCAAAATCACAGCAGATGGTGATTGCAGCCATGAAATTAAAAGACGCTTACTCTTTGGAAGGAAAGTTATGACCAACCCAGATAGCATATTCAAAAGCAGACACATTACTTTGCCAATAAAGGTCCGTCTAGTCAAGGCTATGGTTTTTCCAGTAGTCATGTATGGCTATGAGAATTGGACTGTGAAGAAAGCTGAGCGCCGAAGAATTGATGCTTTTGAACTGTGGTGTTGGAGAAGACTCTTGAGAGTCCCATGGACTGCAAGGAGATCCAACCAGTCCATTCTAAAGGAGATCAGTCCTGGGTGTTCTTTGGAAGGAATGATGCTAAAGCTGAAACTCCAGTACTTTGGCCACCTCATGCGAAGAGTTGACTCACTGGAAAAGACTCTGATGCTGGGAGGGATTGGGGGCAGGAGGAAAAGGGGATGACAGAGGATGAGATGGCTGGATGGCATCACTGACTCGATGGACGTGAGTTTGAGTGAACTCCGGGAGTTGGTGATGGACAAGGAGGCCTGGCGTGCTGCGATTCATGGGGTGGCAAAGAGTCGGACACGACTGAGCGACTGAACTGAACTGAAGTAAGGGGAGAGGAGGAACAAGGAGTTTAGTTCTACTGCACTTTTGAAACTCAGCCTTTCATCTCCATTTCTGCCACAGATGGAAACCAGTACAATGACTGAAAATATAAATTGAAAAATAATATACTGAGGTGAAAATTACATCACATGATAACTACAAAGGGACATATAACTGTGGGTCCATATACCGACATATTTATTTTTCGTTTGTGACTACACTGTTTTTTGATTAGTCATATGTGTCATTAGCCACTGGCAGGTAAACCTTATCAACTTCAAACAGAGGTGTCATGGTTTGCATTAGGACCCTTCAACACTTACATGTTTAAATCCTAACCCCAGGGCCTCAGGGTGTGGCCTTGTTTGGAGACACAGTAAGAACAATATGATCAGGCGGCCCATGTCATAGGACTGGAGTTCTTCTGGAAAGAGGAAATGCAGCCCCAGGTAGAGGGAGGACAATGTGAAGACACGGGGAGAAGGTGGTCATCCAGAACTGAGGAGGGAGCCCTCGGCAGGAGCCCGCGCCCCTAGAACCAGCTTGACCTCTGACCTCTCATCTCCAGAACTGGGAGACAGTTCCACCCCTTTGTGACACCCTGGCATGGCAGCCCCAGCAGACCAATGCAAGAGCTTCCGGGGTTTTTTGTCACTTTAGAAGTTGAATGACTATCGTGACAAAATACTGTGTCAAATGTTGAGATCACAAAAATGATTAATATTATTGCTTGAGATGACATAAATGTTCATGATTCATTAATTAGATTTCAGCAGTTCTAGTTAGAGTTTACCGATTCAATGAGTCACCAACAAAAGGAAAGAGATGCCAGCACCGAGTTCTACCTCCTTTCTCCTGTCAACCACAGGGCTTTCTCACCGGTCCTTCTAACCCAGCATCTACCTGACAGGCGGTGTCCCTTCTGACAGCACCCTTCATGCAATTTCCCTGATAAAAATGTTTCAATAAATATCATAAATTTCGATAAAAGAACATTCGCTTTCTCCCATTTCAAGTTCTAGTCAATCATACCTCCCAACAGATGTCTCCTTAAACAAATTACTTAAAACCATTGGTTTAGTCTGCACCTAGAAACCTGAAATGTCTTGAAAAGAATAAGCAATTACTTATTATGAACAAAAGAGATAGTAGTAGAATAAAGTATCATGTAATACACTTGCGCATACCTATTCTCTTTCAAATAATCCCTCAGTAAGTAGAGCAAAGCGCTAACTACCTCAAACTTTGAAGCAGTTTGAGGGTACAGAGTGACTGGTGTTCTTGGTCTGCGGACACCTCATAAACGCCCTCGGCTCTCGTGGAAATCCTCTCTCTTGATTCCAAAGCTTGGATGTTAACTTCTCCTGAGGGGCTTGTATCTTACATAACTTTCACTTTGTATTGTGCATCAGGGTGACAAACATGGCCACAATTACAAACTTAACTTTCAATTTCCTGTCATTTTATTATCAAATGTCTCAACTGCTGAACTGCTATCCATTTGTTTCAGCTATCCATTTGGTATAGCTCTCCGTTTCTTTCATCTTTATAAAAACAAACAGCATTCAATTGTCAGAGAAAAATAACTGTACAAATTCTTCTCTAGCATCTATCCTCCTTTCTCCCTTCCTCTCTGGGTTCACTTACAGGGTTTAAGAATCTAACCAGGCTGCCGATAAACCTCTATTATGCTACAAGTGAATACATTCACTAGGTAAGTAAATTTCACACCTTCAAAAATTATTAAAGACTGTATCTTGGCCCCTTTATACATAATACTCAAATGCTACGATTTCTTTCAGGCCCCAGACAGAACATCTCTTATTAGTCCTACAATTAAATGATTCAGCAACCAGCCACACTGTCTTTGCCTTTTAACAGTTCCAATCAGTAGCAGATCTAGGTGTAATCAACAGCAGCAGGGGGCTTTGGGAAGCAAAACAAAACAGAAACAGTAGGAATCTTTACTGGAATACAGTAATTGATACAAGGGAACATTACAGGCTATTTTAATCCAAGTTAATCTAAGATATTAGAGTCTGATTTTATAATCAGAAGTGAAATAAGCAGGGCAACTTTTGAGTATATAAACACAGAACAAATTTCAAACAGTTAATAAGGTTAAAATAAAAGGGGACTGCTCTCAAAAGGAATCTTCTTAGTCTCAGAAGGGTCATTACTTCTGTTCTGGTTACTTAGCACCCACTTAGCTGATAAATTAAAGCCCTCCTTACCTCCTACTGTTACCACGCCTAACCAATTTCATATCATATACTTATAAAAATCCAAGCATCTCAGAGAGTAACTGGCAATGCTCTTACTTCTCCTAAGACATGCTTAAAATTTTACCAACAATATCAGGACAGTCTTAAAATGTAATTTAGCAAAATGCTCTCATTTCTTTCATTTTCCTATTTTTGATTCCCTCGCCTAGAGTATAGGGATGGTAGTTCAGTGCTGCGGCTGATGCAGGGAGCACAATCAAAAGCCAATGGTGGTATGATGGGATGGCTACAAATTTTAACTCTACAAAAATTCACAAATGGAAATGTTACCATAGTAACTACCTGATCATTGCACATGAGGTTAGCGGATTTCATGATCTAATTCTATAGCTGTTTATTGCAATATGTGCAATGAGACGTCTGCGACACTTCAAGTCTCCTATTTCCTTACTCTGCTCTGAAGAACAAGATGTGAGGGATGTGGCTGACACGTTTACAGTCTTGTCCGATTTTCCTATACTTATTTCAAATCTTTCAAAACATGAAACAGTTTAAAAAAATTAGTTGGCTAAGGTTTAAAACATCTAACTGCAGAATCCTACATAGGACATATTCCAACTCAGAATGTTAGAATTTCATGTGGCAGGAAACCAGTGTACCTGATGGCAAGCATTTCTCTTTCTGAAAATGTTTCCAAAGTTGTCAACAACTCTCTACAGTGCTTTTACCTCAAAAAGCAGTGTTTTGTATTGTAAAAGGAAAAATATAAAAACAAAAAAACATTTTGTATCCTCCATCCGGAAAGCACATGAATACAAATGTTCATAAAAATCATTATCAGTAAATTGACGTTCCTCTTGAAAAGGTGCTTTTAATAACAATCTTTCTAGACTTCTTGCAGCCACTGTTCGGGAAGAAAACGCATCAGACATAAACACGGCAGGCACAACAGTACAGGGTGCTGATGCTAGTCTGTTCCTCCCTGTCGCAAAGAGTCACTTTATGATTAAAGCTAAATTATAAAACTAATTTACACTGAAAAATAATAAAGCCATCCACCTATTAGGGTTTACAGAATAGAGGATATATGTGCATTAGAGAAACTATAAGATATACATTAAAAAAATAATTTTCTTGGCCCTTTGAAGTATAAATTCTTAGGTAAATCTGAAGGGGATTTTCAAAAAATTTTCAATTATTCTACTGAAAATTATTTCCAACTGCATTAATTTGAGTAACTTTTGTTATCAATTTTAACCATTTCCAAGAATGTGTTATTTTTAGAACACTTGTATCAAATGGAAATTTCTCTTCCATATCTAGTTGGTACCGTTTGATCAAAACAAACCAGGTATCTCTTCATTTTCCCATTCAGTGAACTTCACTACTGGTCAAAAGATATTTAAAAGTAAAGTTATCTAAAAACTAATTCTTATTAATTTTAGTGGTTTTTGTCACTTGATAAACAAATGAACAAAAATACAGATGTTAACTGACTAGGAGAAAAGGCTTAAAATATTTATTAATCACACTGTAACAATTCAACATATGCAACAGGTTGGACTTTCCTCTCCCATACAATGTTTCAATAATGAATACTTTTCTAATATTCTTTTGAAACTATAGTGTCACATAAAACATAAAATTAATCCATTTAATTTTATTCCCAACCTCTACAGGTTTGTCCCAAACATCCTGTGAAATAATCTAAAGTCAAGGAAGGTGACCTCAGAAATATTATGTAGACTGATTTTTTAAATGTAATAATGACATATTATCAAATCAAGTGTCTTAAATCACTGAGTCTCTCTCCTTTTATGTGATTTGCACTTACTAGTAAAGAAGCATCTAAATGTTTTACTGCGATGACTGCGCTTTAGATCGCTCACACTCAGGGTTAACGCGGGTCACCCAGCGTCTCTCCCACATCTCACTGCCTCCGCCCGCAGCCTCAGTTCACGTTCAGCTGCAGTCCCAACACCTATGCTTTCATTTTCCTAAATCACGTGGAAGTAACACTGCACTGCGAAAAGGGCCATGCTCATGTGAACCGAAACACATCTATAAAAATAAAAGAGATTTCACCAAATATTGAAAATTAAAAATGTAAGTGTACATCACAAAGCCAAAAAAAGGTACCAGCAAGTGTCCTCGTCTTCAGTCTCACCCACAGTCGAGGTAAGAAGCGCTTTAATCTGTAATGCTTACATCATGGCCACAATTAAGACTGCCATAAAACAGAAACTGTCACGAAATAACTCAAAATTTTTATTCCAATGTAAGTAATGCATTTAGTACTTCAAATAAAAAAACAGAGTACCCAGTCTTCTGGAAACAGACTGAGAGACAGTAAGTGATGCTAAGAAGGCGATCCACCTGCTAGGCTTCCCTAAACGGTATGCTGCCATCAAGACAGAGCACTTCCGTATCTGTGAGCATCACCTAATACCATACACATAACGCTTTAAATAAAAACACCAGTAAATGGCTATCACTCGGACTCTTGCAGTGTGCCTGCAGTAAGGTATAAGTGTAAATTCGCAACCACGTGTGCAGAAAACCATCTAAAACCAGTAACTGTGACGTTCTCATCATCTTCCTCCTGCATCTGTCCTTTAAAAATTAATTCAAGACAGAAATTAAAATTATTTAAAAGAACTTTCAATAGAGTGCTTTATTTTCAAAAGCAAGTAAGAATTAAACAGTAAGGCAGCAGTAGAGATGTGTGGGTGTGCACAAGCACGCACTCACTCACTCACACACACACACACACACACTGCAGAAGACTTCTTCCCCTGGCTGCACCACCGCTTTGCAGACAACAAGCTAATTTGGGTTCGTATCATGCGTCTGATCGGTCACACAGCAATACAAAACAGAAATAAGGAAAGACGACCATCTGCTTGTTAGCTGAAACTATAAAAGTATATCTTTTTAATAAACAATAAAATTAGTTTGACAGGGCAGAGACCACCTGAATAGAAAATCAAATATTTCATGTTATTTAAGGTGTATGTCTGCTGGCTATTAAAATACTCCTCTTTAATTTATTACAGCAACACACACAATACTCATGTCATCCCCATTTTCTAAATCAATAATCAGCACAGCATGCTTCATTAACAGTGACCAATCACGGATGAGCTGGGGATCTCATTTTACAACATGAGCATTCCTAAGACATAAACCATCTGCTACTTGTAGTAACAGAAAAATCAAATTAATCCATTCTTATCATGCATTCAGATTTTAAAGCAATTAAAGATGCTCTTAGTGTAATCGCAGCCACAGAAGTAGTTCTGTAATGAGGGAAGCAAACTCTTTACTGAACTTTCTGTCATTCTCAATACATTTGAAAACTTTACAAGCTTTCTGCACTCCAGTGGGCCATTGTTCTCTGCACACAGATGTTGAAAACAACAAGCAATTTTTATTAAACATTTAATCTTTGCACATTTGAAGGAGTTTAAATACTGAACAGTGATCAAAACATAAAACATATAAACACCCCAAATAATTGCATATTAAAATGAGGCACAACGTCCAATTTAAACTTGCAATAGCAAGAAATTGAGAACTGAGGCTTTCCTGATTCCTTAACCTCCTGCCTCCATCCCTTATATTTTCTAATACATATGGTTAGTGCGATGCCATCTCCAACATCTGCAACACCTGAGCAATGGTACCGGCAGCTCTATTTCTAAATGGTATAGATCTGTGGTTTTATGTAACCTTTCCCCTCTTACGATGTCTGTAACAGGAAAACTACTATTCAATACTAAAACTATTATTCAATAACTAAAAGTGGAAAACACGCAACAGGAACCCTTCCAAATGATTAACAAAAGGACCTGTGCTCTTGCGGGGCGGGGGTGGGAGAACAATCACAGAGACAACAAGGAAGCAATCTTCTCAAAGCAAAGGAAACAATCTAGTGGGTGAAACTGACTTCCCTTACAGGTCTCCCACCCGCCCCCTACTCCCCCCCACAAAAAAAAATTGTGTGAAATATCCAAACTTCACTTCAAAGTCATAATTTAAATCAAATATTTTGGAAATGTTTCAAAAGAGGACAAAAGTAATTATAGTTTCCAAATGAAATACATCCCTCCTAAATACTGAGGGATGAATAGGAGTTTGGGAGCCAGCAAAGGGAAGGCTGCGGGGAAAGGTGATCTGGAGGCTGCAGGGAGCAGAAAGGCAAAGGATGAAAGACGACACTCTTTCCAGGAAAACCGACAAAAGCTGCAGCCCATACCTGGCAGTATTCCTGGCCCCAGGACACAGGTCCTGATCACATGGGGCTCGTGGCAGGAGTCCGACAGTAAGCAACCATGAAAACACCAGGGGGCACCGATGGCTCTGATGAAAATGAAACAAATGGACGGGACGGAAAGACACTGAGGCTGTTTTAGACTGGATGGGTCTTCAGGTATCTGAAGAAATGATACTTAAAGTGAGAGCTGAGCGACAAGAAGAAGCCCATCATGGATAGGAGTGCACTGAGTAGAGACAGACAGCACAGGCGCCCACAGGCAGAGGTAAGCTTGCACCACAATTCCAAAGTTCCTTGCGCTAGAGAAACAGCGTATCCTAACATTTAATGTGGAATTTTGCACTTTCCAGGATGTTCTTTTCACTATTAATATACTAGCCCCAAATCCTGCTTGGGAAATAGAAAATAAACTATTACCATATCAACTGAGGGACAAACGCAAAATTGACTATATGGTACATGTTAACTCTTTACTGGACTACCAGACTGAGCACAAATGTAACCTGTCACATTTGGGACAAAAGAGAGACAGAGAAGCAAGAAAGGACAGGGAAGGACGTCCTGCGTCCCGACCGCTCTTTCAAGACATCTTCAAAGTCACTGTTAAAAAGGTTATCAATCTGTAAAAAATCCCGAACTAAAGCCACACGAACAGGCCATTCCTTGTCTTTAAAAATGTTCTTTATGAAACTACAATGAGATTCTATTTTTCACTCATCAGATTGGCAAAACTCCTCAAGTCTGACAACACAGACCAGCAGTACAGGGAAAGGCCAGCTCTGCCGCTGCACGCTGCTGGTGAGAGAAGAGACAGGCACCACGCCAGCAGGGGAGTGTGGCAATGCTGAATAAAACCAGAAATGCACTTTCTCTTCACCCAGAAAATCCACACTGGAGATCACTCCCACAAATACATTAGAACACATACATACATGCACATGCCCACAAGCTCCAAAAATCAAAAGCAAATTCCTAATTTTTATATAATGTCATCCAGCAATAAAACTAACCTGAGTTAATATGAAGCTATTTACAGGCTGTATTTAGCCAACACTGTGGTAATCACACATTTTCTATCAGAAACAGTAACTTGTTTACCAGTGCTCTGTAGAAATGCTCTATAATTTTGGAACATACATCACATTAACAATTGTGAAATCCAAAAAAAATGTGAATTTCTAAACAGCTAGTCATCTTATGGATTTCAGGTAAGGAATTTAGGATCTATACAAGCTTATTCATTAGAGTATTTTTTTAATTTACTTATTTTAATTGAAGGATAACTGCTTTACAGTATTGTGTTGGTTTTTACCAAATACCAACATGGATCAGCCACAGGTTTACCCATGTCCCCTCTCACGTGAACATCCCTCCCACCTCCATCATTACAATATTTTTAATTAAAGCAAAATACTGGAAACCACCCAAATGTTCAACAACAGGAGACCAGCTGATACAACCATGAACAACTACTCTTTCCTTACTTTAAATCCTATCGCTCAGCCTACGATGGTGAATACAGTATCTTCTGTTTGCAAGACACATGCTATTTTTATAGACAACTTTCACCTCACATGTCTCTTAAAGTAAAGACACTTCAAATAAAACCCCTACTCTACAGGAGCGTAAGTATATCTGGTGAGAAAAGACTACACGAAGTAACCTAAGATTTAAATAACAACCCACAGTTATTATAAAGAGGTCAATACAAAAAGTCCTTTACCAAAGCCCATTGTTTACCATTTCACTAATCCATTCTTTTAAAAGGAACTCACCCAAAAACATCTTCAAAAAAAAACAAAAAACAAAAAACAACCACAGTTTATGTTAGCTCACAGAGGAGTAATTTAGGAAGCTTTACTCAGAGCTCCACAGGAAACCCGTAACTAAGGCAATCGGTGAGGAAATGCTCATTGACCAGAGCTGGTGCTTGTCCTGAAGGACAGGGAGAAGGTTAAAAAAAAAAAAGTTCTAGGAACTTTTATCCAGGGAGCTTAGTTTGAACACATTCTGGACAAGAAGAACAAGAACATGTGATATTCAGGAACATGTTCTAGAAAATCCACAAAGCCTGATGACTAATACATAGGCTCTTCGCCCTCCCCCAGCACGGAGAACTTTTCTGCTGTCTGGGTGCCAAGTAAAAGCTTTACACAAATGGGAGCCAAGCTAGATCCAAAAGGATGTATAACAAGGTGGATATTCGAAACACATCCACTTCCTCCATACAATCTTTCCATTCTAGGGTCACTGACCCTTCTCCTTATAAATACTACAGCTATTCGGCATTTGTCTTCATTTTAAATATTTAGCAGTGATGTTTTTCCTTACTAACACAGGTTGATAATGAATGTATAAGTTGACCTATATAAAATTATTGATATTTAAGCTTTTTACCTACCAAAAGAAGGAATGGTGTAAACTTCCTTTTCATTACCATCTTCTCTTCGTGTCTGGTCAGCACCCACCCCACTTAGGATCTCCGAGCCTGCCTCCACGCCACCTCACACTCCACACGACAACACCCGCGAGCGCAGGCTGACCAGGACACGCCTTCCTGCCTGCCTTTCTCTCCTGCCCCAAACGCTGATAAGGATGCAACGGATCACAACTGATGTTTTTACAGGAGAATCTTAAAACAGAGCTACTTTATCAAAAGGGCGACTCCTTTTCAAATGTTATAATTATTTTTATTAAATAACTTCTTAGAAAAACTTTTCAAAAATGACTGTTACAGATTATAAAATTCCTTAACAGCAAGAATACTGGAGTGGGTAGCCTTTCCCTTCTCCAGGGGATCTTCCCAACCCAGGGATCGACCCAGGTCTCCCGCATTGCAGGCAGACTCTTTACCAGCTGAGCCACAGGGGAAGCCCTAACAGCAAGAAATGACCATTATTAACTGACCTTAGACCAATAATTTACATACAAAAGTGAGTTATACTCACTGACCATTTCTATTTTTTTCATAAGTATGAAAAGTAAGAATAGAAAAAGCATAAACAAGCAGAAGGAACATATAAGACATTGGTAAATACATACTTAGGAAAAGTTAAAGCAAATAAAAGTTTAATTGCTTAACATGAATGAAAAGCATATTATATGCTGACAGGCGCTCAAATTACTAGTGAAACAACAAGTACTGATGCTAAGTATTCACTGGTGACAAAACTAGAAAAAGTGAGTGTAAAACCAAGAATTAATCACAAGAAAAATGAACAAATTTTCCATGAACAACTTTTAAAACAAAATAAATGTAAAACCAGTGGTTCAGGGAAAAGAACAGAGTGATGGCTACTTATTTCTCAGGGCTGCTTTGACACACAATGGCTTAAATGAATAAACATTCCCAGTTACATGCAATTATCGATGGAATTAGAAGTTTGTGTGTCAATAACTCTATGTTCGTATGTATATATATAAAAATAGAACTTTTATATAAAGTGTAACAAGGTGCGCTGATACTAGCAAGCGTGAAAAGGAAACATATTTTGCTTACTTTTCACTGCAATTTTCACTGGTAGTCACCTTCTGCTCTTTTCTTTTTTGGTATCTGAGCATAACTAAGAAGGTAATATTTTACATAAAATAATTTGTCAGGCATAAATATTAGAAATTTAAGTAAAACAGGATATAGATATAGAGAAAGACACAGCCATATACCAAAATAAAACACAGTGATCCTAAACCCTTAAGGAAAGGTCAGTCCTGGCTTCCTGATTACCCAGCAAACGTTACAAAAACGTCACAAATTCTCATGATACAAATTCTTCTCTCTTGTGAATTAGAGTAACCCATTTACATGGTTATAACAGCTATTAAAAAGCAAAATTCAACTGAGTAAATTTTAAAGATCTTACTGGTTTTATTCAACAAATATGAGTTGGGCACCATCCCATTTAGCAGACAGAAAGTAATGCCAAGGAAGTGTACAAAAAGAGAGATTTTTATAGGCAGAAGAAAGCAGGACAAGGAGGTGTATCAGGCATAGAGGAAGAAGACTGGTTACGGCAAGACCATCCCGACTCGGGGCTTCCCAGGTGGTGCCGGGAGTGGGAAAGGACCTGCCTGCCAAAGCCGGAGACGGAAGAGACGCGGGTTCAACCCCTGGGGATACCTGCAGCCCTTGAAGAAGGAAATGGGAACCCATTCCAGTATTCTTGCATGGAATATCCCATGGTCAGAGAGGCCTGGCACGCTACAGTCCATTGGGTCGCAAAAAAGCTGGGCATAACTGAGTACACACACACATTCTTCTTTAGGGGATAGCAAGGGTCTAGTGTTTAGTAGGTAAATCTTGATAGACTAGTTTCAGATTTCATTTCGGGGAGAGCCAAAACTGTATATAAGTTGTCTCAGTTTGGTTACATGGGGCTTAGCATAAATGACTCCATTTTGGGCCTGCTGTCTTATTTTAACACAGCCAAATTCTTCTACCTATAAAAAATTATTAAAACATTAGACTTTTTTTCAAGAAACCTTAGTTTGCCAAATTCTGTTTTAAAGTCAATGAACATGACTTTATCCATAAGGAAAGTCAACTATTAACAGTGAATCTTAAATAAAATTAAAATTATGTTCCTAAAACCTCAGAGGATTTGCTCTCAGAATGATTTTAACAATCAATTTATTTAAATTGCAGTTTGATTTCATGGAAAATAAGAAACTACAGAAAACACAAACTTAACAGATTGCACAATATAAAATCATCACCTTACATTACAATTTAATATTAATAATAGCTAAGACTGAATGAAATTGAGAAAAAGCAACATTAATAGCACACCATCAATAGCAAATGGGCTTCTCTTTTTAAAGCTTTCAACAGTTATACACAGAAGACGAAAATATACTGCAAGGGAAATTGACTTCAAAGTGATCAAAAATTAGTGGTCACAGATCAGTTGCTCAATCATGTCCAGCTCTTTGCGACCCCATGAATCGCAGCACGCCAGGCCCCACTGTCCATCACCAACTCCCAGAGTTCACTCAAACTCATGTCCATTGAGTTGGTGATGCCATCCAGCCATCTCATCCTCTGTCGTCCCCTTCTCCTCCTGCCCCCAATCCCTCCCAGCATCAGAGTCTTTTCCATTGAGTCAACTCTTCCCATGAGATGGCCAAAGTACTGGAGTTTCAGCTTTAGCATCAGTCCTTCCAAAGAAATCCCAGGGCTGATCTCCTTCAGAATGGACTGGTTGGATCTCCTTGCAGTCCAGGGGACTCTCAAGAGTCTTCTCCAACACCACAGTTGAAAAGCATCAATTCTTCAGAACTCAGCCTTCTTCACAGTCCAACTCTCACATCCATACATAACCACTGGAAAAACCATAGCCTTGACTAGACGAACCTTTGTTGGCAAAGTAATGTCTCTACTTTTGAATATGCTATCTAGGTTGGTCATAACTTTCCTTCCAAGGAGTAAGCGTCTTTTAATTTCATGGCAGCAGTCACCATCTGCAGTGATTTTGGAGCCCAGAAAAATAAAGTCTGACACTGTTTCCACTGTTTCCCCATTTATTTCCCATGAAGTGATGGGACCGGATGCCATGATCTTCGTTTTCTGAATGTTGAGCTTTAAGCCAACTTTTTCACTCTCCTCTTTCACTCTCATCAAGAGGCTTTTTAGTTCCTCTTCACTTTCTGCCGTAAGGGTGGTGTCATCTGCATATCTGAGGTTATTGATATTTCTCCCAGCAATCTTGATTCCAGCTTGTGTTTCTTCCAGTCCAGCGTTTCTCATGATGTACTCTGCACAGAAGTTAAATAAGCAGGGTGACAATATACAGCCTTGACGGACTCCTTTCCTGATATGGAACCAGTCTGCTGTTCCACGTCCAGTTCTAACTGTTGCTTCCTGACCTGCATACAGGTTTCTCAAGAGGCAGGTCAGGTGGTCTGGTATTCCCATCTCTTTCAGAATTTTCCACAGTTGATTGTGATCCACACAGTCAAAGGCTTTGGCATAGTCAATAAAGCAGAAATAGATGTTTTTCTGGAACTCTCTTGCTTTTTCGATGATCCAGCGGATGTTGGCAATTTGATCTCTGGTTCCTCTGCCTTTTCGAAAACCAGCTTGAACATCGGGAAGTTCACGGTTCACATATTGCTGAAGCCTGGCTTGGAGAATTTTGAGCATTACTTTACTAGCGTGTGAGATGAGTGCAACTGTGCGGTAGTTTGAGCATTCTTTGGCATTGCCTTTGAGATTGGAATGAAAACAGACCTTTTCCAGTCCTGTGGCCACTGCTGAGTTTTCCAAATTTGCTGGCATATTGAGCGCAGCACTTTCACAGCATCATCTTTCAGGATTTGAATAGCTCAACTGGAATTCTATCACCTCCACTAGCTTTGTTCGTAGTGATGCTTCCTAAGGCCCACGTGACTTCACATTCCAGGATGTCTGGCTCTAGGTCAGTGATCACACCATCGTGATTATCTGGGTCAGGAAGATCTTTTTTGTACAGTTCTTCTGTGTATTCTTGCCACCTTTTCTTAATATCTTCTGCTTCTGTTAGGTCCATACCATTTCTGTCCTTTATCGAGCCCATCTTTGCATGAAATGTTCCTTTGGTATCTCTGATTTTCTTGAAGGGATCCCTAGTCTTTCCCATTCTGTTGTTTTCCTCTATTTCTTTGCATTGATCACTGAAGAAGGCTTTCTTATCTCTTCTTGCTATTCTTTGGAACTCTGCATTCAGATGCTCATATCTTTCCTTTTCTCCTTTGCTTTTTGCTTCTCTTCTTTTCACAGCTATTTGTAAGGCCTCCCCAGACAGCCATTTTTTGCATTTCTTTTCCATGGGGATGGTCTTGATCCCTGTCTCCTGTACAATGTCACAAACCTCAGTCCATAGTTCCTCAGGCACTCTATCTATCAGATCTAGGCCCTTAAATCTACTTCTCACTTCCACTGTATAATCATAAGGGATTTGATTTAGGTCATAACTGAATGGTCTAGTGGTTTCCCCATTTTCTTCAATTTAAGTCTGAATTTGGCAATAGGAGTTCATGGTCTGAGCCACAGTCAGCTCCTGGTCTTGTTTTTGCTGACTGTATAGAGCTTCTCCATCTTTGGCTGTAAAGAATATAAACAATCTGATTTCAGTGTTGACCATCTGGTGATGTCCATGTGTAGAGTCTTCTCTTGTGTTGTTGGAAGAGGGTGTTTGCTATCATTCTGTATTCCAAGGCCAAATTTGCCTGTTCCTCCAGGTGTTTCTTGACTTCCTACTTTTGCATTCCAGTCCCCTATAATGAAAAGGACATCTTTTTGGGGTGTTAGTTCTAAAAGGTCTCATAGGTCTTCATAGAACCGTTCAACTTCAGCTTCTTCAGCATTACTGGTTGGGGCACAGACTTGGATTACTGTGATATTGAATGGTTTGCCTTGGAAACGAACAGAGATCATTCTGTCGTTTTTGAGATTGCAAGGTTGAATTCATGTAGTTATATTTGGGGATTTTTTACACAGTCCTATAACAAATTATTGGTTATGAACACCAGACCAAAGGTAAATGAGGAGCATAAGAAGAAAGGGTACATTTCCCTGCTATGGGTTAGCAAACTGACTCTGCAAAGGGCCACACAGGTATAATTTTACATGTTGTGAACCAGTCTCTTTCCTAACTTACTCAATTTTGCTATAAATAATGAGCATGGCTATACTTCAGTAAAGCTCTATTTACACGCACTGAAAACTAAATTTCAAATAAATGTTCATGTGCCACAAATTACACTTACCTTTTTTTTTTCATTAAAAATATAAAAACCTTTCTTGGTTTGTGTGCTGTACAAAAATGGATGGCACACAAGATGTGGCCATGAACCAGACCTATGTCAATCCTGTTCTCAGTCACATGTAGAATCACACTGTCTCTTAATCACATTGTTGAAAAAAAAACTAGAACCTTTCCTAGAATACACTAAATAATCTGATTTAATATTTCAATATAAAATACTGAAATCACTAGCAAAATAAAAATAAAGATTGTTTACAAATGCCAGTGGAACATTTGGAAATTTCCATAAGGAAGGAATGAAAGTCGCTCAGTCATGTCTGACTCTTTGCAACCCCATGGATTATACAGTCCGTGGGATTCTCCAGGCCAGAATACTGGAGTGGGTAGCCTTTCCCTTCCCCAGGGGATCTTCCCAACCTAGGCATCAAACCCAGGTCTCCCACATTGCTGGCGGATTCTTTACCAGCTGAGCCACAAGGGAAGCCTGAAAATGAAATGCTTGTCTGCTGAAACCCAGTAAGGAGAGACAAAGGTAATCTTAATACATTGCAGAAATGTAGAGCCCACATATCCTGACCACGAAACAAATCTAGAATTTTCTAATGTCAAAAAATACTTGTTAGATAACCAGAAATTGAAATAAAATTCACTTCTCAATGGGTTACATACGGAAAACATTACATAACAAACGAAATAATGAGTGAACACATTAGGCTTTCCACATCAGTGCTGCCAAAGTTAAAGCAATAGAGAGGTGTTACGCGCCTCCTGATGAAAGAACCCGATCACACCTACAATCTTGCCTAAGAAATTAAGCCTAAATCCAGTCAAGCTCTGGTGGTACCTGCCAACCTGAAGAAAATACAGAACAGAATGCTTACTTGGACCATGAGAACTCTATGGGTCAAACAGCCCAGATTCTTCAGAAGATCATTTGTACAGAAAAGAAAGTTCTGGAGGAACTACAGGCTAAGAAAGACTTAAAGGCAAAGACAGTTTTAAAAAAAAAATAGGCAACACCGAACTGTTGCGCCTGGAGAGGAATATGTAGGTGAAAATTAAATAACTTATTATTCTGAAAGTCAGAAAAGTGGCTAATTTGGGAGGGAAAAGGATGCTTAAAACACACAGAAGGGCTTCTGCAGGAGTTGGCAAAGATCCCCTTCTTGACCTGGGTGATCACTACAACCATGTTTCTCCTGTAATAACTCGCTAATATATACATTTCTTTCTATAGTTTTCTTCAGCAGGATTCCATGTTACAATGGAAAGGTTAAGAACAAATTAATTAAAGAAAAAAAAATCCTTAACTTTTTTCTTAGAAAGAGCAAAGAGGACATAATACCATATCCAAATAGGACTTTTTTAAAATACAGGGGTTAAAAGGAGTACTACCTACAACTTTGTGCCCCAAAATGTGAAGATCCAAACAAAATTAAAAAGAACGATGATGAAACGGAGAGCTTTCTAAATCCACACTCTGAACTGTACTATAAAGAAACAGAAGACAACTCAACATTTTAGAAGATAACTAGAAATGTAGTAAAGGAGTTTCCTTTAATATCACAACACCCCTCACTCCCAACCAAAGGCACTATGGGTAAATTTTACCAACCCTTAAAGCTCTTTCAAATCCTAAAAGATGATGCTGTGAAAGTGTTGCATTCAATATGCCAGTGGATTTGGAAAATCCAGCAGTGGTCACAGGACTGGAAAGGGTCAATTTTCATTCCAATCGCAAAGAAAGGCAATGCCAAAGAATGTTCAAGCTACCACACAATTGCACTCATCTCACACGCTATCTGAAGAAGGAAATGGCACCCACTCCAGTACTCTTGCCTGGAAAATTCCATGGACGGAGGAGCCTCATGGGCTGCAGTCCATGGGGTCACGAAGAGTTGGACACAACTGAGCGACTTCACTTTCACTTTTCACTTTCATGCGTTGGAGAAGGAAATGGCAACCCACTCCGGTAAGCCTGGTGGGCTGCCGTCTCTGGGGCTGCACAGAGTCAGACACGACGGAAGCAACTTAGTAGCAGCAGCAGCACACGCTATCAAAGTAATGCTGAAAATTCTCCAAGCCAGGCTTCAACAGTAAGTGAACCATGAACTTCCAGATGTTCAAGCTGTATTTAGAAAAGACAGACGAACCAGAGATCAAATTGCCAACATCTGCTGGATCATAGAAAAAGCAAGAGAATTCCAGTAAAATATCTACTTCTGCTTCATTGACTATGCTCAAGCCTTTGACTGTGTGGATGACAGCAAACTGGAAAATTCTGAAAGAGATGGGAATACCAGACCACCGTATCTGCCTCCTGAGAAATCTGTATGCAGGTCAAGAAGCAACAGTTAGAACTGGACATGGAACAACAGACTGGTTCCAAATTGGGAAAGGAGTACATCAAGGCTGTATATTGTCACCTTTCTTATTTAATTTATATGGCAGAGTACATCAGGCAAAATGCTGGACTTTAAAGCACAAGCTGGAATCAAGATTGCTGGGAGAAGTATCAGTAATCTCAGATATGCATACGACACCATCCTTATGGCAGAAAGCAAAGAGGAACTAAAGAGCCTCTTGATGAAAGTGAAAGAGGAGAGTGGAAAAGTTGGCTTAAAACTCAACATTCAAAAAACTAAGACCACATTCTCTAAAGCAATTATTCTTCAATTAAAAAATGAATAAATTAAAAAAAAAAAAACTAAGTTTATGGCATCTGGTCCCATCACTTCATGGCAAACAGATGGGGAAACAGTGGAAACAGTGGCTGACTATTTTCTTAGGCTCCAAAATCACTGCAGGTGGGGACTGCAACTATAAAATTAGGAGATGCTTGCTTCTTGGATGAAAAGCTATGACCAACCTGGACAGCATATTAAAAAGCAGATACATTACTTCACAGACAAACGTCTGTCTAGTAGAAGCTATGGTTTTTCCAGTAGTCATATACAGATGTGACAGTTGGACCATAAAGAAAGCTGAGTGCCAAAGAATTGATGCTTTTGAATTGTGGTGTTGGAGAAGAGTCTTGAGAGTCCCTTGGACTACAAGGAGATCCAACCAGTCCATTCTAAAGGAGATCAGTCCTGAGTATTCATTGGAAGGACTGATGCTAAAGCTGAAGCTGCAGTACTTTGGCCACCTGATGTGAAGAACTGATTCACTGGAAAAGACCCTGATTCTGGGAAAGATTGAAGGAGGGAGGAGAAGGGGACGACAGAGGATGAGATGGTTGGATGGCATCCCCGACTCCATGGACATGAGTTTGAGCAAGGTCCGGGAGATGGTGATGGACAGGGCAGCCTGGCGTACTGCAGTCCACAGGAGTGCAAACAGCTGGACATGACTAAACTGAACTGAAAGTAGTTAATAATTCCTACTATAAATAACCTGTAAGACAGGGAAACGTCCCAAGTGATTTTATGTTAGCGTGACTTTGTAACACCAAAACGTGACAAAGAGAGCACAAGAATAAATGAACTCACAATATATCGTGACCAAGATGGGTTCTTTCCAGAAATGCAAGGGCAATTTAATATTATATAATCAGTTAATAGATTTTCTAAGTAAGCTAAAGAAGAAAAGATCATAATATCACTTTGTTAAATGTAGCAAACCTTTGATAAAATTTAATACTCATTCCTAATTAAAAAATAACCTAAGGAAAAAAAAACCAACACCTTCCATTCTTTAATAGAGCATCTGTTAGGGTGGAAAAGAAACACAAATAGCAGATATAATGGTAAAACATAAATACATTTCTCTTAATTGATAGTCAAGATATTGGCTATTTTGTTAAACATTGTTAAGGAGATTTTAGCTACCCCAATAGGTCAAATAAACAAAACAAGAAGTATAAAATTTAAAAGGAAGAAAAAATTATAATTTACAACTGTCATTTATCTGCAAAAACATAAGTTAAAAATGTTTTTAATTTATAAAATGCTTAAAACTACAAACTTAAAAAATATATCCAAAACTGCTTGAAATTCAGTTAAGTATTAAAGTGAAGTGCCAGTGACTATACTGAACACTAGATGAACCACAAAGAAAAGAAAGGAAATATCCCAGTACGATAGCAACGACAACTTTCATGCATTGTGAAAAGCACTGATGGAGAAAACGTGTGACCTGTTTGATTAAATCAAGATGCACAGCATGTTCCTGGATGAGAAGACTTGTTACTGGGAAGATAAAAATTCTCCTCAAAGTAATCGGTACCTCTAATGCAGTTCTAACAGATATTCCAAAGGGACTGTGAAGGCAGAAAGTGGCGGGCTTAACAAATGTACTGAAGCCCTAAATTGCCTGAGCACACCTAGGATTTATTTAAGCAGTGTACAATGAAGGAAATAGCTTTGCAAGATGGAAAAGCTACACTAGATGTGTAGTTATTTAAAAGTGTAAGGTCTGTATAAGGAGAAATAAACAGATTAACAGATCAAAATTAATTCCAAAATAGATCCATAACTATATCAAACTTTAGAATATGACCCAGGGGCATTTGTTGATGGATACATATGATAATTAAGAGTTTTCTGGTTGCACACTGCAAAGAAAGATCTTACTTACTGAATCTATGAAAACTAGAAGACCAAATGAAGCAAGAACAGAATAAATTTAATTGTAGATCTGCTGAATCTGAAGAACTACCATGAAAGCTTAAGTACAGAAATATCACGTACACAGTAAACGTACATAGTGAGGTAAGTGGACGTGGAGGTCAACAGTCCTCTCGGCTGGAGCTGTCAACTCGAGAGTCACATGAAGTTGCTTCCTGAAGTTCTGGACAGACGATACTGTCAAGAGGAATGTGTAGTGATGGAGAAAAGCACTGAATCTTGGAAATGCAAACACTTAAAAACCAGGCAGAGGAAAAGAAGCTCAAAGAGATATGGTAATCAATCAAGAAACAATCAGGAATGTGCCGTATCACAGAAGCAAGAGCAAAACAAATTTCAAAATGGAGAAAAGTCCAACCTGAAGTACTGAAAATGTCTGCTGCAATTATCAAAGAACATTCTGCAGTCTGAGAAGAATTCCAATGAAGGACCTATATTTCAAAAGCACCTTTAAAGGGCTTAGATAGATAAAATTTTTAAAAGAAAAAAAGAGGAGAAAGACAGAAAAGTATTAAAAATGGAAGGAGGGTAATCCAGAAGAACATACAAACAAGAAAAAATGGCCATCTCTGGGGGAAGAATTATTAGTTTTAAACTGTACACACTTCCATATTGCTTAACTACAATATCTTTACCAAAAACATGGAGCGCTTACATGTCAGCAAAAACTAAAAATCATTTATTTTGGGGGGAGGGGGTGGGAAAAAATGAATAAAATGGACCTCCCAGACATTTTATCCTCCCAGACATTTTATTAAAAAAAAAAATAGAAGTTATTTAAAAGTCAAAAAAAATTCACAAGGGCCCACATAGATCCATAGCATTCTAACTCTTATTACAGCCACATCCTATGACATGAAATGCTTTTATTCATTCCTTCAACCAGAGTTTATTATGACCCCTCACTGTGCTAAAAACACTAGGGGCAAAAATATAATTCAGATACTGCCCTTAAGCCACAAGAGGTGACAGTAAAGAACACAGAAGTGTAAACAAGTATTTTAATTCCACGCAAGAGTATAAGCAAAGCGCCAAGAAGGGAGTAAATTAAGGTGTCTGACAGAAGAAAGACAATGTGAACTGAATCTTGAAGTAACATTCGGTAGGAGTTCCAGTCAAGGTCATCTCGTTCAAAAGAAACAGAAAAGCAAGAGCAGAGCAGTGTAAAGCGGTGTTGGAGAAGCCTGAGCACTTCTCACACACTTCCAGTCTTCACCCACCCACTCTCCTCGCCAGGCTTCTCGGCTCGCTGGGGGTGCCCTGCCATCAGCGACGAGTACCTCATCCAATCTGCATCTCTGTCTGAAGCACTCAGCACAGGAAAATGCTCTTTTTTTTAAACTCTGTACTTAAAAAAAATTAGCGTCCATACAGTTAATTCATGAGTTCTTAACTCTTAAACACCCTTCTTACACATTGTTTTAACTTTGAACCTATCACACTGCATAGTGATACCCTACTATTGATTGAAAAAAAAGAAAATAAAAGAGTCCAAAAATCCAATGAGGTTTAAATCAGTATCAAGGAATAAGACGGATTTATCAACAGCCACATTTTGCTAGTATTCATATACTGCTATTTTAAAGAAAGAAAGAAAGAATCTTAGTAATGCCAGAAAAATAATCAGTATTGCCACTTTCTTTGGAAAAGTTATATATGTACATGGTTGGTGACTGAAATAAAGGTCTTCCCAAGGGATAAAGTGGTAGCCAAGGGTTGGGGGAAAATAAAAAACCCCAAAGAAAATCTCTTTGCTAAAATAAAATACCATTTCTGTTTTCACATTCTATTTCTGTTAAAAATCAACAATCATTTATTTGTTCATTCATTCATTCATTATTTCTCCAGATAAAACAAAATATATCTTTTGTATATTTCATATGCTTTAGAAACAAAGAAATCAAGTTATCATCTCATTCCTTTATAAAAGATAACTGTCTTTTCTTTCATTTAAAATTAATTAGCAATTAATTTAATTTCGCTTATACATTTCAATTTAGTTTTCTATTCTGTGTGGAAGTATGCCCATGTTACATCTGATAAATTTTGCTAAAAAATATATAATACCACAGTTTCACAAGGAATAGAAATGCTAAAATTCAAACTTTCAAACTACAGCTACATGTATTCTAAATAATAATTTTCTCCTTTGATATTCTCTTTAATTACTATAAATGTAACACAGCATCCTTCCTATATTGTAACATTATAGCACAAAATCTGAGATTAGTATTTAAGCACTCAACATTCTAGGGGGAAAAGCCCATGAAACTAAAGCCTCATTACAGTGATCATTCCAGTTACATGGCCATTTCATACAATTAAAGAGTCCTGTATCACAGATCTGTAACAGTCTACAGTTACACGTGGAATCGTACACTCGACATTAAAACACCACCCCATCATGACGAATTAGTTATGACACCAAAAGACATTTCTAACAATTGACAGGGTTTAAGTGGAGACAAACCAAGATATAAAAATGAAATAAAACAAACCCAAACAATGCTGCTTTCTGAAGGTAACATGGGTAACAGAAGGCCATCCTGTTGAAGATCTGATACATATCAGGAGGCCCCTCCAGAGTGAATACTGAAGGCAGAAGTGGGGCTGGGCCTATCACTTAACTTCTGCTGTAAAACACTGACCAAGGTTTATGGCCTAAGAACCTGAAGAAATGGCAACCAAATGTACTTTTAAGTTAATGATATTAAGGACTAGAATAAATTTCAAACAGCCTATATAAGATTAAAAAATTAAAAATTTAACCCTCTCTTCCTTCCCCCCTTGTCTCTCTCCACTCTGGGTTTTTGTCTCTCTCTATACATGTTCGCATATGTGCGTTTGTGTAAGTAACTCATTTTAGGAAGCTGAATCACTAACACAAAAACTAATAAAACCTTCTATAAGCAGACTTAGAAGGCCATTCTATTTAGTTGACATTAACTCTTTGAGTATGAAAATCTGGCAAATCAACTTCACTAGGCACCAGAGTCTGCTCTTAGATATTTTGGTAAACAAAAAATCTTGTCTTCCTGTTAAAAATTCAATAGGCAGAGAAGGAATGTCTTTGAAATAAACAATTGAATCATCACCCTATTATTTCTCAGAACTTAAACCATTATCATATATACAAACATTCCCTACATCGACAATTTTACCAATAAATAAAATTCTGATTCCCTGATGCTATCTTAGCAAAATGCACCAAACCTCATACCAATTAAAGAACTGACAATACATACTCCTTAAAAAGAAAGAATCCTGAAATAATCCACTTTGTTTCTAAACAGACATCACTGTCTCAGACTTAATCTTCAACATTTCTACAAAAGAATAACTATCAAAATTAGTGAAATGTTGCACAGTTCTTATTTGGGAGAATACCCTGACTAAAGCAGACCACTCACTAATAAAGTGCAACTTAATAAATCATGTGGAATCTTATTTTGTTCAAACCCTTACTAACTCCTAGCACCATCTGTTACCATCAAAACTATATGACAAGATATGATATATAATTAATAGGTAAACAACAATCTAATTAAAATGGACAAATACTCCATGTTCCTGCCATTTGGGAGCTCTAATTACAGACTAAATTTTAAGCTTGAATTAAATATTTAAGCTGGAAAATTAACTTTCCTTCTCGAGCCTTGAATACATTAATACAGATATGTGAAGCGACTTCCTGATGGGAACTTAAACATGTAATTTAGTTTCATCAAAGCAGTTACTAATTGTTAAGCAGCAGTACCTTACCATATGTACACAATAGCTATTCAGAGCTGAAAAGGTGGTTCCAAAGCACCCCTCTGCAACCCTTTCCTGACATAAATATAAAATGTATATACAGCACAGCAGTAAATACACACACTGAAAACAAATTACTTCAAGTCTTCAGCTTTCAATGCTTCTCAAAGACAATGAGAAATTGGTTTAAATAAACAAAATATACCTATATTTGACAAGGCAAAAACCACACAAAAGTAAAAAAAGGCCAGAAGGACAAAAAGGATCCAGGTATAAAATTCTAGGATAACACAAAATTAATTAAAGACCCTGAACTACTGAATCAAAATAACGAGTTAAGACAGGATACTAATTCTTTTCTTCCTATCTGTTCCCTTCACAGAATATAGAAGACTTCGGTAATAATGTTCAAGGGAGCATTTAGAAAGATGACCACTTAAAGGTGAACCGTTTTTTCCATGTTTCACTAATTTTTAATGCATGAAGAAAAGATTCAGAAAAATGACCTTAACAAGCACTTGTTTAAGAAAATAAATTCTATAGAGAATATAAGAAATATACTAAATTGCCATTTTATACTGAGCAAACAGAGAAAATGACAAATCCCTAAAACGGGTATATATCACTCTTTTTAAAAATAAGTTATTCTAATTCTTCATAAACATAAAAAATGGCAGGTCAAATATATTAACACAGGTTGGTTATGAAAAGAGAACACTGTCATTAAATATGTCTTTGTTAAGCATTAAATAGCAGTTAACTTCTAGGTTATATTAAAATTACTTTATTTTTATAATTACACAGAAACAGTAATATAATGCACTGCTTAACATTCAAGGCCAATGAAAAGTATGTAACGCCTGCTTACGTCAAATTTCCTACACTTGAAATTTTCACCAGAATTTAGGTGATATAAAATTTAATCATAAAAAGATCTGCATTTAAGAATAAAAGAGCTTCCTCTTCTACTTTGACACTGCGTGCTTAGTCTCTAAGTCAGGTCCGACTCTGCAACCCCATGGACTACAGCCCATGAGGCTTCTCTGTCCATGGATTTTCCAAGTAAGAATACTGGAGTGGGTTGCCATTTCATCCTCCAGGGGATCTTCTCAACCCAGGGACTGAACCCGTGTCTCCTGCATTGGCAGGTGGATTCTTTACCACTGGGAAGCCCACTTTGACAATAGGAAATATATTTACTATTTTATAACTCATCACTCTTATTCTAGGGTCTGCTCAAGAATAAGTTTGCCCGTTTTTGTCTCCCAATATTTCCTTATATATATCCTTTCCAAAAGTTGTCAATACTGTCCTAGTGCTGAAATTTTCACTCATGTGAATTACAGAACACTTGAACCCTAGAGTATATTAGTGATGCCTAACTATGTGAATATGAAGATACTTTTTTAATTTCAAAAAATAAACAGATTTGTTATAAAGATGTAATGTACAGCATGGAGATATATTCAATATTTTACAATACTTTTGTATGGAGTATAATCTGTAATTCAATTACTATGTTGTCTACCTGAAACTAACATAACATTGTAAATCAACTGTACTTCAATAATTAATATAATAGTGTATACATACATGTTTTAAAGAACAAAGTTTCTATAAATTTTATACATGGAAAAAAAATCAAATATCTGCTCTAAAAACAGGTAAGTGAATATATTCTCAGTATCTGACAAAACACACAAACTAAATCCACAGATGAACACGCATTTAAAGATGCTTTGTCATTTCCCTCAAGTTTCATAATGATCTGCAGCCACAGACTTGCAAACACACACAGAAAGAAAAGCAGAGCACTCTTTGAACAATCCTCTGAAGTGAGTATTTATTTCCACGTTATCCTGTATCACACAAAGAACAGCAAATGAAGGACAGTCAGTATTACTGAGAGAGAAAAACTTTCCTAAAAATTGATTTGATGGATATACAAAACATAGCATGGTTCTTGTCTAACACTAAATCAGTCAACTGGAAGAAAACAGAAGTTATTCCATAATGCAGGCTAGAAAAGTCTATTCAATTTTATTTAAGATCTGTATGCTGTAAAAGTACATGCCACGGAATTTACTGATGACAACTATATAGATATGAAATTCATGACATATTGATTCAACATATTGAACTGGTTTTTAAAACCAATTTATATAAATGATTATAATAGTCTATATTATGTTTAGCCTTTGAGGCATATGGTAGTAAATTTGAATTCAATTTTAAATAAATTTACATAAATATAAAAAGTTCAGTAATTTTTATCCACCCTGCATATGAAACAGAACAAGTTAAAAAAAAAGAGACTGTACTTCATAAATGCACTTGAGGCCAAAGTTCAAATGGGCCAGAACCCTAAGTTTATTTCTTACAAAGAAATAAAAAAATGACTGACTTTCATAAGACAAAGAGAAAGAAAGTCATCAATGGGGAAGGTACTACTGAATACTAAGTAGTAAATATTTATCTCAATATGCATAAAAATATATATTTAGCAGTAAAAAATGATTTACATTTACTACATATTCTTACTATATATTCTACATAAAAATTAACATAATTCAAAAAACTTCACACTGATGTATGGTATACATATATTTAGATGGAACTACTACTTAAGATAGGAATACAGTAAATCCCCTTTGAAGAACTTATGCAATTTACAACATGCAAGTATTTTTAAAGGCCATCAAGTTTTCTTTGATAAGTACTACAAAGTCAGAAATTCTATCCTTTGCATAAAGATGGTTCTAAGATTCCATCAGTAGATCAGAGCTCAGGCTCTGATTAACTTGGAGACTGAGTCAGGAAACATCCAGGCTCTGGAACATGGGGCACAGACAGTGTGTGTGAAATTGAGCAGTCTTGATAATCAACATTTGCACCTTGACCTCTCATCTCATCCCTGTTGCATCAAATAATTAAATGCCCATACGTGCAGAAATTCTAAACACATTAACTCAAAACCAAGAGGACATCTAAATTTGGAGTTTATTAGTCTAGTACCATCAGAGGCATTTCCAAATGACTATCATTTGCCAGTTGCTTGAGAGGAAACTGCAGAGCAGACATGAGTCAAGCTTCTCAAAGCAGCACTGTTATGTGAGACTCCTCCCCTCCATCCTGTCTCAGGCCGCGTGACTAGAACTCTGATCGCTAAGGCCAAACAATGTTCTGTTTATGACACTTCTCCTCCAACATTTTCTTCTGAAAATTTTTGAAATTCAGAAAAGTCTGCAAGAATGTTACAGTCAACATTCATACACTCACCACCTAGATTCTAATAACATTGATGTTTTACTTTAGTGGTTTTATAATTTACTTATCAAGCCATCAGACCATCACTTTCTTAAGCATTTCAAAGTTGCAGATGCTATGATACTACTTTTTCAACATCTTATACAAATACTTCCAAATATACAGAAAAGGTGAACACCCACCTAGAATCTTCAGTTCATTTTAGTATATTTGCTTTAGCACAACGTCCATGTATCTGTCCATCATTCTGTCAATTCATCATACTGCAGTATTTTAATTACCTCAATTACTGGTTGCCACTCTTGATTCCCTTCTGCAGAAGAGTAGCTACTGAAAAGTGGTTTGTATGTATTCAAAACTGTTACCTTACCTTCACTTCTTTCAGTTCAAGAAATGTTTAGCTAAAAATGCTTTGAATGTTTTCTCACTTCTCAATTTCCTATGGAGTATAAAGACACAAACCCTTTAGGAGAGAACTCATTTTTTCTCTTTTGCAAAAAAAAAGAAAAAGAAAAAGACATTGAAATATTTTCTAAGGTTACTAGATAGAATGAAAAAACTCACAGAAAACCAAGTTCTTCGGGGAAAATGAACTGTGAGCTTTAGTTAAGACACTTGACAAGTGGTTTTGAAACTTTACTTTGCAGAAAAGACTACTAAAGCTAAGTATTTATGATACTTTTATACTTATGCATGGTGTATGATTCCATGATGCATACATTCTACAATGTGATTACATGATGTATAACTGTCATTTTTTTTTGTTGGTTAAAATTTGACTCTCAATTCACATGATGGAATTTATGTATAATTTATGTGTATTTCCTGAAGTTTGGCTATTCATCTAAATGAATACACCATTTTATCTCCACAATTCTCTCTATCCTGAAGCTCCCTTAGTCCCTCAATCAGAACAAGTGCTTTCAAACTCACTGAAAGTGAGTCCTTTGACTTCAACCCCCTCCGCCCCTTCCAGTGTCCCTTCTTCCCCTATCAGACGGAACTAGACTATCTGAGGTCTTCCAGGTACTGTGTCCTCTCTCGCCCCGCGTCTATCAGCTGCATCTTTCCTGAAAAGCCTCCGACACTAGCTCAGGCTCAGCCACCTTCTGATTCCCTGCTCCACGTGCTGAAAGCAGAGGACACAATGAACCAACAGGAAGTCCCTCCACCCCTTGGCCAACTGAGACACAGCGGCCGTCGGGAGGGTCACCCTGACAGAACCTGCTGGAAGGGGCGCCTCCCGCGGTCCCGCGGGCTCCAGCAGGGCACTCGCCCCCGCAGAGAGAGGGCCCACCGCTGCAGAGCGCCGGGCGCCCGCCCACGGTCAGGCAGCGCGGGCTCTCCCCGCACCTGCCGCCCTCACCCCCAGGCGGGCTGGGACCTCCCCAAAGGGCGCTGGTATCTGACTCTCCCCCGGCCTGCCTTCCCTCCTCTTCTCTCATCACAGACGTCACATGTGCACTGTGGTCTGCAGCTTTCCCACCTCATTCCTGACCTCTCTCTCCCTTACCTCCCAAAGTCTCCCTCCACCCCAGTAAATGTCTTAAAGCTTCCGTACCCATCTCAGCATCTGCTTCTCGGAGGACCTGCATTGTCACACGCACTACTTTACTATTTCTACTATTATCAGTTAAAAAACTCACCCTCCTCCTGTAAAAATGAACCAGTCCCTCCACTAGTCTTGGCCCCAGACCTGTTCCATCTTTTCAGACTTTAATCAACAATATGCCCAAACAGAGGTCATCCTCTTCCCCTTCAAAATGCTGGGCTCATCATCTATGGAAAGACACCACCAAGATACACCCAAGTACCTGTATTTTCGTCTTGACCCTCTCACCTCAGACTGGTTAAATCCCAGACAATTCTACCTCCTATATTAGCCCCTTCTTCTCACCCACTCCCCACTCTGATTTACTCCTGACTCCCTTACTGCTGTCTCAAATCTTCCCTGACAAACTGCAACAGTCTCCTAATTAGTAGTCTGACTCTTGAGTTCTCCCTCCAATCACTCACATGCTTAAATGTCACTTATGGGCTCTTTCTAAAATTCAAATCTGACCACACCACTCTCTGGCTTAAATTCCTTCAGTAAGTCACAATGCCTAACACTGCAATCGGAGGTTCTTTCTACCCCATCTGTCTTCCCTGCTCTTTTCTTTTTTCCTCCAAGATAGAAAGCCCATATTCTTAATGTATAATGCACAAGACTCTTCAAAACACTAGACTTCATATCTACAACCTCAGGTGTCAACATTACCCAACACGCGAACCTGAACTATGTGTAATTCCCCAAATACAGCTTAGCTTTGCAATCATCCCTGGGCCACCGCAGGCAACACCTCCCTCCTCCTGAAGCGCGTATCTTCACACGCCTCACGCAAGTCTGTACCTTCTCTGGACGCCTCCGTGGAGCCAGCCCACAGTCCCACCTCCAAGCTGCTTTAAGTACTTTTTTCTTGTAGTCTACAATCTCCCATCTGCGACCCTATCATCTCATTCTTCTCACTAGATGTTAATTTTTTTAGTGCCACTCCCTTCTATAAACTGCCAGTTCCTAGAAGAAGAATCATATTTTAACTTGTTGATCCTAGAATACTGTTTGAGTAATAAGTACATAAGCAAAAGTTTTTTCTGGACAGAAATCTTTTCAAAAAAGGAAGAAAGAAAAGATTCTTAGTACCTCAATAAATCTGTGAATTATTTTACAAAAGAAATGTAATTCACACTTGCTGGTTTTCATCTTCCCTCCTGTGATGGTTAATTTTATATGTCAACATGACTGGGCTAAGGGATGCCAAGGCAGCTAGCAAGACATCACTCCGAGTGTGTCTGTGTGATTAGCTTCTCCATGAAAGATCAGCATCTGAACTGGACTGAGTGAGGATGCCAACATGAATGGCCATCACCCAACACATCCAAGGCCTGAACAGAGCCAGAAGGTGAAGGAAGGGCAAATTCGAGCTCTGAGCTAACGAAGAGGTATTTGGACTCAGGCCTGGATTCAGTCCCTTCCTCCATCCCCCATGCCATCACCCCAATTCTCAGGCCTTCGGACACATCATGAATCACGTACTGCAGACGTTCCTGGTTCTTCAGCTTGCAAACAGCAGATCAGGGGACTTCTTAGCTCCTACGCCACATGAGCTGATTTCCGTCTTTTATACACGTAGATCCTTTTGGTTCTGTTTCTCTGGAGAACTCTAATACAACCCACAGTCCGGGAGGCCAGGCCCCTGTAAACTGTTTCCCCAACATTTCTGGGAGTCCTGTTGAAGAGTTTCACGTGTGTTCAGGAGCCAGATCAGTCAGCTGACGGTCACCTCCCCGGGCACATCCACCAGTCACCCCTCTCTGTGCCTCTCGGGGGGTTCTCTGAGGTGCTGGTTCCGGTCCCTCCACACTGAGCTTGGGTGGGCGTCACCTGTTTCCCTGCCCAGGTGCTGAGGTCGCTCTGTCCTGCTGATCACGGGGGGATGCCTTTCCCCCACAGGCCCCACCCTCTGCGGCCCGCCTCCCCGCTGTCGCCCGGCAGCACGGCTGTCGCCCAGGGCGCCCCCGCGCTCCCCGCGCAGCCAGCACAGCGCAGTGCGTGCACACCGGCACTCGGGATGCTCGCAAAGGGGAAAGCACTCCTTCCACTGGGCTCTCTCTCAGTCTAGAGCGTACACGTGCTGTGCCGCTTGTCCCCAAGCATCTCATGATGCTTCTCCTTATTCTCTTGCTCTTTCTAAACGTCTTCTTCTCACAGCTCAAGTATTCTTCCAGCTCCACTGACACCAGGCCGGAGAGGTCGAGACCAGAGAGCAGAACAGACCTCTGCCGAACTCCAAAACGCTCCTCCTCAGCAGCTGAGACGGCATCGCCACGTCTGGCTCTTTACTCCTTTTCTTTTTAGAAGAAATTCCAGTTTGTTCCTACACAGCAAAGATGTGGCTGAACCCCTTCAAAGAGCACAAGCAAAGCCCACACTGAGGACATGCTACCCAGAACGAGTCTTAAACACTAAAAACATACAACTTTCAAAACATGCAATGCCTCTTCGTGCTCCATGCTTCTCATACTTATTATATTCCGTTAAAACTCCTAAATAATGTGTCACTCAAAGCAGCTTTCCCGCTGACAAATGAAAGCCTCCCTTTTGGGGAATTCTTTAACAAATTAACCTTTGTATCTGAACTCCAGTATGATTAGGCTGGCAGCTTCCCGTCACCTGCCCCGCAGTGTCGGGCAGTGGTAGGCCTCCCATCAGTTGGGATTCCCAAGGTGCTCCTGAATCAACACCAGGGGGGAGACAGTGGCCAGAGAGAGGCCCGCGAGCAGGAACCCACCTGCCTGGGGACACCAGAAGCCCTTCCCTGCAAAGACAGGGTCCATTCTTCATGCCATGAGAACACAAGGGAAGAACAAGAACTCTTCTGGCAAGTTCCACACCAGATTCAGACTCTACATTAGAGAGTATTAGGCACTAACAGAGCAGGAAATGTAAATAAGACAAAGAACGGACTAGGAAAAATAATGCAAATTCTCTAAAACAAAAAGCAAACTTTTAAAGAAAATGTTTAATGAATATAAATATTACCGACAGTTCAATTTCACTCAAAAATTGATATATACACTTAGAAATTAAATCCTTGGCTTTATAAACATGATGAATAAGCAAATAATTTATGATTATGTATTTCTTACCACAAGCATTTTATGACAGAAAATTTTCCTGAAAGCTCCATTACTAACAAATTCCAAAGTGTTCAGTCACTAAAAATAGAGCTCCTTACTTTTTCTAATCTATTTTGATACTTTTAGCCATCTCATAAATTGCGTATTTTGGGGATTTTAACAACCAATCCTCCTAGAATTTTTATATTATGGTAAAGAAAAAATATGTGTGTATATACACACATACACGTTTTAATTTTTATGACTTTAAAAATTAATCTTTACAACAAATACAACTCAATCTTTTTAAAAAAGATATTTGAGGGAGGGAGGGGAAGAGGTTTTAAAACAATAAAGAAAATAAAAATGGACAAGGATTGAAGCACTACTGTAGAGTGTAGATTTCAAGCAATTTTAAGCACTGGATAATTTTAATCTAGAAAGAAGGCCTCAATTCAGTTGTAGACTTCAGGTAATTTTAAGCACTGGATAATTCTAATCTAGAAAGAAGGCCTCACTTCAGTTATAAATGTACTTTATATAACAGCACACTACTGCCTCAGAGAATCTGGACGGTGGCGTTTGTGAAATGAGCCAGGACAACATGGGGGAAAACACCCTCTCCTTATGTTGTATTTATTCAATTTGTGGGCTCCTACTGCAGGTGGTCCTTGAGACAATAATATAAAAGACTTCTGAAACAAAATGGATAAATATGATCATTTATTTAAAATTCAGGCAGGTTTTTAAAACTCTATTTCTATTCAGAGAGTCCAATTATCTACAAGATATACACAGGCTGCAATACAAGCCATTATGATTGATTGATTGATTTTAAACAAAAATACTAGCACATACATACACAAAATGAATCTTATCTCCCTTCAAAATATCCATTTTGGGCAGCTATACATCAATTCCACTGATTTTGAAAAGAGGTATTGCTAAAATACTTTGATTAATGGATCATGTACACATCTTCCCAAGGGGACTATTTCAAAGAGAATAACACACATTTAAATAAACAGGCTCTGATACACTTATTTAAAACCTGACCTCACTAATTTATAGGCAAATCTAACATGGAAAACAACCTTTAAAAGACTTTAAAGTTCTCAACAAATAAAATTTCCTTTGAAATTCACACATTCAAAATAAGTCTTCTCCTGCCACCCACCAGTAAGAAAAGGGATGCTGAGAAGGGGTAGAAAGGTAAAGTATTAAAGTCAGGTTAGTGTGAAAGGCCGTTGTATTCAACGCCTTTTGAGAATTAAGTTACCTACTGAGGGAAACAGGAAAACCTCCGAATCTAGAGTAAGCATTCTGCAACAAACAGCACCAAATTCACTGGGGGAGTCTACTTTAAAGTCAGCAGTGCATGCATAAACTCCTTTCAGCTATGCATTTTCAGCTGTAGCATATACAGTGTATGTTCTAATGGACAGCAGTTAATCATAAAATGCAACCCATCCTGAAATAACAGTACTTGCAGAAAAGCAAACTACTGTCAATTATGGTTTAGTATTTAAAGGACAGTAATTTTTTATTCTGTGTGGTGATTTGAAATAGGTGTAATTAAAAACTAACTTGTAATTACTATATCTATGCATCTATAGAAACATTCACATATTTTCAAATATATATTTTCTTCAATGTCTTAATTTTAAAACTGTTCACAAAGTAGCTTTTATTAAAAATAAAATTAATACAAAGCATGTAATTTTACCCTATTTTGTTTACTTGTTATGAAAATGGATACAAAATAAATACTTTGACCACAAGCCCTGGGTGTTCAACGCCTTCAATCAAACCATGCAATTAATATGAAATTCTAAATACAGAATATAATGCCACATAAATAGTATAACAGCCAAGTCCTGTCGAAGAAGCCATATGTTTTTTCCCATTGTTCAAAAAAAGGAGATGACTTCCCGTCACTTATGTTTCTGATTAGCAAGGTGATTTATGCCACAGTCACTAAAAATGCCAGCAAGTGAATGAGAAAATGCATAGTGACTGCACCAGATGTGCACAATAAACAGGAATCCCATTGTAATCCCTGGTACTTAGCTTATATGAAGGCAATGTAGGAAACACTCTTGGATATGGCAAAGTCACTCTTTTTTTACATTTGACTATAAATGATATGAAATAAATTGTGTGTTTTATACTTTATGGCATGCATACATTGATAAATTAGGTAGCGTTTTGTATCCCGACTTATCTACAAGACAAACCTGGCTAAGATCATGGGGATTAATTGCTTCAGAAGTGTGAAATGCAGCTTTTCCATTCTTTTCTGCACACTCAGTGAAGAAACAATGATTAATCACTGTTTAACTATTCTCCTGAGGATCTACAAGATTGCCAAAGCAGGACTTATCCTCATAAATCCAAAAAATACAGGTTTAGATTTGTTGCCAACAACTGAAAGTACATGAACTTAAACCCATTTGTTATCAGATTAAAATCACGTCAAGGTTTCAGAACCTCACTGGTTCACAATTCCCTTTTAATCGGTGACTTCAACAAGAAATTAGATTAGCACATAAGATATAACAAAAGCACATGTACTTACAAAAGCAATAATAAACCTATTTTTTAATTATAAAATATCCTCAGCCTAATAATATCAAACATACTACTGATATTGAACTGATAACCTCCTTAGTTACCTAACTAGTTCAATTTCTCTGTGCTCTTTATAAAAACTAAAATACATGTTATCAGATGAAAAATATTTTTAAATGGTTATTTCAAATGGAAAAATGACTACTTATTTCAAGAAATTTTATTCCTGACAGCTACAGCTGAAGGACAATTATGTGGATAAAATTATTTAGTTTTAGTTCCAGTAGTACTAACAAAAATATTTTTAGTCTTTATAAGACTTTATCGGAGAAGGCAATGGCACCCCACTCCAGTACTCTCGCCTGGAAAATCCCATGGTCGGAGGAGCCTGGTAGGCTACAGTCCATGGGGTCGCTACAAGTCGAATATGACTGAGTGACTTCACTTTCACTTTTCACTTTCAGGCACTGGAGAAGGAAATGGCAACCCACTCCAGTGTTCTTGCCTGGAGAATCCCAGGGACGGGGGAGCCTGGTGGGCTGCCATCTATGGGGTCACACAGAGTCAGACACGACTGAAGTGACTTAGCAGCAGCATAAGACTTTATAAGACTAAAATGTAAAATTTCAAACTTAAAGTCTATACTGTAAATGATCCAAAAATATGTAACATTTGAACAGAAGTACATAAGAGAGGTTTCATATATATTCCAAGTAATTTAGGCTTTCAAGAATATCTTCAGTCAATACTCCCTATATACTGAAGAAATTAAGTAACTCCAGTCATTTGTAAAATTTTTAAAATATGCTTTTAACAACAGAAAACTTATTTCATTACAGTAATAAAATATTTGTATCATAATGGTCAAATCATTATAAATTAAAGAATTTTTAAAATCCCCTTTAAATGGATCAGCTGTTCACAGACTACAAAGTATTCTTAAACAGGAATAATCTAAAATAAAACCTTCAAACTTCTATGTAATATAGAAACATAGTCACCTCTCAACAATAAAGGACCCATTTTCAATTTGTCTAATTATATGTTCTGAAACTCCAATACTTTGGCCACCTGATGCAAAGAACTTACTTATTAGAAAAAACCCTGATGCTGGGAAAGATTGAAGGCAGGAGGAGAAGGGGACGACAGAGGATGAGATGGTTGGATGGCATCACCAACTCAGTGGAGGTGAGTTTGAGTAAACTCTGGGAGTTGGTGATGGACGGGGAGGCCTGGTATGCTGCGGTCCATGGGGTTGCAAAGAGTCAGACACAACTGAGTGACTCAGCTGAACTGAACTGAACTATATGTTCATCTAACTTCTCCCTTCCAGTTCACGATGTTCCTTTCAAGTCTACCAGTTTCCAAAGAGACCAGAAGAACTGCAAGGAAGAGCAGGTCAAAGTGCTGGGTGAGTTCACCATTGCATGTGTCTTTGTAAAAGTGAATGAGGAGGAGAGAAAGCAAAGCAGATTCTGTATTTTCCACATTTCATTTTTATCTAGAGTTGGCAGTTTCTCCATTACCAAAAAGTGAGAGTTACGTCTGCTGATATGTGTACACAGAAAACCTAGAAAAATTCACAATGATCTTGGCAAAAAAAATAAAAAGAAAATTTGATTCTCCTTACATCATCCAATTTAAAAAGGAGAACATTATAAAATGACATATTTAAATGTTAGCAGAGTACCTGCCATAGAGTAAACAGTCAATAAATACTTATTGATCAGATGAACAGATGAATTCAAATTGGTTCTACTCCAAAGGCGGAGAAGGCAAAGGCACCCCACTCCAGTACTCTTCCCTGGAAAATCCCATGGACGGAGGAGCCTGGTAGGCTGCAGTCCATGGGGTCGCCAAGAGTCGGACACGACTGAGCGACTGAACGACTTCACTTTTCACTTTCATGCACTGGAGAAGGAAATCGCAGCCCACTCCAGTGTTCTTGCCTGCAGAATCCCAGGGATGGGGGAGCCTGGTGGCCTGCTGTCTATGGGATCGCACAGAGCTGGACACGACTGAAGCGACTTAGCAGCAGCAGCAGCAGCAGCTACTCCAAAAGCTGATGACATTTCAGAGTTTATGAATAGAGCACTGTCCTTTCACCTTTTCCTGACACTCCCAAACTTCTTCACTTAACATTTTTTAATGCAATGAAAATATTGAAGAAAAACCATCCTTAAGTGTTACTCAAAATATGCCACTAACATAAAACCTCACAGAGACAATAACTGTTTTGCTTAACCTAGAAAAACTATTAGGACAGACTTGGAGGTTGGGGAATGGCCTTCACTAATGGTTTGCAAAGGAACACAAGTGTGTCAGAATGAGATAGCTGGGATTTTTAAAAAACAAACCTGTACTTATAATGGGAAAGTCACTGCAGCCGGCTTAAGTCAACAACCCGAACAGAGAAGCAAAGTCATAGACAACAAAACGGCAGCCTACCGGAAAAATGCACATGAGACACCCAAGGAAGGAGACGACAAGGGAAACAGCGTCAAATAATAAAGTCATCTAACAGGGACTCTGCAAGGAAGACAGCGGAGCAGTCTGTGACATACCACAGAAAGGAGCGCTCCCTGAAGACCCTCCTCAGAGGCATTAGCCATGGAGCACTGGGTGGACACAGCACAAATAACACTTAATGTCACGTGTCAGGCCAGGATACAGTGTGGGCACGTACCAACGAAAAATGAGCGTGAACTTGCATTTTCGCTTAAAGGGAAATTCAATAAGATAAACCCTGCCTTCAGAAGGAACCAGAATAAAGCTATCAGAAGCTGAAGTCCCCTTATCTCTAATCAGTACTTCTGTAGTAGCTAGTGCTCCCATAGGGAACCAAGTACACTGAAGGTAAACCAGACACACCGACCCTCAGCGCACACGCCCAAGGAAGACAAGCAGACGTGTGCATATAAAGGAGAGACCACTCACAGGGTCTTCCAGTCGAGTGACCAAGGGATTGTTCCAGGTTTTTGAAAAAGGTAGGGTCAGTAAAGAATAGAAATTAGTTATTTAAACCCAAGAGGGATTCACTAAAGGTACTGTGAGAAAAAGCAAGCACAAGGTTAGTCAGTTTTTTGGTCTCACAATTGCAATTGACCCTTGAATAATTCAGGGGTTAATCTGAGTATAATTTACAGTTGGCTGTCTGTATCCAATATTGCTAGGCATCTGAGAATTCAACCAATCACGGACTGTGTACTACTATTTACTAATTTCTATTGAAAAACATCCATGTGCAGGTGGACCCATGCAGTTCCAATCTGCCTTGCTTAAGGGCCAGCTATAACTCTGCTGCCCTTCCCACCTGCTACCCTTCCTAACGTAAGCTGCACTGCACTGGAGAACAGCAAACGAGCCTCGGGAATCACGTCCCAAGACAGCACGAGCAGGTCCTACAGCCAGAGCGGAAGTAGCACTGCTCTTAAGAACCGGGCTCTTGAGCAACAATGAGGAGGAAGACAGGACTTTCTGGGAGTTCGGTGGCGAAGAATCCAAGCTCCCAGAGCAGGGGCTGTGGATCTGGTCCCTGTCAGAGAACTAGACCCCACACGCCAAAACTAAGACCCAGTGCCGAATAGATAAACATGAATGTTAACTTAAAAAAAGAATGAGTAGGAAGAGCAACATTATTCTATTTCAGAAACAAAGGAGAGTGATCCCAGAGATCACATTTTACCAAGAAAAAAATGCTGGAACTCTCAAGCTATCACTGTATCCAGTATTTCTTGACCTGGGCTGAGGTGACTGGAAGAGATGTAAGGAACACAACAGACTCCTGACACTCACAGATGTTTGCATTCAGGCTTTCACCTGTGTTCAAGCGATCCAGAACATGAAGTGACTTATCATTTTCCTGGTAAGTGAATCTGAACCACAAGCTGCCTATGGCTAGTGTGAGAAAGTTCCGCTTCTGATCTTAATGTGACTGGTAGTTTTCTGGAACATACTCCAGAAATATCTACACATTTGAGAATTTTCAAAAGTTTCAAGACGTGAATCACTCATAAATCCGTGTTGTATGTCTTTCTTACAGTAATATAATATTTTTAAGACACAAAATTCCTAAACTGGAAATGACCATTGATTTACATTGCCAAAATAAAAACCACAAAGGCGTAAGCTGAAAAGGAGAAGTCTAAGGCAGCTAGCCATGGCGAGCCACGATGCTTCTGGTGCATGACTAGCCGGAAGTGGGAGGCAGCCAGGATGAACTGTGATGCTTGTGGTGCGTGACCATCCAGAAGTAACACAAAGCTCGAACACAGACTTCCACAGACGGAGCTATGCTGTGCATGCTTCCTTCCTTCCTGTTACTGAGGATAAACCACCCATGTGCCTATAGAAGGCTCATCTCTCCACACGTGTACCTCGCTTCAGCAATTCTCTACTATTTCCTGTATCACCAGTTCATTCCTCTCTAGGGCATTCTCAATACTGATGCATGCTGCTTCTCTCCTTCTAAAATAAAACATCCTCTCTTGATCAGCATCCCTCTTAAGCCGCCACTCATGTTTCTCCTCCCAGTCAACCCTGAAGCTACTCCATCCACCTTGACCTCACTCCACATTGACCCCACTCCACCTTGTATTTAAAACCACTACACTTTGAACCCACTCCAGTAAGACTTCTGTCCTCCACTGAAACTGCCCTTCTCAAAGTCACCATTGTCCTCCCACTGATGACTCCAACAATCAATTCACAGTTCACATGTGACCACACCTCAGCACCGTTTGTCACTGACAATCACTCCACTTCCTTGATACATTTGCATCACTTGGCTTCCTTGGCTGTCAGATACTCCGAAAGCCAGCGTCTTCCTCTTACCTAACTGGTTTTCTTCCCTCCCTCCTGCACTAATTCCTTTCCTCCAACAGCTTCATTTAAAGTGCCCCAAAGTGGAGGCCTTCAACCGTCTCTAGCTGTATCTACCAGGTTGCATCAGTATTAGACTTTTAAAGATACCATCTACAGCTGATGACTTTCAGGTGTTTTTTTTTTTCATCTTTCCCCTGAACTCTGGGACAGGATCTGTCTCCTTGACCTTTCCACTTGAATGTATAATAAACTTCTTCAACTTAGCATTTCCAGAACCAATCGCCTGACCTTCTCCCCCAAGTATGCTTCTCTTATAACCTCCCCCTTCATCATTAAATAAAACTCTTATTCAGACCAAAGACACAATTGAAGCCATTCTTCATATCTCAAATCTCAAAAGCCATAACTCAAATCCAATCCATCGATAAGTCCTGTTGTTCAAACCACAATGCTCTCTTACTTCCAACCTTCTACATGGACCCTCTGCTTCTGTCCCTGCTCCCGTTACAGCTGCTTCTCAACCTGGAAGCATATAATTCCTTTAAACTATAAATCAGATGTTGATACTTACTTTCCAATAGCTTCCAATCTCATTCAGTATAAAAGCCAAGTACATATCTCTAAAGGCCTAGACTCCCAGTCACTGCTCTCCTTTGATCCCTACTAGGCAACATTCAGAAAACTAAGATCATGGCATCCGGTCCCATCAATTCATGGCAAACAGATGGGGAAATAATGGAAACATTGACAGATTTAGTTTTGGGGAGCTCCAAAATCACTGCAGATGGTGACTGCAGCTATGAAATTAAAAGACACTTGCCATCCTAAAGGAAATAAGTCCTGAATATTCACTGGAAGGACTGATGCAGAAACTTCAATACTTTGGCCACCTGATATGAAGAACTGACTCATTTGAAAAGACCCTGATGTTGGGAAAGATTGAAGGCGGGAGGAGAAGGGGACGACAGAGGATGAGATGGTTGGATGGCATCACCGACTCAATGGACATGAGTTTGAGTAAGTTCGAGGAGTTGGTGATGGACTGGGAGGCCTGGCGTGCTGTAGTCCGTGGGGTCGCAAAGAGTCGGACATGACTGAGAAACTGAACTGAACTGAACTGCTCCTTGGAAGAAAAGTTATTACAAACCTACACAGCATATTAAAAAGCAGAAACATTACTTTGCCAACAAAGGTCCATCTAGTCAAGGCTATGGTTTTTCTTTTCTTTTCTTTTTAAATTTTATTTTTAAACTTTACATAATTGTATTAGTTTTGCCAAATATCAAAATGAATCCTTCACAGGTATACATGTGCTCCCCATCCTGAACCCTCCTCCCTCCTCCCTCCCCATACCATCCCTCTGGGTCGTCCCAGTGCACTAGCCCCAAGCATCCAGTATCGTGCATCAAACCTGGACTGGCATCTCGTTTCATACATGATATTTTACATGTTTCAATGCCATTCTCCCAAATCTTCCCACCCTCTCCCTCTCCCACAGAGTCCATAAGACTGTTCCATACATCAGCGTCACTTTTGCTGTCTCATACACAGGGTTATTGTTATCATCTTTCTAAATTCTATATATATGCATTAGTATACTGTATTGGTGTTTTTCCTTCTGGCTTACTTCACTCTGTATAATAGGCTCCAGTTTCATCCACCTCATTAGAACTGATTCAAATGTATTCTTTTTAAGGGCTGAGTAATACCTCATTGTGTATATGTACCATAGCTTTCTTATCCATTCATCTGCTGACGGACATCTAGGTTGCTTCCATGTCCTGGCTATTATAAACAGTGCTGCGATGAACATTGGGGTACACGTGTCTCTTTCCCTTCTGGTTTCCTCAGTGTGTATCCCCAGCAGTGGGATTGCTGGGTCGTATGGCAGTTCTATTTCCAGTTTTTTAAGGAATCTCCACACTGTTCTCCATAGTGGCTGTACTAGTTTGCATTCCCACCAACAGTGTAAGAGGGTTCCCTTTCCTCCACACCCTCTCCAACATTTATTATTTGTAGACTTTTGGATCGCAGCCATTCTGACTGGTGTGAAATGGTACCTCATAGTGGTCTTGATTTGCATTTCTCTGATAATGAGTGATGTTGAGCATCTTTTCATGTGTTTGTTAGCCATCTGTATGTCTTCTTTGGAGAAATGTCTATTTAGTTCTTTGGCCCATTTTTTGATTGGGTCATTTATTTTTCTGGAGTTGAGCTGTAGGAGTTGCTTGTATATTTTTGAGATTAGTTGTCTGTCAGTTGCTTCATTTGCTATTATTTTCTCCCATTCTGAAGGCTGTCTTTTCACCTTGCTGATAGTTTCCTTTGATGTGCAGAAGCTTCTCCTAGAGGAGAACATAGGCAAAACACTCTCTGACATACATCACAGCAGGATCCTCTATGACCCACCTCCCAGAATATTGGAAATAAAAGCAAAAATAAACAAATGGGACCTAATTAACCTTAAAAGCTTCTGCACATCAAAGGCTATGGTTTTTCCAGAAGTCATGTATGGATGTGAGAGTTGGACCATAAAGAAAGCTGAGCACTGAAGAATTCATGCTTTTGAACTGTGGTGTTGGAGAAGACTCTTGAGAGCCCCTTGGATCTCTGCAAGGAGATCTAACCAGTCCATACTAAAGGAGATCAGTCCTGGGTGTTCATTGAAAGGACTGATGCTGAAGCTGAAACTCCAATACTTTGGCCACTGGGTGTGAAGAGCTGACTCGTTGGAAAAGACTCTGATTGAAGGCAGGAGGAGAAGGGGACGACAGAGGATGAGATGGCTGGATGGCATCACTGACTCAATGGACATGAGTCTGAGTAAGCTCTGGGAGTTGGTGATGGACAGGGAAGCCTGGCGTGCTGTGGTTCATGGGGTCGCAAAGATTCGGACACAACTGAGCAACTGAACAGAACTGGACTCTCAAGTTGCTGCAGTCGCGCTGGCCACTCGGTTGATTCTTGGACACATCAGTAACACTCCTCCATCAGAGCCTGCGCAGCTCTGCCTGCACTGCTTGCCCCCTCATCTGCACTGAAGTGCCAGCTTCAGTGACTCCACTGCCACCTCCCAGGGGAGGCGCCCCTGACTGTCCATGTGATCTACACCAGTCTCCCTGTGAGGTTAACTCTCTATCCTCCTCTTCTGGCTCTGTTTTCCTTCACAGCCCCACTACCTAACCAGCTGCATGTTTTCATTATCTTACTTCTTATCAACCTCTCTACTCTAAAAAGCAAAATCATTAGCAATTTTTCTCTATTTCATTTTCACTGTGATATCTCTTAGAAAACTTTTCAATGAGTAGACTGGGTTCAAATCTTCAGGAAGAATAATAGATATTAGAAACAAACTGAGCAAAGTCTTCAAAGTTCTGAGGAAAATTATTTTATATCTAGAAACGTATACCCAGCAAATTTGTCAATCAAATGTGAGAACCAAACAAAAAACCCCAGTTTCTAATATGCATAATTCAGAAAATTTATCTTTTATCATTTAACTTTATGAAGATTTGTTTCAATTGTAATAATAGGACACAACAAACATTGAGTACTAACCCAGGAATATAATGAAAAGAAATCTGAGGACAATACTTCAACAAAAGGCCAAGGAAATTCTGGTCCATACTAAAAGAGAAGGTCTAGGTTAAGTGATGTTATTTCTTCAGCAAGAGAGTAGGTAACCTTACAAAAAATTTTATTTTATGATTTAAAATCATACATTTTAAAGCCTAAAAGTACAACTGCGGTGTTATCCATAAATGGAGACACACAGACCGACTTCCTCTGAGCATTAAGCAGAAGGAATGGTAATTAGAAAGTCTGGTAAAAACAAAAAACACAAGCAGAAAAAAAAAAAAAAAAAAAAGAGCCACAGTATAAATATGAAGCAAAATATAGTATGATTTTGAGAAAATGAAGAACAGTAGAAATTCTTTCTCCTGGAAAACAATTTCTACTGGTCAGTTAAGCCGGGACAGGAAGCAGAATTAAGAGATACTCTGAACTGACGTATAATCACTGTATAAGAAATAATGGAGATAAATCATTTCTCTACAGTGTTATTTTGCTGCAAGTCATTTATCAGTATCATATTCTAATTTTCAAATAAAATGGAAAATAACCTGTGTCAACAACGTATGGAGAAACTGGAACCCTCATACATTGCTGGTGGGACTATAAAATGTGACAGCCCCTGTGTTAAACAATTTGGTGATTCCTCAGAAAAATAAATAAAGAATTACACCATTACTAAGCAATTATACTCCTAGGTATAGACCTAACAGAACTGGAAACAGGAGCTCAGATAAGAACATGTGCACATAAATTCTTGAGGCACTTTTCTCAAAAGCCAAAAAGCAGAAGAAAATCCTGTGAGGCTCCTCTGTCCATGGAATCTTCCAGGCAAGAATCCTGGAGTGGGGTGCCACTCCCTTCTCCCGGGGATTTCCCCAATGCCAGGATTGCACCTGAATCTCCTGCACTGTAGGCAGAGTCTTTACCGTCTGAACCACCAGGGAATCCGAGCATATTATAAATACAATGGACTATGACTCAGCTGTGGAAATGCATAAAATACTGGTGTACAGCTGTCATAAGCTGTAACACGGATGGACCCTGATATCAGCTTGCCAGGTGAAAGAAGTCACACATTAAAGACCACATACTGTACACAACTCCACTGAAGTGAATCAAGATGGATAAATCCTTAGAGACAAAATACAAACTGATGATGGACACCAGGTACTGGGAGGAGGTCAGAACGAGGAGAAGCTGATTAAAGAGAACGTCACCTCAGTCAGTCATTCTACAGTAAAGATGTTCTACTCTCAGATCAGCCTTCCTATTTTCATATGTCCACAGTCTTTAAAGATTTCCATAATTTTACTTCATACTGGAAGGCTGTTAGGATCAAATATTTATGATTTTAAAGCCTCTTAGGATCAAGTCTCGAGTTCACTAATCATGTAAGTTTCATGTCATTTTTCCCCTCCATTAAATTCAACTAAAAATTTTAAAACTCTGTTATATTTTTCAAATACTACATCAGTTCATGAATACAAGGTAGGGTTAGGGGTTTTTAGCTTGTTTCTTTTGTATATTAATTATTTGTTTCGCTCTACTAATATACCATTGACCTTAACATAACACAATAAAACTTAAGATATAGCATGTGACTTTTAACCTTGATGCACTCCTGTCCACTTGCTGAACATGCTTTGTCGCCTCTGTTTTTATATTAATTTTACAATCGCCAGGACCAGCGTGACACAGCTTACCCCATTTGCCTCTGAGGCTTAGAGCGAGATGTTTGTGTTCGAGTCTTCAGTCCATCTGGAGTTGACTCTGTGCATCATGTAAGACGGGAGGCCGAGGCCACTCCTCTGCCTGTGACTGCCCAATTTCCCCAACACTATTTACTGAACAGACTATCCTTTGCCCAATCAATATTCTTAGCTCCTTTGTCATAACTTAATATACCATCCAAGTGTGGTTTTATTTCTGTGTTCTCACTTCTTTTACACTAGTCTACATGGCCATTTTTGTGCTAATACCATGCTGTTTAGATTATTATATCTTTGTAATAAAGTTTAAAATCATGAAGTGTGGTGCTTTCAGCTTTGTTCTTTCTCAAGAGTGCTCTATTTAGGGTATTTTGTGGATGCATACAAACTTTAGGATTGCTTTTCTACTTTGTGAAAAATGCCAGCTGACTTTGGATAAGAATTCACTGAATCTATATTGTTCTGGGTGCTATGAACATTTTAGCAACATAATTCTTCCCTTCCATCTGCAGAGAATATTTTTCCATTTCTTTGTGTATACTTCAGCTTATTTCATCAATGTCTTACAATCGTCAGTATCCATATCTTTCAACTCCTTGGTAAAATTTATTCCTGAGTTTTATTCTTTTTGATGCAACTGTAAATGGGACTTTATCCTTAATTTCTCTGATAGTTCCCCGTTGTTGTACTTCAGTTCCTAAGTTGTGTCCAGCCCTTTGTGACCCCATGGATCACATGGGGCAAAGGACAGCCTGTTCAGTAAATAGTATTGGGGAAATTGGGCATGCCAGGCTTCCCTGTGCTTCACTATCTAAGGAGTTTGCACAAACTCATGTCCACTGAGTTGGTGATGCCATCCAACCATCTCATCTCTCATGGTCTGTCACCCACTTCTCCTCATGTTCTTCATCTTTCCCAGCATCAGGGTCTTTTCCAAAGAGTCAGTTCTTCGCATCAGGTGGCCAAAGTATTGGAGCTTCAGCTTCAGCATCAGTCCTTCCAATGGATATTCAAGGTTAATTCCCTTTAGGGTTGACTGGTTTGATCTTGCTGTTCAAGGGACTCTCAAGAGTCTTTTTTAACACCAACAGTTCAAAAGCATCAATTCTTCAACACCCAGGCTTTTTATAGTCCAATTTTCACATATGTACATGACTGTTGAAAAAAACACAGCTTTAACTAGATGGATCTTTGTCAGCAAAGTGATGTCTCTTTTTAATACAGTATCTAGGTTTGTCATAGCTTTTCTTCCAAGCAGCAAGCATCTTTTAATTTCACGGCTGTAGTCACCTTCAGCAGTGATTTTGGAGCCCAAGAAAATAACATCTGTCACTGTTTCCACTTTTTTTCTATTTGCCACGAAGTGATGGGACCAGATGCCATGATCTTATTTTTTTAAATGTTGAGTTTTAAGCCAGCTTTTTCACCCTCCTCTCTCATCTTCATCAGGAGGCTCTTTAGTTCCTCTTTGCTTTCTGCCATTTGAGTGGTATCACCTGAATATTTGAGGTTGTTGATATTTCTCCTGCCAACCTTGATTCCAGCTTGTGATTCACCCAGCCTGGCATTTCACGTGATACACTGTGCATATTAAGTAAGTAAGGTGACGACATGCAGTTTTAACATACTCCTTTCCCAGTTTTGAACCAGTTCATTGTTCCAGGTAGTTCTAACTGATGTTGCTTGATCTGCATACAGGTTTCTCAGAAGACAGGTAAGGTGGTCTGGTATTACAATCTCTTTAAGCATTTTCCACAGTTTGTTGTGATCCACACAGTCAAAGGCTTTAAAGCAGTCAATGAAGCAGAAGTAGATGTTTTTCTGGAATTCCCTTGTTTTCTTCTATGACACACTGGATATTGGGCATTGATCTCTGGTTCCCCTGCCTTTTCTAAACCCAGCCTGTACATCCGGAAGTTCTCAGTTCACATACTGCTGGAACCTCAACTGAAATATTTGGGCATTACCTTCATAGCATGAGGAATGAGTGAGACTGTACAGCAGTTCTTAGTCTCTTCTTGCTTCTGTTAGGTCCTTGCCATTTCTATCCTTTTTTGTACCCATCTTTGCATGAAATGTTCCTTTGGTATGTCTAGTTTTCTTGAAGAGATCTCTAGTATTTCCCATTCTATTGTTTTCCTCTATTTCTTCACGCCATTTTCTTAAGAAAGCCTTCTTATCTCTGCTTGCTATTCTCTGAAACTCTGCATTCAGTTGGGTCTGTCTTTCCCTTCCTGCCTTGCCTTTCATCTCTCTTCTTTACTCAGCGATTAGTATCTGTAAAGCCTCCATCTGCCTTACTGCATTACTCTTTCTTTGGGATGGTTTTGTCACTGCTTCCTGTACAATGTCATGAACATCCATCCATAGCTCTTTAGGCACTGTGTCTACCAGATCTAACTTGTTGAATCTGCTCATCACCTCCACTGTATAACTATTAGTGTACAGAAATGCAACTGATTTTTGTATATTGATTTTGTATCCTGCAACTTTAGTGAACTTAGTAACAGGATTTTTTCTGGTGGTGTTTTCAACATATAATATTATACCTCTGACAATAAAAAGTTCTATTCCTTTCTGATCTGAATACTTTTTCTTATTCTTGATTTCTCTGGCTAGTATTTCCAGTATTATGTCAAACAAAATTGGTGAGGTTGTTCCTTTAATATGAGGAACACCATCTTTTTCTCATGGTTACGCATTACAAAAACAACTGTGATATACAGCCCAAGTAAAGAATACTCAGCTCCTTGGGGATGGGGGTAGCGGGGCGGGCAGGGGAGGCAGGAAGCTTGGGCATTCTTATCATCCACCTGATCTCAGGGAAAAGGCTTTTAGCTTTTCACTATTAAGTATGATGTTACCTATGGTTGTTCGTATGTGGTCTTTACTGTGTTTAATAAGTTGCCACTATGTCCTGTTTCTTGAGAGCTTATACCATGAATGGATGCTGAATTCTGTCAAATGCTCCTTCTGCATCTACTGAGATGATCATATGATTTTCATCCTTTGTTTTATTAATGCAGTGTATCACAATGATTTCAGGATGCTGAACCACACTTACATCCCTGCAAAGACAGAAAAATCCCACTTGATCCGGTTGTATAATCTCCATGTACTATTGAATTTGGCTGAATACACTTTGTTGAGGATTTCTGCATCTGCATTCATCAGAGCTATTGGCTGGTAACTTTTTTGTAGTTTCCACACCTGGTTTTGGTCTCAGGGTAATGCTTACCTGATAAAACAGAAATGTGCCCTCCTCTTATGTTTTCTGCAAGAGTTTGAGATGGTTTGATGTTAATTCTACTTTGAACGTTTGGCAGAATTAATCAGTGAAGCCATCTGTGCCAGAACGTGGCTAGCACTTTTCTGATTCAATCTATCAGATTATTCAGATTCTCTCTTTCTTCAATATGATAGGTTGCATATTTCTAGAAACTTAACCACTTCTAATTTGTCCAATTTGTTGGTGAATAATTATTCATAGTAGCTTCTTATGAACTTCTGTATTTCAGTGCTGTTGTTTTCCCCACCTTGGTATATCCAGCTTAAGTCTTCTCTATTTCATCTTTAAAAACCAACAACATCTTTAAAACCAACATCATCTTTAAAAACAACAACTTCGTTTCACTGATATTATCTGTTGTTATTTTAATTTCTATTTATTTGTGTTCTTTGTTTTTCCCATTATTCAACTAATCCTTGACATGTAATTTGAGTGATTTATTTGGGCTTTCTATTCTTTTTCTTCTCTGTGTGCAGTTTTTTTTTCCATTGAATGAAATTGATTCTATAGGGTTCTATAAATTTTATTCTTCAAATTCTATAGTGCTCTACAATTTTCAAAAATTTTACACACGTGATTCACATACTTCTATAATATTCCTTCCCCCCCCGACCCCTCTGTTGCCCTTCCCCAGTTCCTTCTCCCAGCTGGTAAACACTAGTTGGTTCTCTAGAAGACTGTTTCGTTTTTGTCTCATTCATCGATTTGTTGTAGTTTTAGATCCCACGTGTACGTGGTACTGTACAGTGTTTGTCTTTCTCTGACTCACTTTACTCAGAATAACGCCCTCCAAGTCCATCTATGTTGCTCCAGATGGAATATCTCATCACTGGCCAATGGCTGAGTAGCATCCCAGTGTGTGTGTTTGTACACAAAACATCTTCTTTCTCCACTCATCTGCTCACAGGCACTTAGGGCACTCCCGTGGACTGCACTCATAAGCAGTGCTGCCATCAGCAGTGGCTGCAAGCAGCTTCTTGACAGTGTCTGTATTTTCTCCAAATATGTGCCCAGGAGTGGGGCTGCTGGACCAAGTGGTAGTTCTTTTTTTTCATTTTTTGAGAAACTTCCAAACTGTTTTTCACAATGGTTGCACATATGTCCATTCTAATCAACAGGGTACAAGGGTTTTCTTTCTTTCCACATCCTCGCCAACGTTTGTTATTTGTGTTCTCTTCGACGACAGCCATTCTAACCAGAGTGTGAGGTGGTATTTCATCACGGAAGTATCACCACTGAGGTACTATCTCAAACAAACGCACATGCTTTGACTTGTATTTCCCTGATTATTAGTGATGCTGAGCATCTTTTCATGTGCCTACTGGTCATCTGCATTTCCTCTTTAGAAAAATGTATTCAGTTCATCTGCCCATTTTTTAATCACTTTTTTGGTATATTGAGTTAAATGAACTATTACACATGTTGGATATTAACCCCTTATTGGTCACATCATTTGCAAATCTCTTGTATTTTTCTTACATTGATGGCTTCCTTTGCTGTACAGAAACTTTAAATTTAATTAGGTCCTATTTGTGTATTGTTGTTTTTCTTTTTTTTGCTTTAGGAGATGAATCCAAAAACTACTGCTGTGATTTATTTCAGAGAGTGTTCCGATTCTAGGAGTTTATAATATCTGGTCTTACATTTAGGACTTTAGTCTATTTTTTAGTTTATTTTTCTTTCTTGTGTTAGAGAATACTACAATTTCATTCTTTGACATGTATCTGCCCAGTGTTCCCACACTACTTATTGAAGAGACTGTCTTTGCTCCATTGTGTATTTGTGCCTCCCTTGTCAGATTAATTGACCATAAGCATGTGGTTTATTTCTGGGCTCTCTATTATGTTCCACTGACATATGTATCTTTTTTCAATTATTGTAGCTTTGTAGTGTAGTCTGAAATCAGGATATGTGATTCCTCCAGCTCTTTTCTTCTATCTCAAATTTGCGTTATCTGTTTGAGGTCTTTGGTGTTTTCATGTCAAATTTTAATTTATTTATTCCAGTTCTGTGAAAAATGCCATTGATATCTTGATAGGAATTGCACTGAATATGGAGATTGCCTTAGTAATGGTCAGTCAGTTCAGTTCAGTGGCTCAGTCGTGTCTGACTCTTTGTGACCCCATGAATCACAGCACATCAGGCCTTCCTGTCTATCACCAACTCCCAGAGTTCACTCAAACTCATGTCCATCAAGTCGGTGATGACATCCAGCCATCTCATCCTCTGTCGTCCCCTTCTCCTCCTGTCCCCAATCCCTCCCAGCATCAGTGTCTTTTCCAATGAGTCAACTCTTCGCAAAAGGTGGCCAAAGTATTGGAGTTTCAGCTTGAGCATCAGTCCTTCCAATGAACACGCAGGACTGATCTCCTTTAGAATGGATTAGTTGGATCTCCTTGCAGTCCAAGCGATTCTCAAGACTCTTCTCCAACACCACAGTTCAAAAGCATCAATTATTCAGCACTCAGCTTTCTTGACAGTCCAACTCTCACATCCATACATGACCACAGGAAAAACTATAGCCTTGACTAGACAGACCTTTGTTGGCAAAGTAATATCTCGGCTTTTTAATATACTATCTAGGTTGGTCATAACTTTCCTTCCAAGGAGTAAGCATCTTTTAATTTCATGGCTGCAATCACCATCTGTAGTGATCTTGGAGCCCAAAAAAATAAAGTCTGACACTGTTTCCACTGTTTCCCCATCCATTTCCCATGAAGTAATGGGACCAGATGCCATGATCTTCGTTTTCTGAATCTTGAGCTTTAAGCCAACTTTTTCACTCTCCTCTTTCATGTTCATCAAGAGGCTTTTCTTTAGTTCTTCTTCACTTTCTGCCATAAGGGTGGTGTCATCTGCATATCTGAGGTTATTGATATTTCTCCCGGCAAACCTGATTCCAGCTTGTGCTTCTTCCAGCCCAGCATTTCTCATGATGTACTCTGCATAGAAGTTAAATAAGCAGGGTGACAATATACAGCCTTGACGGACTCCTTTTCCTATTTGGAACCAGTCTGTTGTTCCATGTCCAGTTCTAACTGTTGCTTCCTGACCTGCATATAGGTTTCTCAAGAGGCAGGTCAGGTGGTCTGGTATTCCCATCTCTTGAAGAATTTTTCACAGTTTATTGTGATCCACACAGTTAAAGGCTTTGGCGTAGTCGATAAAGCAGAAATAGATGATTTTCTGGAACTCTCTTGCTTTTTCGATGATCCAGCGGATGTTGGCAATTTGATCTCTGGTTCCTCTGCCTTTTCTAAAACCAGCTTGAACATCTGGAAGTTCACGGTTCATGTATTGCTGAAGCCTGGCTTGGAGAATTTTGAGCATTACTTTACTAGCGTGTGAGATGAGTGCAATTGTGCGGTAGTTTGAGCATTCTTTGGCATTGCCTTTCTTTGGGACTGGAATGAAAACTGACCTTTTCCTGTCCTATGGCCACTGCTGAATTTTCCAAATTTACTGGCAGTTAGTAATGGTAGTAACAGTCAATTTAACAACATTAATTCTTCCAATTCAAAAATATATTTTCCCATCTGTTTGTGCTGTCGATTTCTTTCATTGGTATCTTACAGTTTTCTGAGTACAAGTTTTTTATCTCCTTACTGAGGTTTGTTCCTAAGTATTGTACTCTTTTTGATGAGATGGTAAATGGAACTGTTTCCTCAATCTCTCTCTCTGATAATTCATTGCTGGTGTATAGAAATGCAAGAGATTTCTATATATCAATTTTGTATCCTGCAATTTTACTGAATTCACTGATGAGCTCCAATGGTTTTCTGGTGGCATCTTTAGGATTTCCTATTATAGTATCATGTCACCTGCAAACAGTGACAGTATTACTTCCTCCTTTCTAATATGGATTTGTTTTATTTCTTTTTCTTCTCTGATTGCTGAGGCTAGGACCTCCAAAACTGAGCTGAATAAAATTGAAGATAGTGGACACCCCTGAGATTTCCTTTCTTAATACAGGTGCTTATTGCTATAAACTTTCCTCTTAGAACTGCTTTAGCTTTTAATACATTGGATTGAGCATAATTTTTATCTTCTTTTTACTTTTCTGTATATACTAAACTTTCTAAAATATATATTACATTTTTAATTTTTGACTGTCTGTAATTTGTGAAAAGGATAAAAATGTTACATAAAATCAGAAGGAACACTAGATTAGACCACTTTGGGGGGAAAATATGTTATTCTAAGCTGATATAAAGGACTTAGAAGTTTGAAATATTTTAAAGCAAGAATGATGAGAGCATCAGCATGCACAATTTACAAAGATAGAATGAAAAAAATAGAACTTTTAAAAATTCACCTTACTATAAAGGAATGATTCTATTAAAGATTTTCTTCCATTTATACTTTGAAATATGACCACTGGTATCTGTGTTCTTACTGCAAAAGAACCAATAAGTGCTCCAATATTTTTCAGCAGTTTCACAGTTCTTTCCCCAAGTCATCTGATAACTTGAATCAAAAGAAATGAGAAGCACAGAGAAGACAGCAGAAAAGCAGCTGGACTGAAACAAAAAAACAAATTGCCTCATTCCATTTATTTTCCCTACAAGTCAGTCATAAAGTGATCTACACTAGGACTTTTTGAAATTGCAAAAGTGATCCATCATTGGATAGGGAAATAAATGTAATTATGGGTATCAGTATATATTAAATAAAGTATACAAAAAATGTAATAAAATAGAACACAGTATACATTCAAGGTAGCCAAGGCAGAATTGTTTCACCAACTTTTGTTAGCTTCATTTGTGCATTTATGCCTGAGGAATATGTCTCATAAATACAAAATTTATTTCTTACTAAGGGTTGTGGTAAAAAAAAAAAAAATGTGAATCCTACCTATTTGATATACCTTCAACTCTAAGTTCAATCATTCTAAATTTGCAACACCTTCAACAAACTTAATGAACATCAGAATGTAGGTAGGTAGGTAGGAAGGTAGGAACGAAAGAAAGAAAAAAGGTAAAGAAAAAGGAAAAGAGATAAGAATACAAAAAGTAAAGTCTTCAATAAGAAAAGGGCTGAAAGTATTCTGGTGTGAAAATATTTTAAAGCCCAATGCAAGTTTAATTAAGAAAGAAGGAAAACAATGAAGAAAAAGAAAAGACTGGAAGTTGGTGGGTCAATAGATAAATGGAAAGAAATTGTCAAAGAACTCTATGTTACAGGGTAACATTATTCCCTGACTGAGTCTGCAATCTAAACTCAGTATAAGTGTATAAACACATACATACACATATACACATACACGGAGAAGGAAATAGCAACCCATTCTAGTATTCTTGACTGGAGAATTCAATGGACAGGGGAGCCTGGTGCGCTACAGTCCATGGGATCACAAAGAGTCGGACATGACTGAACACACAGCATATACACATACATACACATCAACACACATTTTCTGTACACAAATCTGTAAAACAGATTATGATAACCATCATAAGGGTATTATTATGAAATGAACATTTATTATTCCCCAAAACTAAATCTTAATTCCCAGCGTAATGGCATAGGAGTGAGTTCTCTGTGAGGTGATCAGGTCCTGAGGGTGGAGCCCTCATAAATGGGATTGGTGCCCTTATAAACAGAGACCGTAGACAACTCTTTTATTCTTCCACCGTGTAAAGACAGCAGGAAGACGCCCATCTATGAACGAGCATGTGGATCCTCACCAGACACAAAATTTACTAGCATCTTGATCTTAGACGTCCCAGTTTCCAAAACAGTGAAAAATAAATTTCTGTGATTTGTAAGTCACACAATCTATGGGATTTCTGTTATAGAAGCCAGACTAAGACAGATGTTAATAGCACTGAACTTAAAACGTACGTTTTGAAATTAACGTATACATACCTTTCAGGAAAACTTTATTGATCCACAAATCTAACTGACACTTGCAAATGCATGTTCCTGTTACGGCCCACAGATGATGGCAGGCTCTGTGCAACAGAATTCTCCAATAAAATCTTGGTTGGCCAATAGGAAGTAAACAGTCAAGAAACAGAGATCAGCTGAGCTCTGCCTCAGCTGAGCTTCAGGATAAACAGCAAATACCTAGAAGAATAAATAAATAAAATAGCTTCAAATATGCCTAGCCCTATGCAAAGGAGTCAAAGCCATCAATGCAAAAAGCTGAAAAAATTTATGCCATATTTTTGGCTCTTAGGAGACAAATGTTAGCTTAAACATTAATCACCCTTTCCATCATCTAAAATAGAAGAAAGAAACTCACTTTATAATACTCACAGCATTATAATACCAAAAAAACCCTAAAACACCTCAATATAAAATACATCACCTCTTATCACTTTGTTTCACTGACATGAAGTAAAAGTGTTCAAATAAGAAATGCACTATTCTAATACATAATAAAATAATAAGTATTAAAATTACATAAGCTAGAAAATGGAAATCTGACATTTTAAAACAAATGTGAAAAAACTCCACTGAAAACTAATTCCAAAGTACTAGTAAAATGTAAAATTAGAATACAGTTGTATCAGTGTGGCAAGTAAATATTATTTGTGAATTAATAATTAACTTCCATAGCCTTTTTGCCTACAGAAAAACATTTATCACCTTTAGTAATATACTTTAATACACTTCCACAAATCCTATCTGACAGGGATACATCTCTACATAAAATTTTCAAGAATATCCACAAAATTTTTTAAATATCTATCTAAAGTAAAGAACCTCTAAAGGATAATAAATTATCAAACAATATGATCACTCTTTTCTAGATTTCATTCTGTAGTAGCTTATAGCTTATTGGTGACTCAGCATATGCACAAAAAGATAATACTTAGGCAATAAAAAGTAAAATATAAATCAAAACCATGGAATTGAAAAGCATTATAACAGGTATATATGAAACTTCTGGGATCAAAAGAAATTACTTAAAACACATTTTAACATCATATGCTACTAAAACCAAATAACAAAGTATGATTTCTAAAGACTACAAATGAATGCAGCATTGATCACTACATAGATCTACAGAAACTGTTTCATGCTCCTGTAACTGAATATAATTCATGTTTTGTTTGCTTGTTAGATAAAGAGAATGATTTATTACATTCTGATGGAGCATTTCCTTATTTTAACTTTCAATCTTATCTGAAAAGTTACAAACAATATGTTTCTAAGTTATATAATCTATAAATGGAAAACACCCAGATAACAGCAACAGCGTCTTGGACAGAACTCCAGTCACATGGTTTTTCTGTATGGTTGAACTAAAAATTGCCGCACCACTGAAACAAAGCATGTCTCTATTTCTCACCTTTCTCTTGTAAAAATACAGACCATTTTTATATTATGGATGTCTCTTTAAAGACATTTGAGGATCTATCAATTATTCCAACATATGTGTATTTGATGAATGTACGTTTATGTAAAACTTAGTATAGACTGTCATACTACTGTGTCAACACTACTCAAGAGAATGATGGCTATTCCTTCAGAAAGTACGAGTGTAAACAAAGAAAAAGTAACATTATAATCAGTGTCCTCAAAAGTTGTGATTTGTTTTATTCCTAAATACTTATTTTACACTACAGTCAATTTTACACGTCCTATACTACTTGGGATTGTGGTTCACTTTCTTGTTCAGATAGGACGTGTCCATTAAAAGAGTTCACTGACATACCACCAAAGAAACCAAGAAGGAAGGACTGCAGGGAAGATCAGGAAGCAGGGATGGTTAGCTCACAGAAGCGTGTGTATTATGCCTAGACTTGTTCAGCAAGCCACAAGCAGGAGGAGTGTTTACCACAGTCTCACTGAAAGGATATACCAGTTTTTCTTCCAGTTATTCTCTATGGAATTGCATAAACACTGAGAAATCTAGAAATAGACATACACATGCACATATAAAAATTATTGTCAGTGTATAAGTTACTGCTGCCCTGGGACTGCAATAATTTATGTAACATCTGTTTTCATATTTTTCTAATTTTTTTCCTAATTAACATGCATATTTAACGCATAAATGCTCAGACCACCTCTTTTTTCTGCTGACTGTGCCTCTTTATTTTTGAAGTTGTGCACTCCTAGGGAGAATTCAGGATAGATGGAAACCAAAATCTTATTGAAAGCCCTAATTTCACAATGTAAACAACAGTACTAAACCAATTTTCAAGAAAAGACTACAGCCTTACGAGTTTTCACAAGAACATTTCAATCTGCTAACAACAGTCCTACGGTAAATTAAGGTCAAAATACCAAAAAGTAACACAAAAGCACTATTTCAATAATATGTTCATCTTCTTCATTCTTTTTTTCTAGCTTTTATAAGGACCCTCAAAAAAAAAAAAACTTTTATAACTTCTATAGTTTCTTGTCTTGGTAAATTTTGGTAGCATTTTTAAAGTTTTATGCCTTAAGCAAATAACATAAATAAATACATCCCATTTATTTATCCCATAAATAAAAACATCCCTTCCATTACAAGGGCAGAGCCTACATCTTAAAGCTGTCAGCAGAGACTTCAGCAGTCGGTCTCAAGCTTCAGTGTCTACAAAAATCTAAGAAGCTTCTTAAAATGGAGATCCCGAAGCAGACCATCCCAAAGATAAGGATACAGCAGCGAAGAGATGACTTCAAGAAGCTTTCTCAAAGATATCAACCAGTAACAACTACTCTCCATTTTTCAGGCGCACAATCTTCAAATTATTTGTTGAATATATATAATACTTCATCTAGTCCAATTAAACTGTACTCAACTTAATACAAAGATCTCAAATGTGTTTCTGAACCACTAGTATCAAGGTTCCTTTTCAACAGAAAGAGGAGTAATTAAACAAAAGCAGTTTTAACTATACATAAAATGTCTCTACCAAATTTGATTTTCCTTAACACAAATTTTAGTCTTAAACTAAATCACTTAGGAATTTCCATGTCAAAAGACATAGCAATGTTTAAGGGAGATGAATGGTCATAAAGGAAAATACTGTTGTATAAGTTAACTGACTAAACAAAATATGTTGTTGATAAGTAAAAAAAAAGTTAAAAGTATGTAAAAGTGCCTAATACAATAACAGTTATCCAAAAAAAAAAAAAAAAAAGTAAGAGTTTACATCTAACTCTCAGTGATACAAATGGATGCTAAGCATACACTGGCACCAAAGCAGCATCAAGACAGAAAACATCTGCTGTGCTTCCAGATGCCTCAGATCGCTTGGAAAAATTAAAGCATGCCCATCTTCCTTCTGCAGGCACCTCCACTGTCACTAGGCAAGTGTACACTCCGTTCACTGTCCCAGCAACCCCATTAATCTGACGGACTGGAAGGGCTGCCTAAACAGCATTCCTGAAAGACTCTAAAAAATTCTAATACTCCAAACTTCCACCCAAGTTAATGGGAATAAAATTTTTTTAATTTTGAAGTTTGAAGATAGATGTTATTCTTTCAAGGTTTATGTATGAAGTATGAGCAGGTTAAAGTTTATTACATACTGTCTCCTTGTATTCATCTGAACCAAAGAAAACATCCACTCAGGCTTGTTTAACTACATGTATACCTGTGGTGGATTCATTTCGATATTTGGCAAAACTAATACAATATTGTAAAGTTTAAAAATAAAATAAAATTTAAAAAATAAAATAAAATAAAAACTCGAGCTGCAAAAAAATAAATAAATAAAAATAAAAATTATAATATTAAAAAATAAAAAAAACTACATGATTTACATTAGGAAGTTGTTTGAAAACATACTTTAGTGACAATAATATCAATATTCTAACATTATTATTGATATTTATATGGAGTATCTCACTTAATGCCACCTTACCTGCAGCCATGAAATTAGAAGACAAATGCTTCTTGGCAAGAATGCTGTAACAAACCTAGGCAGTGTATTAAAAAGCAAAGATATCACTTTGCCAACAAAGGTCCATATAGTCAAGGCTATGGTCTTTCTAGTAGTCATGTACACATGTGATAGCTGGACAATAAAGAAGGCAGAGTGCCAAAGAACTGATGCCTTTGAACCATGCTGCTGGAGAAGACTCTTGAGAGTCCTATGGAAAGCAGGGATATTAAACCAGTCAATCTTAAAGGAAATCAACCCTGAATACTCTTTGGAAAGATTGATGCTGAAGCTGAAGCTCCAATACTTTGGCCACCTGATGCCACCAGCTGACTCACTGGAAAAGACCCTGATGCTGGGAAAGATTGGGGACAGGAGAAGAGGGTGTCAGAGAATGAGATGGTTGGATAGCATCACTGATTCAACAGACATGAACTTGGGCAAACTGCGGGAGATGGTGAGGGACAGGGAAACCTGGTGCAGTCCATGGTGCTGCAAAGAGTTGAACACGACTTGGCAACTGAACAACAAAACCCCCACCCTACCTTACACCAAAACAAACAAACAAAAACAGTTAATAAGAACTTAAGGGAACTAACTTGTCCAAGACCTTATCACTAAGAAATCTGCACCCAGAGGTCACATGGTCTTAACCACAATTTCATGCTACTTCAATTCAAAGCAATTATATGTGTAATACGTAACTCCCCTTAGTTTCACAAATCTTTATATAGGCAATGATCCCTAAAGCACTGACACAATCTAAATCCGTTTCTTTGATTTTTATGGTAAATGAAATACTTCCAGGTTGTCCTAATTATAAAATGTATCTTCATTTCCAAAATCACTCTTCATCTTAGAGCTCTTATAATAGCATATGATGTTTCTGTTGTTTAGTTGCTAAGTCGTGTCTGACTCTTGCAGTCCCCTGGACTGTATATTTTCTCTCAGTCAGGCTCATTTTTCACAAATGGTACCAAGTTAGACCCCCACACAAACTTAAGCTCCAGGCAAAACAGACACCAATGGATGTATAATTAAAGAAGAGAAAACTTCTTATGATTTGAGTATTATACCTTCTTATTTTTCTCTTGATGGCAATGTAACCTCACTTCTTTGCATCCTGATCCATTTAGGGTCAAGCTTGGATATTAAGTTCAAATTAGCTTACAAATAAGAAACAGATCAGTCTCAATCACCCTAAATAAACCAAAAGAAGTTGAGTCATTTCTGAGAGTTGCTTTCTGAGAGGTCCGTTTCCATATCGGGAGACCAGTCTAAATCCCCAAAATGAGTTAGAAAATTCCCAGGACTGTGGTTACCATAAAAAAGAGGCAGATTCAACCTGACTCAAAAAGATGAAAAATTCACTTAAGCATATGTTAGTTTTTGTGCATTTCTTATGGCAGACATGAGGCATGGGACTTTTCAAAGTAGACATCCTTCACAGTACAATAAAGATACAAACATACTTTAAGTATTCCTCTTTTAAGTATGTTCCTGTAACTAAGATGAAAATAAATAAGATTTCTGAAGAAATTATTTTAGATTAAACAGAGTCCAACTTTAAGCATCATCCATAATTTTATTCTGTATTTTAAATTCTCAGTTCCAGACTTGTTAAATTATTTCACATTTCATTAACTACTCCTCCTTATGTTATTCCATTTGTTTCAGAGTTCCTTTTTCAATCTATTGCCTTTTTGTAACATCACCTGCCTGACACCTTTTATCCAATAAAAACTCTATTTTGTTCAAACTGCAGAGAGAAAAACTCAAACCATAGTTGATTGCACTGGAGGAAAACCTATGAAAAGTAGTCACTGTTCCAAGTTATTTCAGAATTCTGAGGAAGCTTTAGTTTTCAGAAAACAGAAGTGCACAAAACTAATTAAAACCAGAACAGAAAAGTTAGCTCTACAAAGGACTCAGTTATTTAACACATGTATTTTTTCTTCATTGTGGCTCAAGACTTTGTCATCACTTACTTTACTACCGAACTATTGTTCCTTTATTGGCCTCCCTGCCTATAAGCACCTTGTCAAAAAGAAATAAAAGAAACCTAAACTGGATCATGTTGCTACTGATTAGCAGTGTAGAAAAATACCCGAATCAATGACTGGGTGGTTAGTATTTTAGGGCTTCCCAGGTGGCACAGTGGGAAAGAACCTGCCTGTCGACGCAGGAGACAGGGGTCCATGCCTGAGTCAGGAAGATCACCTGGAGCAGAAAATGGCAACCCACCCCAATATCTTGCTGGGAGTATTTTATGGACAGAGGGGCCTGGCGTGCTACAGTCTTTATGGTCTCACAGAGCTGGACATGATCGAGCGACTGAGCACAGCACAGTGAGTACTGAGAAAGATAGTTCCAGGAGGAGGACAGAATGCTGACCACCGAGCTAGCACAGCAGCTACACAGATGGAGGAGCAGAGACAGACATGAGACAAACGGTGGCTCCCAGAAGCAGAGATGGAGGAAGGGAAAGGAGTGCAGCAGACTCCCCAGGTTCCCAACCCAGCAGGCAGGCAGATTATCTGTGCCATAAAAGGAAGTTTTAAAAATTTTAAGGTGAGAGGAGAAGAGATAAGAAAAAAGGCTGATTAAGAGTAAAAGCACAAACTACTGAATACTCATGACTTCACATACACGCCTACTTCAGAATCCTGCCTCCTGAAAAAGGGATGCTGAGGACCAAGTAAGTAACAAATGAGCAGTCTCAACTTTAATTCTGCTCACTTTTGTAATATTAAGCAAACTAACTTCACTGACTAAAACGAAATTTAGAAAACAGATCATGCCACTAATTCCTCATGTATTTGAGGTTTCATTTTATTTTAGAAAGGCTCCTCAGCTCTGGACACACCAGTTCAAGCCTAGAAATATCTCCAATTGATACTCTCTTTAACATTGTTGCCAAGGTGTGATCTCTATAATTCACATATCTCACTTTGAGCTACTTGTTGGTATAAATTATCCAGCTGAATTTTAAATTTTGTATTGTTACTTGTTTAGTGAGTTTGAAACTAATAGTTCAGCAAAACAGAGACAGAAAGATCACACATGTATCAATGTGATAGGCATTAATTTAAGATTAAACTTTCTAAACGACTAATTTCTAAATAGTTTTCAACAGGTTATCCCTGATAGACCATGCATACATATATACTGGGGAAACAAACATATTTTTAATGGCATTCCTTCTCAATTATCTCCAAATTAGTGTTCAGGTTGGCCAAAAACACATCCTAAGCCTTATTAGTATAAATGTACAACAAATACAGAAAACTCTCAGAATAAGTCTTCAAAAAGAAAATTATTATTCTAAGAATAAATGATAATAAAACTTATAGAAAATTCAGATCTATGGCCTATTTCACCCCACATCCAAAACTGACATAACCACTTGGAAAGAGTTCCAAAGAGATTATCCAAACACTTGTTCAAAGCAATTCCAGAATTTCCTTATGAAGAACTCGTCACTCTTGCCAGAAGGCTAGACTTGTTTCGGACCCCGGAGTTCTTCAGTCAGAACATGTTTAAAATGAGGGAGTACGTTTTAGATTTAAGCCACTTTTATAGCTGTTAAAACAAAGAAACACTACTGACTAGAAAACAGCTCACAAGGTAACAAGATTCAATCATGTACATATTATGTTATTAATATGTATAAATTACTTTTAGGAAACAGAGTTTAATTCTTAAATATGAGAATTTAAAAAAATAAATACTAAGTTTAAAAAATACTGTGGTGTATTTTTTTTTTAAACTACGAATCCTCTATTTGACCCTACAATCCCAGGGACGGGGGAGCCTGGTGGGCTGCCGTCTCTGGGGTCGCACAGAGTCGGACACGACTGAAGCGACTTAGCAGCAGCAGCTTAGTCTGTCTTGATTTCTACTGAACCAAGATTTGATGCCTAGAAACCACATAACATAACTTTTTTCATTTGTAAGCTATGATACTCTGAGTTCAGCTTAGGCTTCCACCTGTCCCGAACATCCATCTATAGATTGATTCAGTTCTCTTCAGTACTAAGTTTACTTCTTATAAAAAATTTCTCACCAGAGCAAGAACTATTTGCAAAGCAGCTGAGCTGCATTTTCTAATGGACTGGACTTCCAAGCCTTCACACAATTAATATTGCCAGTGTGTCTGTATGAATGACTCACAAACTTGATTTTGTTTAATATTTAATTTATTTATTTGGCTGTGCCAGGTCTTCATTACGGCACTCGGGACTGTACTTGCAGCATGTGGGATCTAGTTTCCTGACCAGGGTTTGAACCCAGGTCCCCGCATTGGGACCACAGAGTCCCAGCCACTGGATCATCAGGGAAGTCCCTTGATTTTGTTTTAAAACAGTCAAGCTCTTAAAATATAAAAAATATTAGTTACATAATATCATACACTTCTACAAAACCATACAATCCAAACATACACGAGCAAACTTTAAGGAGAATTTACCTAAGAAAATCCCAGAGTTTTCAGGACTTCAAGTCTTAGCAGAAATGAATTATATGTACTAAAAATGTTTAGTTTAACCTGGCATTTTTATAGCAACTAGAATTCTGCTGTTGAGAATTTTCTGAACTTACAGCTCATTTTGATCATGCCAGGTTGCTTGGACACAGAAAACAGGAGCAAATATTTTTAAAAAGAAAAATGATAGTCTTTCAGGAACCAGAAAATGTGATCAGATAGGAGAACAAAGTTCACCATACATGGAGGCTCATTTTATCAACTTGGGTGATTAAAGATCAGATGAGTGTGTATCATTTTGGGGAAGCACAACAGTAAACATTAACATGTACATAATAGCATGCGCGACTGCGGCAGACAAGTCTTGTGAGGTTTCTGCGATTCATGCAAACAAAGGGGAGGGGGGCTTTGTTAACATCCAGTAATGCAATACGGGAATTGTGTTTACACCGCATATAATAATAGATGTTTTCATGATACTGAATAGACTTCTTCACACAAAGATGAAGATCATTCACCAAATTATTGTGACTACTGTATTATATCCTGAAAAATAATGATAAATCATACAAGCCTGCTCTGTAATTCCTGGTCCATTTATCTTGCTAGTCTCCCTCTTCTAAACTGTGATACACTAGAGCACAAGAAAAATGGATTTCTTATTTCATCACTGCCCTACTGTCCACCTCCCTGCCCGTTCCTCCATAAAGTCAATCATGTTTCTTAGTAGGATTTAATTTTCATCAAGTATTTTTATTTTTTTACTCACATATTTGGTTACCTATGATAAATGAAGTATGAGACTATTATAGTAAGTATAACATCAGATAAAGGACTGACACAGCATTTTGGTAAGGAAAATCAGGATTAGTAATTATTAATTTATATGGAAATTTTTATTTCATAATTTTGAATATACAAATTAAAATAATTAGCATAAGAAATGTTTGGTTTACTGTAATTCAAGATGACAGAATTATATTCCTTCAGAAAAGTTAAATATAGCACTTTACAATACTAAAGCTTTATAAGGGTGCAGCTCACACATTTTAAAAACCTTGTTTAAATCACACATACACTTTTGACAAATGGGTAATTATCACAGTGACAAAAACAACAATAATGACAAAAAATAACCCCAAAGTACTATATCATATCATGGCCCCAGAGAAGGATCCCAGTGCACACCAACGGCTTCCGATAAAACAGGAAACTCCAACTCTGGCTAAACTGCACACAATAGTAAGAAAGAGGAGAAAACTGAGAAGAAATGGCTTTATCAAATTCTCCTCCAACAGTTAATTTAATTTTACTGAGGAAAATGATTAACCATGCAAAAGCTGCTATAGTTATTAGATTAAAACCAAGTATTTTCCAGGATATCTTTTGGAAAGTAATGTACAGCTAATACTCCACAGAAATGATCCAAAAAATCAGGTAACTATTGATTTTAAAAGTAATCATTTTAAAAAATCATCTTTATTTTCAAGACAGTTAATAGAGTATTATTAGATTGAGGTTATTATAACCCATTAATACAAACTGCAAATTAACATCTCCTGTTCACTATGTAAAAACTCTGTGCTGCTGCTGCTGCTCAGTCGCTTCAGTCGTGTCCGACTCCGCGCGACCCCACAGACAGCAGCCCACCAGGCTCCTCCGTCCCTGGAATTCTCCAGGCAAGAACACTGGAGTGGGTTGCCGTTTCCTTCTCCAGTGCATGAAAGGAAAAGTGAAAGTGAAGTTACTCAGTCGTGTCCAACCCTCAGCAACCCCATGGACTGCAGCCTATCAGGCTCCTCTGTCCATGGGATTTTCCAGGCAAGAGTACTGGAGTGGAGTGCCATCGCCTTCTCCTCAAAACTCTGTAAACAGTAGTAAATAAAAATTGAATACAAACTTAGTCCATTTTAAGCTTTTACATAATGACTTATGGGGCTTTCAGCCTCCCTCCAACATGATGACCTTCACTATTACTTGAACATCCATATAAATTAGAAACTGCATTATCGATTTTCTGTACTCATCCTAGTTAATAACTCAATACACCTGGTACCTATGCTTTTTTTCCCCCGTATTTGAAACCTACAGATATCAGAGATTGTGAAGAAAAAGAAATCAAAATTGGGCTTAAAGGGAAAAAAAAGTAGAGTACATGTGCAAATTCAGAGCTGACCCTCTTACTCCCCAAATCCATTTCATTCTTGCTGATTTCTGAAGAGCTGTCATCAATCCACAACCTTCAGGATTCAAAACAAGGCCTATGTAATCAAGGAGCAAAGTGTCTACTCATTTCTTGAAGAACAGACTACAAATCTTTTTATGTATGAAGTGTTCTGGAGGTTTGCTGTCAGTAAAACACTCCATATCACACAACCCATTAGAAGCAAAACTATAGCATCGTTTCAGGAGACTCAGAAAAAAAAATTTGATAATACTCAACACCATTCATTTTTTTTTTTTTAATCCAAAACAAATTTTAACTAGAAAAACAAGAAAACTACCTTAAAGTGATGAAGTGAATGAAATGAATCTTTCAAAAATCCATAGCAAACATAATACACAATGATGATATTGGCATTTTCCTCACTCCAGCCTGTGAGGCAGGTAGAGCCTGTGGCATCTTTTCTACTAGAGAGACCTGAGACAGAGAGAAGTGGAGTGTGAGCCAGGACAAAAGAAACGTGGGCCTCCCACCACAGGCAGGGAGGAGAAGCTTGGCTGCTAGTTTCACAGGAGGCAGGGTCCCTTAGAGTCGGTCACTGAGTCCCTGCTCCAGGCCTGCCCTGCAGCAGCCAGAGGAGCCCACCCTGCTCTGTCTTCATAAAGGCCTTGTGGATAAGAGAGCACAGACTATCGAAATCCTCGCCTCCCTTTTTTTCTTTTCTTTTCTTTTTGTTCGGATGTTTTCACAGGTCTCACTTATAACCAACAAAGGTCCATCTAGTCAAAGCTATGGTTTTTCCAGTAGTCATGTGTGGATATGAGAGTTAGATGGCACAGAAGGCTGAGCGCTCAAGACTTCATGCTTTTGAACTGTGGTGTTGGAGAAGACTCTTGAGAGTCCCTTGGACTGCAAGGAGATCAAACCAGTCCATCCTAAAGGAAATCAACCCTGAATATTCATTGGAAGGACTGATGCTGAAAATGCTCCAATATTTTGGCCACCTGATGAGAAGAGCTGACTCATCAGAAAAGACCCTGATGCCGGGAAAGACTGAAGGCAGGAGGAGAAGGGGAGGATAGAGGATGAGATGCTTGGATGGCATCACTAACTCAATGGACATGAGTTTGGGTAAACTCCGGGAGCTGGTGATGGACTGGGAGGCCTGGTGTGCTGCAGTCCATGGGGTCGCAAACAGTTGGACATGACTGAGCAACTGAACAACAGCACTTATACCAAAGGGAAAGAATCTTCATTAAAATCCGTATTTCTTTGAAAAATAAAACCACCACCATAGGCTGCCAGGTCCCTGCCACCGTGCGGCCTGCAGAGGGATTTCTGCACTTATTCCTCACGTTTTGCTTTCTCGGCATTTTGCTTCCAACATCTGATTATCATGTGAAAATCTGGGAGGTTTCACTACTTGCTTCCAGAGGGTTCCTTCCCACTGTTTACAAACACCACAACATTTAAAAGGGCCAGTTCACCATACTTGTCACTTCCTATCACTGATTCTATTTCCAATCCATGATGGATTTTGTTAAACTGCACTTATTTTACATTTTGCAAAGTTTTTCAAAGTATAGCAAAATACTAGCATTACTCCAACTTTTCAAAAATTTCTCATTTTGCTTATGGAACATTTTTCTTCAATGTTGTCTTTAGGAAAAGCACAAATCCTTTTTTATATAATTCCTGCCCTTTCTAAGTTACTGAAACTGTGCTCTTAAACTGCAAAGGTAATGTCCCTTCCCACGTCCTTATCGTCCCTGATGTCTCTGCAGCCCTAACATCTAAGATCTCCTTCCTAGCATTCTGACTTCTCTGTTTCTATCACTTTTTCCCCCAACAACCACTCTTCAGTTTCTGGCCCTTGTTCTGGTGCTGCTGCCTTTGAGCCTGTCCGGGCTCTCCAGGACGGCTCTCTCTGGTCCTCTAGGTTCCTCTCCGCCTTTGAGCCTGTCCGGGCTCTCCAGGATGGCTCTCTCTGGTCCTCTAGGTTTCTCTCCGCCTTTGAGCCTGTCCAGGGCTCTCCAGGACAGCTCTCTCTGGTCCTCTAGGTTCCTCTCCGCCTTTGAGCCTGTCCAGGGCTCTCCAGGACGGCTCTCTCTGGTCCTCTAGGTTCCTCCCCAGCTCACTCCCCTCCTCCCCGCCTGCTGCCCTGGCTGCTGTCCTGTTTGAGCAGTCTCATTCAGACCCCACGCCTCCAGGTACCCGCTTCTGTCTTCATGTCTTCAGTCCTTGCCTGGATCTCAAGAACCAGACCTAATTGGCATGCAGGTAGCCCCTGAAGTCGACACTGCCCGCTGGCTGGATGAGACCCCCGTGCTGCTCTGGACGGCCCCTGTGCCAGCAGATGACAGCGTGCACTGAAGGAGGAGCACCAATTCCACACTCTTGCAATCAGCACTCTTGACAACCTGAGCGTTAGTTCTCTCTAATGTTACTTGTACACCTCCACTTCATGTATTCCACCAAACATGAAGTCTTTACTCCTGAAGTTTCTTCTGTCTGGGTTTCCCTTTCCTTTGGCTAGAGAAAACGAGAGAGGACTGACAGATAATCAACACAACCTGAAAATGCAGCAGATAAAGACCATGAGTGAAAAAGAAGGACCAACAAAGATGCTCAGATGCCCAGCTTTTACAATGAGAGACATAAAGACACCACTCACTTAAATAAAGCTAGAGGCATTTGGGAGGGGAGTTAGAACTTACACTGTGAAGTGATTTGACATCTCAAAGTGGAAGGAGATACTAAACAGGCAGGTTGATGTGTAGATCTTCATTTCAGAAGACAGGTGTGGATTAGCAATGTTAGTCTCAGAATAACTAATAATTTATTTATAACTGTAATGAAAATTCAGGCCACAGGTTTGCTTTGAAAGCTAATATACATAAAGCTCAAAAAGATAGACTAGAATTATAAAAGCAGCAGCCTAAGACATGCTGTTAGAAATGAAGTAGAAACACAGGAGCTAGAAAACTGAAAAGGAACCAGCAGAAGAACGTGATTTTACAGTAGCAGAAAAGCACAGTTAGAAGGAGGCATGGTCTGCAATGTTACTGAGAGGAAAAGGAAGAAAGTAAGACAAGGATAAGAACAAAAACATCCCGTGAGACTTAGTAACACAGAGGTCATAAAGGCGGCCTTCGTTTTGACAACAGGGAAACCAGAAGGGAGCTGCTGGAGGAGAGAGAGTGGAAGGTGATGAAATGAAGGTGAACAGTTGCCAGGCAGAGGTAATGTCTTCAAAACACTTGGCTATGAAAGGGAAGAGAGGTATTAAGGAGTGATATATAATACACATAAATACACATGTAAATAAACAGAGTGCCTCTCAAGCCCTGGGAACAGCGCATTGTTTCATGTACTTTTATCTTTTCTCACATGGATACCTCTCAATGTAACATTCATTCCTACTAAGGTCAAAAATAGAGAGGAAGTCTCACTATGACCACTCTTACTTTTTTCCTGGACATATTAATAATTGAAATCAGAATAGAGAAAACCACTATAAACATAAAAAATAAGAATCAGAAAAGAAAAAACAAAACCTATTTGCAGATGACCTGATGCAGATAAGATGGAAAACCCTAGAAAATCAATGAAGAAATGAAAGAAACAAAATAATTCAGCAAGGGAGCAAGATATAAAATAAACATGCAAAAACCAGTAACACTCACATATACAAATAACATCAGATAGGATATCTAATGAATAAGAAAGCCCCATTTAAAATAGTAATAAATAATGTTAAATATACGAATAAATGGAAATGTTCAAAACTTACATGAACAAACACTCTTAAAGACACAGAAGTAGACCTAAATGATAGGGGATAGGGGGGAAAAAAATCTTGTCCCTGGCTGGTACATCCAACATCAACATGTCATAAATTTACAAATTAACTTGAGCTAGAGAATGTTATATTGAAGTTCAAATGGAAAAGAAAAATTCAGGAAAAGCACACACTGAAAAGAAACAGGCGGTGGCAACTCTCATCAAAATATACTACAAAGCCTCTGTACTTAAAACAGTGCGGTACAACTGAAGGGACAGACAGACCAGGGAAACAGAACACAAAGCCCCAAAATAGATTTAGCTATGATAAAGTGACACCTCGGAACACTAGCATTAAAGAGTGGGCTTCTAAACAAACGGACAGGCATTTGGGGAAACGAAAAAGATGACAAAAACTGGATCTGTTTCTCACACCATACACAAAAGTAAACTCTAAATAGATCAGAGATTTAAGTGTAGATAATGAAACCATACAAGCTGAGTATCTCCTATGACCTGAGAGTTATAAAAAGAAAACTCTTTCTAATGAGAACTAAAATACAAATATAAAACTTTTACATGACAAAAAGACCAGAAGCAAAATCAAAATAGAGATGACAAACCAGAAGAAAACATTTGTAGTATAACTCATTGAATAATGGTTAATATCACTACAAAGTGAAGTGAAGTTGCTCAGTCATGTCCGACTCTTTGCGATCCCATGGACTGTAGCCTATCAGCCTCCTCAGTTAATGGAATTTTCCAGGCAAGAGTACTGGAGTGGGTTGCCATTTCCTTCTCCATGGGATCTTCCCAACCCAGGGACTGAACCTGGGTCTCCCGCATTGCAGGCAGACACTTTACCGTTTGAGCCACCAGGGAAGTCCATATCACTACAAACAACTTCCTAAAAAAGACCTATAGAGAGTGGTTCTTAAACAGATGCAAAGACATTCAGCTCCACTCATAATAAAATGAAACACAAATTAAATGTACACTGAGATATCATTTTTCATCTATCAGATTGAGAACAATCCCAAACTTTCACAGTATACTGTTGGCAAGGCTGTAGGAAAACAGGCTCCTACTGGAAATGCAAAGTGGTAAACACCAACCCAGCAAAGGAACTGTGCAAGTATCTAATTAAACTACAGGAGCATTTACACTTTGAATCAGTAAGCCCATTTCCAGGAATTTTCCTGAAGATAAACCCACAACAATGTGAAAATGCATATACACAAGTATATTCATCATAGCATTATCTGCAATTGCACAATACCAGAAATTACTTTAAAATACACATGTAAGAGACTGGTTGAATAAACCATGGTTCAGTTCAGTTCAGTTCCGTTCAGTTGCTCGGTCATGTCCAACTCTTTGCGACCCCATGAATCGTAGCACACCAGGCGTCCCTGTCCATCACCAACTCCTGGAGTCCACCCAAACCCATGTCCATTGAGTCAGTGACGCCATCCAACCATCTCATCCTCTGTCGTCCCCTTCTCCTGCCCTCAATCTTTCCCAGCATCAGGGTCTTTTCCAATGAGTCAACTCTTCGCATGAGGTGACCAAAGTATTGGAGTTTCAGCTTCAACATCAGTCCTTCCAAAGAACACCCAGGACTGACCTCCTTTAGGATGGACTGCTTGGATCTCCTCGCAGTCCGAGCGAGTCTCAAGAGTCTTCTCCAACACCACAGTTCAAAAGCATCAATTCTTCAGCGCTCAGCTTTCTTTATAGTCCAACTCTCACATCCATACATGACCACAGGAAAAACCATAGCCTTGACTAGTCGGACCTTTGTTGGCAAAGTAATGTTTCTGCTTTTTAATATGCTGTCTAGGTTGGTCATGACTTTCCTTCCAAGGATTAAGCGTCTTTTAATTTCATGGCTGCAGTCACCATCTGCAGTGATTTTGGAGCCCAGAAAAATAAAGTCAGCCACTGTTTCCCCATCTTTTTGCCATGAAGTGATGGAACCAGATGCCATGATCTTATTTTTCTAATGAAAACTAATGAAATGAATAAGGAATGTCTAAAACTGATATGATTTCCAAGAGATTGATAAATGAAAACAAGCAAATTACAGAAGAACATATATAGTATAATATACTTTTGATAACAAAGGGGAAATAAATAATGTAAGAAATATTACCTGCTTATCTGTATAAAAGGAAGGATGAACTAAAAAAACAAAAACAAAACCAGTAAAGTTGTTTACCTATAAAGGACTGAGTAAATGGGGGATATGGAAGGACTTTTTCAAACAATCTTATTTTTTGGAAAAGTCAATCATTTTCTACATATTCAAAAAATTAAATCAACAATGATGTGACGCTAAAAGAAAACTAAAATGAGTGAACTCAGCTATACTCACATTTAGGGGATAAAAAAGAAAGAAGTAATCCAAGTAATTAAGAACACGGCATCTGATTATATATACTCAGAACTGAGTGGGGTGAGGAGGAGAACGTCAAATGACTGGAACTGGCGAAGCTGCCAGTAAACATGCTCATTCTAACACCAAAATGAACCAACCATGAAACCATCTTAGATCGGTTACTGAGTTGCATGAAGAAGTTAGTGTATTAATACTGTTGGAAGCCAATGTTCTTGGTGTGAAAGGAGGAACGTGTAAATATGGAGAACTGGAAGACAAGAAAGAACCCTGTGGAAGAATTAGAGATACTGGTGTGAACTAAGATTTCTGAAATGTGTATATGTGTGTGTATCAGTATGGATGTCTGTATGTATTCCTGTATCAATGCAGATGTGTATATACACATACGCCCATGCTTTCTATGGGCATTCTCTCCTCTAAAAGGGCCTAAAGCCAAGACCCCACAGTGATGAGCACAGTCCACTAATACTATTACCCCACTAAAAGCGATCAGAGTTTCTCAGGGTAATGGCCAAGAGCTGCCAGGGCAGAATAGATCAGAGATAAGTCTGTGACAACTTGCTTTGCCAGAAAGCAAGAAAGCACTCAAAAATGTGATGGGGAAATGCCATGTACTTCTACTAAACCAAACTTGGACAACCTGAGCATCAAAATAAGTATTGAATTACAAACCACTGAAAAGAACAGACATCCATGAGCTCATACCAATAATAAATGACTGAATGAATAAGTAAGTGAACCAATCAATCAGAACGGTTTTCCTTACAGAAGAAGGATGTTACTGACTAGGAGGAGGGCTGAAATTGGTAAGTCAGCAGTTTACTACCAGTACAGAAAAAACTACACTAGGCAAGAATCCTCAACAGAAGCAAAATCTAGATGAAAATTTTGATAAGAAGCAGGATATTCACATGATTCTAAAGTGTTTCCCAACTCTGCTTATTATAGTTACAAGGAAAACAAAACAAAAACCTTGAACTTTATGGTGGAGAAATCTGGTAACATTCTGACTGATCACAGGTAACATTTCCAGTGTGCCTCTATCTGTGACATCCCAAGGATACAACATCATTTCTCCAGTCTTCTGGTTGGAATGCAGAACCCAAATCTAATCATGAGGAAACGGCAGACAATCCAAATGAGGAGTGACAGACAGACAGACAAATGAAGGGTTGTATCACTCAAAAATGTTAACGTCATAAAAACAGGCTGTGGGACCATTTCAAATTACAGAAGGCAAAAGAGACAAAACAGCTAAACACAATGTCCGGTCCTAGATTGGATACTTACTGAACGGAAAAAAACTTATGTGAGGAATATTATGGTTTCACATGAGAAATTTGGAATATGGAAAACAGATTAGATATAAATATATTCAAGTTACTGAAGCTGAATATTGTACTATAGACATAGACAAGAACATCCCTATTAGGAATATACACTGACAGGCTTTCGGATATAAATGCAATCTTTGCTCCAAGTTCAGGGGGGAAAACTGTGTGCATGTGTCCACGTGTTTGAAGGGAGGAAGGGAAGAGATGCACCTAAGTGATAAATGAGGTCAAATGTTCACAGTGAACCTAGGTAAAGAGAACACTGTTCCTAAATTATCTGGTAAGCCACCATTTGCCATTTTTTCTACCATATTATTCCCATGGGAAGCTGAAGAGAGTGAGGCCTGGTGACGTGGACTTGTCAGGAGGTGAGCCCTCTCGCTCTCACCCCAAAGTCCAGCCCTGATCTCAACTATCGCAGTCTACTGCATCTGGGATGTTAACCCGGGGGCCCGAACGTTGAAGAATCTGCCTTCAGTGCAGGAGACCTGGGTTCGATCTCTGGGTCGGGAAGATCCCCTGGAGAAGGCAATGGCTACCCACTCCAGTATTCTTACCCGGGAAATCCCACGGACAGAGGAGCCTGGCAGGTCAGAGTCAGACACGACTGAGCGACTAACACTTCAGCTCCAGGACTTCCAAGGTTGTTTGGTCTACCCTATCTCACCTCCTGCAGTTCCCTCCTCCGATTCCTTCCTCTGTCCCCCTACCTTCTAACACCACAGTTGCTTCTTGCCTCAGGCTCTCCAGCACACGGTACAATGGCCGACTTTACTTCTCACAAACCCCCTTGGAAAATCCTTTAGCTGGAAATTCCTGCATTTCAGCTCTCATACATTTACTGGACTATACTTTACTTACTCCAGTAGGCACCTGGCTTACTCTCTAGTTAGGATTTCAGGAGCCATTCATTGAGCTGAAATACTGAACTTGTTTCATCTCTTGCTCATGGCTGCCTTCATTCTAGCAAATACTGAGAGTGCTCCCTGTCCTCCCTTCCACTTGCCCACCAAATCTGACTGGGATCTCGTCAACATTCACTTTCTAGAAGATGCTCTCAGTTTTTCCAGATATGGAATGTCTGCCATGCTTAGTCCCTTCATCAGACAAGGGCTGTAGCAGTATCATTCGCACAAGTAACAATAATGGAAAGTGTGTTTTTAATGGTGTAACCATCATGACAATTTCAAAAGTTGTCTTCATCTCTTATTTTGATTAAGAAAAATAAATACTGGAAAAAAGCCAGTGTGTGCATATGCTGAAAGATAAGAATGGTTGTGGTTTGTTTTGTTTTTAAAAAGAAAAAGAATGCCGGATGCTATGGTCAAGTACATTTGGAAAATGCTACACTGAATAAAGCTACACCAGGTTCTTAAGATTTTTTAATACAAATCACTATATGTTGTAATTCTCTTAAAGAGAAACAAAGAATACAGTGCTTTCTAAACGTACTTGACCACAGGCTTTTCTACTGAGAGCTTCACCTGGGAAAAACATATCACAGACTATATACTATGGAAACGCTGCTACAATGTTACTGGGAGAAAGCACCAGATTATCAGGACTTTATCAAGACTTGAGAACCAAAAGAAACCAACTGCTTAATACTAGCAGAGTCCTGTGAAGCTTCCCACCTACAATACAGAGGAGCTGCAGATCCTAACTGTAACTACTTAAAGACCAAAACCCTGGAGAGTTCTAGACCAAATACTTGCCTACTTCAGGGCCCCATGAAAATTCTTAGGTCAAGTTCCTATCATCTCCTCCAACCCCTAAACTGCCAATGACCAAATAACTCCAATCCCCCTCTTCACAATCACAACACACACATGCAGAGAAAAGGAGAGGTTTTGGCTGAGAAGCTTCTCAAATTTTAACGTGTATACAAATTAGCTGGTAATGTTGATCAAAATGCAGATTCTGATTCAGCAGGCATGGGTTTGGGCCCCCATATTCTGCATTTCCAGCAAGCTCGCAGGTAACACCAATGCTGTCAAACAAGGGACCTCACTCTGGCAGAGTTCTGGGCACCTTACAACAAAAAAGAGGCCCCTAACTTATAAGTATCCACTAGCTTTCCTTCAAACTGCCTTTCAAAAGTCAGATTCTCCCAGATGAAAACAATGAAGCTTTCAATCATCTATAAAAACTGAAACTGCGTACAATAAAAAGAAGATACTAAAATCATTATTATCTGCTAACAATTATTTTTCTTTAGAAATGGCAGCCTCCTGCATGTTGCCATAAAAGTGCATGTATTTATACAAAAATCACTTAGGTCTAAATCCTCATTCTACTTCTGTATGGAAATACCCACACCAATGACACAAAAATGCACTGAAGTCTGTGGAGGTCAGGAAAAGTCTCCACCATCAGCAACTCACAAGGCTACAAAGAGAAACTACTATTGCCAGGCCTCCACCCAAAAAAGGACGTATAGAGCCAGCATCTTTCTCAATGATTTACTGGAAGCAGCAGCTCATTTTAATAAAAGCATCCCAAAACATAAAATTGATTGAACCAACTGCTGTGGTGGGCATACACAACAGCTGATCAAAATCATTCAAGACTTTATTTTTATAGATCTTCTTCCAGGCTTTGAGAATTTTTTCCCATTCTATACTTTAACCTTGAAATTGAATACAGAAAAAAGAATTTGTAAATCTATAGAATAAAGTTTTAATCTAGAAAGTAAGTCAATTCATGACAATAATAAATAAGATCACATACAGCCTAATGCCCAAACCACTTTTCTAGGATGTACTTTGAGTAACAAAACTAAGAATTTAAACTGAGTCACTTTTTGTGTTGTTAAAAATTGTGTAGCCTTTCCTAGGGACGGCACTGCCACCATACCACATACATTACCCCTATTCCTTACAAAGGAAAACTTAGCACAATTAGAAATTATTTCTCTTTTTAACTGGATTTCTTGATACTAAACATTTTAAGATTTTATTTATCTAAAAAACAAAGACCTTTACCCTCTCATTGCATGTTAAATGATGCCTTTATTTGACTTTTGATAAGGTAATTTTATAGTATTTTTGTCCCAATGAAGGACGAAGACAAGCCCGCTGTTTAGATTCCTCTGCTTTACGTTGTGTCTTTGATCACTAACAATGCTGCGTGAGCAGCCAACAGAAGGCTGACATTTCATAAAATATGCAGTGATAAAAACTAATACTGTAGCATCTGGGAGTGATATATAAAATGCAGAAATACACCTAATAACTGTGATCTTAAATTACAAGTTACTAAAAGCTAAATAAAAAGCAATACCTAAGAATAAAAAAGTGGCAAGACTACAAAGGGGTTTTTTTTGTACTCCTTTTTCTAAAAACAAAGTTTAAAAAAAATTTAAGTCTATAACACTTTCCCTGCTAGTCTATGCATAAAAGCCAGCTACCTTCTAAGAACAGGGTTTCCATACTATATACTTTTCAACAATTGAAGAATACATTACAAAATTATCATTGAAAGGGTTTGCAGAAAATGTGAAGGAAATTCCTTCTTCTTTAATACTTAAAAAATGTCAAAACTGATAATGGAAAAGCAATATATCACTTTGAAGCCATGATGTTAAAGAGCATCACCAAGGTAAGTTTTAAAACTATAATAATCTAAACGAACATGCTCCTAATGCCTGTACTAATCCAAATCTAAAGCCTAAGTTCCTGGTACACAACAGCAAAGTAAAGTGTGCTCAGATACGTTTAAATAATTTTAACTTTACTGCTAAACATTTGTTTATTAACAGTGGGAAGCAAGTAAGGTACTTAATAAAGAACATTCAAAAGCAATCATGTGAATTATCTTTACAGCATTTGGTTTAATATTCCACCTATATCCATCAAAATCACCACCCAGTAGAAGTGTTTTTTTTTTTGTTTTAACATATATGCTAAAGGGAAGTGAAAACATAAGAGCCATATTCAGCACTTTAAGAACTCTGAATTATACTTTAACTAAAGAAAATAGACAACAGTTAAGTATGTGGGAGGCAACTGTCCTTGTACTTATAATTAGCATCTGAATTTAGGGATTTCACTGCTTAATGCACACCCACCCGCCTGTTATTCTTATCATGGCCTTTTATGTCACTTAATGGAGATAAATACACTTTTCCCTCCTCATATTCACATCAACGCTACTTAATTTTTTAAAGCTGTTATAATAGGTTAAACGGCAGTCTCAGCAGCACTCTTCACCTCCCGCTGGACAAAGAACGGCATTACGGGACTGAGAACAGGGAAGGCGTATTTACATTCACAATGTCCCTAACTGTAACATTTATGTAAATTACGATTTCACATTTGCAAATACCATAATTTTTCGTTTCACTGCATACTTTGCCATTCTTTCAACATTAACTTTCTATGGTTATTACAATCTCAAAAACCATACCTAGGAAACATGTGATGTTGTTCAAGCCATTGGAAGAAACATTTAAGTTAAAATGATAATGTGTCTAATAATGTATTTAACTTTAACCTTCTTCTTCTATAAAAGAGAACTTTAGTATATTAAATATAAACTTTTCATAGATATGCAATGATAAATTTACTGTAACTGTTTAAATGTCAAAAAAAATGTGAATCATCCTTTCTGCTATTTTGCCTACTGAATTTAGACTTGAGTATATCAGTATTGGGTACATACAGAAGAAAACAACTGTTTTACCCTCTGAAAACCTGAGAGTAGTTTACTGTATCAAAATTCATGTTTAAAGTAAGAAAAATTATACATACCAATAACAGCAGAGGAAAAAAGAGGCAATTTTCAGGTTTTTCACTTGTCAAAAACATAGCAAACCACAGTCCTCAATCGTAATTAAGTACTGCTAAATTAGCTGCAGGATATTTCTCTCTCCCTTCTAGAATGGAAAGTCCATGAATACAGAGTCTTTACTTCTTTTGTTTAACCCATTATCAATATTTCTTGGGCAATCAATTAATATTTATGAAAATAATGAACAAGCAAATATCAATTTATCATCTGAGATTTGTAATGACTGATACTTAGTCCATAAGAGAGATCTAAGGAAACGGAACATGGTCCCTCATCTCTTCACACTTAAAATCTACGAATAATTAACAGTACAGAACCCAGGCCCAACTACAAACAAGCAACAGTGCAAAACACCGAACAAAAAGGGCCTTGTCACGGGTGACAAGTCAAAACAGGACTCGAGAGAGGGTGAGGTCAAGGTAAACCACATTTTTCAGAAAGATTTCACGGAGTGTGCAGGACATGAGCTCCAAGTTAGGAAGAAAGTACGCAAGCTTTAGAAGAGCATGTTTAGAAAAAATACGATGGACTCACAGGACAAAAGAAGAAGTGAGATGAGGAAGGCTATGCAAATCCAGGAAAATTCTCAGTGTGTTGGGACCATTTTGACAGAAATGGGATATTTTTTTGTTACTCACTAGTGGAACACACGGAGAAGGAAATGGCACCCCACTCCAGTACTCTTGCCTGGAAAATCCCAAGGACGGAGGAGCCTGGAAGGCTGCAGTCCATGGGGTCGCTAAGAGTCAGACACGAACGAGCCACTTCACTTTCACTTTCCACTTTCATGCATTGGAGAGGGAAATGGCAACCCACTCCAGTGTTCTTGCCTGGAGAATCCCAGGGATGGGGGAGCCTGGTGGGCTGCCATCTATGGGGTCCCAGAGATGGACACAACTGAAGCGACTTAGCAGCAGCAGCAGCAGTAGCAGTGGAACACAAGGCTAAATAATGAGTTTAGGACAACTCCACAAAAGAACCTTGAAAATCAGGCTAGAATCAGTATTTTGTAAAACCCCATAAGAGAAAAGGGCTCAAGTGGTAAAGAATCCACCTGCCAAGGCAGAAGAAAGAAACGGCAATGTGTTCTACTATTCTCGCCTGAAAAATCCTATGGATACAGGAGCCTGCCGGGCTTCAGACCATGGGGTCACAAAATGTTGCAGCACATCCAGACAATAAGGGAAAATAATCTGACAAAGAATATATATATAACTGAACCACTGTGTTATACACCTGAAACTAACACAGCACTACACTACAATTTTTAAAAAATATGAAAATCAGGCTGGAGATTCCAAATTTCAACCTATAGACAGAGTGGGGTTATTAAATGTTCCTAAGCAGGAAAGCAATGACAAACCTAGACACTGTATTAAAAAGCAACAACATCACTCTGCCAACAAAGGTCTGTATAGGAAACGGATACCCACTCTAACATTCTTGCCTGGAAATTCCATGGATACAAGAGTCTGGTGGACCACAAAGAGTCAGACCCAACTGAGCAACTAACACTTTCACTTTCAGTCTTTCCGGTAGTCATGTACAGACGTGAAAGCCGGACCATGAAGAAGGCTGAGCATGGAAGAACTGATGCGTTTGAACTGTGGTGTTGGAGAAGACTCTTGAGAGTCCCTTGGACTGCAAGGAGATCCAACCAGTCCATTCTGAAGGAGATCAGTCCTGGGTGTTCACTGGAAGGACTGATGCTGAAGCTGAAGCTCCAATACAGCTGACACACTGGAAAAGACCCTGATGCTGCCAAAGACTGAAAGCAGAAGAGGGAAACACAGAATGAGATGGCTGGATGGCATCACTGACCCAATGGACATGAACTTGGGCAAACTCCAGGAGATGGTGAGGGACAGGGAAGCCTGGCGTGCTGCTCAAAGTCGAACAGGACCTGGTGACTGAACAATAACAACAAAGCAGAAGAACGACAGAATAAAAACGATACTTTAGGAAAATTAATCTGACAATATATGGGATGGATTTGAGGGCAGAAAGGATATCAAATACTTCAGGTACCAGCAGAGCAAAAACTTCTGAAGTATTTGAGGAATAAGGCTGTAAAGGAATAGATGAGGCTGGCTTTTAAGAATGGTAAGGATCTGACAGAAGCAAAACCCACTCAGACTATAAACTAATTAGATATGATGAGTAAGGGAGCGAATTCCTAAGTCTAAGAAAAAGATCCTAAAGATAATAG